>NC_062261.1:1267500-1896250 GCF_916048215.2 Malus sylvestris
ACAGAAACTGTCGTCGTAAAACTCTATCCAGAACCAAACATCCTATTCTTCTCAGTTCTTCCAAAAGTGACCAACTACTTCAGTGTGCCAACAAAGAACTCACTTGAAAATTGTACCTTGGAATTCAAGAAAAGTGGCTACCATGTTAGTAATATACCCAAAAGCTCGAGCCAAGCAACCAGAAAATGAGAAGTCACATTTCCCAACAGGCAATATCTCTTGGCAATTTCCCATTTTTGCTTAGTTGCAGACTTCTAGTCAAACAAGATTAAAGTTGGTGAAAAGAAGAGAAACTCTCAAGTGATCAACCTAAAAACCAAAGAAAGCACACACCTTTCGAGAAAAGTGTAAAGATCTTCCGATTCTCGCCTCGACCATGCTATAGTGCCATCCCAGAGTGCACCAAAAGATCTGTTAGAAGTGTTTCGATATCCACATACTCATAAACAAAAGAGTCTTGGAGTCAAGTGATAAAAAGATGCGTTAAGACAAACACATCACGTCATCGAAAAGGTCTACCAAAATAAGATATGATGGTTATGAATTATAGTAAGATAATGAGTGGTGACCATTTAATTTAACGTGAAGATAGTGATGCAACTTGCTGATCACTTACACTACAATCTTCACCAATCTCTTACCAAAAGACGGCTTAACTTCACACCTACATGGAACTGTTTCTGGTAAGTCTGGTAAGCTTGTGAAAAGATTATGCTCTTAACATTCCTGTCCAAATCGATAAGAATTGGGCGCCTGATGGAAGAATCTTGGGCCATTATGTGATCAGAAGAATTTCCTGGCTCTCATCCTGTGGCTTGAGATATGAATGACATGATTTGGTGAAGCAAATTAGACAAAAATATTCCTTCATCGGTGGCCCTTGACTTTGCTTCCGGTGCAGCTACACCAACACTAGATGTTCTTGCCTGACCTGGTACAGAACCTGCAGTAACTCCATCTGCACTGCCATCTTCTATATGAATTTCACCATTCGGAAAGAATGTCTTTATAAACTCTAATATACTACTTGGGACCTGTTTCTCAGAGTCTTGGCTGTTTAGGGTTCCGCCAGCTGATAAAATATTGATATTGACACTTCGTGCGATAGATGGTCGTCTGACATTAGGAGCTGATCCTGCAAGAAAAAGCCACTAATGAATACATTCAACCAATGACAGCAACTTAACCACCAAGGTTAACTACATTAGAAGAGATGAAAAACTCAAATCCAGTCTGTTTATACCATACTTGACCAATCCCGAACTACCGAGCACCGGTCAACATTATACCATCTAGGACCCAGAAGAGTTTCCCTCTAACCAGGAGGCCAATCACAGCACGACACATGTCGACATCAGAAGCCAATCATAGCGCAACACGTGTCAACATCAGACGCCAATCACAACACGACACGTGTCAATGTCAGAACAAAGCTAGAAACTCTCTTCTATAAAAGGAGATCATTCTCCCATAATATTTCCTAATGTCATTTGTACTAAATCATTCATTAATACTCACTAAAGGAGAGCTTGAACCTATGTACTTGTGTAAACCCTTCACAATTAATGAGAACTCCTATACTCCATGGACGTAGCCAATCTGGGTGAACCACGTACATCTTGTGTTTGCTTCCCTGTCTGTATCCATTTACATACTTATCCACACTAGTGACCGGAGTAATCTAGCGAAGGTCACTTGACACTTTCTGTTGTACCAAAGTCCTCACCAATTTTATGCATCAACATTTGGCGCCGTCAGTGGGAACGACACTTATTCCCACTATCTTTAGATTTGTCAAGTTGGTTTCCACCATTCGTACACTCTCTTTTGACCAGGCATCCCTTCCCAACATGGGGAGCGAAGGAAGCCACAGCACACAGAATGACACCCTTCTTGCACCTAGTGCGAAGCAATGAAAGAATGTTGCTCTTCAAACTAAAGTTGATGAGCTAGAGGCTCAGAACAACAAGATAGCAATAAAGAATTAGATCATTCAGGAACAATATGAGAAACTCTTTGAGACGTTCCACAAAACCAGGCATGCTCAAACACGCAAGCTTGTTGCCCCTATGGACATCAACCATCATCTGGGTGCCCCCCAACACAGAGGGTCACCTTCCTTCGACATGGGTACCCCTGATGAGGAGCGAGCTAATCATCAAAACATTGATCAACATGAGACTTCTCTCAACCTAGTTGTTTCGACCCGAAGCAAGAGAAGTGGAGGAAGACACCTCATTGCAGAAAGGTTAGAAGGATCGAAAGCCGTTTATCGTGACTGCCGAGACTTCCTAAAGCAACGTCGAGAAAATCCCCTCCACATAAGCTCGAAGATCAATGACCCAAGGGTTTCTGAAAGACTCGGTCCCCTCCCACGACCCAGGCCAGCTGCTAATCTAGGGAATGAACGACATGTCCCAAAGGAACATGAAGGTACAGGGGACTCGGAGGTATTCCGATAGACTCACCCTAGAAGTCAGTACGGCATGTTCAAGAAAAAACCACACGCTCTTGCTCAAACTTTCCTACTTTCAAGAGGTGATAGAGACTTATGGAAGAAAATTCTAGTCGTACATGACTCCACTCAGGACCCTTTTGTCCTACAGCTCATTGAGGAAGTAAACAAGTTGAAGGCCGAACGTCAGGCCGAGATCCCTGACTGGAACCAACCCAGGCCTGACCCTCTCACAATGAGGATCCTCGACACCCTCCTTTAAGCGAAGACAAAACAAAAGCTTGGTTTACAACTCTATACTGAAAGGGAGAACCCAATTAAACACCTTAACCACTTTGAGTCCACCATGGCATATCAGATGCACACCGACGAAGTGGGATGTCTTCTCTTCCTTTACACCCTCTCTGGCAGAGCTCTAAACTGATAACTTGTACACTATTAGCCAAAAGCTGGATGAGTCACTACGAGAGTATGCCAGTCACTTCAACCATGAGTATTCTCGCTGCGTTGAGACAGATGACAAGACCGCCCTCGAGGCCTTCACGGCAGGCTTACGTGATTTTTTCTTCAAGTACATGATCAATGCCAACACTTGGAGGACTTATTCTGAGGTGATGGCACAGGCTTACAACCACGACTCCGCCGAAGCAAGGATATACCAAGGAAACCCCCATATGGTTAACCCCTATCAACAAGTGGGAAATGGAAGTCAAGTTTTACCAAGTGAGGAGATATTAACCATTCAGACACCCATTGCATCATCTCCTGCCTCATTTAGCTACTCGCTAAGTCACCAAACGTATTTGTCTCTTGGTAAGAGGAATGATTTTTACTCTCAGCAAGCCCATTACAACAAGATGGATAAAAGTTCGTATCAAGACAACTAAGGGTGAACGTACCGTCGACTATTATGACTATGTGGCCAAGCCTCACTCTTTCAAATAGGAGGACCAGGTACTGAAGGAAATACTATTATAAGAAGGCATACACATTAGAAATGTTTTGACCCTCAACCGCTTGAGATCTTTTGTCACACAAGCCATTCGGCAAGAAGAGGGAATTCAGACAACTTCTCTTGAGTTTTTTGCATTCCTAGCACTGGAACACTTGGTCTACGCTGACCTACCCCTATACTCCAACTCAAAGCTTCAACATGCGTACTTTGACACAAAGTATGTGATACTAAGTGTTACAACCAACATGGTTCACATATCGAAAGCATGGATCCCTTCATGCATAGCAAAACATTCATAAGCATCACTCATGTCAATTAACATAAACATCATACATTCCAACACATTCATACATAAACATCATACATTCCAACACATCCGTACATAAGCCAACTGTACTTCGAAAGGGTTCAACATACTTTGTGTCATTCGAGACTTGCTACAATGTGCCTCGACACCTTATCCTTATTCTCACTAACCAGGTGATGAAATGTGAAGAATGAACTCATCTTCATGCCACCAACCATGTGATGAAATGTACAACCCGTACTCTCCTTCATGCCACCAACCAGGTGATGAAATGTACAACCCGTACTCTAATATCATTTGGCAACTTGCCACTCATGCCACCAACCAGGTGAAGAAGGAACTCATCTTCATACCACCAACCAGGTTATAAAATGTACAACCCGTACTCTCCTTCATGCCACTAACCAGGTGATGAAATGTACAACCCGTACTCTAATATCATTTGGCAACTTGCCACTCATGCCACCAACCAGGTGAAGAAGGAACTCATCTTTGTGCCACCAACCAGGTGATGAAATGTACAACCCGTACTCTAATATCATTTGGCAACTTGCCACTCATGCCACCAACCAAGTAAAGAAGGAACTCATCTGCGTGCCACCAACCTGGTGATGAAATGTGATGAAAGGTGATGAAGAACTCATATTCGTACCACCAACCAAGTGATGAAAGCAACTCACCATTCATTCCACCATCCAGAAGACGAGTGGTACAACTTGTACATGTGAACTTCTAGCATTCACAAATAATCCAAAACCCTCAAGCTTTACAACTCAACTAGGGGAGCACTTATGCCTAACAAGAGTTATAGTCACCAACAAAGTCTTATTGCGAGCCAACAACGGCTTCAGTGCATGGTATACGAAGATCAAGCTTTTCAGCCCCCTTGCATCTACTTCAAACATTTCTCCTCTGTAACAATGCAAACACTACAACTCGTAGAAAGCCTCACACACTCTTGATCAAGACTGTTCGAAGCAAATTCAATTTATGTGGTTCATCCAAACCTTCGACTACTACAAGGTATGGTTTGCATCATAATATCTTGCTCAACAGTGTGGAAGCAAAATTTGTATATATTGTCTCTCCCACATTTTCAAATTTCTAGTTTCCCAAAAAATAAAAAAAACTTCATCAATGGAGGACAACTACAAATTCTCAAAAGCTTCACATTATCTTGATCAAGATAGTGTGAAGCAAAATCAATTCATGGTACCCAACAAAGCTTCACCTACAAAGCTTCACCACAAAAGCTTCACCACAAAAGCTTCAACAAATGGAGGGGATTATCTCGACGTTGCTTTAGGAAGTCTCAGCGGTCACAATAAACGGCTTTCGACCCTTCCAACGCTTCTGCAATGAGGTGTCTTCCTCCACTTCTCCTGCTTCGGGTCAAAGCAGCTGGGTTGAGAGAAGTCTCATGTTGATCAATATTTTGATTATTAGCTCGCTCCTTATCAAGGATACCCATGTCGAATGAAGGTGACCCTCCGTGTTGGGGGCACCCAGATGATGGTTGATGTCCACAGGGGTAATGAGCTCGCGTGTTTGAGTACGCCTAGTTTCGTGGAGCGTCTCAAAGAGCTTCTCATACTGCTCCTGGATGACCTCATTCTTCATTGCTATTTTGTTGTTCTGAGCTTCTAGCTCATCGACTTTAGCTTGAAGAGCAACCCTATTTCCTTCCTTCTTTCGTTGCTTCGCACTAGGTGCAAGAGGGGTATCATTCTGTGTGCTATGGCTTCCTTCGCTCCCCATGTTCGAGAGGGATACCTGGTCAAAACAGAGTGTACAAATGGTGGAAACCAGCTTGACAAAGCTGAAGAGAGTGGGAATAAGTGTCATTCCCACAAACGGCGCCAAATGTTGATGCACAAAATCAGTGAAGACTTTGGTACAACAGAAAGTGTTAAGTTTGTGACCTTCGCTAAATTGCTCCGATCACTAGTGTGGATAAGTATATAAATGGATAGAGACAGGGAAGCAAACACAAGATGTACGTGGTTCACCCAGATTGGCTACGTCTATGAAGTAAAAGAATTCTCATTAATTGTGAAGGGTTTACACAAGTACATAGGTTCAAGCTCTCCTTTTGTGAGTACTAGTGAATGATTTAGTACAAATGACATTAGGCAATATTGTGGGAGAATGATCTCCTTTTATAGAAGAGAGTTTCTAGCTTTGTTCTGACATTGACACGTGTCGTGTTGTGATTGGCTTCTGATGTTGACACGTGTCATGCTATGATTGGCTTCTGATGTCGACACGTGTCACACTGTGATTGGCCTCCTGGTTGGAGGGAAACTCTTCTGGGTCCTTGACGGCATAACGTTGACCAGTGCTCGATAGTTTCGGGATTCGTCAAGTATGGTACAAACATAGTTATTCATATATTAAGTGCAATCAAACACCAGTGCCTTAGGTTTTACGTCATGTCTTTCATTAATTTCTTGTTAATAACTTAATATATAATACAATATAATTGTCTTTATTTTTCTGGCTTTTCTTTCAGGCTGCTCAGATATTTAGGAACTATTTATCTTTTTGGCAATTTAGTCAGGGTTTGTTTGTGAATGTGGGTCTAATGTTATTGAGTTCGCATATTATGTTTCGAGCATGCTGACGATTTAGAGAAGATGATCATATACTATCCTCACCGTTATGTTTTACATGCTGTCGTGATGAAGTTGAGAACAGCAACGATGTCGAAAGGAATTAACTTCAACAGAATTACGACCTCGAGGATCGGAGATTTTGTTTAATTTTCTTTGTTTACTGCTAATAAGGCGATTGCCAATGTCCCAGTTGCCATCATATCAGGAAATTTGAAATGCTAATGCCAGTTGATCTTTGCATTCCAAATGTATTCAACCTTTTGCTTGGTATTAACCAATATTGGCATGCCTAACATAACAAATAACTCATTTAAAAGAGGGGAAATTTTTGGTTAATTTTGGGTCATGGGTTGGAGTGGATTTTTTTTTTGGGGGGGGAGGGGGGGAAGGGGAAATTTTAGGTTATAAGTCACCACTGGAGATGGTCTAAGGTGTTCTAAGGCATTCTAAAATGGCACGAATTGTGTGAGCCAACATAGTTTTGGCACACCCGGAGATTCTTTGTGTTACATACCAAAATACACGCACTATAATTCAAACATGATAAAAAAATGTTCCTATTTCAATACCACGAGAGTCGTCAAAAGAACAAAATTTAACCAGTGCATAAGAAATTGAAAGGGTACAGGGGAAGCTACTATGTCTCCTCAATGCCTACAGCGCCGGCCTACCATTAAACTCAAGAATTCCTAAATTCAAATTCCAGCGAAAGCCTTCCTGCCAGTGCCGGAAGATCCAGCAGGAGTCACCTTCAAGAGGTTGAACCTCTTACTCTTGGACAGTGGCCTGAACATTGGTGAAGTACCCAAAAAAATGAACAAAATGAGCACTAGCGCATGCCAAATTACATACATAAACATGTAGTTAAAAACGAGCTAAGGTAAATCACCTGCACTGGCCGATGGTAACATGATCTCCTTCCTTCACACGGAAGCATGGAGATACGTGAGCCGGATGTTGGAATGTCTCTTTTCATATCTTAAGTAAGCGGCATGAAAGAAAAAGATTTCAGAAGAGCAAAGAGGATGGTACTTGTTAATTCTCCAAAATGACTACAGATACAATAGAAAGTGAAAAAAATGATCGCGAACGTCATACCTCTGATATTTCTTGATATAATGTAGATAATTCCTTCGAACGATGATTGTTTTATTCGTCTTAGCACTATGGCAAGTGCCAGCCAAGATGCGGCCCCTGATAGAAACATTTCCAGTGAAAGAGCATTTCTTGTCAATGTAAGTCCCTGTAAGATACAATAAGCACGGGTAGCCATTGTATCAGCAAATTAATAGAACACTGCACATACCCGATACTGAGACAAGAAATGAAGAGTACAACCATGCTCAATTTGGAGTAGAACTATGAACCGAACTTTGGAAATCCCAAAAAACATAAGCATTTCAAGTGATTGATTTGAAATTCGAGTTATTTCATGGAACAACACTCATATTGAGATCATAATGGTACCTAAACTTTCTGTTAGAACTTAGAAGTCAACCCGCCACAATAGTCTTTGTCTGCTTAATTCTTCTAATTCAAAGGTAGTCGTGTATACGCTAATCAACCACATTGCTGCATAGCCTGAAGACTTCACAAATGCAAATCATCCATAAAATGGGCAAATGCTAATGCAACATGTTGAATTATAAGTCTCTAGCTGATTAAGTATTAGAAATAAGATGAGTTTTAATGTGTGTATTCATTTGAGCATATATGCCAAGTGTAAGGTTAAATGATGTAAGGCCATGAGTGCCATGTGGTGTTTGATCCATGTAATTAGGTTGATGAGTGACTAAGATTAAAAGTAGTGTTTAGTGTGGTCCTAAAGCTAAGGCCATCAGTTAAATGTAAAGCAGTGTGAGTGCTCATTTTTCTGTGTAGTACAAAATATTCCTCTGCAATATTTTTGCAGTAGAGAACAAGAAAGAAAAAACTATTTTTCGGTTCATCTTCCATCTTTGCTTTGCTTCTGTTCAGCATTCTAAAACAAACCCAGCTAAATTAGAGTAACACTAACATGGCCTCAGAGCCTTGTTTCGATTAGATCTGGGCATGTTTCTGTGAGCTCAAACGTCACCGTCTCTGGACTTGGTGAAGTTTGCCGGAGCTTATCTGTGATCTAAGAACTACGTGTTTCTGGATTCACACAAGCTCACGATGGCTGGACCTGGGAGTGCTGAAGTGAGGACCCCGATCTTCTCCGGTGAGAACTACGAGTTCTGGAGAATCAAAATGGTTACCATTTTCAAGTCGTATGGACTGTGGAATCTGGTGGAAAAAGGGATTCCGGTTCCTGATTCGAAGAAGAAGAAAGCTAAGACTGATGAACATACAGAGGTTGATGTTGACGATGATGAGAAAATGGCTGCAATCTTCATGAAAGATGCAAAAGCTCTCGGAATCATTCAAAGCGCAGTCTCCGATCAGATTTTCCCTCGAATCGCAAACGCAGACTCAGCAAAAATGGCATGGGATCTGTTATATGGCGAATATCACGGTGGGGATCAGGTAAGATCTGTGAAACTCCAGAATCTTAGACGAGAATTTGAATACACTAGAATGCGTGATGATGAATCTTTGACTGGGTATCTTACTCGTTTAAATGATCTGATTAATCAAATGAAGACGTTTGGTGAAACTATGTCAAATGAGAGATTAGTTCAGAAGGTGTTAATCAGTCTCACTAAGATATATGATCCTATATGCTTAGTGATAGAAAACACTAAATGTTTAGAATCTGTTGAACTGCAAGAGGTATTAGCTATATTGAAGAGTCAAGAGCAGAGGTTTGATTTGCATTCCTCAGATGCAACTGAGAGAGCATTTTCTTCTCTTACTGTTAGTTCAAAAGGGCAGAATCGAAGTTATGCTCAGTCTAGTACCTTTAAACCACAGAGAAATTGGAATCAAAAGGGCAAGAAATGGGAGTCAAAACCAAAGTTTCAGCAAAAATCATACACAAGTGTTGCACAGAATAGTACTTCCTCACAGGGTATGGGTCAAGAGAGTGTAAAACCTCAATGTAAGGTGTGTTCAAAGTTTCATTATGGTGAATGTAGGTATAAGGGGAAATCTAAGTGCTATAACTGTGACAGATTTGGGCACTGGGCAAAAGAATGTACTGTTGGAAAGTCTGTTCAAAAGGCAAACTGTGCCAGTCAAATGGAAGTAACAGGGAACTTGTTTTATGCAAATTGTGCAGTTGCTGAGACTAAGGTTAATGGAGATTGGTACATAGATAGCGGCTGCAGTAATCATATGACAGGAAATGTTGATCTTCTTGTTGATGTGAATACGAATGTTGCAGGGAAGGTTCAAATGCCAACAGGAGGATTAGTTAATGTGGCAGGAATTGGATCACTGGAAATTGAGACTAACAGAGGAAGAAAATACATTCGAGAAGTCATGTACCTACCTGGCTTGAAAGAGAATCTACTTAGTGTAGGACAAATGGATGAGCACGGATACTATCTTGTGTTTGGTGGAGGTATGTGTACTGTCTTTGATGGCCCTTCTCTGGAATGTCAAATTATCAGTGTGAAGATGAGAGGAAATAGATGCTATCCTCTATCTCTAAGTTCTGAAAAGCAACTTGTGTTGAAGCTCAGTTTTGCTAACTGTGCCCGGACTTGGCACAGAAGACTTGGCCACCTAAACTTTGGTGGAATCAAAAAATTGAAGGAGAAAGATATGGTTCATGGATTACCAGATCTAGAAGAGAATGATAGAGTCTGTGAAGGTTGTCAATATGGTAAACAGCACAGAGAAAGTTTCCCTAGTGGTCAAACACAAAGAGCTGGTGCTTCACTCGAATTGATCCATGTTGATCTATGTGGACCAATGAGAAATGAATCCACTGGAGGAAACAAATACTTTATGCTGCTTGTGGATGATGCAACACGAATGATCTGGGTATACTTTCTTAAATATAAATCTGAGGCCTTCTCCTGCTTCAAGAAATTCAAAGCAATGACTGAGTTACAAACTGGTTTAAGGGTGAAATGTCTGAGGAGTGACAGAGGAGGGGAGTTCTTGTCTACTGAGTTCAATCAGTTCTGTGATACAGAAGGCATTCAAAGGCAACTTTCTCTTGCATACACTCCACAGCAAAATGGAGTGGTGGAAAGGAAAAACAGAACCGTGGTTGAAATGGCTAAGTCTATGCTACACGATAAAGGAATGCCCTATTATATGTGGGCAGAAGCTGTGCATACTGCTGTGTACATTCTGAATCGATGTCCTACCAGGTCTCTTGATAACATAACCCCCTTTGAAGCTTACAGTGGAAGGAAACCGGGTATTGCACATTTGAAGATTTTTGGCTCAGTTTGTTATGTTCATATCCCAGCTGAATTAAGGCACAAATTAGAAGCTAAGAGTCTAAAGGGAGTTTTTATTGGCTATGCAAGGTGTGAGAAAGGTTATAGGGTCTTTGATCCACTTTCTAAAAGGGTAATACTGTCAAGAGACGTTGTGTTTGATGAAGATTCAAGTTGGAATTGGCAGGAAAGCACAGAGAAACATGTGTCTATGTTCAATTATGAAGGGCAGTCTGGTGAGTCACCAAGCAGTGCATTCACAGAGGTTGAGACCCCAGCCTCTAATACTTTGCCATCTAGAAGTTTGACAGAAATAACAAGTGATACTGATAATGCACCGGTTACTCCTCAAGTCCAATCTACTGAATCCTCTAGTAGATCATGGGAAAGTACAAGAGATTCACAAGTGATTGATCATACTCCATTAAAATGGAGAAGGCTGGATGATGTACTTGCTAAATGTAATCTGTGCATTATGGAACCAGAGAGATATGAAGATGCAAGTAAGGATGAATCTTGGATGAATGCTATGAAGGATGAGCTTTCAATGATTAAAAAAAATGCAACCTGGGAGTTAGTGGACAGGCCAAGTAACAAGCCTATAATTGGAGTAAAATGGGTGTTTAAAACCAAGCTCAATTTGGATGGAACTGTGCAAAAGAACAAGGCAAGGCTTGTTGCAAAGGGATATGCCCAGAAACCAGGAATAGATTACAACGAGACCTTTGCTCCTGTTGCCCGTTTAGATACAATCAGAACTCTTATAGCATTGGCTGCACAAAAGTGTTGGAAACTCTATCAACTTGATGTCAAATCGGCTTTTCTGAATGGTGTTCTAGAGGAGGAGGTTTATGTGGAGCAGCCTGATGGTTTTGTAGCTAAAGGGGAGGAAGACAGGGTATACAAACTTCACAAAGCCTTGTATGGTCTAAAACAGGCACCACGGGCCTGGTATGGAGAAATAGATACCTATTTCTCACAATGTGGTTTCACAAGAAGCTTAAGTGAACCAACACTGTACATCAAGACAGAAGAGGAAGGCATTTTGATTGTGTCGATCTATGTGGATGACATAATCTATACTGGGAGCAACAAACAAATGCTTGAAGAATTCAAGGAAGACATGAAACGAAAGTATGAGATGACTGATTTGGGCCTTCTACATCATTTTCTTGGAATGGGAATAATTCAGACCACTTCAAGCATTTTCATCCACCAAAAGAAATATGCAAGCTCTTTGTTAGACAAATTTGGTCTAAAAGAGTGCAAACCTGTGCTTACTCCATTAGTTGCAACTGAGAAGTTAACCACGAATGATGGAAGTGGTGCTGCAAGTGAAGAGTTATACAGAAGTTTGGTGGGAAGTCTCTTATATCTCACTGCAACCAGGCCTGATATTATGTATGCATCCAGTCTGTTAGCCAGATTTATGCACTGCCCTACCAGTAAGCATGTTGGAACTGCTAAAAGAGTGCTAAGATACATTAAGGGTACACTTGATTATGGTCTGGAATATGTGAAGGGTAAGAACTCAATGTTAATTGGGTTCTGTGACAGTGACTGGAGTGGATCAATTGAGGACAGTAAAAGTACTTCTGGTTATGCTTTCTCCTTTGGCAGTGGAGTATTCTCTTGGGCATCTGTGAAGCAAAATTGCGTTGCTCTTTCCACTGCAGAAGCAGAGTACATCAGTGCTTCAGAAGCAACTACTCAAGCCATTTGGTTGAGATTTGTGCTTGAAGACTTTGGTGAATTTCAAACCGAAGCCACTCCAGTGCACTGTGACAACACCTCAGCAATTGCAATCACCAAGAACTCTGTGTTTCATCAAAAGACCAAACACATTAACAGAAGATACCATTTCATCAAGGATGCACTGAAGGATGGTATCATTGATCTGGTGTACTGTCCAACTAATGAACAACTTGCTGATATCTTCACAAAACCTCTGCCTAAAGATCGGTTTAATTATCTCAGGAACATGCTAGGAGTGAAATCAGCTCAAGACTTAAAGGGGAGTGTTGAATTATAAGTCTCTAGCTGATTAAGTATTAGAAATAAGATGAGTTTTAATGTGTGTATTCATTTGAGCATATATGCCAAGTGTAAGGTTAAATGATGTAAGGCCATGAGTGCCATGTGGTGTTTGATCCATGTAATTAGGTTGATGAGTGACTAAGATTAAAAGTAGTGTTTAGTGTGGTCCTAAAGCTAAGGCCATCAGTTAAATGTAAAGCAGTGTGAGTGCTCATTTTTCTGTGTAGTACAAAATATTCCTCTGCAATATTTTTGCAGTAGAGAACAAGAAAGAAAAAACTATTTTTCGGTTCATCTTCCATCTTTGCTTTGCTTCTGTTCAGCATTCTAAAACAAACCCAGCTAAATTAGAGTAACACTAACACAACATTCCTCAGACACCGTGTTCTAATCAATCCGGTTACAACTAATCAATCATACTAAAACGCTTCAAATTCATTCATTGCATAACTTGAACTACTATACATATACAAGATAGTAAGATACATAAGTAGAAGGAAGAGAGAGAGAGAGGAGGGTGGGAGGGGGGCCTTCAATGGCATCCCTGGGGGTCTTGAAACCGAGCCCAACGCTCTTCCAGAACCGGTTGCCGCCCTTTTCGGGTCTCTTCCCCTTCCCAGATTTCTTCGAGCTGGTTAATAAATTCGATTACAGTAGAACAAAAATAAAAATAAAATTATAAATAAAGCCCAAATGCAAATGCATAACAAAGCAAAACAAATTTAAAGCAAACAAATCTTAATCCCAACAAGAAAATTCAAATTTATTTGATTAACCGGTTACCTGATGAACACTTTGGGCTGCTTCAGAAACGCCTAGTCAGTCTGCAACCAAAAATGTCAAAAATATCAAATAGAACGACTGCTTGAAAGATATAATAACGACGACATTTTGGACACGGTAACAACTAGCAGGTATAGCAGAAAAGAACCGACCTGTTCCGCCATGATTGATAGCTCGAGAGGAGTCCAGGTGTTAGCACAGGAGGCGATTCAACGTTCCACAAAACCCTACCCCTCTCACGTTGGCGCGCCGCACGCGTGTTTGTATTAGCAAATAACTTTATAAACAAGGCGCGAATTGAGTGAGTTCGGGCCGGGATATTTTGGGCCGACTCCCACTCTGCCAGCCTTTGTTTCCGTTTCTTTTTTTCGACAAAAGAATTTCAAGTTTATTTTTATTACGAGCATATTACTAATCTAAGCTATATTTAACAGTTACTTGTTTGAAAAAAAACATATTCACTTGATCAATTTACTACTTGTGGGAGATTTTGTCAAATATCGTAGTACCGTTTATGCATACAATTAATCGTATGTTCACGACAGATGATGAGTGCGACCAAGTAGCCAGGTGTAAAATTCTTATCCGTTAGCCCGTCAAGTTGGACAAAGATCCTCTCCGAATCTCACTATCCAAAGTCCAAGGACCAGACAATCCGAACCATTCAAATTAAATTTGACAGTCCTCATAAACTTATTCCATCAGCTCGGGTCACAAAAATCAAGTACTTCGATCTCTCTGGCACACAAACCAAGGGCCCATATTTCGTGGTCCTTACCTTAGCCTACGAACACTAAGGTCCAGAGAGGATCCAAATTCCGTCAGGTTAGTCCAAATGGTGAGGAATGGAAATTAACAAAGCATCTATCTACCTTCTGTGGATCAAAACTCCATTGAAAACTAGGCATTAATTAGCAAAGACGAAATTCTGTTTCATGAATTTTATGTAACACTATGATATGACATCCGACCAAAAACTATATCTCAATACTATCTCCACAACTCGAAAGAAATTTTTCCACCGTCACGCATGAAGTGAAAATAAGAAGCAATCTGTGTTGAAAAAAAAAAGCCATACTTGATGATTGTGCTAAAAAAAATCGGCAGGAGTCAACTTCAAGACGTTGAACCTCTTAGTCTTGGGCAGCGGCCTGAACATTGGTAGAGAACAAAAGAAAATAAACAAAATGAGCACTAGCGCATGCCAAATTACATACATAAACATGTAGTTAAAAACGAGCTAAGGTAAATCACCTGCACTGGCCGATGGTAACATGATCTCCTTCCTTCACACGGAAGCATGGAGATACGTGAGCCGGATGTTGGAATGTCTCTTTTCATATCTTAAGTAAGCGGCATGAAAGAAAAAGATTTCAGAAGAGCAAAGAGGATGGTGTTCGCTCCCTAAATCCGCCATGGTGCCTTGCGGGCAAGCCGGGGATTTACTTCACATACGAGATTGGTGGGTGCGGGCGTGCCACTACTAGATGCCGCTAGTAGACGGGATTTGAATGATTGAGGTTACGCATTTGAGTGGGAGTTGCTCAAATTAAGGTTCTTTGTTTGCCTTAAAAATAAGGACTTTACTTATATGAAGAGATAGAACAATATGTAAATGACAAGGTTGCTTGGAAATATAAATGATAGAGGAAAGTGACTAAAATTGCAGATTGCTTGTAATTTATATGGCTGGAAATGAGTACATAAAAGCTACAAATGAGATCGATACCGCAAGTGAGCAGCAGAGCTAATAAACTAGATAAAAGAAGGCTTTTGGCAAATCTGGTTTGAGCAGAGTTTGTGCTTTTGTTTGTTTGTTTGAGTGTCTTTATTCCTGTCTTCTCTTCCTCCTTTTATAGACTACTCGGTTTGGCTCCTGTAGCGACAGCTTTGCCCGAATGCGGTCTGAGGGTGATGACTCATCAGCTTTATTACATGTAATGCCACCATAAAGTACTTTATGGGCTGTGCAGTTTGATCAGTCTACACCACTTGGTCCTTGGGTAGGTAGGCAAGTGGCCTTTGTGAATTGTATCAAGTCAGAAAAGGCCCTTTCCTGCCTTCCCAAGTTTCGGCTGGGCTTTGATCTTCTATTCCTCCATGCCTCCTTTTGGGCCGACTCCATCCTTGGGCCAAAAATCAAGTTTTAATCCAAACAGTGCCCCCTTCAATTAATGTGAAGGTTGGAATCCCAAGCGTCGACATTGATTGAATACCCGCATGCATGCATATCCGTCCTTGGGAATTGGTGCTTCCAGTGCCCCTTGCTCTTCTCATGACCCTTGAACTGTCCTTTGAGCCCTATAAAATCTAGCTCGGGACTTCTCCTATCAAACTACCAACTTCCCTTTGGCTCTGGCCTTCAACTTCCATCCAGCTTGAGCGTTCTTGTTTTTTCTTAGCAACTGAGAAATGGGTTCCTTATGTTTTGAGTGGAGTTTCCTAAAACTCCCCTTTCGCGAGAAAATGAGGTTTCACCTGATGACCGCTATCTCCAACACCCTTGGTCGACCGCCCCTCTATCTCCAACACCCCTGGTCAGGCGGCTTCCTCCCGATAGTTTGCCTTCCCGCAAGTTGCGGTGATAAGTTGGGCTTCACCATCACATATGGTGACAGCCCCGTCGGAGGATCCTCTACCAGGCTCATGTTGGCCGCACAACCCGATCACCCAATTGGGTTCCATCCATGAAGACGTCGGGAAACCAGCTGAAGACACTACCAAACTCAGAGAGAATTAAATGTAATACATAGGATTGGAACTCTGTAATTTTCATCAATTTGTCGACATGAAATAAATACTATTTTAGCAATTTCTGTCTTTCTGCCTTCTTTGAATGTTTGATGAACAAAAAACACTGCATATGAGATTCCCGAAGCTCGCTTCACTCTGTCCCCTCTTCAATGTAACAATCTCTAACATCCCATAATGTAGGACAATATTTCTTTAAGAATCTAACATTAATGGGATGTTTCTGCCCATTTCCTTCGAGGTCCGCTAGGTAGTATCCTCCTTTATTCAAGACACGACTAATAATAAAAGGACCTTCCCATGTCGGGCTCCACTTTCCAAAACCCCGAAGCTGAGCTCCCAGCGGGAGAACTGTTTTCCATACTAAATCTCCCTCTTTAAAAGACTTTACCTTCACCTTCTTGTTATAAGCTCGGGCAACAGCTATCTTTCCTTCTTGAATCTGGTTCAAGGCTTCAATTCGGGCTACATCCAGGTCTTCAATACCTTGACATATGGCTTCAATATATTCTACACTATGTAACCCAAATTGGTTTTGAATTCTTACGGAACTAACGTTGATCTCCATGGGGAGCACTGCATCTTGCCCGAACGTCAAGGCATAAGGAGTTGTGCCTGTCCCCGCTCTTTTGGAAGTCCTGTATGCCCACAACGTGTTCCCCAACATCTCATGCCACTTTTCTGGACTATCTATCACCATTCTTTTAATAATGTTGACCAGGATCTTGTTGCTAGCTTCGGCCTGCCCATTTGACTGACGGTAGTACGGACTGGATTGGATCATCTTTATCTTGTACTTGCTTGCAAACTCCTCGACTTCTTTTGAAATAAAAGATGGCCCACGGTCTGTCACTATAGTCTCGGGCACCCCATATCTGTGCAGGATCTTGGTCTCGATAAAATTCTTGACTACGGTGGAAGTTATGGATTTTACTGCTGATGCTTCCACCCACTTGGTGAAGTAATCCGTTGCTACAATTATAAAAGTATGCCCTTTACTAGAAGCTGGATAAATTTGCCCGATGAAGTCCATCGCCCATCCTCGGAACGGCCAAGGCTTGACCACTGGATTCAAAGGTATTGAAGGCACGTGTTGGAGAGGTCCATGCCTCTGACATTCTTCACAACCGCGGGCATAAGACTTGCAGTCTTTTTCCATGTCGGGCCAGAAATAACCGTACCTTCTGAGTAGCCATCTCATCTTTGTCCCTGCTTAATGTGCTCCACATATTCCCTCATGTACTTCGGCCATCACTCTCATGGATTCTTCCTGGCCTAAGCATTTTAACAGTAATCCATCTGGGGTTTTCCTTAGCAGGTTCTTCGCCCATAAGACATATCTGGTTGCTTGCTGCCTATTCTTCTTACTTGTAGGCGAAGAGGGATCCTTCAAATGATGAATGATGGGTGCCCTCCAATCTTCCGTCTTGGCTTCTAGAACCATTACATCCAAACTAAATCCCCGATCTAAGATGGAAGGAAGGTTTCTTGTTTGAATCTCGACATCTATTCCATACTTTCTTTCCTGTATTGGCACTCATGAGGCTAGTTGCGCCATTTCATTGGCTGCCAAGTTAGATCCCCTAGGAATATGATTGACCGATATCTCAGATTCCCAGAAACTCAACAATTGTGTTGCTGCCATATAGTACCCCGCCATAGTGATATGTCGGCACTTGAACTCGCCATTTAGCTGGTTTATTACCAACTCTGAATCACCAAAGACTTCTACTTCTGCTGCCCCCAAATCCAACAGGATTTCCAGACCAATAATCAATGCCTCATACTCTGCCCGATTATTAGTATTTTCTTGGTAATCGAGCAAGAATGAGTAATAATGATAAACCCCCTGAGGATTTATAACCACAATCCCAGCCCCTGCAGCCTTCTGAGTGTGGGATCCATCAAAATACAGCTTCCAAGGAGTAATCCAGAGGCCCGTTACTTCTCTTATCTCTTGCTGGATCCACTCTTCTTTGCCCGAAACATCACTTCTTGGTGGGATCCAAACGCTAGTAACCTCCAAACTTCCTGGGATATTGATTACCTCACTTTGAGGTTCCTGATGCTCGGTCAAGAAATCAGCAATTGCCTGGCCTTTGACTGCTCTTTGAGGTACATACTGAAAGCTGAATTCTGACAGTGCTAGGATCCATTTCCCAATCCTTCCTGCTAGCATAGGTATTGACAACATGTATTTTATCACATCTGTTTTGGCAATGATGTGTACGTGACAAGGTAACATATAATGTCTTAGCTTGCTGGCAGTAAAATATAGAGCCAAACACAATCTCTCCACCGGAGAATATCTTGTTTCTACTTCGGTCAAAATTCTGCTGAGGTAGTAAACGGCCTGCTCCTTTCCACCTTCATTATTTTGAGCTAGCAAACTCCCAATTGACTTTTCCGAAGCAGAAATGTATAGCTTCAAGGGCTTTCCCCTTTGAGGTGGTACCAGCACTGGTGGAGAAGTTAGGTAGGCCTTGATGCTGTCAAATGCCTGTTTGTGGGTCGGCCCCCACTGGAAATTCTCTTTATCTTTCAATCTTAGTAAAGGAGTCAGCGGCTGGATTTTGCCTGCTAAATTGGCAATGAATCTCCTCAAGAAGTTGATCTTGCCTAGTAGCCTTTGAAGCTGCACTTTGTTGGTGGGTGGAGGTGATTCCAATATTGCCCGAGACTTGTTCTTGTCCACTTCCACACCTCTCTGATGCACTAAGAATCCTAAGAAGTTGCCCGCTCTTACTCCAAATGCGCACTTCTTTGGATTCATCTTCAATTTGTGGATCCGCATCCTTATTAATGCTTGCCTGAGATCAACTAGATGATGTTCCTCTGTTTTAGATTTCACCACGATGTCGTCGATATATACCTCCATGCTCTGGCCAATTAGATCATGAAAAATGGCATTCATTGCCCTTTGATATGTTGCGCCAGCATTCTTGAGCCCGAATGGCATGACCAGATACTCATATGCCTCCACATGACCAGGACACCTAAAAGCTGTTTTATGAATATCATCTGGAGCCATCTTTATCTGGTTATATCCGGCATTTCCATCCATAAAAGATAAAACTTTATGCTTTGCTACTGCATCTATGGATAAATCAGCCATAGGCATGGGGTACTCATCTTTTGGTGTAGCGCCATTAATATTTCTGTAATCAACACAACATCGTACTGCTTTTGTTACAGCTTTTAAAACGGGTACGATGTTGGCCAACCACTCCACATATTTGGCTGGTCTGATAAAACCAGCTTTCACTAGCCTCTCAATCTCTTATTTGACATTTTCTTCTATCTCCTTTGATATCCTCCGTGGTGCTTGCTTGACCGGTTTATATCCTTCCTTGATGGGCATTCTATGTTCCACCAAGGCTGGATCTAACCCTGGCATCTCGGTATAATGCCAAGCAAAACAGTCTTTGAATTCTTGCAAAAGACAAATAATCCTGGCCCGATCCTCGGCCCCTAATAAACCACTGATCTGTATTGGTCTTGGATCCTCCTCTGTGCCTAGATCAATAACTTCCAAAGGATCCTGTACTTCGGGTGATGGCTTATCAGGTTCTGCACATAAAAATTCGACCAACTCTAGGCTCTCGGGCAAGTCGTCTGGCCCATCTAGATCATATATGCACTCGGCCATTTGAATGGCCCTATCCAGTTCTTCACTGCAAGATTCCTCTTTATTTCCATGCTGGCTGGTCGAAGCTTCTCCCTGCCATTCTCGCTCTTCCTGCTCCCTCTCTTATCTTCTTCCCTTCCCATATACCAACAGTCTTTTAATCAGGGATCTGACTGCCATGACCTGATCTTTCTTCTTTTGTCCAGTCATTGATGGTGTAGGGATTTTGGTATGAGACAGGGTCTATCCCACTCCTCCTTAGTAAGGAGCATTCCTTGTTCCAAAAGCTTTTGGGCCGTCACCTTGGTAGGGCGGCCGTTCTTATCAGCTCCTGAACATTTCAAGATTCCTACGTTGGGATTGTAGAAACTTGCTTCCGCAACATTGGCTGAGGGGAGGAACGGCCGTGTTTCGGCCTCTACTATCTCCCAAAAGCCTGGTCCTTCAACACCCGCCTCATGATATATAGCCACTGTTGATGAAGAGTGGAAGGTATGGCTAAACTTTGATGGATCCAATCTCTTCCGAGTAAGGCTCCATAAGTGGAGGTGCAGTCCACCACAAAGAATGCCAGCATTATCTTTTTGGATCCCAAGTCCACCTCCAAAGGTAATATCCCATGAGTCTTAGTGATAGCACCTGAGAAGCTAGATACCGTAAGGTCCGTGGGAATAAGATCTTCCGTACCTCTCCCCATCTTCTTCATCTGCTTGGCCGGTAACACGTTAACAGCTGCTCCTCCATCAATCAAAATTCTTTTGAAGGGCACACCCTCTAGGTGAGCTGAAACATATATAGGCTTCAGATGGTTGGCCAACGAAATACTCGGGCGGCTGAACACCATCTCATCTGTGTAAATCCTTAGAGGACCACCGTTGGATGCCTCTGAGGGCTCAGCCTTGCCCGAGTCTTCTTCTTCCGCTATATCCACATTGACTTGTGTCGTCATTGGCTCTGTTGTTAAGTAATCACCCTCCATAGTAGCAGGCTGACCAGGTCTGGCACCAAACGTGGCGGATAATATATACGCCATGTTGATGTGGAAATTACTGGGCTCGAGTAAATCCTCCTTCTTGCTCCCAATTTGGTCCATGAACTCATCTAACCAAGCCATCGCATTGGCTGGAAGCAGAGGTTCTGGTATCCCATCTTGTTGTGGTTGATCCATGCCCTCGTACGGCGTTTGTTTCGGAACTTCACCAAAGGGATCCACCAATGGCAGAGAAAGTGGTTTCGCAACAGTTCCCATGTGAATAGGCTCCGGCTTCCATCCAGGAGTTGGTACCATGATCAGATCTTCTTGAGCTCTTCTCAAGATCCTATACTTCCCAGGATGTTGGTTCTGCGGCACATGATCCCCCACCCCCTCTGCTTTGCTGTTGGCTTTCTCTACCTCCTTCTTATTTCGCCAACGGAGCTGGCTACTACCTCCAGATGTTGCTCTTTCCAACTTTTGAGTTTTTGAGGTTTCAGAGGTAGTAGGGGTCTTTAAGGAATTCATGTAGGCCTTGTGCTGCCTTTGAACCCTTCTGATCATAGAGGCTCCCATTGGTTGGGTAGGCTGTCCGTTCTTCCCGACTACATACCATTTTCGCCCGAGGTGGGCAGGATTCCCTTTTCTGTCGGGATTAGCTATCCCATCAGTTCTCTTGACTTCCCTCCCCATCTGGCCATTCTGAGGATGATCTGCACCTCTTTGGATTGTGGCCTCCATTTTTTCTGCCTCGTCAGAAGCTTCATGGTTTCGAAACACTTCTAACAAAGCCTTGGGTTGGGAATCACCTCCTAAGCGTTGAAAAACACTTCAGGAGGTGTCCTTCCTTGTTGCCTGCTTATTTTTCTCGCGGGCTTCTCTTCTTGCATCTTCTTCCTTCCTCCTGATTAACTCGTGATCAATGAGAACTCCAGCCGAAGGAATCTCGAGCTCACACTCACACTGGCATTTACTGCACATAACCATCCCCTTGATTATGGCAGCCTTTGGATACTCGGGTAGTTTGTCTATTCTCTCTGTAGGTTTTTTGGCCAGTCTTTCTTCTTCTTCCCTTGTAATCTTCCTTTTTCCTTTCTCCGCCCACGTCATATTGAGCATATTTATAGGGGCCTCTGAAAAGGGAAATGCAGGGTTGATTACGTCCATCCCGTCTGGCTGGTTGTTTTTACGTCTTTTTCCTTTGGGAGGAACCACATCAATATCACTTCTAGAGCCCGTGGAGGCTTTCTCCAAGCGTTGCAACATTTGAAATAACGTGGTCTGCAAGTCTTCTGGCATATCTGTTTCTCTATCTTCTGATTAGAGATCCCACCGGGCGTGCCAAAATATGTTCGCTCCCTAAATCCGCCATGGTGCCTTGCGGGCAAGCCGGGGATTTACTTCACATACGAGATTGGTGGGTGCGGGCGTGCCACTACTAGATGCCGCTAGTAGACGGGATTTGAATGATTGAGGTTGCGCCTTTTGACTTCAAATCAAGAGATTGTGCCATTTGAGTGGGAGTTGCTCAAATTAAGGTTCTTTGTTTTCCTTAAAAATAAGGACTTTACTTATATGAAGAGATAGAACAATATGTAAATGACAAGGTTGCTTGGAAATATAAATGATAGAGGAAAGTGACTAAAATTGCAGATTGCTTGTAATTTATATGGCTGGAAATGAGTACATAAAAGCTACAAATGAGATCGATACCGCAAGTGAGCAGCAGAGCTAATAAACTAGATAAAAGAAGGCTTTTGGCAAATCTGGTTTGAGCAGAGTTTGTGCTTTTGTTTGTTTGTTTGAGTGTCTTTATTCCTGTCTTCTCTTCCTCCTTTTATAGACTACTCGATTTGGCTCCTGTAGCGACAGCTTTGCCCGAATGCGGTCTGAGGGTGATGACTCATCAGCTTTATTACATGTAATGCCACCATAAAGTACTTTATGGGCTGTGCAGTCTGATCAGTCTACACCACTTGGTCCTTGGGTAGGTAGGCAAGTGGCCTTTGTGAATTGTATCAAGTCAGAAAAGGTCATTTCCTGCCTTCCCAAGTTTCGGCTGGGCTTTGATCTTCTATTCCTCCATGCCTCCTTTTGGGCCGACTCCATCCTTGGGCCAAAAATCAAGTTTTAATCCAAACAGATGGTACTTGTTAATTCTCCAAAATGACTACAGATACAATAGAAAGCGAAAAAAAATGATCGCGAACGTCATACCTCTGATATTTCTTGATATAATGTAGATAATTCCTTCGAACGATGATTGTTTTATTCATCTTAGCACTATGGCAAGTGCCAGCCAAGATGCGGCCCCTATAGAAACATTTCCAGTGAAAGGGCATTTCTTATCAACGTAAGTCCCTGTAAGATGCAAAAAGCACATGTAGCCATCGTATCAGCAAATACAACACGGCACGTACCCAATACTGAGATAAGAAATAAACAGTACAACTTGGCTCAATTGGAGTAGATCTACGAACCGAACATTGGAAATCCCAAAAAACATAAGCATTTCAAGTGATTGATTTGAAATTCGAGTTATTTCACGGACTAACCCTCATATATTGCGCCTCTCATTGGTCCAGATTGCTAAATGGTTCTCGTTCTCCTTATCTCCATTAGCCAATTAAGTGCTATCTTGATCCAGCTGCTTAGGGAACTGTTTGGATATAAGAAGGACCATCGGATTGTGTTAAGGGAAACTGAGGGGTTCAGATTAGAAGTAGATCAAGAGAAATAAAATTAACCATGAAATGATGGTGTGTTTTCATAGAAAAGATAGAGTTGCTGGAATTCTTTCTAACTCAAATACAAAGCAAATGGAAAAGTTACAGAAATACAATGCATCTATACTAACTCAAATACAATGCAAACGGAAAAGTTACAGAAATCGAATCGACTCGATCAAGAAGGGCCAATCTCTCGTACAAAAATGTATAAGAAAAAAAAACCAACTTTGATACAATACAGACAGGACTCTCAGAAATATCGAATTGACTCAAAATTCGACATACATGGTGAAAATAACTACATAATTACATCCAATGTGTATAAAAATATCAATCTTTCAATTGAGCATTATAATTTGACACCAAAATCAAGGGCACGAACTGCAATTCAGTGAAGGGTCAAATTGAACACAATCAGCAAAAACTCAACTTAGATTCTGAAATTCACAGTCAAATCAACACAAATTCCCACCCAAGGTTCGAAATTTACCTAACGAGGAGCAGAGGAGGACGAGCAGGACGCAGAGGAGGGCGAGCAGGACGAGGGTGAAGGAGTAGGACGTCTTCTCTTGCAGACAAGCGCGAATCTCTCTCTCGCTGGACGGGCTTTAGCAGTACCGTGAAATTTGGGGGTCCTCACTAAGAACTCTTAGCGAAGGAGTATGTCTGAGCGAGTCCGGGTTTATCCCACTAAACTCAGTCCCTCTACCTACCAAACATGGGACTACACTAAATACTTAATCCAGTCTAGTCTAGTCCCTCTTAGTGAGGCCAAACAAACACCCCTCAATTTCTTTGAGGTAGTGCGCAGTCGAACAACATGCAGCCTTGCCCCCACATTTCAAGGAAATATCTTTTTATTTTTGTCTAAGGAAATATCATATCAATTGGGTAATTTCATGGGTGGAGAAGCTGTTGAGTATATAGGTGCAACAGCCTGCATGCAAATGAATAGGATGAAGTTGTTGCCACTATAGGTTGTAAAAGAGTTAAGGATACTGAGGAAGGTTGTAAAAGACTTAAAGACTTTCGAAGTCGTGACCTGAAAGCCTACTGGCATGTACGGAACACGCAAATACACACGAGACACACCAGGGCCAACATGACGGCTTGTACTTGAAGCCGGATCAGTTCCTACACAGAGAGTTGGCAGTATGAAAACAATGTCAATGACGTTAACAGTTGAATCAAAGATCTAGAAGAGAAATAAGGTTTGCCACTAATGGTAACCAATCTTACGAAACAACCCAGGAACCCAAACAATCAGACTGTTTGCCATCAATGTGTCCATAACTTAAAACATGTTAACAAATGTAGAATTGTAGAATACTGTAAGGTTGTGAATGACAATGAATGATGTATTGGATTACTTATGTTGTAGGCCACTTGTTTATTGAGTTGTTAACAACTTAAGTAATCTGATAGTCATAATGAAATAAGGATTATGGAGTCTTATCCTTTGCAATTGACCTAAAGAAATCTGATGGATTTCACTACAAAGATATAGTATCATGGTGGGACTTAAACACTTAAGTGATAGAGTTTGACTTTCACAACCAAAAATAGGTTGGCTGTGATTAAACCCTAATGATATAAATACTATGGTGAAGTCCCTGCTTCCATACGCTTAATCTCTTAGATGAGTTAAACCCTATTCATATAGCAGAGAGATATTATTAAAGTACTGGAAGTAAAAGACAACCTAGAAATCTGCAATGTCTTCTGTATTCCACAGATAAGTTTAATATAATTAGTTAATCTCTATTTTATATTGATTTGATTTATTCGTGATCATAATGTCTTATTGTTGTGATTTCAGAATATGTCTTACATATGGTATCAGAGCCGCACAACAAGCTTAGGGTCCGATATAAAGGTATAAGCAAATTTGTTTATTGAAGATGATTAACATACTAAGAAAATGTTGGTTGGATGCCTTCTACTATTCCATCTCACGAAAAAAAAATTTGATGCTTCCGCAATTTTGTGTTGGTATGCAATGATCTTTCGTGGTTAATAATATATGGATTGGTCTGGGTGGTGACTATGAATACTGCTGCCCTTAAGTAGTTTTCATGAAATTTAATTATTTATTTTTCTTGTTGGCACTCATTTAATTATTAAGAGTGGGTATGTTTTGGTTCGACTAATTGCGCTCTTGTGATATGATTCTGTGGAGTTTTTCTTGCTTCCGCGTTTTTTTTTTATTTTTTTATTTTTTATTCTTGTATGTATATGTTAACCTTGTATTGCCGAGAAGATCGTGTCATCTATGTTGTGATTTTTCTAATTATATGAATCAAGTATCTTTAAATAAATTATTTATTACGTTTACCTGGGCATCAAGATAAACTGAAATTTGGTATACAACTCTAACTAGGTTTGTTGTATGCGACTTATGGACTCCTATTTGATAATTATGAATTATTAATTAATAAATATATATATCAAGGTCACTATTGTTTTCGGTGAACAATGACCTAATTTTATCTTGGGTAATATTTTGATTTATTATATAATTTTCTGATTATTAATTTAGTTGATAAATATTACCCGTTCCTATTTGATTATTAAAAGAAAAGAAAAAAAAAAGGTTAAAACATGGGAACAGTAAATGGTTTTTCCCTCGTGTGAGGGTTGCTGTTCATCAATGCCCAGCTTACACCAACCTCCTTCAATCACTGTAATGCTCGAATTGAAGCTTGAAATTTCGGGGTATTCCCGCGAAGGTATGAAACTGCTTTTCATAAATTATTGCAATTTGGTTGAATTGAAATTAAGCTTTTGGTTCCAACTGAATTGATTTTGTGATATTATAATTGAGAAGTTGAAAACTATCCTGTTGTTTTGAAGCAAATACAGTGTTTTCAATTGGGATTAATTCAATTTTGCAGTTTTCGACTCTTATCCTTATAGCGCATATGCAAATGAATAAGTAAGTTTTGGTTCTTGGTTATTTCTCTATGAAGTGATAGTCGCTTCTATTATTGCAATGAATATTACTTTTAGTATTCTCTAAAATTGGTTGTCCGTTTCAATTATGACATAGAGATGAGGAGAAAAATTAGTAGTTGATGTTGAATCCTCAACTCTTGTAATTATAAATCATTGACTAATGCTTGATCAGTGGGAGCGTTTAAGAGGTATGTGCGTTTATGAGATTTTAGTAAAGTTATGAAAACAAGACTAGCTATGTTCATGCAATTTAGCATACCTTGCAATTTGTTCTATTTTAGTTTCTGTTTTTGATAGATTTTTCATAACTCCAAATTTTATGAAATTTGGTCATGTCATAATATCAAATGGATTGTAGACGTTGATATTTTTTCACGTTTTTTTGGACCAGAAATGGATTTATGGTAATTTTTTTAAGTGTGATACCATATTGCTGGAATTCTGCAGACTTCTGTAGAATAGTCTGCTAGTGATATTATTTTGACATATCTATGTGACTCATAAATTCATGAAATATTAGTATGATATACATTCAAATATTTATTTCAGGTCTGAAAATTTTCACGCACATTGGTTTGAAAATGACTTATTGCTGAATTTTTAACCTCGGGAGTACATTGCAGAATTTACACAGCTTCTGCAGCACATTCTATTTCAATTTTATTTCAAGCCCACTTTTAAGAATGAAAACATTATGGAATTTTAGGGGACAATAAATTTATATGTCTACTTCATTTCTGAAAATTTTCATGCACATTGGAGGAAGATTGAAGTTTTGGTGAATTATTTAGTCTCGGGTATGTTTTGCAGAGTTTCTGTTGTTTCAGCATCACAACATATTTCGAATTTGTTATTAGTACACTTGTAAAATCTCAAAACTTATGAAATTTTGGGAAATAACAGTTTTTTATGTTTACTTTATGTCTGAAAATTCTGATGAATATCGGATGAACAATGAATATTTGGTGAATTTATAATCTCAGGTATGTACTGAACATTTTCTGCTGTTTCTGCAGCACCTCTCTTTTCAAATTCATTTTTGGCTCGCTTATACGATTTTAAAAATCATGAAATTTTGCAAAATAGTAGTCATATATGTCTAGTTCATACTTTAAAAGTTTCATGACAATCTAAAGAGAATTGAGTTCTTAGTGAATTTGCAAACTAAAGTAGTACTGCTGAATTTTGGTACTTCAAAACTAGCTTTGTTATGTGATATTGTTTCACTGATTTGTGCACATCTATTGGTACCAACTATTATACAAGTTTATGGTTCCAATATGTCCTTATTTTATGCAAATTATCAATGCTAATGAATTTTATAGACAACACTGATTAAATTTTGATTTAAAGATGTATTGGTTTGTTTTGTTTAAACCAATGTTTTGTTTGGTCATCAATTCTGATTATGATGATAATTGTCTTTTGAGAGAAACTTGGAAAGTGGCATCAGTTTACCAATTGATCATTTTGGTCCCTATCGAATAATTAAATAACCATGTTTCCTCTTTCGAGAACTCTATTGTTCAATGTCAACAATGACATATTTTTGTGTCTGATTGAATCTTTTCAGAATCATTGAATATCCAACAAAACGGTTATTTAATACTGTTCTAAAGAATTATTTTGAAAAATCAGAATTCTGCTAATTTATATGGTGAATACTTTTGTCCCAATGGGAATTTCAGGAAATCACTCACCAATTATAAATTAGTATTATAGCAAACATTAAAGTACTTCTAACATATTTTCATCTGGCCAAAGTTATTGAAGCTATATGTATGTTGTGTATTTTATGTTTTGGCTAGCTATGCAGGTATTTTCTTTGCATGATTAGTTTCTGCCCAAAGGTGTAACAATCATGCAATTTGGAGTTGGTTCGATCATCCACAACTCGACTACTTCCATGATGAATCTTTCAGAATCGAGAATGAGTAGGTAAATTTGCCAATCTTTTTCCTTAATTTTCTGTGAGTTCTAAATTGGATTAAAATTGAAAAATTGATGTTGTTGAGATATCTATATGTTTACTTTAATCGACTTTGTTTTAGAATTAAAACATAAATTTTAAGTTTGGATTCTCTTATTAGGTTTCATTTTAATTTATGACCTAATCTTTAACACATATGTGTCTTCTCTTGACACACCCCGACCCGGAATGTCCACTTGGACTCCAAATCGAGTTGTGCTGGCCGACACTTGAAGGGTGACGTAGCCATAAAGTGTAGTGATGTGGAAGGTATGGGTAAATTTAAACCTAAAGTGCCTAATCAAGAGAGTGTGCAGGTGAGCAGATTTGAACCCTATTCACACGTGATGTCAGAGCAAAAGACAGTATAGTAAATAGGTTGAGGGTTACACCACTGAAGGTAACCATCTCCTGAGATTTGCCAGAATCCTCGTATACGCGTAAACACCGCTACTAAACCTGGAGGGGTGAAAAACAATTTGAGTGGGTCAGTAAAACAATACTTATACGAAAACCTTTATTTTTTAATATACTAACCCCTCACTGTAAAATAAGTATAGTTTCCTCAAAACATACTACGTAAGTATGTAATCAAATATAACCGCAATATAACCAGAAAAATGCCAAGTCATGATATATCAAATGCCAAGGTAATGTAATTATGTGATAATCAATTATAAGCAGGTTGCTCATCATCTAAGCTACACACACAAGTTCGAACAGATGGTTTCTGACACGAACAGGACTGGGTGTAATCAATATGCTCTAGTACTACGATCACGTGAAAACTGGTGCAAAAACACATCACATACAAGTCGGATCGCCTAATGCAATCTACCCGACAAGACTGGCACCTAAACTTGGATCCAAGGTGAGCGAACGGTGTGAATGTGAACATACACGTGAAGGACTGGCCCTGGCCTTGGGGCGAGTACTAACACCGGGTGTAGCAAGATGAGCATGTACACAAGTATGAATGTCATGACAATAATATCTCAACCATATAGCAGCATTTATCACATTTCATATCACAATATCGAATACTTGGCAATATAAGCGTAAAATTGAAGTAAATACGCATTCATGGAAACTATAATATGTATAGGTATAAAAACAAATTGCCCACTCACAAATACTTCGCCGCTGACAAGCCACGCAACCTAGCAAAGATGGAAACGCCACTAATAATTGTCCCTAAGCACATAAAGGTACAATTAATAAAAATATACTATAACAATTGAATTTGGAAAAACG
This sequence comes from Malus sylvestris, assembly GCF_916048215.2. Classification (NCBI taxonomy): domain Eukaryota; kingdom Viridiplantae; phylum Streptophyta; class Magnoliopsida; order Rosales; family Rosaceae; genus Malus; species Malus sylvestris. Next base: position 1,297,231 of record NC_062261.1, read on the forward strand.
GATGTCAAAAACGGATTCAGAACGTCGAATTACCCTAAGAAGGGTCCTGCTTAAATTTCCGAAAAGTCAACAGGATGAATATTCCCTGAAAGACGAAATATTCTCTGACGGATGGAAAATTCTCTAACGGAATATTTCATTTGGGTTAAGGGTTATTAGGTTGGGTTAGATTAATAGGTTGGACTTAAGGATTTTAGGCCTAAAGGCCTAAACTAAAAGGTTTAAGATTTAAAATGCATGAGCTTAAAGCCCAAAAGGAAATGGCCAAAGGCCTTTAATTAACCAAATAATAATAAAAATAATAATAAAGGATTAGGTTGGGCTGCCCAGGGTTTTGGGCTTGGCAGGAACGGCCCGAAGGGCCTGAGTTTGGGTTGCAGCTCGCCGGAGTTAAACGGAAGGGAAGGCCGGATTCGGCCAGAAAACTGAACAACCTTTAAACGTTACTAACTTCCTCGTTACGCAACGAAATCGAGTGAAACAAAAACGAAAGTTGTAGTTCTCGAAGAGACGAAGAGAATGGTACCTCGCACGATATCTAACTCTCCGTGGTTTGGACGAAAAAATTGGCTCGAAAGGCACGGGTCAGACTTGAACTTCTCGAAACCGAGTTGTTTCACGTCAAAGCTTCCTCAAACCTTGACTAGAGACCCTAGGGAGTTGCGTAGAGGCTTGACCGAGTCCTAAAACATCGTGACTCGGTTGAAAACACGTCGAACTCAACTCGTCCAAGTTCAGACCTTCCGAGTTGGCGAGTCAAAACTCGTCCATTCTTGGTTTGGTTGGTATGGGTGTGTTCGTGAGGATGAGAGGAGTAAAATGGGGTTGGTTTCAAGCTCGATCTATGAGCTTTGATGTTCGTTCATGGCGTTGCAAAGGAAGAGAAAATACGGGAGAGAGAGAGAAGAGAGAGAGAACCTTTTCTGATAGAGGGGGACAGAAAATAAAGAAGAGATGGGATATGTGAGAGTGAAATAATGAAGAGAAGTGCACAGGATGGGATAAAAAGGAATCCAATGGATAAGTTTTAGATTTCCTACAGTAAAAGGAAATCGAAATCTATTCGAAGTAGATATTTTTACACTTTAAAATCTACGTCTACTCGTACTAGCGTGTACAATTTAAATGCGATAGTGAGAAATAAAAAGGAAAGCAATAAGAATAAGTCCACGTCTCTTGCCAATAAGGGTATAATCGTCAATACACATACTCGGGGAGAAATTACATAAAAAAATTAGGGACGGGTCGTCACATCTCTCATACACTAAAATAAATTTTGTAGCCATTGGTTTATCTAATCACTTGTCACTTTTATCGATTAATGATGTTGAGATATTGTTCCTTAAATAATCCTAATTTTGATACATATAGATTGATTCATTATGTCCAAATCAACTATTTTGTGACTCGGCAAATTTATTTCAGAAATTTTCATGTTTTGAGCATATTAAAGATTGTAAATTGGTTTTATTTAAATTATGATTAAATCTAAAATTTTGGTGGAGCTTGGGAAATACTGATGGAGTTTTGCATACCTTGCAACGTGTCCTATTTGATTACAATTTTGATAGATTTTTCTAACTCCAAACTTTGTAAAAAGTTGCCATGTTACATTATATAATGGATTGTGTACACTATCTTTATTGATTCAACTAGCCTATATTTTGTTATATGAAAACCATTTTCTTTAGTGTTTAATCTTGCAATTTTTAGTGTTTGCCCAAGTGGGAGAAATAATGTATTATGGGCTTCACACTCATCAATTTTGCATGCTTTTAATGGTCATAGTTTTGGTAGATAAAACGTACATTATCATACTAGTTTATATTTTATCTATGCAACTAATCTTGTAGGAAATTCAAGAAGGGTTAATGAGTATATTATGCTCAAAAGTGTTTTGCTTATTAATTCTTGTTTGTTGTTCAAGAAATTGGACTTGTGATTTATATGTTATTGATGAATAATTAATCTGCTCAAAAGTGTTTTCTTATTCAATACAACTATAAATCAATGTATAGTGAACATGAAATTGACAAGATTGCATATAATTCATCTGCTCAAAAGTGTTGAAGTTATATACGTTTGCCCTTGTATTTTATGTTTTAGCTATGCAAACCTAATATAATTAGTTTATGTCTAAAGATGATTCTAGAATGATATGTTTTTGATGCAGTAAGAAAACATTTAGTTAAAGTTTTCTATTTCTGTCAAATGTTAGACGAACAAAACTAACCAAATGATTTTGTATAGTTTTTTAGTCACAAGAATCACTTCCCTACAAATATCTAGAATAAAGATGTTGAGCTCACAAATTTTATGTTTTAGATCCCGTGCCTAATGCTTTGCTAATGGGAGTATTTGAAAGGTATATGTTTCATTATGTAGACCTTTACAAAGTTTTTTTTTACTCTCTTAATCAGTGGGAGTAATAATAATTTATATAATTTTGTCTCTTTTAATCAGTGGGAATAAGAGATTACCTTTGTGTTAAAATTTTGAAGTGCTAGTGGCTGATATTTTAAGTGTTTTTTGTTTAAGTTTTGTTCATAAGTTTTAATAAGAGATCCTAATTTTGTAAATAGTATGTCGTATTTTACTTGTTCTTTTATCATATTCTAAATTGATAGAAAAGTTGGATGTTGTTACCAACGTTGTTGAGTTCTTTTGTGAACTACTTTTGTACTAAAATATATTTTCATATTTTCAATTCGACAATTGTGAGCTAATGTTTTGACTATTAGCTCTTGACACCATGACTTTGTTAGCAACAAAGTGCTTTAAGTTGAATGTGTATGTGAGCTTGGAGTGCAAGGAACATACCAAGTTGTTCTTTGTTTTCTTTGGTTTTGCATTCGATTCAAAGTGACAGGTTGCTAGGAAAGGTTGTTGGATACTTATGAAGACTCAGTGATCACTATGAGTTCTTATTTGTTAGGATAAATCATTAACATTCAAGTGGGAGAATGTAAGGTTGTGAATGACAATGAATGATGTATTGGATTACTTATGTTGTAGGCCACTTGTTTATTGAGTTGTTAACAACTTAAGTAATCTGATAGTCCTAATGAAATAAGGATTATGAAGTCTTATTCTTTGCAATTGACCTAAAGAAATCTGATGGATTTCTCTACAAAGATATAGTATCATGGTGGGACTTAAACACTTAAGGGATAGGGTTTGACTTTCACAACCAATAATAGGCTGGCTGTGATTAAACGCTAATGATATAAATACTATGGTGAAGTCCCTGCTTCCATACGCTTAATCTCTCAGATACGCTAAACCCTATTCATATAGCAGAGAGATATTATTGAAGTACTGGAAGTAGAAGACAACCTAGAAATCTGCAATGTCTTCCGTATTCCACAGATAAGTTTAATATAATTAGTTAATCTCTATTTTATATTGATTTGATTTATTCGTAATCATAATGTCTTATTGTTGTGATTTCAGAATATGTCTTACAAATACTACATAGTATTAAGATCAACCTGGATGATCTGGTAATCCTTCAGCTGATGGTGGAATAGGTTGTCTCACAACCAAATGTAAGGTGTGGCCATCTTCAACATCTAAACTGTGTTAAGGAAATATCAAATCCGTAAAATGAAAAGCTCGTGAGTATAATGGAAATGGGCCGATCAAACACACATAGAATCCTAAGTAACATAGAGGTGCCACAGGGTTTTCAAAACTAAAAAATTCTTCCACAATTCAAAAGACAAAAAGAATAGGATACGATAGGCGGAGAGAAGCTGATCATCCTTTAGAACTTTTCCTCGTCATATCAGTCGTTGTTCTGATAGCACACCGGTGACAAAAGCAATCTGTTCTTTCAAAGCATGAACTGGCATAAACATTAGTATAAGGGCATTCATTATAGTAAAAACGCCCCATCGCATCAAGAAAATTTATGACGAAAATCTACTGATCACCGTGGAGCCAAAAATAATCACAAGGCGACATGTGGATTTTTTGGTAAAAATGACAAAATCATTCATCCCCATCTTATATTCCCTACAAGGAAATTATTCCATAACCTTCAAAACATTCCATATAAATTGAGTTAATTGGCCAATTAATGGATTAATTACCTAATTAATCCATTAATTGCCAAATAAATCACCCATTACACTCAAAATTACCCAAAAGGCCGGCCACTCTCTCTCCCAAGAGGGCCGGCCATGCTCTATATATTGAACTCTATTTTCTCTAAAAAGCTAAGTCCACACTCTTGCAAAACTCCAAAAACTCTCTAAACAATTTTCTCTCTAAATTTTAACTTTGGCATCGGAGGTTCTTCGGCCAAAACCCTCTCATTCATCGTGGGCTCGTAAGGCTCTTGGCCTTGACTCTAAGGTATTAATTGTTTTGTAGGTGCAATTTTGTCCAAAATCAAGGACGAAGAAATTTGCATCAACAATCACCACAAACCAACATGTAACGGAACTATAAGAAAAGCAACAGCACTCATATCACAATTTCCTTTTCTCTTTTTTCTTTTCATTGGCAGCATCCATGACCCTTTTGACTTTGATCCACTCTCACTAGCCAGCACACATAAAACTTTGTTCGATTTTTGTTTGAATTTAACAACTTCGAATGAACAACTCAATTCCCATTCTGAGCAAACCCTATTTTTGTGGGAACGCTTTAGTTTGGAGAGAGTACAAGATAACCTTGTAAAACATCACGCCTCTCATCAGTGCAGATTGCTAATGGTTCTCGTTATCTCCGTTAGCCAAATAAGTGTGATCTTGATCCAGCTGCTTAGGGAACTGTTTGGATATAAGAAGGGCCATCGGATTGTGTTTAAGGAAACTGAGGGGTTCAGATTAGAAGTAAATCAAGAGAAATAAAATTAACCAAGAAAATGATGGTGTGTGCGATTCAGTTCCCTATAATCCCATCCATTCAATTATGTTCAACGGCTCAGATTTCCTAACTTTTGTCCCTGATCAATTGAGCGGCTGCGATCTTCGTGGATTTATTTTTTCGAGAGACAGAGTCTTGATCCACATGGCAAACCACCATATATACAATATTTCCTTCTATTCCTATTAAATTCCAAATTACTCTCTCTCATCTCATCTGTTCAAGAGCAACGATGGAGACCAAAGAGGGGAGAAGCTTCATTGATAAGGTAATAATCAAGTGGTACGAAGATCCAAAAGTCCTCCAGATGGTGAAGAAGAGGTTAGTTTGGCCGTCCGTTGAAGGGAAACGAAGCCGGATTTTCTAATATGCTCCGGTGCAAAGTTTTCGGTGTATGAGATACACTAGATCATACTAGAATTTTCAAAAACAAGGATATAAAAACCATCCTCATATCCAATTCAAATTTATATAAAAAATAAAACAATTTGATCGAGTTCTAAGTCTTTGCTATTTTTGTTTGTGCTTAGGGTTTCAACCGTGACAGCGATGATGGAGATCGACAGCATGAAGGACGTCACTGTTGGTCAGAAGAAAGTCAAGTGGTTCCAGAATCCAGAGATCCTCCAGATACCGAAGACAATGTTTGATCCTTAGCTGAACGAAGATGGCATGCCTGACGCCACCTCTTTCTTCAGCCGTTGCCCTAGAGGCTTTGGTAACATTTTTCTCTTCTTGTTAATATATACAACAACAACAATCGAGTCATATCACTATAAGAGTCGCTCCGTTTTGTGGCATGTCTTTCGGTAACTTCTTGTTAAGTGGAGCTGGTTGTATAGATCCTAAAACGCTAGTGTCCTCGGTTTTACGTCGTGTATTTCATTAATTTCTTGTTTGTAACTTGATATATAATATACTTTCCTCACTGTTATGAGACTTTGGCAGAAGAGAAGTTGCTGCGGCTCTACTATCAAGATGATCCAGACATCCGCCATATGACGAACAAGAGGTGGGGCCCTCAACTGGACGAAGATGGCAAGCCTGAAGGCCCCTCTCTACGCAGGATCTATCCAAAATGCTTTGGTACCTAATTATATCAGACTTAATTTTGTTTAGTTTCCATTACAAGAACTTATTCCTTTTTTTTTTTGCAAATTGTTAATTAATTATGAATATTTCTTTTCAGAAAAAAATTTGCTTCAAGCTTGGCCGACGTTGAAATCTACTTTAGAAGAATACGGCATTTTATGCATAATTGATCTGGTATATATATTTACGATAGAAATATTGAGTTTGTAAATTTTTATTAGATGACCAATGTTTGGAATATACTGGAAATACGAACCCCGTACACCAAATGGCACTGTCATAATACAACTAATTGAATTTTTTTTTTCAAACTTCCAATCGATTGGTATTATTGTATTAGTACACTTTGTTACCAAACTCTATTCCGAGCACACTCTCTAATGTGTAATTGACATATTAAATTAGTATATTTTCAATATTTGACAGGTTTTTTGTAACCTAGTATTCAGAACAACCAAGAAAACAGACCCAGATATTATTCCCAAGGCCAGGGATATTGTTGACCTTTTATCAGAGAGTATTCCTATACCTCTGGTAATATATTTTGATTTTTTTTATTTGAAAAAAAAATATATTTATTGTTTCATGCAACTCCTTTTATATCTTTATCTCCGATAAAAAAATTTAAATTTCAGCACACAATATTTTGATTTCAGGCAATGAAAGTCCTGGGTGAAATTCAGTATGAAATGATCAGGATTGGGCATATAAGTGATGGTCTTCACATAAAATTTGGGATCACGCGGGTGGGTATTGCTTATCTCTCTTCTTTCATTTTTAATTTTTAGAGCGAGTAAATTGTTATTGGACGGAATCTACCGACCGGAGGTTAATTAACTAATTCAAATAAGTTTAAGTCCTTAATTTTTCAAAAAAAAAATAAAAATCATGGGGGGAGGAGGGGGTTGTCATTCTCAACTAGGATATGTTAGTTTAGGGGATCAAACGTCCATTTACCTTTTTGGGAGCTTAGTGTTAGTTATTCATGGAAAGTTATGAATAACTTTTGTCTTATGGTTGGATGAGGCTTTAAAGTTTTATGTAGTTTAGGTTAGATGTATTACGGATGCACCACATAAGTTGAATAGAGACTTAAAAATGACCAAATGCAATACATTGGAGAGAATTTTAAATGACTATGTTAACCCCAAAGTCCTTTGCTTAGTGTCGTATACTGTTTAAATTGTAGCATTTTATTGTTCGAGTAGTTCATAGTAATGTTTGTGTAGTGCACTTATAATTACCGTTGAGTCTTATTGGTATTTTGAAAGTCCCACATTCTAAATATAGGGTTATCGCTTATTCATGAATGTTGCACACTTTTGATAATTTTTTATCATTAATTTTCTTCAATTCATTAAATACGACAGTCAAGAATTAAAAAAATGTGTGAAAAGTAATATAAATGCGAAAATAATAATAATGTTGATGAAATTCAAGTTTCTGAGAATTGGTTAGTTGGGGTTATTGAAACAAAGATGTAACGGTGAAATTGTGTGCGTGCAGGACCAATATGTCGAACGACGGAAGCTTCTCATGGGTCCCTCAGGCTTAAAGGTGCATAGATTATTTTTAATCCCGTTTTACTCATCTTTTGTTAAGAAAATTTATGTCTACACAACCTTAAATCTTATTTGGAAGTGCTTTTAATATGGCTGTAAATGTTCTTAGGGAAAAGTTTTTGTGAACAAATCTTTAGTAAAAATGCAAGTGAAAGTGCTTACAAAAATATTTTCTCTAAAAGTGCTTTTAATCGATTTTAAACACTTCCAAACAAGTTCAGAATTGTTCATGTTTGTTGTATATATCTCTAAACTTTCCTAATACAATTGTAGGCAATTGCAGCACAGCTAGACTGCCATATTTTCTTCCGCGTAGTGTTACCATTCCCCTTTTGTGATTAAATGGTTTATTAATTGTACGTTTGTTTGTTAGGTTTTTCACGTCCATGTGAGCAAACAGAGATTTTTCAATACGCTTGGAACACGATTTGTTATAAAAGTGTTGTATACAAGTAGTTGGATGTTTTAAAAAAATTCTAACCACTTGTGTTAATGACACCTTATACACGAGCCTTATTTCCGAAGCACTAAAAAATTTCTCGTAAGTGGGGAATGATGAAATTAATAAATTTTATTTTGCTCGTAAATGGACAGGAAGATTATATCAGTGCTTTAGGTCCATTGCGTTGGTTGAAATTAGTAAAGAAAATTGCGGGAGACTGCATTCTTCACAAAGTGCGTCCGACTTGCATTATCAACACGATGAAACGGGACGCTCGAGTGATGCGGAGTTTTAAGCATTTGCATTTATGAAGGATTTCATATATACATCATTGTGAAACCCTAATACCAATTCACATGAAGAATATTAGGGTTCCAACTTAAGCATTTGTGTTTATGTTTTTAGTTTTGCTACATTGTTAGTAGTATCAATTTCCTTTAAGAAAACTTCATTCCGGAGCACGTCAACCACAATAAAAAACTTGTCCGACTGGCGAGAAAGTTTGCTTGAATACAAACTTTCCCAATCTCTTATATTTCGTATTTGTTTTGTTGTGGGATATTTGATAAGTATTTAATAACGTCACTTCATTTTTGTTACTTCATTTTCATATAGCCTGCCATATATTTATGTGATTATATTTATATGAGGATTGCAAACTGAGTCAAACTAATATCCAATTAGTTTGTGATTATCATTTGGCATACATAAAGACAATATTTGAAGTCCTTTAAAGAACAAGGCATAGAAAAGAAACTAACATGAATTTTAACCCTATTCATGGTATAGTAATCTGATTAAAACACTCAACTCACTTGTGGTGCAAGTTTACATTCTAATGATAAAATTATTCAATCTTTTGCTTGGTTTTAACCAATATTGGCATGCCTAACGTAAAAATAACTCATTTAAAAGAGTCGGATGCCTGCCTAAGGTGTTCAAAGGCATTTTAAAATGGCAAGAGTTACAAATACTCGTAGGGCGAATTGTGTGAGCTAACATAGTTTTGGCACACCCGGAGATTCTTTGTGTTACATACCAAAATAGAAACACTATAATTCAAACATGATAAAAAAAATGTTCCTATTTCAATACCACGAGAGTCGTCGAAAGAACAAAATTTAACCAGTGCATAAGAAACTGAAAGGGTAGAGGGGAAGCTACTATGTCTCCTCAATGCCTACAACGCCGGCCTACCATGAAACTCAAGAATTCCTAAATTCAAATTCCAGCAAAAGCCTTCCTGCCAGTGCCGGAAGATCCAGCAGGAGTCACCTTCAAGACGTTGAACCTCTTAGTCTTGGACAGTGGCCTGAACATTGGCAAAGTACCCCAAAAAAATGAACAAAATGAGCACTAGCGCATGCCAAATTACATACATAAACATGTAGTTAAAAACGAGCTAAGGTAAATCACCTACACTGGCCGATGGTAACATGATCTCCTTCCTTCACATGGAAGCATGGAGATACGTGTGCCGGGATGTTGGAATGTCTCTTTTCATATCTTAAGTAAGCGACAAGAAAGAAAAAGATTTCAGAAGAGCAAAGAGGATGGAACTTGTTAATTCTCCAAAATGACAGCCGATACAATAGAAAATGACAAAAAATAAATGCGAACGTTGTACCTCTGATATTTCTTGATATAATGTAGATAAGTCCTTCGAACGATGATTGTTTTGTTCATCTTAGCACTATGGCAAGTGCCAGCCAAGATGGGGCCCCGATAGAAACATTTCCAGTGAAAGGGCATTTCTTATCAATGTAAGTCCCTGTAAGATGCAAAAAGCACATGTAGCCATCGTATCAGCAAATACAACACTGCACGTACCCAATACTGAGACAAGAAATAAACAGTACAAATCGCCTCAATTTGGAGTAGATCAACGAACCGAACATTGGAAATCCCAAAAAACATAAGCATTTTAAGTGATTGATTTGAAATTCGAGTTATTTCACGGACTAACACTCATATATTGCGCCTCTCATCGGTCCGGATTGCTAATGGTTCTCTTTATCTCCGTTAGCCAATTAAGTGATATCTTGATCCAGCTACTTAGGGAACTGTTTGGATATAAGAAGGGCCATCGGATTGTGTTTAGGGAAACTGAGGGGTTCAGATTAGAAGTAGATCAAGAAAAATAAAATTAACCATGAAAATGATGGTGTGTTCTCATAGGAAAGATAGAGTTGCTGTAATTCTTTGCAACTCAAATACAATGCAAATGGAAAAGTAAAATACAATGCAAATGGAAAAGTTACAGAAATACAATGCATCTATACTAACTCAAATACAATGCAAATGGAAAAGTTACAGAAATCGAATCGACTCGATCAAGAAGGGCCAATCTCTAGTACAAAAATGTATACGAAAAAAAAACCAACTTTGATACAATACATACAGGACTCTCAGAAATATCGAATTGACTCGAAATTCGACATACATGGTGAAAATAACTGCATAATTACATCCAATATGTATAAAAATATCAATCCTTCAATTGAGCATTATAATTTGACACCAAAATCAAAGGCACGAACTGCAATTCAGTGAAGGGTCAAATTGAACACAATCTTCAAAAACTCAACTTAGATTCTGATATTCACAGTCAAGTCAACACAAATCCCCACCCAAGGTTCTTCACCAACCGGCATTTCTTTTAAACTTCACAGTCAAATCAACTTACTAATTGACGTGGGAATGACACCGATAAGATTATTACTGTAAATGAAAATCTCTTCAAGTGAAGCTAAATTCCCTATCTCCTCAGGCATTTCACCAAACACATAATCTAAGGTTGGTCATTTTGCAGAAAGTGGTCAACATTTCTCCATGAAACCTATTTGTGCACAAGTCGAGAATCTCGAGATAATGACAATTTGCCAAACCCTTAGGGAAAGGACCAGAGAAGAAGTTCTTGGACACATTGAATTCAGTTAAGTAAGGAAGATTACAAATGCTTGGAGACAAAGTGCCAGACAAATTAAGTCCATTGCGATTTATTGAGATTTACAAATGCTTGGACAACGAGTTCTGTGCGTGGTGGGGGCCATAGCTCACGGTGGGATGAATACAAGCATGACAGAGATCTCATACTTCACTGACCAGACAAGAAAAGGTATAAACCCTCGCACTCTCAATATTTTGCTGCCATTTTCGCTCCATCTATGTATTCCAGCCCCAATTTCAAACGCGTGTTTTTTCTCTGCTAGGAGACCCGGAACAGCAACCCAGATGCCAAGGCCTTGGCCGGGTTCGAGCAAAAGATGACCCGGACCAGATGTAATTCATGTGAAATGTTTTTATTTTTTTTAAAATAAATTTTCTAATTTTTTAAGTAAGTATAGTATTGAGCATGATTACAAAGTAGTGCCAATCAGTTGAAAAGGTTGTCGGACCTGTCAGAACCAAGGCACAAATTGTGCCTTGCCATATTAACACAACACCCATGTTATGCCCAATGACCAAAAGGCACGGCCATATATGCATAAATAATATTTTGGTTCTGCACTGTTGCTATTATTATAGAACACATATATTAGTGTCATTAAGTCTCATACGGCACAAATAATTCTGTATGGTGGCCATTTTTCTTGTAGTGAAATTGCTCAAAAAAAAACAAAAAAAAATGCAGGTCTGTTAAACATGTGAGATTATTTAACAAGTTCTTTTCTTAACTTCATTCATCAGAATTCGGAACTCATTAACAAGTTTTCAAATTTCAGAACATTCATTTCTAGCTATACGGAGGAGTAATGATTTGTGAACCAATGTGTATCAGGTTATATACAAGCTAGTAGGTGCTCGCTACCCATTGCTGCATTCTAGCTAATAGTGAAGGTATGATCATCTTCTTACACAGTGTTTGATCCTGCAGACTGGTCAAGTAGAGGAAGCAGCTTTATATTCTGATGAGGACCGTCCCCAACAATTCTGTGCCAATAGAAGGGTTTTTCTTCGTGCATCAGATGTCCATTGTACATCAAGGAATACCCCTGTGGCAGAGGCTCGTGCTGGACCTTCTGTATCAGCAAGTTCCTCAGCATCCTTACATCATCTGTTACTTGCACAGGCACTTCAATTATCTGATTTGTCCCTGCAAACTCCACCTTCATTGTAGTCAATTCTGCAGAACTTGGAACCACATGTAAAATATCTTCTTCACGAATATTGTAGGAACTGAGGGACCTGTTTACATTACTGAGTTGGAACAACAATCCAGTGCTTTTCTGTTCATGGAACAGGTTCCAGAAGATACGTGCTGGAACGTTGAAATCCAAATGGTGTTCTGAAACTATACTCTTCAACACTTCCACGGTAGCTCCCGGGTGCACTTGCACCAGAACTTTGCTGTCACACCCACGCTGAGCCACCCAAACGTTTAGGTTGGCATTTATGTTGTAGGGCATTGCAGGAGACTGCTCCTGTGTAAGAACCTGTACGGCTTCCCCCTCTAGTCGAACGCCGTTCCACGAATATGACTGGCTATCGTCCATGACTGATTTGTTGTGGGCAAACAAATAGAAATTTGGAATTTCATTTGCAGGAAACAGTGATGGTAGCATTTGTCTCAATCCCTCGACTTTGTCCAGTCTATCTACTACCACCTCCATGGAATTTCCTCCTGCATTCAGCATTACATTTAGCCTCAGCGTACGTGCAGCGGTAGCCTTCCTAGACTTCCGTGCATTTGGAAGCACTTCACTAGGCTCCCTAGACTTCCGTGCTTTTGGAAGCAGAGCTGACGAAGTCGTGCTGGCTATCACTTCTGCAGCTGAAGTTGTGACGGTTGGCAGTGCAACTGTGTCTGTCACTTCTGGCACTGCAACTGTGGCTGTTGGCACTGTAGCTGTGGCTGTGTCTGTCACTTGTACAGCTGCAGCTGTGGCTGTTGCCAATGTCGCATCTGCAGTTGAAGGTGCAACGGGTTCTGGTGAGTCTGGACATGTAAGCTCGATTCTTATGGGTGAAGGCGATACAAGTGACTCAACGACTTCTCTCTCATCGTCCGCAAGGATGCAAGAGTCGAGCAACAGGACTTGCCTAGCAATGGGCAGGCCTAGCATTTCCTGTATCTTTTTCTTCAGGATACCCACTGTGGCTTGAGTGGGCAATGCTACAGTACGCTGTTGACTTATTCCTCCGATCACACCGAAGACGATAACCCTAATTATAAAGAGAGAGAGAGAGAGAGAAAGATTACAAGAAAACCCATGTGATTTGTGGTTCGCAAGAAAGAAAGAGAAAGACATTGAATAAATATGTAAAGAAAACCAAGAAACATCAAAGAATCAATCAAGATTCATATACACATAAAATTGTACTTACTCTATCGTCTCATTTTTACCCTCGGGATTTGATGCTTCTTCGTTAAATGGATCATAGTCATAATTGAGCCAGGAATCCACCCTAAATTCGAGAAAACAATGGCCAGAAGAAGAAACCCATAAGCAGGAAGCATAAGTACAAAACAGCGAGAGTAATTAAAAAGACAAACAGTGAAAGTAATTAAAAAGACAGTAAATATTAAAGCATTGGCTCGTACTGTTTGATTTCTTCATTTAAATTTGTCATATTACCAAGAGACCTGAAAAGAAAGCAAAGCAATCAAGCATGCATGCGAAAAAGTTGAAGAAAAGAAAGCATGCATGCATGCAAAAAGTTAGAAAGATGTAGGAATGAAAAGGATTAGTTGCATACCTGGGAAATCTAAGCGAAAAAGTTGAAGAAAGAAAGCATGCATGCAAAAAGTTGAAAAGATCTAGGAAATGGAAAAACATTAATGGCGTACCTGGGAAATCTCAGGGCCGGGCAAGCAGAAAGCAAGATAAAACAGAGTCTTGGTAAAATTTCTTCGTTTTAGTACTCCTCTCCGTCCGGTTTTCCTGCTAGCCTTCTTGTTGCTGTTATAAAATAGAAAGTTTCAAACAAAGTTTGATCAATTTATTTGTTATAATCATTTTATACATTTTTTTTCTTGTCACCCTTCATTACAAACGAAATTACAACTCTGTGACTAAGGAAATGGAAAGGAGGATTAGGATTGTTCTTGCTGACGTCAGCCACGAGGTAATTTTTTATTTTTTATTTTTTTGCGCCAAACGTGTACACTTTACGCCACATGAGAGGGAGAGTGACTGATAATAATCGACGGACAGGTCCTGTCACGATGGTCAGCTGTAATTCCAAATACTAGTCCAATTTAGATGCCGACGATGATTTGGCTTTTAAAGATGAGAAGGACGATTTGAGAGTGAATCCGCCATTAATTAATTACTCTTGTTACTGTTCTCCAATAAGCTCTTTCGGGTTCAGGTTTGAATGAAAAAAAAAATCCACATGGCAAGTTTTTTATTATCCAATTCTAACACTTAATTTAATCCATCGACCCTCATTTTTTTGTAAATAAAATTAAAAAAGGTAAAAAAAATCCTTTTTTTTTTCAAAAATGTCCAACGGCTAGTTTTCTCCTCCAATTTTTCTCATCCTCACACCAAAATTCTATATGATCTTTCCCTAGATATGCATCAACCTATTAAAATATTATAAGATATCAATGGTGCGAGTTATAACACTACTTGAAATATACATAAATATATCAAAGTTTGTATTTAACCCTCTAAACGAAGTAAAACGCCTAAATTCATCTTTTATTCGGGCTCAAGCATCGAACGATACTATTTATTGAAAATCAAGGTTCTAAAAAGCGTTAGGCGCTAGTCCGGCGTTGGGGAGGAGCCTTTTAAAGTTTAATTAACTCTATTATTCAACACAGAAATAAATGGACACACGGCACAATTATATATAGCCTAGTTAATAAAATCTCATCCATTGAATATTTTTTAATAATTGAATTACAAAAAATAGTGAAAAAATAAAAGGCTTTATAGCCAAAAAGGTCTGAGATTGGCATAATTCCTCACTTTGGTCCATGATATTTGAAATCGATAGAAGTGGTTCTTCAGTTTGTCCACTATCAATCATTATAATCTTTACGTGAAATTTTTTGTTAAATAAGGACCAAAATGACAAAAAAATACCTTCAATTTAATAAGCAATTGGCCAAAATGATTTGACAACAAAATTGAGGGTATTTTTGTCATTTTATCCTTATTTAATGAAGATTTTTTAGGGAATGACAATTTCTAGTGATTTCAAATCTCAAAACCCAAAATAAAGAGTTATGCCCATTTTAGAGAAGATTTTCGCTAAAAGGCCAAAATAACATAAAATAACCCAGCAAGCATCCCCCTCCCCCTTCCAGGACGGGCAGCCCGTCTTTGATTCCCCACCACCAAGTTGCATGGATGAATGCCTACAGCGGAAGAAATTGAAAGGGTACAGGGGAAGCTACTTTGTCTCCTCAATGCCTACAGCGCCGGCCTACCATGAAACTCAAGAATTCCAAATTCAAATTCCAGCGAAAGCCTTCTTGCCAGTGCCGGAAGATCCAGCAGGAGACTTAGTCTTGGACAGCGGACTGAACATTGGCAGAGTACAAAAGAAAATAAACAAAATGAGCACTAGCGCATGCCAAATTACATATATAAACATGTAGTTAGAAACGAGCGGAGGTAAATCACCTGCACTGGCCGATGGTAACATGATCTCCTTCCTTCACACGGAAGCATGGAGATGCGTGAGCCGGGATGTTGGAATGTCTCTTTTCATATCTTAAGTAAGTGGCATGAAAGAAAAAGATTTCAGAAGAGCAAAGAGGATGGTACTTGTCAATTCTCACAATAGAAAGTGAAAAAAAATGATCGTGAACGTCATACCTCTGATATTTCTTTATATAATGTAGATAATTCCTTCGAACGATGATTGTTTTATTCATCTTAGCACTCTGGCAAGTGCCAGCCAAGATGCGGCCCCTGATAGAAACGTTTCCAGTGAAAGAGCATTTCTTATCAATGTAGGTCCCTGTAAGATACAGTAAGCACAGGAAGCCATCGTATCAGCCAATACAACACTGCACGTGCCCAATACTGAGACAAGAAATGAAGAGTACAACCATGCTCAATTTGGAGTAGAACTATGAACCGAACTTTAGAAATCCCAAAAAACATAAGCATATCAAGTGATTGATTTGAAATTCGAGTTATTTCACGGAACAACACTCATATATCAAGATCATAATGGTACCTAAACTTTCTATTATAACTTAGAAGTCAACCCGCCACAATAGTCTTTGTCTGCTTAATTCTTCTAATTCAAAGGTAGTTGTGTATACGCTAATCAACCACATTGTTGCATACCCTGAAGACTTCAAAAATGCAAATCATCTATAAAATGGGCAATGCTAATGCAACATTACACAGACACCGTGTTCTAATCAATCCGGTTACAACTAATCAATCATACTAAAACGCTTTAAATTCATTCATTGCATAACTTGAAATACTATACATATACAAGATAGTAAGATACAAAAGTAGAAGGAAGATCGAGAGAGATGAGGGTGGGAAGGGGTGTAAGTTCTAATGAGAGCTGAACACTTGTATCATCTTTAGTTTGGAGACGTGAGGATATAAGAGATTGGAATTAACTAAGGTTGTAAGTTGATAAGGATTTTGTATAATTGGAGTTTCAACTAAAACAGTCACGATAGTGTTATAACACTTATAATGGATGTGAATGATAGGTTTTCTCGGTGATAAGGTTAGAATGATTAGGATTGTATAATGGGAAGAGTCCTAATCAATGATCATCGTATACAGATTAAAACAAGGGGTCCCTGCGCTCACTCAAACACACGCAAACGTAAAGAATACTCAGATCCCATTCATTGAGCGATTGCATCTAGTTGAGGAGAGCGGCAGAAGATTCCTAGTTCCCAAGAGATGTCTTCTTCAGGTAAGTGGTTACTTATGGTACTGTGATTAATCTATTCCACTGATTTTATTTACAATCATCTTACATTTGGTATCAGAGCTTTCACATACCAATTAACCCTAAGAAGAAAGCATCAAGAATTCTTTTGTGTTGCAGATTAAAGAACTGATATATATTATACAGAGAAGGATGTCTATGAACACATGACAACTAAAGCTGTCTGTGTTGACGAAAGTGTTATCAATACCAATATATATACATCAGTAATGGCACTAGGATTTGAAACATAGACACTGATCATCTAAAGAAGTTCAGTTGTTTATGTCTTGGATTCGAAGTGGCATAACACTTCATATATCAACGTGTGAATCAAGTCAGTTTATAAATCATAAAGGTTTCTATTCATGACTACAGAAAACTCATACATTGGATATGAAGGTGGTATGATTAAGAGAATTACTCGCATACTTCTCAATATAAAATTGTTGAGTCTGTGAAATAAAGATGGGGATTAAAGATTAATACTTTCATTATATATGAATACAGCCATGAACCCAAGTTCCATGAACCTCAACACAGTTGAACATCTCACCGGTGTCAACTATAAGAAGTGGAAACAAGATTTGGAGATACTTTTGGGTGTCATAGATATGGATTTAGAGCTGAGAACGGAAGAACCACCAATGCCAAATGAAGGATGCACTTCGAGCCAAAGATCCAAGCATGAAAAATGGGAGAAATCAAACAGAATATGCCTCATGATAATCAAGAGGGCCATGACTGATGTAGTTCGTGGAGGCTTCCGAGATGCAACTAATGCAAAGGAGTTCATGAAATCGATCGAAGAGAAGAACAAAGAATCTGAAAAGACAAAAACTGGGAACTTGATGAACTCACTGACAACCATCAAATACGATGGTGAAAGGAGTGTCCGTGAATACATTCTCAAGGTTATCGACATTGCTGGGAAGCTTAGAACACTCGACGTACCCATTTCTGAAACATTTTTGGTCCATGTCATCATGAATTCCTTGCCTAGTTCTTATACTCAGTTGAAAGTATCCTATAATGCACTGCAAGCAAAGTGGGATGTCAATGAATTAATATCTATATGTGTGGGTGAGGAAGTGAGGATTAAGAAGGAAAAGGCTGAAAAGGAGAAGGGTGAGTCGGTGAATTTTGTTCAAGGTTATGCAAAGAATGCCAATAACTATAACTCAGATACTACCAAAAGGAATTCTGCCAAAAACATTCCTCCCTCTAAAAGGACCTTCAAAGTTAATAACTCATCAGTTTTTAAGTGTTATTTTTGCAAAAAGACAGGCCATATGAAGAGAAATTATCCTAAATACAAGTCATGGCTTGCCAAACAAGAGGCAAATAAAGGTAAAAATAAATTTTCAAATGTTTTTGCTTGTTTTAAGTCCAATTTGATTGATACACCTAGCAATGCTTGGTGGCTTGATTCCGGCTCTTCTATTCATGTTACAAATTCATTGCAGGACTTCATAACAAAGAGAACACCAAATAAGGATGAAGTCAAGGTTTCAGTTGGCAATGGAAGAAGAGTTGAAGTCAAGGCACTAGGAACTGTTAGATTAAAATTAGATTTTGGTTTTTGCTTAGAGCTAGAAAACGTGGTCTATGTACCTTCCATGAGAAGGAAATTGGTTTCCGTTTATTGGGATTTTATTTTACTTTAAATAATATTGGCTTCAATGTTTTTTATAAATCTTCTCATATCGGCACTGGTTTTCTATGTGACGGTATGTTTAAATTCAAAACCAATTTGATTGAAAGTGTCTTTAATGTTGAAAAGGAAGTCAAAAATTCGACAAATTCTTCAAATCTTTGGCATAGGAGACTCGGCCACATATCAAAACAAAGAATGGAACTTTTGGTTAAAAGTGACATCTTGCCTCCATTGAATTTCAATGATTTTGATTTTTGCATTGAATGTGTTAAGGGAAAAATGGTTAATAAACGTAAAGAGGGTTCAACTAGGAGTAAGCAGCTCCTAGAAATAATCCATACAGACATATGTGGTCCATTCCCTACACAAACAATCGAAGGAAATAAATATTTTCACTTTCATTGACGATTATTCTAGATATTGCTACATATATTTGATCCCAGAAAAATCAAAAGCCTTGGAAGTGTTTAAAATTTATAAAACTGAAGTTGAAAACCATTTGGAAAAGAAAATTAAAATCGTAAGGTCTAATAGAGGTGGAGAATATTATGGCAGATATACACAAAATGGTAGGCATCCAGGACCATTTGCCTTGTTTTTACAAGACAATGGAATAGTGGCTCAATACACCACCCCAGGCACACCCGAGCAGAATGGGGTTGCAGAGAGAAGGAATAGAACCCTAATGGATATGGTAAGAAGCATGATTTGTAGGGTTCACTTGCCTAAATATTTATGGGGAGACGCAGTAAAACTACAAATTATTTGTTGAATAGAGTTCCTTCAAAAGCAGTAGAAAACACTCCATCTGAATTATGGACTGGAAGAAGACCGAGCTTGAATCATTTACACATCTGGGGATGTAAAGCAGAAGCCAAAATTTACAACCCCAGTAGTGTTAAACTTGATCCCAAGACAATTAGTTGTTACTTCATTGGTTATGCCGAGAGATCAAAAGGGTTTAGATTCTACTGTTCTAGCAATCAAGGTCCGAAAATTGTTGAGACACGGAAAGCAATATTTATGGAGTATAATCTGGACGATGATTTTGGGACAAATGATAATGATTTTGTGTTTGAAGAGGAAATAGACATTGACACTACTATAGAACATGCAAAGACTTCTTATCTCGAGGCACCAACAATGGCAAGTGAGTTTTCAAATCACATGCATAATGACACGGATGCAAGTGAATTTTCAAACCACATGCATAATGACATGGATGCAATTGAATTTCCAATGCACATGCATGATGACACAAATGAAGTTGAAGGGAACATGAATTCTGAGCAAGGAAATAATGTGGGAGCCATACCACCGATTGATAATACCAATGATGTCAATGAGCCTATGGACACCGAAGCATTAAACATGCAAACACAACAAGGGCAAGAGGGTGGCATAGTTGAAAATCAACCAATGGCTCTAAGGAAATCAACTAGGGTAAGGAAATCAACCGCCTTAGAAGATTTTGTGTACATGACTGAAGCAGCAACCAACGACATTGATTTGTCAGAATTCGATGATCCCAAAACTTTTAAAGAAGCAGTCTTAAATATAAATGCTACCAAATGGATAGAAGCAATGGAAAATGAACTGAGATCAATGAAAAATAACGAAGTCTGGGAGCTTGTGGAGAAAACAGAAAACATGAAGCCAATAGGTTGCAAATGGTTATTCAAGACTAAAAGAGATTCGAAGGGAAACGTAGAGAGGCAAAAAGCGAGACTTGTAGCAAAAGGGTTTACTCAGAGAGAGGGAATGGATTATAAAGAGACCTTCAGTCCTGTTTCAACAAAAGATGAATTTAGAGTTATTATGGCTATCGTTGCACATTTTGATGTAATCTTGCACCAAATGGACGTCAAGACAGCGTTCTTAAATAGTGACTTGGAAGAATGCATCTACATGAAGCAACCAGAGGGATTCATAGAAGAAGGGAATGAAAATTCAGTTTGTAGATTGAAAAAGTCAATCTATGGGTTAAAACAAGCATCGAGACAATGGTATCTCAAGTTTCATAGAGTTGTTAAAGTGAATGGCTTTGTTGAGAATTCTTCTGATAACTGCATATACTTGAGGATCAGTGGGAGTAGCTTCATAATATTGGTTCTTTATATGGATGACATACTACTTGCAACGAACACAACTAGCTTATTGGATGAAACCAAGAAATTGCTGCAAGAAAACTTTGAAATGAAAGACCTTGGAGAAGCTTCATATGTTCTCGGTATTAAAATTAAAAGAGATAGGAAGAATGGAATGCTGGGGTTATCGCAAAAGGGTTACATTGACAAGGTTTTAAAAAGATTCAACATGGCTTCTTGTGGCACTGCTGAAATGCCAATTTCAAAGGGTGACAAATTAAGCAAAGAACAATGTCCCAAGAATGAGTTGGAAAGAAGAAACATGGAAGGCAAACCATATGCCTCTCTTGTTGGAAGCTTAATGTATGCACAAGTGTGCACAAGACCTGATCTTGCTTTCACAATCAGTGTTCTTGGGAGGTTTCAATCAGACGCAGGAGAGACTCACTAGAATGCAGCCAAGAGGGTATTGAGGTATCTTCAAAGAACCAAGGAACATATGCTTATTTACAGGGAAACTGGTGAGCTTGTTTTAGAAGGGTATAGTGATTCAAATTTTGCTGAATGTCCAGATGACCTTAAGTCTACTTCGGGTTATATTTTCACTATGGCAGGTGGTGCAGTTTCGTGGAGAAGTGTGAAGCAGGCAACAGTGGCAGCCTCTACCATGGTGGCTGAATATCTCTCATGTTGTGAAACTTTCAATCAAGCTATTTTGTTGAAAATTTTCATTGGAGGACTTAGTGTTGTGGATTCTATTTCGAGACCAATTCAAATTTATTATGATAATAATGCAGCTATTTTCTTCAGCAAGAACAACAAAAGATCATCTGCAACGAGGAATTTAGATATCAAATATTTGATTGCTCGAGAGAAAGTGATGGCAGGTTTGGTGAAGATTGATTACTTAGAGACCAGTTCTATGATTGCAGATCCTTTAAACAAAGCACTTCCAATTGTGGTTTTCAAGAAGCATGTTGCAAAGATGGGTCTGTTAGCTAGTTTTGATGATGTTAATTAGTGGGAGCAAGTAAATCTTCGAACGTGTTTTGTTATCAGTCACTAGTTCACATGACTGGTATTTTTGAATAAGTATTAATAAAGTTTTCTTCATTGATAGGGTTTCCCCACTACTGAAGTCTTAAAGTTGTGAGGTTGTTTCAAAGTTTTCCCTCTAGATGCACAGCTTTAGTTATGACAGTATGTGTATATTTTATTATGCATAAGGGTTTTGACAATGTTATGATTGTCAGTAGGGCAAACAACCAAAGGGTTTCAATATGAAACTTTAAGATGAATTGATCTATCGATTCTTAAGGGGACCAAGTGAAGGATGTGAGAAACTATACATCTACAGACACATTTTACACAAATTTTTGCATCTTGTGGGAGTTCAATGTGTTAGTTAGATTTGTGAAAGTAATTATGGGGATATTGTTCGACGAAATGAACATGTTACCCTTTAGTTCTTCATGAATACTAATTGATGACCTGAACTTGTATTCGTGATTCAAGTTGGTGCTGATCTCGTGGCCATTTAAGAATAGCTTCACATAACGCCAGCTACTATTGAATCAAGTGTTAGCTCTAGTGGGAGAATGTAAGTTCTAATGAGAGATGAACACTTGTATCATCTTTAGTTTGGAGACGTGAGGATAGAAGAGATTGGAATTAACTAACGTTGTAAGCTGATAAGGATTTTGTGTAATTGGAGTTTCAGCTAAAACAGTCACGATAGTGTTAAAACACTTATAATGGATGTGAATGATAGGTTTTCTCGGTGATAAGGTTAGAATGATTAGGATTGCATAATGGGAAGAGTCATAATCAATGATCATCGTATACAGTTTAAAACAAGGGGTCCTTGCGCTCACTCAAACACACGCAAACGTAAAGAATACTCAGATCCCATTCATTGAGCGATTGCATCCAGTTGAGGAGAGCTGCAGAAGATTCCTAGTTCCCAAGAGATGTCTTCTTCAGGTAAGTGGTTACTTATGGTACTGTGATTAATCTATTCCGCTGATTTTATTTACAATCATCTTACAAGGGGACCTTCAATGGCATCCCTGGGGTCTTGAAACCGAGCCCAACGCTCTTCCAGAACCGGTTGCCGCCCTTTCCGGGTCTCTTTCCCTTCCCCGATTTCTTCGAGCTGGTTAATAAATTCGATTACAGTAGAACAAAAAATATAAATATAAATATAAATAAAACCCAAATGCAAATGCATAATTAAGCAAAACAAATTTAAAACAAACAAATCTTAATCCCAACAAGAAAATTGAAATTTATTTGATTAACCGGTTACCTGATGAACACTTTGGGCTGCTTCAGAAACGCCTTCTCAGTCTGCAACCAAAAATGTCAAAAATATCAAATAGAACGACTGCTTGAAAGATATAAACGACGACATTTTGGACACAGTAACAACTAGCAGGTATAGAAGAAAAGAACCTACCTGTACTGCCATGATTGATAGCTCGAGAGGAGTCCAGGTGTTAGCAGAGGAGGCGATTCAACGTTTCACAAAACCCTACCCCTCTTACGTTGGCGCTCCGCACGCGTGTTTGTATTAGCATGTATCTTTTAAAGAAGGCGCGAATTGAGTGAGTTCGGGCCGACTCCCACTCTGCCAGCCTTTGTTTCCGTTTCTTTTTTTTCGATGAGAGAATTTCAAGTTTATTTTTATTACGAGCATATTACTACTCTAAGCTACATTTACCAGTTACTTGTTTGAAAAAAATATATTCACTAGATTAATTTACTACTTGTGGGAGATTTTGTCAAATATCGTAGTGCCGTTCATGCATACAATTAATTGTATGTTCACGACAGATGATAAGTGCAACCAAGTAGCCCGGTGTAAAGTTCTTATCCGTTAGCCCATCAGGTTGGACAAAGATCCTCTCTGAATCTCACTATCCAGAGTCCAAGGACCAGACAATCCGAACCATTCAAATTAAATTTGACAGTCCTCAAAAACTCATTCCATCGGCTCGGCTCATAGAAATCAAGTACTTCGATCTCTCTGGCACACAAACCAAGGGTCCATATTTCGTGGTCCTTAGCCTACGAACACTAAGGTCCATAGAGGATCCAAATTCCGTCAGGTTAGTCCAATATGGTGAGGAATGGAAATTAACAAAGCATCTATCTGCCTTCTCTGGATCAAAACTCCATGGAGAACTAGGCATTAATTAGCAAAGACGAAATTCTGTTTCACGAATTTTATGTAACACTATGATATTACATCCGACCAAAAACTATATCTCAATACTATCTCCACAACTCGAAAGAAATTTTTCCAGTCTCGCATGAAGTGAAAAACAAGAAGCAATCTGTGTTGAAAAAACAAAAGCCATACTTAATGATTGTGCTAAAAAAAAACCGATCACTTTTTCACGACAATGAATAACGTTGCTTGAACTGTCCGATCATAATTACTCCGTCTGCATTGAAGAAATGAGATACTAGTTATAAACATCGGAAAATCAAAGAACGCAGATAAGGAGTACAAGAAAGAAAAGAAAACGGATTTAGATTTTCATCTACATCGTTGTCACCTTTTGGCGTTTTGAAGTTGGAGGATCTGGTTCAGAATCACTACGTTGATGGGATGACCCAACATTGGACGTTTCAGCCTGCAAAACAGAGTCATCTTTTTGTTCTTTATCACTTTTCAAACCGATATAACATTTTGTTTCAGCCTAACATCAAGATTTACAACTTAATGTGCAGGTATGCTTTGTTTGGCCATTCACGAGAACGAGGGCACTGAATGTTGGCGTAAAATGCCATGGAAATGATGACTGGTGTAGAAAACGTACCCTGGTGGAAGAATCTTGGGCCATTCTGTGCTCAGAAGAATTTCCTGGCTCTCCCCCTGTGGCTTGAGATATGAATGGCATGATTTGGTGAAGTAAATTAGACAAAAATATTCCTTCATCGGTGGCCCTTGGCTCTGCTTCCGGTGCAGCTACACCACCACTAGATGTCCTTGCCTGATCTGGTACAGAACCTGCAATCACTCCCTCAGCACTGCCATCTTCTACATGAAGTTCACCATTCGGAAAGAGGGTCCTTATAAACTGTAATATACTGCTTGGGACCTGTCTCTCAGAGTCTTGGCTGTTTGGGGTTCCGCCAGCTGATAAAATATTGATACTGACACTTCGTGAGATAGATGGCCGTCTGACATTGGGAGCTGATCCTGCAGGAAAAAGCCACTAATGAATACACTCAACCAATGACAGCAACTTAACCACCATGGTTAACTACATTAGAAGAGATGAAAAACTCAAATCCAGTCCTTGGATGAGCTACTGCCTAACTCAATTCTTGTGCGTAAGACCTTGGACGAGCTATGTGTTATTATTTGTTGAACTAATCTTTTCTTTAGATGCTACTTCACAAATTACGTAGTACAGCAAATTAAGACACATGCATTATCTAAATTAAAAGAATAAAATATTTGAGAAACTTCTGGCACCACCACAGAGAACAAATTGTCCTCTCTTGGCACTGCCAACGAGTATATTACCATCTCTTGCAGAATCTGCAGCAGAAGAATCTGCAGCATTTTGCTGTTCTGCTGCAGATTCAGAAGACTGCTGATCAGTATGGAGATTGGCAGGGTGATGATCTCTAGACGCTGGAGTTACTCGTTCACTACTCACATTCCCTGAAGCTACATGCTGAAACCTTCCAAGCAGTGGATAGTATAACCCTCCCGAAATACCAGAAGAATCTGATGGTTGGCGACTGAGGGAAGCAGGGACTGTTGCAACCATGGTCCTCATTGGCACTATCCTTACAGCCGGATCTCCAGCAAAAGCTGAACCACCTGGGACCCTTGAAGTGGCTTGATTAGTAGGATCTTCACCACCAGAACTTGTTGCTGGGTTTCTTTGCCCTGACGGCTGATGAGTCTCCCCATTTTCCTCTCGAGTGGCATTGGATGTGGTTGCTGACGAACCTTATGGATAAAATGAATAATTCTTAAAGTTAACTTCTACTTAAGCATTAAATAAAAGTAAACCAAACGACGGAAATAACCTGGGAATAAATACTTAAAGGTACCTCTTCGTATTTGTATATCAATACGCCTTGGAAGAAAACCGGTACCAAGTCCACTACCAAGACCAGAACCAGGCTGCACAGCTCCCATGGGGATGGCACCAAAGTTCGTTCCAGATTGGAAAGGAAGAGGCTAGCCAAATATGATTCAATTCAGTCAGTACAAATAGAACTATTTTCAACAAGGTCTTAATTAAGTGTTTAGAAAGTTACAGTACCTGAACCATAATGGGATTAGGGCCAGTAGGGGATATGAAAACAGCAGGTCCAGCATTAACCACCGCGTCAGACTGCATAAGTTGACCCAGATAAAAGTTTATAAGTCAGCAGAGATCTAAATGGACAAAATGACATGACAAGGACAATTCCAGGAAACACTACCGGTGCTTGACCCATTTGCAATGTCATGGTTGTACGACCAAGTTCAAGTAAAAAGGCACCTAGGTTATGAAATAAAGCTCCATTTCTCGATGCACTAGCTTGGGTGCTCAACCGTGCTGCCGGATCAGTCACATTCACTTGATTATCCAGTTGACTTGCAAATTGCTGCCAAGATGTAACATGAAAATCGCAAGGTCCTTTTGTTTAACATGATAAATCAAACAGCCAAAAGCTTGTAGCTAATATAGAATTACAGTAACTAGATTGTTCTACTTTAAACAATAAATTGCTCATTTGTGACAACTAATGGAAAATCAAGCTACCAGCACTAGTTGTCAACTTGGAACACCAATATATATACTTGCAATAATATAGCGAAAAATTACAATGACACATGAGAACGCACAAGTAAGGATTCTCCAACTTGTTCAGCGAGTAATTGTCGAGTAGAACGCATGACTTCTACCAATGATGCAGGAGTGGGGAGCCCCTCTTGCCTTGTCCCTGAACGTGAGGAGGAATTGGAGCTTTCTTCCGTCCTATGATTAGCAGCTGCTTGATTGCTTCCCGCATCTATGCCTGTTGTTAAGTGAGCTGACACTTCAAATATTTCAGAAAACTAGCACCATTTGTGAAACAACTTTATATAATAAAAATTCCTGCACATAGAAAACTCACCAATGGCCTCAAATTCACACCTCATATGACTCAGATATTGGGTTAAAGTGGTCAAAGAATCAGGAATTACCTGCAAAGACCACCGATAAAGCAGAATATTTATACTATTGTTTCAAGGAGATTCATTAAGTTAAGTTCAAACCACACAAGAAGATTAAAACTTAATCAAACAAATTGGAAACTTTTAACTTGCCAGAGGTGGATGAGGCCCCAAAGGAAATGATGTTGAATGAATAAAAGTCCCATTTGATCTGTCAGATGGACCCCTTGTGGCAGCTTGTTCAGAATGAAATTGGGAGAAATCAAACATACCCCCCAAACCCGATGTCCTTTCTGGCCTCTGTGACCCATGTTCCTTCAGCATATCAACCATCCCCATAACAGATTAAATATGTAAGCACAAGGTGCACATGAATTTAAAATAGCAAATGATATACATATGCACACACACACGCAATATCCATTAAAGTGAGATTAGCTTCAGAAATTTTCAATTTTAAATTTACCCTGACTTCGATCCCTTCACTGCCACCAGCAATATTTGGCATTCCTATAGAGCCAAGAACAGCAGAGATTATCTGCTCAGACACAGAGATAAGGTGGAAATCATTACCATGAAAATTATTTACACCAAATAGGAATACAAAGTATATAATTAAAGACTCACCCGATTTACTTCAGGTGCAAACCCATCCCCTTGAACAGGCATGCTGAAAGTTTCAATGACAACACCAGGGCCAACATGACGGCTTGTACTTGAAGCCGGATTAGTTCCTACACAGAGAGTTGGCAGTATGAAAACAATGTCAATGACGGTAACAGTTGAATCAAAGATCTAGAAGAGAAATAAGGTTTGCCACTAATGGTAACCAATCTTACAAAACAACCCAGGAACCCAAACTATCAGATAATTTGCCATCAATGTGCCCATAACTTAAAACATGTTAACAGATGTAGAACTGTAGAATACTACATAGTATTAAGATCAACCTGGATGATCTGGTAATCCTTCAGGTGATGGTGGAATAGGTTGTCTCAAAACCAAATGTAAGGTGTGGCCATCTTCAACATCTAAACTGTGTTAAGGAAATATCAAATCCGTAAAATGAAAAGTTGGTGAGTATAATGGAAATGGGCCGATGAAGCACACATAGAATTAAGTAACATAGAGGTGCCACAAGGTTTTCAAAACTAAAAAGTCTTCCACAATTCAAAAGACAAAAAGAATAGGATACGATAGGCAGAGAGAAGCTGATCATCCTTTAGAACTTTTCCTCGGCATATCAGTCGTTGTTGTTCTGATAGCACACCGGTGACAGAAGCAATCTGTTCTTTCAAAGCAGGAACTGGCATCTGCAGTTCAGAAGACACAATTTGGTAAATTCAAACCTGTTTGGAAAACTTCTACAAAAAAGACTTTCTACTAGCATGTCCTCACATGCAATATCCCTTCACAAATAAGCTTCAGTACTAACGTTTAGAGTTTTCACACATAAAGCACTTTTAACTGAAGGAAACTATCTCAACCTGTAAGAACATATTATATGGGTACACTAAAAATGCACAAACATTATGGTGGTCAAGATTGTACACAAGGATATAACTGTTGCCCAAAAGCAGGAAATATAATGAAAAGTCACAAGAGATGCAACCTGTTTATCCACCCTGAGAGTATAGGTTTGTGAATCCAATGTTTTAATTTTAATCTCAATAGTGGCTTCAGACCCTTCAACCTGCTCATCCATGGGAATATGTTCAGTACCATTACTACCCATTCTCCTCAGACCGCAATGAACCTGCAAAAGAGAAAGAGTATAAATTATGAAACAGCTTTCTTTCTCCATTATTAGAGGTTGGGATGGGGAAACTTGAGCATTCAATCAACTACTACTTTATATAATGACATTGATAATCGAAAAACATGAAAAACAAAATGAGAAAAAGGAAAAACCATTAATGTTATAAGGCATGCCCGTCTCTACTTAACCATAACACACAATTGTAGTAAAAACATGGGTAGCAATTCTTGGTTAATTCCCAAACCACCACAAGTATTTCCAACGAAAAACTCGAATGTCCAGTCCAACATATATACAATATGTTTGATATTCCATTACCTAAGCCAACTTCAAAACATGATTTTGTGTAAATACAAACCCTTTCTCCCTATTCTTAGTTAACAACATTGCACTACACAGTCTGCACACATGCAAGGCATAGCATAAACGTTAGCATAAGGGCATTCATTACAGTTAAACGCCCCATCGCATCAAGAAAATTTATGACCAAAATCTACTCATCACCACAAGAAAACATCGTAACGAGAACTATAAGAAAAGCAACAGCACTCATATCACAATTTCCCATTCTCTTTTTTCTTTTCATTGGCAGCATTCATTGGCAGCACGCATAAAACTTCGTTCGACTTTTGCAGGCTGAAACAAGATTTGGTTTTGTTTGAATTTAACAACTTCGAATTAACAACTAAATTCCCATTATTTTTGTCTTTGTGAAATTGGATTCAATCGCATGCAATCTCTCAAAACCTCAGTAAAGTGAACACCTTTTACTCATCCACACGAACACATGATTAAAAAACACATCCTAAACAAAAAACAATCTAAAAACCTCAGAATTCCTGGAATCAAAAACAACCCAAGAACAAAAACCTCAGAATTCCAAAATCTAAAAAATCAACAAGGGCAATACATTCAAACCCAGAAAAACCAACCCAATAATCACCAAACCAAAAACTCAAAAACCCCCAATTGAACACCAAATTAAAATCGAAAAAAACGAAAACCCAATACACAAAACATGATCATAGTTCTTACCTACGATACAGAAACTTCGAAAAGCTTCCAGAAGATGCAGAAGCGTGACAGAAGCCCTAGAGCGGCGGAAAACTATGTACAAAAGCCCTCGGAGACACAGAGGTTTATACGCAGGTGGTGGTCTCTGCCACTGAAATTTTTCTGGGTCGTCGTCCACTCTGTCACTGTGTGGCAAATGATGGGGGAGTAGGGCAGGTCGAGGCAGGAGGGAAATATTTGTCTACTAAATTTTTTGCCTAAATTGGTGGTGGCAAAATCGAGCGGTAAATATTATTTTTACCTCCGGATTTTCACCGTCGGGATTGGTTCTTTTTTGTCTTACTGTTTGCTTCGAGAAATTTTTTGATGTGACGGAAATATGAATAGTACATCACGTATTTTTATGTAAGTGGTGAAAAATTTTAATTTTTAAATTATTAACCTTTTAACACACATACTCCATAATTTATATAGAAACACATGGCATACCACTTCGTGTGACGATCACACTGAAAAATCTCTAGTTTGCTTCTTTGCAGCAAAGGGAAAGAGAAAATAAAATAGAGCACGTAAGCTAGGACTAATATTTAAAGTTTACTCGACACCATCCATATTTGAAAATATCTAAAAATATTAGAGAAAGATATAGAAATAGGGATGAAGTTCTTATATCAAAGAAACTTTTAAACTTAAGTTAAAATCGACAAATGTCGTTAATATTTTTTACACATCTGTTAATATACTAGAAAGCCTCTTAAATTTTGTCCTCTTAAATTTTGTCCAAACTAATGTATATAATCCCTAAAATTTCATTTTAAATTTCCATCATTTCTATTGAAAGCAATGGATATTCGTTATTTGTCGATATTTTCACAAATTTGCGTATCGATATTTGTGAAAATATCTTTAAAAAGTTAATAACTTAAAAAATAAAAATTTTCACCACTTACATAAAAACACGTAATATATCATATGTATTCCTATCATAATAAAAAAAATGGAAAACTAATGAAAAAGGCTTGAAAACTTTGAGTTTTAATGATAATGACAAAATAAAGGGTAAAATGAATAGTATCAGGATTGACTTTTTAGTATAAAAATGTGGTTTTTCGTTAAAATGAACAGTACCTGGTGCTTTTCGTTAAAGTTCGCTAAAAATAATTATCTTGTGAAATGGGCTTTTGGGAATAATAAATTGTAATTTGCTGGGCTTTGTCTGTTAGAGGGTTGTTATTCATTGGGCCAGTTGGCAATGGAGGTCTCACCACGTGACTTGCACGGCTCAACGGCCTTCCTTATATCGTAACGCTCATTCTCGTATTTTAATATGTTACGAAATTGGTTTTATCCTTCTGTTGCTCCTTCGTCTTCTAGGGTTTCCTTCGTCTTCTACCTCCAGCTTCATACGCCATTGTTACAGGGTCAAGGTTGAACCAGATCAGTGGGATGTCAATGATGAGAACAATGTGGACCGAATCAGTAATTCACCACCCGAACTTCTTGTTCGTATAGTGTCTTTCTTGCCGATAAAGAAAGCAGTAGCTAGCAGCTACTAGTGTCCTTACGAGGCCATGGCGGTATGTCTGGGCGTCTGCTATGACTCTCAATATCGAAGCTATTAACTTTGAAGGAGGTGATACTTAACACCGCTTCTTGTACCTCGAAGAAGAAACGAGAGACCGGGACAGTCATGGCTACGTCAATTGGGTGAATCACGTTGTGGAGCAGCATAGAGGACAATGCATGCATTGAACGATTCAGGGCTTGCTTTTTTATAGAAAGCGGATTTGCAGCTTCCATTGATAAATGGATTCAATTTGCAATGGAAAAGAGGGTTGAAATACTTGAGTTGGAGTTTCTGGCAGAATCAATTGCTTTCTTAGGTAATAACTATACATGCATTTCCCCAAAAACTACTACTGGGTCTGGAGATGGGTCCGTTTTCTGACGTTCCAAGTCTACCGCGCCTTGCGGAAACAATTTTGGTTTCAAGGCCCTCAAAGCTCTTCGAACGTTTTCAGTATGTTGGTGTGACCGGAGAAGCTGTTGAGTTCTTATTGTCCAACTGTCCAGTTCTTGAACGATTATCGCTGAGTTTTGGCAAAGACTTAGTTAGTCTAAGAGTTGTTGGTCCCTCGATCGCATTGAAATATCTTCTGAGAATATTGTCGTGAACTCCAAAAGATTGAGATTTTTTATGCAAAAATTGTTTCGTTTAGTCATCATGGATGGCTGGCAGATTTTCATTTCAATAATGTGCCGATGCTGGTTATTGAGGTATCCATTTCTAAGTTTGGCGTTCTTGCTGAATTTTTAAGGGGTGTCTTCAGCCGACTCTCATGCCAACTGTTTCATATAGAGATTCTGAAGCTGGATATCAGAGGAGCGGTTAGTATACCCATGTTGTTATATATGATGTGCCAGTTTCTTTTCTTCTTTGTTGTATTGTTTTGTTCCTAACTTTTTCGCTGGGTTTCAGGTTTACCATCAGAATTATAAATTTCCAGTGCTATCAAATCTGAAGCATTTGGAATTATTAGTTGATGACGAATACTGTTTGTCCCTTGTTCACTTAGCTTCTTTGATGAACGCAGCTCCTAACTTGCAGAAACTTGTTTTGGGGGTATGTATGTGTTTGTTATCAATACATTACAAAGTATAACTTGATATTTGTATGTATGCATTTGCATTCGTATCTTCTCTCCCTTCTTTTACCAATATTTTCGAAGAACCAATAGTATAAATATTGGGGAGCAAAAGTTAAGGTTTTGAGTTTTGTCAAACTGTTTTCCTTGATGCAGTTGGGTTTCGGATCCGCGACTATGGGACAGAGGTTCAGGGCCGAAGGGGTAGAGGAAGACCTAGGAAAACTTTGGAAGAGACTCTAAGAAAAGACTTAGAGTACTTGGATCTAACGAAGGACATGACACAGGATCGAGCACAATGGCGTTCTAAGATTCATATAGCCGATCCCACTCAGTGACTTGGATTTTCCAAGTCTCCAACCGAGAAGTTTTCCTCACTCGGGAAATTAAGGGAACACTACCCCAACCTACATGCTCCACTCAGAAAGCTTCAACATACAAGCTTTAACAAAAGAAAATTCAAAGAACTTAGCGAAGAAGGCTTTGGTGTATTTAACACAATACGTTGAAATGAAGGAAAGCTTATTTATTGATATCCCCGATAAGCTACAAATATGTACATATACATGAGTCAAAATAAGCACACAAGATGGAGCCTTCACAAAGGTTGCTTAGGAGAAGTCTCAGCAGTCGGTAGAGCCCCAGAAAGAGAAGGCACCGGAGGGGGATCATTTGGAGCCTCAGTACTAGACATAACCCTAGAAGGAGGAGGCATCAGAGGTTGATCATTTGGAGCTTCATTACGCGGTACAGCCCCAGAAGACGAAGGCAATAAATGCCTTTGGAACAAACCCACAAATCTCTGATGATCAAGTAAAACCTGACCATCAGTTTCCTTCATCTGGTCAAGCTTCCTCTTCATGTTTGTAGCATAGTCATGTGCGAGCCGGTGCAACTGTTTATTCTCATGCTTGAGCCCTCTAATCTCCTGTTTGAGACTCATCACTTCAGCCGCCAATGATTCAACTTGGCGGGTTCGAGCAAATAGGCGTTGGGCCATATTAGACACAGAACCTGCACACTGAACACTGAGAGCCAGCGAATCCTTAACAGCTAACTCATCAGACCGTTTGGAAAGTAGTCTGTTATCTTTGGGAGTGAGAAGGTTCCTGGCCACCACCGCAGCGGTCATATCATTCTTCATCACGGAATCCCCAACGGTAAGAGGACCAGTAGGGGAGACGAAGGATGGGCGCCATATGTTGTCTGGAGAATGCGGGGCTGCCTCTTCAACAAGGTTCAAGTCAAAACGACGGTCGGAGGGGCCAGACATTTTCAAAGGTGTTGAAGAGAGAAGAGGTCGGACAAATCAAGATCTTAGAAGTGCAAGAATGAAGCTTCTACTGGTGGAGATTCAAGTGTGCTTTGGAACTTAATGTCAGCCCCTATAAAAATCTGCACTCGACGAAGCTTCAGAAATCGAAGAGGCGCCTGCTCAGAAATCGAAGAGGCGTTTGCTTTCTCAAAAGCTGGGCTGCTTAGAGATCACGAGGGTTGATCTCAGAAATCGAAGAGGCGTTTGCTTTCTCAAAAGTTGGGCTGCTCAAAGACCACGAAGGCCAATCTCAAAAATCGAAGAGGCGCTCGCTTTCTCAAAAGCTGGGCTCCCCAGAGACCACGAGGGCCGATCTCAGAAATCGAAGAGGCACCTACTTTTCCAGCCTTGTCAGCACCTGTCACACGCACACTCAGTTTTGCGGAAATTATGGGCATTCTGTCAAAGACTTCTGGGGAAGTAGAAAACACATGAATCTTACTGTTCAATCACCCACTTCCCACACGCAACAATAGCTCATGGGTACCACAGATAACTTTGCCAAAGTTCTCTGCCAAAGTTGAGCACGTGAAGCTTGCAGCTCCCACTACATCGCTCTGACCAAGAAGGGTAAAAGAATAGTAAAGAAACAGCACTAACAAAGTTTAGACCCATAAATTTTGAAGGTCTAGCTACCATATTATTACCCACAAGGGTAAAGGAACAGTACCACTGCTGGATAATTG
The DNA here is from genome assembly GCF_916048215.2 of Malus sylvestris. NCBI lineage: Eukaryota > Viridiplantae > Streptophyta > Magnoliopsida > Rosales > Rosaceae > Malus > Malus sylvestris. Next base: position 1,331,411 of record NC_062261.1, read on the forward strand.
GAAAGTCCCTGTGTGTCAACCTCTGTGCTTCGTGGCAAGGTAGACTAGCAAACATGCCCAACCTTTACTCACATTCGAGAAAACACTCCCAATAAGATTGCTTGCTCCAAAATCGAAGAGGCACCGTCCTTCGAATCTCGAGAGCCAGACTCCCAACATGACTACTTTCTCAAAATCGAAGAGAGGGTAAATGAACAGTACCATTGCTGGATAATTGGAAAGTCCCTGTGTGTCAACCTTTGTGCTTCGTGGCAAGGTAGACTAGCAAACATGCCCAACCTTTACTCACATTCGAGACAACACTCCCAACAAGATTGTTTGCTCCAAAATCGAAGAGGCACCGCCCTCCGAATCTCGAGAGCCAGACTCCCAACATGATTACTTCCTCAAAAATCGAAGAGACACTGCTCTCCGAATCTCGAGAGTCATACCCCCAGCATGATTGCTTTCTCAAAAATCGAAGAGGCATCGTTCTCCGAATCTCGAGAGCCAGATACCACAGACCACTTTTTCAAAGTGCTCTGACAGAGTTAAAACATGTGAAACTGGCAGCTCCCACTACCGTGCTATGACCAAGCAGGGTAAAGGAATAGCATTACTACTTGTTGTTAGGGAGACTCCTATATATGTCGACCTCCATCCCCAACGGACAGGCAGACCTGCAAAAATGCTCAACCCTTCATCATATCGGAGAGGGCACTCCCAACGAAGCCTTTCGAAATATTCAGCTTTCTTTCCCCCCGATAATACCTCTGCAAACAAGCTATACTAGAGCAAGAATATCTCATATCATCAGGGTTAAAAGCAAGAGTATCCCATATCATGCTTTTTCCCTGTCTTTTCTTTTGGCCTTGTTTTTACCTGCAAGACAAGGAGAAAGAGAGCAATCAGTCAGCACTTGGAATCAAGCTTCCAGCCAGGAACTGACTGCCTGGAACCCCTTACCTGATTACTTACCTGGCATTGCTCTCGAGTACTCATCTTCAACATCTTATGTTTCCAGGGAAGATTCCGCATCTGCTTGAGGAACAGATAGGGCAAGTGCGAAAGATACAAGGAAGCATGTGGAGACAAGCGTAACAGCACACGTGCCGATACATTCATTACTCTGTCAAAAGCAAAAGTATCCCATATCAGCAGGGTGGAACGTACTCTAGATTTGATGGACTTGTTTTGACCCTCAAATTCTTCAGTCGGCCTTATACTCTGGAGGAAACCAGAAAACCCTCCAGCTCAGTTCAAGAATAAACCTGTGGAAAGTTACTTCTTCAAAAGCAAAAGTATCTCATATCATCTCTTCTCATTTTTCTTCTCTTTATCTTTCATGCTGCTGCAAGATGGGGAGAAGGTGAACAATCAGTCGGAGCTCTGATTGCTTACCTTGTCTGTCACCTCTTTCAGCAGACCCCCTAGCTCGGCGACTTGGGGGACTCCTACTACATGGTTTGTATCGCGCTTGACCAAGCCTGAAACTACGAGTAAGCTTCAAGTGAAATTGATACATTACCTTGTGCATCTCCACCAGTTAAAGATACCACCCCTGGATGGAGGAAGAGTACTTCCAGAGAAGATGCCACATCTACCTATGAGACAGATAAGGCAAGTCAAGACGACACCACACTCCGATACTTAGAAGTTTCGTGATTACGAGATCATTCTCCCACAATATTTCCTAATGTCATTTGTACTAAATCATTCACTTGTACTCACTAAATGAGAGCTTGAACCTATGTACTTGTGTAAACCCTTCACAATTAATGAGAACTCTTCTATTCCGTGGACGTAGCCAATCTGGGTGAACCACGTACATCTTGTGTTTGCTTTCCTATCTCTATCCATTTATATACTTATCCACACTAATGACCGGAGCAATCTAGCGAAGATCACAAAAAGCGATCGTTTTCGCTACCTAGGATCTATCTTGCAAGAGAACGGAGAATTAGATGGAGATCTCAACCATAGAATACGAGCTGGATGGAAAGAGTGCATCCGGCGTGTTGTGTGACCGTCGTAGGCCACTGAAGCTCAAGGGAAAATTTTATAGGACGACAATAAGGCTAGCGATGTTGTATGGCACAGAATGTTGGGTGATGAAGCATCAACACGTACACAAAATGGGTGTAGCGGAGATGAGGATGCTTCGTGGGATGTGTGGGCACACGAGAAAGGATAAGATTGGGAATGAGGATATCCGAGGTAAAGTAGGAGTAGCCGAAATTGTAGGAAATATGAGAGAAAATCGGCTCCGGTGATTTTGAACATGTGCAAAGAAGGCCGACTGACGCTCCGGTTCGAAGATGTGACTACGGGACAGAGGTTCAGGGCCGAAGGGGTAGAGGAAGACCTAGGATAACTTTGGAAGAGACTCTAAGAAAAGACTTAGAGTACTTGGATCTAACGGAGGACATGACACAAAACCGAGCGCAATGGCGTTCTAGGATTCATATAGCCGACCCCACTTAGTGGGAAAAGGCTTTGTTGTTGTTGTTGTTGTTGTTGTTGTAGTTGGGTTTCGGATCCAACGCAGAGATGGCAAAAATAGAGAAAGCTGCCCTGTGCCCCCCATCAGAACCTCAAGATAGTAGAAATAGCGGGGTATCGTGGTCATAAATGTTGTGTTAAGCATGTCAAGTACTTGATGAAGAACAAACGTTGAACGGGAGAAGATCGTTATTAATCCTGTCTGGTTTTGGTGTTGGCCTACGGGAATCGAGAGCAATGCCCTACCGGAGAATGAGGAAGAGAATGCGAGAGATCATGTTATTCGATATCTCAAGGAAAAAGTGCCTTCTACTGTAGATTTCGTATGCCTGTAACAGTAACTAGTAATTGCAGTGCAGTGCTTGCCAAGACGATATATCTAGAGTTTGTATTAGCGTCAACTATTAGCCTTTGAGCCTTGACTTAGACCCCGTTTGGTATTGTATTTTTTTCATTAAAAACTGATTCACTTTAAAGTTATGTAGTTAAAAATGTTTGGTAAAAGTAAAATATCCTACTTATTTTAAAAGCAATTGGCTCCGGAGAATAGCTTTTAAATGCTTTTAAAAGCTGCTTTAATAAAAAGCAGAGTTGTGTCTTTAATAAATATTTACAATTGTTTTATACCTTCATTATTTTTTTTTAAATGACATTATTTAGCTTTCCACACACATTTTATCCTTTTAAAAAAATTAAATGCTACTATCTACCACTACAAATACTAACTTTACATCATCACTACCATTACAACAACCCTTTTTGCCACTACCACTGCCATAACCACAACCTCCACCATTGTCACCACCATCACTACCTCCACCACCAACATTGTCACCACCATCACTATCACCATTGTTACACCATTGCCGCCATCACCACCACCACCACCATCATTACCACAACCGCCTCCACTCCCACCACAACCAAAACTGCCACTACCACCATCATTGCCGCCACCGCCACTACCACCATAATCGCAACCACCACCACTACCACCTCAACCGCCACTACCGGTGCTACCACCGCCCTACCACCATTGTGACCTCTCCTCGCCAACCAACACATCCCACTATTAGCACCATCACCATTACTACCACTGTTGTCCTCACCTCCAATTCTACTACAATGTCTATACAATTATATAACTTTACCAAACACTTTTACGGTGCTTTTTATACTCATATAGCTTTTAAAATTCAATTAACCAAACACTCATCAACTTTATTTTACAGCTGATTATTTATTACTTTTACGGTGCTTTTTATACTCATATAGCTTTTAAAATTCAATTAACCAAACACTCATCAACTTTATTTTACAGCTGATTATTCTTAATAAAGCACAACTGAAGCAGTTTAAAAAAAAAGCACAACTGAAGCAGTTTAAAAAAAAACACAACAATCCCAAACTGGCCCTTAGATGCATGTATTAGTACTATCAACTATGTTACTTGAGCCTTTTGGTCTTATTGGCTTCTTCTTTCCTAGCGTTTGACTGCTTTCTTCTTCCCCTCTCATGTTCTGTTCACTTTCACCCCTTCTCACCTAGTAATTTACCTCATCGTAAGCAGATTCTCGTTCCAAACTTGATCACATTGTTGAACACCTCTCCTGATAAAAGAGGACACCAATATCGTATATGAGACCCACTGACATTAGAGAGGTGGTCTGTAATGCAGTCTTTCTAACACTATTTCATGCATGCTTTGGTATGGTAGTTTTCCAACCGTTAAAGTTTGACGGCACAACTGTAACTGTAGAGAAAGATTTCTATGTTACGACTTACGGATATATTTTCACCGACTCAACTCACCATGATGTATTGTGCCATAAAAGTTGTTCTTCTCAGTTGTGTGGGCCGCAATGGCCTAGCAAATATTGACCCAACAAGAAACATGTGAGCTCACATGTAAAGGCAGAAGGAGTGATCCCTCAATTTTCACACCAAATGCATTCAATATCTAAAAAATGGTGGCTCAGTCCAGAATCATTGGTGGGCCCCGTTGCCTGATTCAACAAAGACATACTTCTCCATACAAACACCAACATTGTAGCCATTAGACTTAAATTTCTAGCTCCTTGCAGATAGTACAATCATTCATTATTGTCCACTATTTTCGGAGAGATTTTTACATTGTTAAGTATTGTTAACTTGTTATCAATTTGTTAATGTTATAATGAAAAAAAATACATCTTGATATAATCAATATATGGATATCATAATCAAGAGAACGTCAACAAAGTGTGTCATTTTGTTTTTCTTTGTAACATTAGTGTTACAACTTACAAATAATATCCCAAGTGAGCACTCCATAAGTGCTTTTCTCATTTGTACTCAATCATCCAAATCTTAGCCTTCAAAACTAAAACAATAACAAAATCCCAATAGAATATCATAGTTCCCTGTACACAAAGCTAGCCCTAAATTCTGCAGCATTTTCTGAAATGCTGTCCAACTTCTCTATCTAATATTTCCTCATTTATTTTGTCCAACACCTTTCCACTACTAGTTTTTGTGTTTTTCTTTGTTTATCTTTATTCACTACTAGAAACTCATCAGTTGTGTATCGGAGGTTTTCTCCTTGCCGGAGAATAGTCCATTTCCGTCATGTCTGCAAGGTCCGGATAGTGCTGGTGAGCTGCAGCAGCCTCCCGCTGCTTAGAAATAACTGGTGATTTTGCTCTGACATTCCCATTTTTTCCACCATGTTGTGTAGTACTTTTAATGTTTTCGCCTTTCGGTTCGGGATCACCTCTCTTTTCCCTTCCATTCTTCTCATTCTGTACATGGATCACATAGAGGAAGTTTTCACATCTAACCCTTAGAAATTATCAGTATATTAATTCTAGTTACTTTCATTAATTAAGAACCAACCTTTGAAGTGGTGGTAGTGGTAGTACTAGAGGGGGATGTGGCAGAGATTAGTTTTCTAGTGCTTCCTGCAACAATACAAATGAAAACCACTTGATTAATTTTGGTAGGTCCTCTTTTTTTAGCAGCAACTTTAATTTACTGCATAATCTTACTAAGAAAATGGCCACATGATTTAGTAAAATTCATGACTAGTACTGCAAGTCTATAGTTAGATTAGTTTTTTCGGGACAAAGATTGTTCTGCAGAATACATGATAATTGTAGAGGTATCATTCTTCTGATAAAACTCAAAACGGAAAACTAAATCGTTGTCAGACGGTCCTTTTAATGGCCGAAAATAATGGATAAAAGAAGAATGAATTGATGATCTAGCTCTAGCTCTCTATAAATTAAGGTAACTACGTAATCCTAATGGTGCTTGGGTCTGTGATGACTAGGTCCGCAATAATCTTCATGGATATTTGGTAACTGGTGGTGTGACAACTTCTTGGATTCTCTAAAAACTGTTTTCTTCAAGGTACCTGATGATGCAATATTACTAGGCTCTCCTGCAAGACCAGCTGCTGCAATATTACTTCTTTTCACCACAGAATTTTCCTCTTTCTGCATTTAACAAAAAAATTATGGAATTACTATTGTAAGAATCATGTTGTACTAAAAGCGTAATTAAGAAACGTATAAATGTATATACGAGGAACTTCATAAGGGATTCTGTTGCACTATAACAAAGGAACAGACAGAGATTAATGAAATAATTCATCGCCTTCCAAATGGTTGTATCACTCATATATTGCATATACATCAATATATCACCCACGTATTATCATAACGTGAAAACCTATCCCCTTTTTGCTACAGTGCAGCGGGATCTTCACTAAGAACAAAGAACAGAAGTACTCACGTGGATATTATTGTTCTGCTGTCTAACTGAGATGAATCCTTTCTCCAAACGAATCCCTTCAAGAAAGAAAACAACAACAAATATAAGTTACTTTCATAACCAATATTCATAACAATAACTAGGCGTATAAGTGAATATTTTTGCATATATATATAATTGTATAACTACCTTGAGCCTGAGAAAGGAGGAGGGAAAAAAGAAGAAGAAGAGATACTGCTGAAGATGAAGTAGTCATTTGGAGTGTATCTTATGAATCTGCAGAGATGGCAGATCAATTGATATGGAGAGATGAAAAAGGATTGGATGTCAGGAACAAAACTGTTGTGTTTTCTGCAGGTTTCTCTTTTCGTATATATCTGTTGAGGAACTTGAATATGGACAGTATGGGAACTTCTGAATGGTATGGTTGGGGGGATGCCTGCTTAAATACATACATATACACGCACATATTTATAAGATCTTTGGGCACACATTTATCTTCTCCCGACAAGAGATTTTTGTGTCGGGAACATGTCCCGACACAACAAATGTAATAATACAACTGGTTAAAAATTTAAAAACAATTCAACCAATTATATTATGACACTTAGTGTAATGAACCGTGTTCTCAATACACTATTTTCCCCCGTAACTTGAGTAGGATAAAGTGTAGTCTTTGTCCAAATAAATTAAAGACATCTTTTAGAAGGATAGAATAATAATTTGGATTAAGGTTGTGTTAATGAAAATTCCAAGTTCAAAAGGCAGCTGATTATGGGGACAAGAATTGTCTTTTACTCATATAAAGTATGAAAAGCAGATTTTCTTTGCATAGAATTAAATGTCCCATCTTTTCAGGGTATGATGAGGATTTGCTGAATCCTCTTTTCAAATCTTGTTTTAAATATGAATTAATTGACCAAGATGATTTACCGGTTTGCTCTATTTACTCGAGAGATAATTAGGTACAATTGGATTTATATTTTTCTTGACCTAAAACATTAGGTAAAAAGTGATATAGACATGACATGAGAACGTAATAATGCACTTCGTTCATTGCACTAGTTAGGTTTGAGTCCTATATTCTCATATGCATGATGTATCAAATCCCATTTCACAATTCGTACACTTTTGCTTTTCATGTTGTATCTCATTTTTCATGTAACAAAATAAACAAATCTTACCGTAGGATTAGACAACATGACTTGCCAAGTGATACCAACTGCTATGCTTTATACATTATTTGGTCAGTTAATGAATTTGAAGCTTTGTTCTTGGAGAAAGCCAACAGACATCATATGTGGCAAAGCATACGCGTTCCGTTTTGAGTGATTAATCAGATCGTATGGTATGGCTGATTGGAGTGAGGGATGGGACTGTCCGCACTGCATGATGTAATTCATGAAAAACCTTGGTAAATGGAAATTTCATGCCGAGATCCTCGCTGGATCTCATATTTCAGAGCAAAAGGAGTAAGTAATCTGGACAACTCATTAATTCTAAATTTTACGATCTCAGTAGTTTATCCTACTGGCCCGCCTAAAAAAAATAAAAATTAAGGGTCTGAATCTCTCTCTTCCTCCCGTAAACGGTCCAAATAGCACTATTCGTTGCCCCTGGAATACCAAGACTGACGTTTCAAGTTGAAAATAATAATTCTTCTTCATCATTTGATAAATCAAATAACTCTATCTCCTTGCATTGTTAGTTCGGGGGTTTAGGTTTATGCTACTTTGGTATAGATATATAGTAAATAAATAATTACCACATAGAAGTGTTTTAATACTATATACGTCATGTCGTTTCGCCTCTATATTTTAACAAGATTATATATGTACAACACAAAATGTTTAATTACACTAAGGGACTATTAAAACTTGATATAAAGCAAGAAACATACTGTTTTAATCAACCGGTCTAATTTACGTGTGAATGGAGTTTAAACCTTCATATCTGTGTTGATATGTTTGAGTTTAAAACTTCATATCTATGTTGATATGTTTGATATATCGAGTGAGAATATGCTAATGACAGGAATTCCAATAAGAATTATCGCAATGGTGAATTAGGCTCTGTCACGACTTGAGCTACCAAAAACGAAGTGGGTAGCAAACTCACGTGTCACCGGCGACAAGGCGGAGTAAATGCCACGGCGACAGGCGAAGTTGAAAGTCACCATTTCACAACGCCCACCGGACGTGGCAGTAATGTCTCTAGCTCATGGCTGCTTTCTCACGACAACTCCACGTGGAAGTCCACATCCAGCGGCCCCCACCAGAATATGACGTGGCAAACAATTTGGCCATGTGAGCACCGCCGCATCACGAGGCATGTCTGTCCTTTAACCGTCAAAGAAACATCCCGGGACCCGGGACGACGTTTGTCGAAGCTGCCAAGCGCGCGGAATGTGACGACTTTCGCAAACATCTCTTTTCAGGGCGGTTTGCCGATCATGCACTGTGCTTATTATTATTATTATTTTTTTAACAAAAAATTTAGGAAGAGATTAGTTACTCTCACCAGTAATGCTAGAGTATACCCACAACATCAAGCCTAAATCATAGCCTTCATTCTCTTACCTCCAATGTTCTTAAAATTCTATTTCAAGCACCACATGCCCTAGTTAGTGGTTATTCAACATAGTATCATTGTTTTTTTTTTCTTCCTAAATGTATGTTTTGAGTTTGATTCCCGTTTCTTATTTCTTTGTTGGTTTACTAAGTGAATGGTGGGGATTCACGCCTACACGTAAATTTCTCTTTTTCCTCTCAGCTCTTCATGCATATGTTAAGCTTAATTGCCTAACTATGTTATTTAAACAGGAACAATATCCCTCACAACTATTTCAATGATGTTTTTAATCACTCAATCTAATTTATTTGAGCGACGACCTTTACCTAACAGAATGTGGTTGGATAAAATCATAGGTGATAAAAAGTTATTTTGCCCAAAAAAGTTTATTCGTCTGGGAGGAATTTTTATTTTATTTTATTTTTTAATTTTTTTTAGCGACGAAGCCACTTTGGAGACCTTCTTTTGGAACGATATTCATACGACCATACTATTGTTTAAGCTCAAGACTGAATAAACTACACACCATTCGCTCACCATGGGAATATGCTAAGTTCCGTGTATGTTGTTTATCATAAAAAAATGCTGGAATTGTGGGCTGCTGTCAAATGACCTAATCATCTGATCATTAGTGAAACATAATTAACTATTAACAATTCCTCTAAAGTGCAAGTCATTGGCTTGATGATGCAATTAACTAATTATTTTCCTCAGACATTGAGAGTTTCAATTATGCTTTGTACGTACGTGCTGTCTATAGTTATATACTGAATATTATTTCACCCCTAACGAAGAATGAAATAATTATTTGTTTTCTCCCTCAGGAATTATTACTTAATTTGAAATCTTTTATCAAAGCAGAACGACTAACTTTTTGTTCTTGAAATACTGTCACGTAATATTACAATTTCATTCAAATTATAACGTATGTATTTATTTTTTATTAATATATGTTAAAAATGAGACATATTAAACATGTTACTTACCCATATTATAACACGTAAAAAAGTACATCGCATGATAAATGTATAAAGTGCACATAAAATCTTATCAAAAGGAAAGGCAGGAAGATTTATACACTATAAGAAAAGTGCGTCTCCTACACATAAAATGATTGTTAATTAAAGTCATCGATGCAAATAATTAATATAGTTAGTGCATGCAGAAGGGCAGAACCCAAAACTCCGAGCAAAAGCAGTAAAGGACCACAGAAAACATCAATTAGACATCGATCTCATAATCATCCTCTAGAGCCGCATGTACAACGAATAATTTAAGATATTTAGTTAATTAAATTATTATGGGATTAATAATATATTGCTGGAGAAATCCAAGTTACTTAAAAAGTTGGATTGAGAAATACATATTGATCAGCCGACACTCGACAGAGAGAGACATCACATGTTTTTGGGATTGAATTAATGTTTGAATTGGACCACTGTCCAGTGATTTCAACGCCTGCATTTTGTTCTAGATACGTGTTTTTAGGGTCGTATGTCTGGATACATTTACAACCAGATAATCCAATTCGAATTTGAATATATGGGATCAAGCTTCCATATTTGAAAGTTCTTAACAACTGTATATAGACTTTGAACATAAAAACATCGAATTATGTATTAAGTTGTCGTTTATTCTGATTGACAATATATATACTTGCAAAAATTAATGAGCTGAGAAAAATGCTAACCAAGATATTTCTTCCACTAGCTTAAAATTTGATAGTTATCTGATCCCCATCATAATCCGCTAGAGAGACTTAACGGAAATCGTTGTCGTTAATTTAGTGGTGGAGGTGGGTAAGGTGATAGATAAAATAGCTAACCCTAGGTACTTCCTCAACTAGCTTATATATAGCTCATCACAATCCGTCAAAGAGACTGATGAAAGCCAATGAAGTTAACTTAGTTATGGTGAGGGTGTGTATGATGATAGATAAGAGTATGCTAGATCCATAATTCGAGTGTAACCAAAAAATTAAAAGTCTGTAAAAATGTCGAGAAATTTGTGTTGAGAGTTGGGCGATTTATTTGAACAATGTGGAGACATGCATATTTAATATTGGACCCAATGGATAGGTTTATGATATGACATGGATGTTTTGCACAGACCGTCGTGATTCATGAAAATTAATTTGGTTGGGATCGACGTGACATCTCATGCATGCATAAATGCCAGGTTAGGTATCCATAATAAATAAATCACGATATACATTAGCATCCATGAATTTTTATTTCGATTTTTGAAAGTTTGTGTGAGACGTGCTAGCTAGGCAGACCTTCTCTACCTCTTAAGATAAACTGATTCATGTGCAAGTGCGATAGAACCTTTCAATCTCTTCGGGCTGAACATTTAACTTGTCAAATTAACGTATACAGTGGGAATTGGAAAATGGGAAAGTGGGAACCCTTCTCCTTCACAATGATAGAAACAAAAATAGGGTCATGCAGGGATTTGAAATGTTTGTGAACTTGTCGTCTCCACCAAATTGTGAAACATGATCAATACCTAAATCATCATGTATTATGGATACAGAAACATGTTGGGTTTTCGTTCCCATTTTTGTTTGTTTGTAGGCCTTCCATACCCATATATATATATATGTGTGTGTGTGTGTGTGTGTGTGTGTGTGTGTGTGTGTGTGTGTGTGTGTGTGTGTGTGTGTGTGTGTGTGTGTGTGTACTAGTGTGTACCTAACATGTGTTTTCCATCCTGTTACATTGGCACATGGGTGCCATCCCTCGTATATAAGCTCCACAATTTATTGTAGAAGCACTAATTAATTAGAGAAATTAAAGATAGATAGCATATTGGTTTAGTTAAGTTAACTAGATCAGTACATTATTTTTAAATAAAAATAATGCACCCAAAAATAGCGTGAATGCTACAATCATTTTTTTTGTCAAAGAGAGGAATATTATTAAATACGAATAGAAAGGTTTACATCAATAGCCGGAGTATCAAACAACCACTCTGGTTCAAAGCAATCCCACAAGTGAGAACCTCCCATACGTGTGACATAATTCGCCATCAAGTGCGCAGCCCCATTAGAGGTCCGAGGAGTAAAGATAAATTCCACATAACTCAATTGTTGTTTGATGTGATCAATGTCCCATAGCACACCTTCAAGACTAGCATCCAACAGTAAAAGGCCATTTAACATCTCCACAAGAACCTTCGAGTCGGTCTCGATTTAAACCATCCCATAACCTCTTTCTGTACAAGCCACCAAAGCCCCCCTCACCCTTTCCACTTCCGCCATCAGACTAGACTCACACAAGACATTCCCCACACCACCGGCCCCTTGAAAAATTTATGCAAAGTCTCTAGCCACCCACCCAAATCCACCCCTTCCCGTGTGATTACACCAAGCTCCATCACAATTAACCTTAATTGTTTGAAATGGAGGCTTCACCCATCTCTCATGTACCGTCCCCCCCTCCCTGCCGCTGCTGACCACCTACAAGTGTGTGCTCCCCCCCCCCCCCCCCCCCCGGGGTCTCCCTCAAGTTCACTCCATTGACGATGCATAAGCTCCAAAGCTACCCGAGGCTCCACTACCGACTTCTCAAATACCACACTATTTCTACATTTCCAAATACGCCACAAACCACACACCACCCATCGCAAAAGCTTATCCGCCTCCACCTCAACACTATATTTTCGACATAACCATTTCCAACATCCCAAGAAATCCCCACCCTCCACTGAAACCACATCCAACTGTAATGGTGAACCAAACCAAAAAATTCTAGCAAAAGAGCATTTGAAGAAGAGATGTACTTGTGTCTCCTCTCCACATTGTGGACAACAAGTCTCCAACCGAACACCCCGGCGTTGTAGGTTAGTACGAATGCTACAATCATTGTTGATGGCATGAATGCTATGTTACAATGATGCTGAATGATCAAGTAGCTCATTTGAACTGAATATTTTCGCCAAAGAAGCTCAAACTGCCTCCTATGCTTCATGAAAGATTGTCAATATCTTAAGATTCCATCTAAGTTCGAATATTCTTTTTCGTAATTTTAATAAACGTAATATATATGAAATATTGCTTGTATATAAAAAAAGGTACAAGAAAATGTTCACTGTTGCAACAAATACTTCTTAACGTTGAAATTAAACTAACCTTGGAGATAGCTGAAAATTATACACAGGTTTCTTCAACCAGTTGGGCAGGCATTGGAGCCACTCCACATCCTTGAGTCTTGACACAGTTGGCATATGACGGTGTAACACCAACATAGTTGATTGATAGACAATACTATAGCTACTTATTGTCTTTTCATGCATGATTGATGATAGAAAAAGAAGACGACGACTAATGTTGAGATAACATCCATTAATTCATTGACATGAATTGATGAAGAAATAAGTGTTGTGTAGGTTCATACGACGCAGCCTCCGCGCATACACGATTGTGATTTGTGAGTGACTCCCTACCTCTGGCCCAAAAAAAAAAAATTCCGTCTTGTTTAATAAGTATGTGTAATGTGTTTATATCTTTCGTTATACAGCCAATCATGTAATGACATAAATAAATACATAATTTCTACTCTTTAGTAGAATTTTCTTTGTCAATCAAAAGAAAGTAAAAATACCATTCTACCCCTACTAACAAAAATAAAGAAAAGTTATGGACAATATAGCAAATCACACAAAAATAATTTCGTTTTTTTTTTCTCTCCAAGTAATCCTCACTTTTCCTCCCACCTCCATCACTCTTTCTACATGAAGCAACTATCCTCACTATTTCTCTAAAAATTACTCATCAATAGGATTGTAAACGGATCAATTAAATCAATTGTGATAGGATCCAATTTAAGAAGAAAAATCATTTGACATGATCTAATAATCTAAAGATCATTGATAATCCTAATAAACATTATTTTAACCATCATGGGGTGACGCAGTGGTTAGGAAAGAATTTAAGGTATGTATCCCACACGACATATTTTGAGTCCATTTCCTGGGGCTCATAAATCTCATGATGGTGGTCAAAAAAGGCTGAAATGTCATTGTAAATCTTCCTGACTTGTAGAAGGATGGATTGCACTGGCAAAGTCACTAGCAGTCGCTATCGGATTTGTTAACGGACGGTTATCCGCATTAATAATGTGATCTTATGTGTTTATAAGAATTTTTATTAATTAACTATCATAAAGTTTTGTTTTTACCAATAATATACGTCAACGCTTATCAAAGAAGTTAAAAAATAACAAATATAATTTGACAATTAATTTCTACGCAAGTATAAAAGTTTTAACGAGATGTTATTGGCACTCTAAAAAGTTTATTGTGCACTTCTGATAATGTTTTTTTTTCTCTTTTTCCAGTTACATGTTCAGCCTTCGTTTCCCCTAGTATTTGGTGGAGAAGCGTCTCCAGACTCACCGTTACAAATCCCGCCCACCATAACCGCTAAGCCACCCCCAAAGTCACAACCTAATTTCCCCCTCTCTCATTTTCATTCACTAATAATTAATCCCTCTGGCTCTCATTTCCTACACTAATCTTTAGTCGTAATCATATAATTAGGTTTTAATTGTTAAACCCCACCCCCATATTTTCATTCTATCTCTATTTTTCCCTAGAACATATTTGTCATCTATCAATTTAGTCCCTTATTCTCTTTTAATCCTAACCCTTAATTTAGAATTTCTATTGTTCTTAAATTGCCATGTGGCAGCTCTCAGATCTCTCTCTTCTTCCCTCTCTTCCTGAAACAATTTTCCAATCTCAGTGCTCTCTCTCTTTCGGTTTCTTCTCTCTCTCTCTCACTCTCTAAACTCCGAGAGATTCTCTCTAGCTTTCACCTCTCTTCCTTCACAAATCAAACCCCAAAATCTATATATTTGGAATCCTTGAGACTTATATTAGAGTTATGTAGAGAATGCCACTTGTCCTTGTATTAGTGGCTGTTGAGTTTTGTATCTAGGGTGTTATGTTTTGTATGAGTATAAATAGCATAATTGCATTGTATTGATTAAGTTAAAACAGTAATAGAAAAATCTGTTGCAAAAGATCGTCTTCTCTCTCTCTCTCTCTGATATTCGTTATCTTTCTTCATACCTAAGTTTTCTACATTTCTTAGCAATGTTATCATGGTATCAAAGCCGATACGGTTAACACCTTCGGTTGTCGATCCTTCTTGCTTCCGCTCTCGTTTTCTCTTTCTTGGATTGTTGTTGTGATTTGTCGATCGTCGTCGGTGTTCAGGTTGTGGATTTCGATTCAGTCGCAGTCGGTGGGTTCTGATTTCTGTCGCTAGTCTTCGAAGTCGGTGCTCTGCAAAACCCTAGAAATTGGGGATTTTTGGTGTTCTTGAGCTGTTGTTCATTGTCGCTAGTTGCTGAGGTGATTTCTTCTCTATGTTACGGTTGAATCCCTGATTATTGTTGAAGATCTCTACTGCAATCCTAATATGTGGAAATTGGTGTTGCGGATTCTTGATTTTTTGTTCATTCTCTCTCTGCTGTGATATTACTACTCCTTGATTCTTGTTCTTGGTTCTTTTCGCCTATCTGTGGTATACTCTCTTGTGATTCACGATTTGTTGATTGTTATTTGTACAAACATGGTTACCACTGCTCAATTGGCTCTTACACAATCTCCGATTTCCTCACTGATTCCCAGTGTTGGTAATATTGTTACGGTTAAACTTGATGATTCCAATTATGTTACTTGGAACTTTCAACTGGAATTGTGATTGGATGGTAATGGAATTCGAGGTTTTCTTGATGGCTCAATTCCTTGTCCTGCACGTTTTGATGACTCGGATTCTGATAATGATACTGTGGAACATGCACAAACTGTTAACTGATGCATATAAAATCTGGAAGATTCATGATAAGGCTTTAATGACACTCATTACTGCTACTTTGTCCACTGCTGCATTGTCTTGTGTGATTATTAATGGCTGTTGAGTTTTGTATCTAGGGTGTTATATTTTGTATGAGTATAAATAGCAGAATTGCATTGTATTGATTAAGTTAAAACAGTAATAGAAAAATCTGTTGCAAAAGATCGTCTTCTCTCTCTCTCTCTGATATTCGTTATCTTTCTTCATACCTAA
This sequence comes from Malus sylvestris, assembly GCF_916048215.2. NCBI lineage: Eukaryota > Viridiplantae > Streptophyta > Magnoliopsida > Rosales > Rosaceae > Malus > Malus sylvestris. The sequence goes on from NC_062261.1 coordinate 1,347,294, forward strand.
GTTTTCTACATTTCTTAGCAATGTTATCAACTTAACGAACTCAATGGTACCCTTGCATGCGCCATCAGAGCATCGTGGAGCTTTCTGCCATTGAAGCCGAGATGCTTCAAAGCTCTAAAACTCGAACCCAGGTGAGAAGTGTGTTCCTTCTTCAAATTTCTGGGTTATGTATGTTGGTTTTATGACAAAACTCGAGGGTTTTGACCTCAGTTTTTCTCTGTGCCAACAATCTAGCTCCGACGACGAACTCCGACGAGTTCGAGGTCCATTTCTTCCCAAAACCTGCTGCAGTGCGTCCAGGTGAGTTCTTAGGTATATTTGTGAGGTTTTAGAACCCTTTATTCAAGCCCTAACCCTTGCCATCCTTTGTGCATGCATGTCCGGTTCCGATGACGAACTCCGGCGAGTTCGTGAGTGTGTGTTTGGTATGTTTGGTCCCTGCAAGGTGTGCGTGTGTGTGTGTGCAGGTGTGTGTTGTGAGCTGTTGAGTGTGTGCGTATGTGTTGTGTATGTACGTAAATTGTGTGTGTATGTTTGTGTAGGAAGTTGGGCCGTGTGCGTGTATGTGCTGTGGGTGTGCGTGTGCTGTGTGAGTGTATGTCGTGTGCATGTATGTGTGTGTGTGGGGTACGGTGCATGTTATGTGTGTGTGTGAAGTGCATGCTTATGCATGTTGTGTGTGTGTGTGTGTTTATATATGTATATATATATATATATATATATATATATATATATATATATATATGCAAGTGTGTGTGTGCAGCGCATGCTTATGCATGCTCTGTGTGTGTGTGTGTGTTTATATATGTATATGTATATGCAAGTGTGTGTGTAATGCATGCTTTGCATGTGTGTGTGTGTTGGTGAGTATGGGTTTGGGCTCAAGCCCAAACCACCTCTTGATCCTAACCTATCCAAACCCAAGGCCCATTTTCATTTCCTAGAATTATATTGTTTGGGTAGTTTGATTAAGTTGTACATTTTCGTTCTTAGGTGAAGTTGCTAGTGGAGACTTCCTTAATAATTTTCCGCACAATTCTGCTGCTTCGGAGTATCTGTGAGTGGACCACCTTCAAAAATTGCATGTTTTATTGATAGAATTGCATAATTTAATAGCATGCCTTGCAGATTGATTGATTTGAGGAATACTTTACAGAAGCATGATGATTTAATTATGATTGATTATATATATTTTGAACTATTTTCATTATATTGTATTTTCTATATAACCCTCATTCTGGTAGACTATCTGATCGATGATGATAGGATACTAAGAATGTGTTTCAAATGACTTTCGAACACCTCTTCGTAGTATAGATGATCGATGAATTTATGCTACGAAGTTGTATTTTAGAGATGAATTATGTTTTGTGCGTACCTAGTGAACACTATGCCGACTGAGGCGAGGATCTGGTGTTGGCATTGAGGCCAGGAGAAATAATCCCTAGCAAAAGGCTGAGGGACACGGAGACAGGCATTGGGTCGGGAGGGAGATATCTCTGGCTACGGGCACAGAGACTGAGGTGCAGGCATTGGGCCGGGAGTATTGTTATTCAGTGCACTCACTAGCAACACAACTTGTGTTATGCTTCCTGATATGATTTGTGATATGATTTTCTGAGATTGATTTGCAGAGAGATATATGAATTGTTTTTATGGCATGCTAGAGGTTTTGAGAAACCTATCACTTATTATTTAGTAGTTTTCATTATCTTAACTGTGGGGGTTAGTATGTTTATAATTGTTTTCGTATTATGTATGTATATAAACTTGGTCCACTCACCCTTATTTTGCGCCCCCATTCAGGTCTTAGGGACGAGGACTACGACGCAATATACGAGGCATTCACCTACCAATAGCTGCGTCCGTTTTCCTTGTGTGATATCTGTAATAGTCCTTCCTTTTGAAATCTCAAATTAGAACATGCTCTGTGCACTCTAGCCACTTTCTTAAGCACTGTTTATTTCCTTTAGACCTTCTGAGAATTATATTTATATTTTCTCCTAATCTTTACTCTTGTATTCAATAAATGGCTTTCGTCACCTCAGGTGTTGGCCAGCACATGCCTATCCTAATATTCGGGGAATATCGGGGTCGGGGCGTGTCATTAATTGTAGTAGCTTGATTAATGCTTTGAGTTAATCTCTCCTCTCGTTCTAACGATGCATGCAACTTGTTCCCATGCTAATCCTCCTCGAGAACCAACGTAAGTTGATTAGAAGAACAAAATTAAGTTCGAATTATTTCACATCCACTTGATACTCGATTGTACGCGAAATCAACGCGTAATTTATTATATTCGCGGAATATGTCAATGTTTGAATTCAGAAAAATGTGATTGTAGTAAAAAGACGGGGGAAGATCCTGGTTTACTTGCCAATTTTGGATCTGCAGGGAGGGTGAGTATTAATAAACACTTTTTATCTCTTCTTCTGAGTTTTATTTTTTTAATTCCCGATATGATTTCTTGTGACACAAGCAATAGGCCTCAGTTTCAAAGTTGCACAATTTTCTAACAAGTTCTTCCAATTTTTCACACATTGTTTGCGTCTTCTCCAGACATCTTTGTCCTCGCTGCGAGGATCACATCAAGCTTTAAAACCTGTGAGCTTAATTGTTCGAAGGAGCTCACATGATCCGCTTTCAGCAGCCATCACAAGGAGCATAACAAGTTGCATTGCCAACACTCCAGACCTCAACTCATCTCATACAATATTACTTAACCAAATTGGAAGAACTAATACTAATTTTTCAGGTTCAGACGAGTTCAATTCTGGAACTTGCGCCACATTAATTCTTGGATCTGCTCCTCTTCTTCGCCAATTTTATCTTTTTCAACGTCTTTTTGGGATGCCTAACAATTTTTTTCGATCTTTATGGCCTCCCCACATAAGACACGGAGATTATACATTTCAATTAGGTCAGGCTTCTGCGTCTTCTGATGATAACGGGTTCCAAAATGAGACCCAAATTGATCTGTGGAGGCAACTTCTCACGGAGTCGACTCTATACATGCACAGGCCACCTGATAGCTTGCAGAACGCTGGAGCTACTTACCAACGACCTCTGCACTTCTCGATTGAAATGCGTGATCGTTATGGAGCAATGTGGCTCGATGTGGATAGCATGTCATATGAGGTACACTCTCACATCGGAACTTTCTTTGTTTATTAACTATCTTGATCGACAATGGTTTGATGAGTATCGCTATTGTCATAATCTCTCTTGGCATCTGTAGGAACTATTGGCTTTAGAAGATCATATAGGGTATGTCAGTACAGGATTATCTGAGGAAGCAGCTGTCACGTCTCTCAAACGCAGCAATTACTTTGTGTTTAAAGAAGAAAATGTTCAGAAAGACTTCTGCAGCATCGGTCAGGAGGATTTTGTAGAGGAGGATGAGCTAGGAACATTGGACTGTGGACACGGCTTCCACATTTCTTGCATTAAGCAATGGCTAGGGCATAAAAATGTTTGTCCTATGTGCAAATCTCCTGGTTTAAGTTCTAAGCTACCCTCATTTTCGCACATTCAAAGTCAGTAAACTAATTAATTTTTTATGAAGTTGACCAAGTATTTGGCGATTTCTCAATTTCGCCAGGCTAGTTTAATTTACTTTCATTTTTTTGTCTGGTAAATGTACAGATTATTTATAAAAAAACAATGAGGAATCTCATGTACATGCTCAAAAAATTTCTCTTTCGTGCAGATTGGAACTTTATGTACGAAATGTATCTCTATGCACGATAACAAGATGAACAGAAACAGAATTTTTTAAATTACCATTCTAAGAAGTACAGTAAATCAAACCTGTATAAAAAATTGAAGTTAGAAAAAACAGCTGTAGCAAAATCATCGATCATAGTAGCAGCTTCTTTCTGATATTGGTTTACTGCCACTGCCAAAGGATACGGTGTGCAGCTCCTCCTGACAGTGAACTAGACGCGCATCAACACCTAGCCTCGTTCTTAATCAATCCTGTATGACATTGAGGGAACACTAAGTTGAGACATTAGGCTTGTTTTATGATGTTTTCAGTGGATGCTTGTTGATCATGTCATAAAGTTCGTCTCCAATCCCAAAACCTAGCATCCTAGCCATGTCACTAGTCTTCAATCTAGGTTTTGGAATGTCTGCATGACGAACAGCTTGAGTGCCTCGGCGTTGAAGACAACTCCCATCCTCATGTTCATCTGCAAAGATGAGGGATTTCAAAAGTCAGGCCATTGAATAAGCATCACACTCTCCAACTTTTCCACAATGGCATTGTAACAAATTACAAAGAACTATTAATAGCGCTCCAAAATATTCATCATGCACTGCCCAGAGCGCTAATAAAAGCTCCCTAGATTATGCTACCTGGTGTGAATCAACATGGCACCATAACGAGCTAGCTCTCCAGCGCGCCAATCCAAGAGGACTAGCAGCCAGGGATAAGAGCCATCAAGTCTCAAAAACCAGAGCCTTATGCAGGGAATTCGGATAGTTCTCGAGGATCACGCGAATCTTCTCTCGTGTAGTTGATGGTAGTAAAACTCCATTAGGGTTTGCATAAAAGTCAATCATGAAATTTAACTTTGTTCAGCTAATGCTTAACTCGTTAATTAAATTACCTGATGAAGGAGTGGTAATCCTAGTTGCAGTATGAAATGGAGATAAATCAAGACCTCGAATTATATCATTGTCAATAACTATTTCGAAACGGCCTTCACTTGGTGGCATTGGAGGTTCAACTTTGCTAGATGTGTCTGCCAATAACAAACATTTTAGAGCCAGATTTAATCAAGTTTTCATATCCAATATTGTGTCTTCTATATCTTATTAAAGCACCCAAATTTTGAGTGTGATGGTCGCACCGCCCCTTTGTGCTACTAGTTTACATGTTAAATATGAGTGGACAACAAAGATAGTGTGTTTCCAAGGTGTAGTAACAATACTAATGCGTAAGATGAGATATAAATGGATTCTTGACCATTGGATTAATAGTTTTTTTCATTTTTCTCCCTCATTTGCGCTAAATCGTCATATTAATAAATATATACACGTGTTATAATATGTAGCAGTGCAACAACCACATTGAAAATTTACTCGTTTAAAAGAGTATGTGATTGTTAGCATCAAATAAAAATTACTACAAAGATGAAGGGACAGAAACATTAACCGGAGAAACCAAATTAAGGAAAGGTCATACCTTCTTCTTCATCATATGAAGAGATGTCAAAATTCCTAGATGGGTTGAAGGCAACTGATACTGCCGTCTGTCCCTGCTGCCTGTTTAACTGTGAAATGGCCAAAGAGGCCATGGAATCTGAGATTGGTTTGAGGGGAACCCATGGAATAGGAGAGGCTATTATGGTCGGTCTCGAAGAACAACTGGGAAGCAGAGTTTGGAAGAATGCAGTCATTGCTGCAGACTGCAGTGTGTGAACTGATATGGTCTCAGACAGTTTATACAGTTTCTTGTGGCCTTGTGTTTTGAGCTCATATCCCCTTGTGGGTTTTTTATTCCATGCATCACAGATCTATTTCAAGTTTGCCCACCATCTCATTTCTTGGGTTGGGCCAATTTAAAGTCCATTATGTAGGGTCGTTGGTGTTTTTGAGCCCCATAATGAGAAGATAATTTTTTATGTGTCTAAAACACGAAATGGTATATTATATGTTATTATATAAGTGAAAGAATTTTTTTATTTTTTTTCAAATGTCCCTCCACTTGGATAACGACATATAGTGTATGTGTCCGCGTTCCGAGGCACACTTAAAAATCTCTCCATAATGAGGAGCTAATAATGTGGACCATTCTTTTAGTATAAACCGACTTTCAAAGTTTAAATTTTGGAGTAGGATTCTCTCTTCTTTTTATTTCCCTCCCCTTCCCTTCTTTCCTATTTGAACGGTCACGGTTAAGCCACGTCAACATCTTATATTTTATAACAAGAGAAAGATAAAATAAGAGAATGTGAGAGGAGGGGATGGAAGGGGATGAAAAAAGGAGGGGAGAGAATCATAGTCCTTAAATTTAACCGTTGCACGAGTTGTGAGATGCATACCTGTGATTTGCCTACTGAGCCCGTACATGTTTCTAAGTTTCCCAATTGCGACATAACGTTCTTGTGTCCAAACTTCAGCCTGCCACCACTATTAAAAGTGCCAACCACATGGAATGATGCACATTGCCAATCCATCCACATGAAAATAAGAATTAAGATATTGCTTTTTACTGTCCAAAAAAAAAAAAAAAAAGAGATTGCTTTTTAGTTTGGTTTGGCCAACAGAAACTATAATTCAATTCCGTGTTATGAACATCTTAGTTTTAATATTATCAAATAAATCCTTAGAACTCTATAGCTGGCATGTCACATGTATATTAATTTTGGCATGTCAACGTAAGGTTGACGATTTCAAAGGAAAACGTGTGTCGTGATGATGCAGTGTGTTTCCAACACCTCACACTCCTAAACTTTATATTATTATGCATGCCATTTACACAAAAACCACCCAAAACTATATTATATGCACAAAAATTATTCAAATTATTTCATAATATTCAACTTTTGCTGCTAAGTAATCATCACGCGGTGATCCAGTGATTTGTGATGAATTGCAGGTCGTATTACATACGACGGGTCTTGTTTTTGACTCATGACACTCGTTAATCATACGATTGTGGTCAATGGTAGGTTAAAATACCTCTGTAAATCTTACTGACAGCCGAAAAAGTGGACTGTCGTGATGAAGCCTCTATGAGTCTTCTGGCTGCTGAAAAAGTGAATTGTCATAATGAAGCCTCTGTGAGTGTTCTCAGCTACCGAAAAAGTGGATTGTTGTGGCAAATCCTCCAACTCGTCTCCTTTTTAAGAATTTTTGTTTTGCTACTAAATTTCTCTTAATGATAATAATCATAAGTTAACACACACACACACACACGATTCAGATCAGATAGTGTACTAGTCTAAACGCAAGTTAAATCAATTAGTCATAATACTGAATAAGACGCTTTAAACTCAAGTTTAGTTTTTATCTTTTTCCGGAAATCAAAGTAAGATATGATATCGGTTTGGAATAAAAAAGACAAAGATTTCATCTTAAAGTTGCTAATGTCCAAATTATCTTATTGATAAGATTTTGGCTGTCACCCAATTCGACCACAAAAAGAAATGGTCCCAATTCATCGAAGAAAAAAAAAATAACTATATATATATGTGTGTGTATTCATGACCACACAATTCATACATCTTGAATGTTAATTCAAATTATCTCTAAATTTTAAGGTCGGAAGAAACGGAGCACATAATTTGACTGTTTAAAAAATTGAGATAGAAAAATTGGAGCCCATGATGTTTATGAGGTGCACCAGTAAGATGAGTTATTAGGAGTTGTAAAATTTAAAAGGAGTTATTCAGTTTATTCTGTCATCGGCTTTGAACCGCGAGATCAAAAAAATATTGATTCCTTGAATGTTTGCATAGTTTTTGTTTCATTCTTGTTCTTAATTTTACAAACACATCAAACATTTCTTGTTACCAATACATATCACTCCAATCACGTTATCGAGTTTTCTTCCTCTTTTATTTTTTAATATTTGGTTAATTTAAGGCTCTAATTTTTTTGAACCGTTCAAATATAATTATCATGTGTTTGTGATGGTTCACATTCAAGTTTAATAGCAATTATACCCTCTTCATTTGCTATAAAGAACCATTATAGTCAATAATTTCTAATAATACAATGGACTTTGAATAACTTGACTAACAACTTAGGAGGGTGTATTCAATTAAGAATTTGAGAGAATTTAATGTAATTATTAACTTCCATGAATTTCATGGATTTTAATTGATTCACATAGAATCCGGTGCATTGTAAAAAAATTTGATATGAATTCCGTTATGAAGTTCAATGGATTTTTATAGAGTCTAATAGACTCATTGGGCAATTTTTTTGTTTTTTGGTAAGAGTAAAATCTTTATTGAACTTATTGGAATGCAAGCCACACATTCAATTCTTGCACATATTATACGGTCGGCTAAACTTTTGCCTCTCAAATTATTCACTTTTTCTTTTTCTTTTGAGCTCTAACCATCCAATCCAAGCAAAAAAAAAAAACACAACATACCGTGAGACTTTATCATCTGGGTCTGCCAAAAATTTAGCATTATGTTGATATTGTTGCTTCATCCATCTCAGCCGACTCGTATATTGACTATAATTTTTGTTGCACCCAAGTTTTTCCTTAATAACAGGAAATATCATCGTTTCTACTAATTGCTTGCTAAACGAACCATTAGCATCACGCCATCCTCGCTTGGCAGCATCAACCATTAGTTCCAACAAAGTTTGGCTTTCTATGGAGGACCATTGGTTATACTGTTTGCCCCTTCCTTAAGGTAAATCTCCCATTTCGAAATTAGACGAAGCTAGCACTGACATTAATTTTTAAGCAACACACATTAATCCCAAAGGGTTATGAATCATCTAACAAACTAGATGAAAAATCATGTAAAACCTGTATTCTGAGACATGATTGATAAAATTGTTGAGTCCTTGTCTTGCAAGTTATAAAGTCGCAGAAATAAAAAGAAAAATTATGTAATCAAAATTTTCATACTCATAATGAATCATTGAGAAAAACACATATCGTATTGTGTGTAATACCGAGAGAAAGGTTTTTGAAGAAGCTGTTCATATTATGTGGTTGGGTTTGAAGGAGAAATCAAGTTGAAATATGGAGGAGGGTGCCTGATTTGTGAGGACTTTTGATATTTATACCTCACGCTCTAGAATACATCAAAATCAATAAATTTATTGAATCCAATAAATTCCCTGACTTTTTAAATACTCACCAATTTGGAAAGTCAATCTAAGAATATGGATTGAATACCGCCAGACTGACTCTTTATAAATATAAATTGAATATATAACATCCCATATCGTTCGGGAGAGTGGATCATGTAAGTTTTATATGTATATTCTCATCTCTATCTAGCACGAGACATTTTGGGAGCTCACTGGCTTCGTCGGAACTCCGAAGCTAAGCGAATTCGCGCGAGAGCAATCCCATAATGGGTGACCCACTAGGAAGTTATTTTGTGAATTTCCAAAAACAAAACCGTGAGGGCGTGATCGAGGCCAAAAGCGAAGAATATCGTGCTACGACAGAGTTGAGTTCGGGATGTGGCGGGGGCCCGTGCTGAGATGTGACAATTTGGTATCAGAGCCAATCCCTGATCGAACGTGTGCCGATGAGGACGTCGAGTCCCAAATGGGGGTGAATTGTAACATCCCACATCGCCTAGGAGAGTGGATCCTGTAAGTCTTATATGTATATTCCCATCTCTACCTAGCACGAGGCCTTTTGGGAGCTCACTGACTTCGGGTTTCATTGGAACTCCAAAGTTAACTGAGTTCGCATGAGAGCAATATAATGATGGATAACCTATTGGGAAGTTCTCCCAGAAACAAAATCATGAGGGTATGGTCGGGGCCTAAAGCAGACAATATCGTGCTACGGCGGAGTCGAGCCCAAGATGTGGTGGGGGCTCGGGCGGGATGTGACAGAATCAGAATACAACCTGCATCGGATTTCATTGGAACTCCAAAATTAAGTGAGTTCGCATGAGAGCAATCTTATGATGGGTAACCCACTGGGAAGTTCTCCCAGAAACAAAATCATGAGGGTATGGTCGGGGCCTAAAGCGGACAATATCGTGCTACGGCGGAGTCGAGCCCAAGATGTGGTGGGGGCCCGGGCGGGGATATGACAGAATACAACCTACATCTCACTGATTCAATTAAAATCTGAATTGAATACCAATAAATTTTCAAATTCCTTTAAAATCTCACATAATCCTAATTGAATACAACCCTCTTAGTATTATAGGGAAAATTATTTTTACTATAAAATCAATATCGAAGGACGAGAAATTGAACTCGAAACCTTAGCTCAATAAAAAATCTTAACAACTCAGCTACAAACTCCTGCTTGGTACAAAATTTCTTGAGCTTCAATAAGGCAAACACACTGTCACGCTCCACTAATTTGAGCAAATTTTCATTACCTTTGTCCATTTTCTTCTTCTCTAATCAATATATCAGGACTGCTGTTTTATCAAAAACTTTGGCCACCTACTTAAGCAGTAATTACTTAGATATTTTGAGCTACAACAAATAGAAGATTTTCAGTGTGTCAGAAACATTGTCCGGTATATCAAATGTCATAATATTTTTTTCAAGTTTCCAACCAATTATATTATTACACTTGATGTACGAGATCGTGTTTCCACATATTGATTTTTTTTCCCAATAAATCATACATTTACCAAAACACACACATTATAATTGGTATATTAAGAAAAGGAAAAAAAGTTCTTAAAGTAAAGCTGATCCTTGTGGATTTATTTATTTTTTTTACAAAATAAAGTTTTTTTTCATTTTTTTTTTTCAAAAGAGAGGTGGTTGTGAGTCTTGTCACCTTATAAAACAAGATTTGCTTTTAAATGATAGTGTTTATGTCCAATTTTACATTTGAAAACCTGAGTAATTAATTTTGTTGTTTTACAAGATTTTTTATTGAGCTCATAGCATAGATGGTACATTAAATGTTATTATACAATTGAAATATATATATTTTTTTTTACAAATATCCTTCAAATTATATAATGATATGTGACGTACCGCATTTATTCGCAATTCAAATACACTGTTATTCGCAACATTTTATTCCCCAAAAACAAAGCAAACAAACGTAATTCTAAAAAATATTCTTTCTACACAAAATAATTAAAATCTAAATGAGAAACAGAGAAAAATATAAAAGGGGTAATTTCGTCATGATAAAAACACCGACAGAGTTTATATTTGCGAGTCAGTGCCCGTTGCTGTCCGTGGAAATCGAAAGGACCACAAGAACACAGCTTGAAAGAAAAACAGTAGTAAATTATCAAATCTCTCTCTCTCTCTCGTTAAGCAAACGGATATAAGCAAATGGACGCGGCTTTCCTCTGATAATTTCCGAAACGTTTCCTCTATCCTTCTGGAAATTTTCTTCGTCTGCAATCTAAAAACTCAAAAACCCAATTCAAAATGCCTGGTTTTAGATCGAACCCACCAAAAAGTTTGCTCCTTTTTCTCGGTTTTTGCCTCCTCGTTGCTTTCACTTCAGCAAGCTCTCACATTTCCCACACAGGTACAGAGGGGTTTCTGAAACAGTTTTTTTCTTTTTTTTTTCGTTTCTTTTGTTCTTTGAGGAAATGGGATCTTGAATCTTGAATTTGGGGTTACTTTTATGATTGTTTCAGGTGGTGGGAGAGGGGATGATGATGCTGGTGGGTCGGTAGTATGGGAAACAAGGAGGTCGCTTGCAAGCGGAACTGCCCAGAACTCGTCTCTGCTGTTGGCTGAGGAGAGGACGCGCAGGAGGGACCCACTTGATAGTTTTAAGAAATACAATGGTGGGTGGAATATCAGCAATGAGCATTACTGGGCTGTGAGTTCTCTCAACTCTTTTGATTAAGTTTTATAATTTAGCTGTTTTTTTTTTGTTATTTTTGTGATTTGGGTTTTTCTGAATTTATGAGCTATGGTATAATTCTGTTGTTTTGGGGGTGTTTTGCTGCTGTGTTGGATGATTGAATTATACTAAATGTTCCTTAAGAACTTAATTGGATGAAGACTTGGACTTTCCAAGCAAATGCCATCTATATCTTCTGCGGTATGAATTTTTCCTCAGCTGAAAGTCCTTGGAGGGGCTGAGGCACCCGAGCTCCTCTTCCTTGCACTTAGAATCAAACGATGAACCATACCCCTCTCTGCACCCCAACTATGATTAATGCAATCACAACATTATTTTGTTGATTTTTTACTTACGTTGTGGTTTTGTTTAAAACTAATTTGGTATGTAATTGTCTTTCAGTTGATTTTTATGCTTTGAAAGAAAGACCATGTCTTTATACTTAAAAGATGCAGGCCTTGAACTCTGTCATGATGTTGTTCACAAATAAATTATTTTGTGCGGTATCCTGTCTTTATGCAGGCCTTGAACGCTTCCGAGAATGTTATCCATTGACTAATTATGATATCATATCTTTTCGTTGTTTCTCAAATCCTTTTTTTTCTTTTGGACTTTGTTTGGAGATTGGATGTATATTTAATACGTATCTGAATGGTATGCTAACATTGGTTATTAATTTTTTATGCAGTCTGTTGGTTTCACTGCGGTTCCCTTCTTTGCCGTTGCTGCTGTCTGGTTTGTGATTTTTGGGCTGAGCTTGTCCCTTATCTGTCTCTGTTACTGCTGTTGTCCACGGGAGCCTTATGGTTATTCTAGAACATGCTATGCTCTCTCCCTCATCCTACTTATTTTGTTCACCCTTGCGGCAATGTAAGTCTCTCTCCTTCCCTCTCTCCACAGTTCATGGTAACTATATTTGATACCAATGGACAAGTACTATATTTTTTGTGAACTGATGACATCCTTTAATTTTTATGTTGGTCCCTAGTGTTGGATGCATTGTTCTGTACACTGGTCAGGGAAAGTTCCACAGCAGCACAACAAAGACGTTGGATTATGTTGTGAGTCAAGCTGATAAGACTGTTGAAAGCCTCAGGAATTTGTCAGGTTATCTTGGTGCAGCTAAGCGGGTTGGGGTTGACTCTGTATTTCTGCCTTCCGACGTTCAGAGTAACATTGACAATATTAGGACAAAGCTCGACTCTGCTTCCAGTACACTTGATGATAAAAGTGAAAAGAATTCTAAGAGTATACAAGATGTCTTGGATAGCGTGTAAGTATGTTCTAAAAGTTCTGGAACTTGTGCTCACAATGCTGTGTGTAATATTTGTCTCTCGCTATATATTGCAGGGGACTGGCTCTCATTATTGTTGCTGCTGTTATGCTCTTTTTGGCCTTCCTTGGATTTGGTTAGTCTTTTCACTTTCCTTTGATTAGAGGCACAGATTTTGAAGATTTTACTATTATTCTTATATTTTTCTTCTTTTTACTACTTGCAGTGTTTTCCATTTTTGGGTGGCAAGCCTTTGTATACTTGTAAGTGAAAGCTGTTTCCTTTTTATTGTAACATCTTCAAATTTTGGAAACATTTGTATCCTAGTCCTCAAACATTTGTTCACATCCACTTACCTCTTTTATGCAGTTTGGTGATTGTTGGGTGGGTTCTTGTTGCGGGTACATTCATATTATGCGGTGTATTTCTCCTTCTCCATAAGTAAGTACTATTTGGTTATGATCACACATCATATTACTTTCTAAGTCGCACCTATGTTTGTTGTAAGGGTTACATCTTGGTTATCTCATAAGAACAAATTCATGATATGAGTGTCATTCGGTCTAGCTTATGACTGATCTGTTGTGTTGTTTTCTAATCTGTCTTCTGTTCCTCTAACTTCTCGTCCTATGTATATAGTGTGGTTGCAGATTCATGTGTTTCCATGGATGAGTGGGTCCAGAACCCCACATCTCACACTGCATTAGATGATATCCTCCCATGTGTGGACAATGCTACTGCCCAAGAGACTGCGATACGCGCCAAGGATGTAACCCACCAACTTGTTACTGTGGTTAATCGTGTCATCAACAACGTCTCAAACGTTAATTATCCACCTATTGCCGGACCTTTATATTTTAATCAGTCTGGCCCACGACTACCTGTTCTTTGCGACCCTTTCAATTCTGATCTCTCTGATCGACAGTGTGCCCCTGGTGAGGTGGAACTGAAAAATGCCACCCAGGTAATGAAGCATCCAAGTTGATCTAAACATTGCCTACATCTTTCTGTTAGTTCGGTAAAAACTACTAAGATTCGCATTTTATGTTTCAAGCAGGTATGGAAGCGTTACGTCTGCGAGGCTTCTGCAACTGGTATCTGTAGGACAGTTGGCCGGTTGAATCCAACCATGTATGGCCAAATGGAAGCTGCAAGAAACGTGAGTTATGGTCTGTATCGTTACGGTCCATTCCTGGTTGATCTGCAAGACTGCACATTTGTTAGGGTTACGTTCACCGACATAAGTAAAAACAATTGTCCTAGTCTGCGAAAACATAGTGAGTGGATCTACATTGGCCTAGTAATGGTATCTGCAGCCGTGATGTTGTCACTGATCTTCTGGGTGATCTATGCAAGGGAGCGAAGGCATCGAGTGTACACTAAAAAGTTTGCATCTGCTAAAACCGCTGAGGAATTCGAAGACAAGGGTGCTTAAAGGTTTCCATGTATAAGAGTTGGGTAAAAATATGTTTTCGTCCATGTACATTCGAGTGATTTTACCTTCGGAGTTCTTTTGTACATTGTGGTTTGGTTTTATTGCTATGCAGTACTCATTTGTGCTTCCTCAGAAACTCCATTAGACAAAGCAGTAATATTTGGAGCTTGGTAGTATTACACTTTAGAAGTTCAGATAAACAATGCCCTTTACAATCTAACCGCCGCGAACCAAATATACTAGCCTCTTTGCATGTGCGTTTTTTTGTCAGCACCACACGTGCTTATATATACTCTCATTGACCATGGTCAAATTAAAACCAAACAAAATCCTAATAATCCGTGCAATTAAACTCTTTGTGGAGTGTGCAGATAATTCAACACGTAACATCGAACAAAAGTCTCTCTCTCTCTCTCTCTCTCTCTCTCTCTCTCTCTCTCTCTCTCTCTCCATGTTGCGGTTAAACTCAGCAAGTAGTGGGAGTGGTGGTGGGTGGAGTTCAAAAAAGCAGTTGAAATCTTAGGATCGTTGAAGGGATCTTATCCAAGTAGAACTGTAAAAAAAAGCATCTTCAATATTTGCTATCTGGGTTCCTTCAAATTCACTTCAACTGATCAGTTGTATTTTCTCCATCCATTTCTCTGTGGAAAAAAATGTTATGCTTCACATCAAAAACGTTGCTTCTTTTTCTCTCCCTTTCCTTCTTCATTTCTTTCGGTTTCGGAAACTCTGACACTTTGCAAACAACAGGTTCTGTATCGCAGCTGCTTTAGTCTCTTTTCGTTGCCGAAAATGCTTCCTTTTGTGTTATATTTTGATCTTTAATGTGTTTGTTTACGGTTTGTGCTCGTGTTGGCATTGTAGGGGATGGTGGTGATCAGAGAGAGCATGGTGGGGTGGTGGTGACTTGGGGCACAAGAAGGTCTCTAGCAGAAGAAAAAACTCCCCGAAACGCACCTCTGATGATATTGTCTAGGGAGAGGACACGCCGGAAAGACCCTCGTGACGGATTTAAGAGATACACCGGTGGCTGGAACATCAGCAATGAACATTACTGGGCTGTGAGTTTTCTTTGTACTTCTTATTATTTCGGTTTCTATGAAAACTTATGAATGACTATTCATATGTACTTGTTTGGGACATTGTGTTGATCATGTTGCGTAATATATTTTTGCACATTGATTACGAATTTATGATGCAGTCTGTTAACTATACCGCGACGCCCTTCCTTGTCATTGCTGTCGTATGGTTCAAGATTTTCGGGATAAGCTTGTGCCTAACCTGTATCTGCAACTTCTGTCGCCCTAAAGAGCCTTATGGTTATTCTAGAAGAGCTTATGCTCTCTCTCCCATCTTCCTCGTTTTCTTCACCCTTGCCGCAATGTATGTCTCTCTCCTTATTCCTGAGCGCGCACACATCTAACGTGCACGGACAATTTTTGCCTATGATTTGTATGAACTGATGATTTTGTTTACCGTTTGCACCGTCCATTCCAGCATTGGATTCATTGTTTTGTTCTCCGGTCAAGGAAAGTTCCAGGGAAGTTCAACCGATGCACTGAACCATGTTGTTAGTCAGGCAAATACAACTGCTGCAAAGCTCAGGAATGTGTCATATAATCTCAGTGCAGCTAAGCGGATTGGAGTTGATGCTGTGTTTCTGCCAGAAGATGTCCAGAAGAAAATTGACAATATCGTAACAAAAATTGACGCTTCTGCAGCTACACTTTCTGATAGAACAAAAAAGAATTTAAAGACTATAAAAGATAGTTTAAATACCATGTAAATAGATATATATTCTACAAGCTCTAAAAATTAATCGGACAATTGGTTGGATCATATAACATATGTATTTGCTACAATGTTTTGCAGGAGGATCCTTCTCATTAACCTTGTTGCAGCTATGATCTTTCTGGCCTTGCTTGGAATTTGTAAGTCTTTTATTTTCTTTCAATTTAGGAGGAATTAATTTCGAGAACTCGAGAATTAATTGGCATTTAATCACGTTGTACTACTTGTTGCAGTATTTTCGATCCTAGGGAAGCAAGTTGGTGTACACATGTAAGTGATAAAAACCATGAAATCTTTGCTCTTTAGTTGCTTGCTTGACAAGAAAGTACTCAAACATTTCATTTGTGTGCAGCTTGGTGATTGTCGGGTGGATTCTTGTCACGTTAGCGTTCATATTGTGCGGTGCATTTGTTGTCCTCCACAAGTAACTACAGTTTGTCACTGCTTTAGTAGGAAGGATTTCTAGTTTAGAAGTTAATTTTCAGCTTGTCCTCCATGTGACTTCTTTTCCTATGTTGCATAGTGCGATTGGAGATGCATGTGTCGCCATGGATGAATGGGTTCAGAACCCTAAACCTCATACTGCATTTGACGATATACTCCCATGTGTGGACCATGCTACTGCCCAGGAGGCTGCGTTGCGCACCAAGGATGCAACCTTCCAGCTTGTTACCGTGGTTAACCATGTCATAACCAATGCTTCGAATGTCGACAATCAGTTAGACAGACCTGTACCTCTTCTTTGCAACCCTTTCCATTCAAATCTCATCGACCGACATTGTATCTCCGGTGAAGTGCCACTGCAAAATGCCACGCAGGTAATACAAATTATATAAGTATCTAAAATTGAAGCCTACATCTTCTACTCTTAAGTGTTTTTACTGCAAGCGCATCTATAGAAGCATGTCGAATTTTTAATAAAACTTTTTAAGTGCTTGCTTAAAAAAACACTTGCAAGTGCATATGTTAGAAAGTACTTTCATGTGCTTTTCAAATCCAGAGGCACTAGATTAAAGTTCTTTTGATTATTTATAAGAACTTTTAACCATTTAAAAGGACTTCCAAACGAGACTAGCTCTTCAGATAATGTTTGGCAAAAAAGAGTTGAAATGTTCTAGGGTTGTAAAAGAACTTGGAAGTGTTGTTTGCACATACCTTTAGGAAGCACTTCCAGGTGCATTCTGAAAAAGAACTTGCTTCTCCTAAAAGTGCTTTCTTGAAAAATTTGTGCTATCTGCATATACCCTAAGACCGGCATTTTTTTTCTGAGCAGGTATGGAAGAAATATGTGTGTGAGGTTTCAAAGGCTGGTACTTGTACAAAACCGGGCAGCTGGCTGACTCCCACATTGTACGGACAAATGGAAACTACTGCAAATCTGAGCTACGTACTCTACGGTTACGTTAAATTCTTGACGAATCTGCAATCCTGCAGATCTGTTAGGGATGCATTCAGAGACATAAGCAGTGGGAAGTGTCATGGTTTGGAAAAACACAGCAGCTGGATTTACATTGGTTTGGCAATGGTGTCTGCAGCTCTGGTGCTTTCAATGATCTTCTGGGTTATCTACGCGAGGGAACGAAGTCATCGTCTTTATATCGAAAACTGCTTTCTGGAGAGAGCCATATAGGAAATTCCAAGACAAGGAGGGTGCTTATTTTAAAGATTTTCTTATGTAATTAAGCATCTAATTAGTTTTCTAAATCTGTTTAATCTGCAAGTAGATTTGAGTGATTTTATCTTAAGTTCTGTTTTTGTAATTATCTTAAGATTTGATTATTGTATCATGCAGTAGTCATTTTTAGAAGAGAAATGGGATATATAAACTTATAATCTAAAGATGATGGATCAATAGCTAAAAGAACTTTTTAGGTTCAAATATGCGCTTAGGAAAATGATTTTCGCATATTATCCTCTTGCAATTTTTCCTTTGTTTATGTCCATCGATTTTTTTCTAATTTATTTAATCCAACGAATAAGGCCACATTGACGTAAACTTTTTACGAATGAACATTATTTTGGGAAAGAAGAAAAAAAGTATAGTACTAGTAGTACTAGTTTTTGTGACAATGGCTTCTTCGTCTCTTCACCAAGCAACGGAAACCGGAAATGCAAGCTCCCTACTTACTTTCCAACCCGAAACTCAAAGCTCCGGCAATGGCTTTGAGCTGTTAGCATGCCCTGTTTGCTACGAACCCCTCATCCGAAAAGGCCCTCTTGGTCTCAAAAGCTTCATTGGTGTAAAAAATGTACCATTTTTTTTTTGTTATTTGTTTATATTTTTGTAGGCAAGCAATATTCAGGTCGGCTTTCGAGTGCAAGATATACCACAAGTCGTATAACAGCAGTAGCAGGAGCAAAGAGAAGGACATTTACTTGGATCTTACTGTTAGCACGGCAGATTAAGGGAGTACATTGCGCCCAATCCCGCCGGGACTGGGTTCTTCAGAAATCGCCTCGTTTCCTTCTTGTAAGAAAGAGGTTGGCGTCCGTATTTTGGCCAAACCGGCTTCCCTTGTCCGGATCAAGAGGTACGCAATTCGCGCTATACATAAGAGTACTCTATGCATACACTATGTTAGTCATGTATCATACTACGCTTGTTAATTATGTCCTCCGTACGCAGTTTAAAACGGCTATGGACTACTTTCACTACGTTACTGATCAAGGTGAAGGTGGTGGTCGTACTGCTGTAGTTGCTCGAATGAAAATTGAGTCACTCGTTACTCTTTTTTAGTTGATCCAGTCCAATTACAACAACCAACAACCATTATTATAAGAATTCAATTTAAAAAACAGAATGTCGGCTGTCAAAATCTAATGCACTTTTTATCCTCTTTTATCCGCACTTGTGACCAACATCGTAAGATAAACTTACAGACGAAATTTGATCCAACCCTAGTACTATTACGTAAAACTGGGGCAAATCAAATTTTTTTTTTGGCAATAAAATTCATTTTTATACTGCTAGCATGTGACCCGCACGTGTTTGAGAGTGATGTCGTATTACCTCCGTGTCTCTCTATCCGCCAATTTTTTTTCTGTTACAACTCTACCTATCCGCCATTTTCAAAAAAAAAAAAAAAAAAAAAAAAAAAAAAACATCAGCATCAGCAGCAGCAGCAGAGAATCAAAATCTCTCCAATGGCGACGACACCCTCCTCCGCTCTCCACCAAAAGTTTCTATCCCTAAACTATCCTCCCTTCCATCACAATTCTCAATTCCGCCCTCCCCGTCTCCGCCGCCCCTCCCGCCATCACTGTCACCCCATTCGCGCCACCTCCACCGTCGCTCTCCCGCCGGTACCGCCTCATCCTCTGCCCTCTCCCTTTCCGCTTCCATCCTTTTCCATTTAAATTTCAAATTTCCGATATTGCAGGAGCGGCGGTCGAGGGCCGAGGAAATCCAAAGCTCCGGCGTTGACCTCGAGGTGCTTGCCTGCCCAATATGCTACGAACCACTCATCCGAAGGGGGCCGCCGGGTCTCAATCTGTGAGTAACAGTACGACACAAAGCCTCAGTCTTTTGCTTGAAATTGGCGTCGTAAGTGTTTCAATTTCGTTTTGTGATTTGCAAATTTTGCAGGCGAGCAATTTACAGGTCGGGGTTCAAGTGCAGGAAATGCGACAAGACGTATTCGAGCAAAGACGTTTACTTGGACCTTACTGTTACTGCTGGGTTGAAGGAGTACGTTGAGGTACAACCGACCCGGACCGAGTTGTTCCGGAGCCCTCTCGTTTCCTTCTTGTATGAAAGGGGTTGGCGCCAGAATTTTAACCGCAGCGGATTTCCGGGTCCCGATGAAGAGGTAAATTGGTAAATGTGGTTTCTTGCTAAATTTTTGGTCAGTTGGGTTAATTTTCTTGCTTAATTTTGAGTTTTGGTTTGCTTAGCAAGTTTAGGTTCTTATGTGGTTTGCAGTTTAAGATGGCTCAGGACTACTTTAAATCCGCCGAAGGCGGTGTTTTGGTGGATGTCAGCTGTGGGAGCGGCTTGTTTTCGAGGAAGTTTGCGAAATCCGGGACATATTCTGCAGTTGTTGCACTTGATTTTTCGGAGAACATGCTTCGGCAGAGTTATGAATTTTTCAAGAGAGATCCTACTATTTTAGATACGTAAGTTTGTGTTTGTTCTTCTGAGTGATCAATGTTTATGTGGTCTTTGGTAGTGAAATGAGATGTTTATCATTGCTCACGGTTCACTGGAATAAGTGCAGTAATCTTGCTCTTGTGAGGGCGGATGTTGCTAGGCTTCCGTTCCCTTCGGGTTCAGTTGATGCTGTCCATGCCGGCGCAGCATTGCATTGCTGGCCCTCTCCTTCCAATGCTGTAAGTTGTGTTTCATGTGTTTCCTATGTTTCTCTTCTCCCAAAAGGATTTTGTTGTGTGTGTTAAAACAAATGTGTTGGCTACCTTTTCCTTTTATTGCAATCGGAGATGCTAGTAATATGCAAAGTCAAAGGAGGACTGCATATTGTCTTACACCGTTACACACATGTTGCCTGCTATTTGGTAACCTGTGAGAAAGTCACGGTGAAAGTGCTGTGTTACATCCACTGAAACCGTTTGATTCTGGCTTCATTGTTAATCAGGAATATGAGATGAAATGTGAAATAGCGAGTAAAGTGAGTAAACACCATGGCTCCTTACAAGTGACCAAAAGAAGTAGGCATCTTACGGTGCCATGGTGTGTGAGAAATAGATGGATGATATCTTTTGACCTGTCAAGTTTCTTCTTTTCTTTCTGGAAATCACTCATATCAGACCCGAAGGTGTGTCTTAGTGGCTCTTCAACTTGGGTTTGGACACCAATTTGAATTCTAATGCCAAACCCTTAGAATTGCATGGAGTGTTTTGGATGGGGGACTACATGTGCTAGGAGATTAGCTGAATATTCTTACAGGCTAGCAGCAGTACATACCTTGTCAGCAAGGAAGAGAGAGAGCAGGTAGTGGTTAACAAACCTAACAATCTTATACTGTATGTGGGTCAATTGGAATCAGAAATCTAACCTTTAGGTAAAGGATTCCGGCTTTTGTGGAATTACAAGCTTTCTGTTAATGCAAAAGCCATAGAATGTGTGCCATTGGCACATTGCAGAGTTAGTTCATATGGAAAACACTTCAGTTTTCGACTGAAGAAAGATAGTACACCACAGATTCTGGTCTGCTCAACTTTGGCTCCTATATTAGATACATCTTTTCAGGTGTAATTAATGAAATTAGCTATCGGGTGGTTTGCTTGTAGCACCTGTTTCACTGGTGGACCTCTATTTGTTGCGTCTGAAAGTCATAAACTGTCAAATCTCATAAAATTTTCATTGTTTTACTCTATGGAGACATGTTTGGATGCAACAAGCCTTCTATTAATTTCCAACTCGTATCTCATTTAATTTTCAGATTGCTGAAATAACTCGCATATTACGAAGTGGTGGTGTCTTTGTTGGAACCACTTTTCTGCGGTATACTCCATCTACTCCCTGGATAACCCGGCAACTCAGAGAGGTAATACTTAATCAATGATTACCAAATGTGAGCAATGCTAGATTTGGTTCAGACCTCTCAATTTTCTATCTATATGTGGCAGTCATAGAATGTGTGTTCGAAACAAACAATTGCGTAATATCCACATTTCTTTTCTAGTTCTGTTTAAATCTGTTGCGAATGAAGTAAAAATTAATCGTTACTGTGATCCAAATAGTTGAATTTACGTCAGAGACGACTCATTAGTAGTAGCGAGCTAGGTCTGTTTAAGGGTGGTTATAAACTTAAAAACAAATATTGATTTTAAGGTGTTGGTGTGGCAGAGTGCTCTTCAGGGCTACAACTATTTAACGGAGGAGGAGATCGAGGACTTGTGTGCATCATGCGGTCTCACCAACTACACGAGCAACGTTCAACAAGCTTTCATCATGTTTTCTGCTCAGAAACCTTAAGAGTTTAAACTAGGTTTGAGCCGTTTGAACATCATTTCTCCGTACATGTATTTATCATATTTATTGTCGAAGTTGTTGTATAGTGTATTTATATACAAGTATACATAAACTTTTGAAAAGAAGAATACAAAAACCTGAAAAGGTGGATAATCTGGGGAAGAAGGTATCATTGTTAATGAGAAGTATTTTATTAACTGTATAAAGAATGATAGCCGTGCTTAACATTAATACATTATCAATAACTCTATTAGTGGTTTCTGAATAGTAATGACAGATTAACAGCCAGTTTAATCTGAGAGCTCGTTTGGAAGTACTTTTAAAATGGCTGAAATCGCTTTTGGTAAAAATATTTTTGGTACAATCTGTAACAAAAATGCAAGTGAATTTTTGAAAAACACTTAAAGTGTTTCCTACAATAAACACATAACCAGTGTTTTTTTTCAGGAAGCACTTCAAGTGTTTTTGAAATCCAAAAAATTATCCCTAAAAGCAAAAAGGTATTATAGTAACACTTGAATTTTTTACCAAAAAAAAAACGAACACTTGAACCCAATTTACTTGAGCTTTTGTGTTTACGACAAGATTTCAGCAATAAATTTGAATTTTTCTAAAAAATATATGAAAAATGCTATGTGTTTTGTCCAACCAACCTCACAAACTAATAAATTCCTTGTATTTTAATTTCATCTATCTCCACACTGATCTCGTTTCTATGTGAAAGTTGTATTAGGCAGAAGTCCCACTCAGAATTTCTCCTCGAATAGAACTAGTACTGGAGTACATCATGCTGTATTGTAGCCTTGGTCATTGGACGCACATGATCTCGACTCTTGAGGCTTTAATCTTTGGGGGAAAAGGCTCTCCATGTGAGATAAATACCTTAAAAATAAGGGCCTGAATATCTAATAGGGCGTGGTGAAGTGGCTGGACAAATAAATAAAGAAAACCCTTTTCAAACAAAGCAAATGGAACTAACTCAGACCACACACAGGGCAGAGAGGGGCAGGAAGATCCCCTCGTGCGGCTCATCCGCTGACCCTGCAACGCCTATTTGTTCTTCTGAATAGCCTGTTCACTTTGAATCTTTGACCTTTGACCACCATTAGAAGATGTTTTTCCGTGTACTCAGAACATAATCACCATTTGTTACTATTTTTTACTTAAATTATAAATGTGTTTTTTTTAATACTTTAAAAATTGAACATATCAACTTAATCGATCACTTGTATTATAACACGTAAAATAATACAACATATGACAATGAATTTAGAAACATTTATCGTTTGATTTTGGACGATAAAAGGAGGAATAATTGGTTGGTCAGTCTGAGTGACCTGTCCCAAGATACACTTAAGCTTTTGGACAAGTTTAAATTTGTTTAGGGTTTAAAGCCAGACATTTCCCTTTGGATCCCTTGCACGTGACCTTCTTTGCTTTACTATAACACCTTTCTGCTTTTCATGGCATGTGGGGTTGGCCATGGCCATCCTCTTCTCTCCTTTCTTTCTTTGGTTCTGCGACTGTGATTAGCTTTCTTACTTTCTTCTTTTTGTTTTGGATGTAACTGCTAGGGTTTTGCTAGTCGTGTTGTTTCATCAAGCATACACGTGGATGGTAATATTCAGTCATCGTAGACATCTAAGTTAAGCTGAGTGGTTGGCTATTTTCATAGGAAATTATTTTTAGAGCTCGTTCAATAATCATTTTTGTATTTGACTTTTAGTTTGATTTTTGTGCTTAATATATGAGGAAAACCTATGAGAAAAAATAGCAATGAAGCAGGGGGATGGAGCTTAAACACCAACGTAGTTTTTGTTTTATGTTAGACTTTGTGTCTTTCCTTTAAAATTTAATCTACTTCTCACATCTCTATCATCCTTCATGTATTCTTAAGTATCTCGTATTTCTCTCATGTATTTACTTTGTATTACTAACTGTTTGGGCCCAAAATAATAGTTTGGGCCGAGTATAGAATCATTCTCGGCCCGGAAGGCCTTGCGACAAGAATACCATGGATCGTTTAGTACGTGGGCCTCCAAACCTAGGTCGGCTAGGTCATAACGCAAGAAGTCGAGTCCTAGTGCAATGAGGAGTCTCGGCAGGACCCGGAAGCGAATCCAGCTCGGTTAAGGACTAGGTTCACAACCCTAGTGAAAGTAGGACTGGTCGAGTTGGTGCTGATCAGGAGAAGAAGACCTAGTCCGAGTAGGTTTTTAACTCGACCTTGGGGGGAGTCGTTGCTATAAATAGAAGAGGCTGCGCATCATTCAGGGCTCCCTGCAAATCAATACAAAACCGCCCTACGCAAACTCTCAAACAACTTGAGATTTTTTTTTTTCTTTTTCGCTGACACATCTTCCGTTGGCATCAACAGCACTGTGGAAGCAACCGATGATATCTTAAGTCGGCATAGATAGCTCTGTCACCGTAGAATCAGTCGATCTCGCAGTATCTTCCGTTGGCATCAACAGCACTGCGGCGAGAACAGTTGATTACCTATCCAAGTCTCAGTCGAGAAGGATTTCTGGATCCTTATTGATTGAGGTCATCTCATTAGCTTTCTCGGCGAAGTGAGGTGTTACGGCATATCGAGCTCGGCGCTTTGCTCGCCGAGTTATTTTATGATTGGATATTCCCAAGTGGGATTTAGAGTTCGGCATTCGGACGGCCGAACCACGTTCACCATTAAAACTTATATTTGCTTTGAATATTTGTGCCCTTACACTCTAGTGTCGATTCGGCGAGAGTTTACTCTGACGAATAACATCACTGTGACTGAATCCGACGACGACGACTCGTGAACTTCGTAGGAATAGTAACCTTGTCTTCAGGTTCGAGAGCCCAAGAGGCCGAGACGTGTTCCTTAACGGCCACGATCGCAAGACGCAGAAGTCAGCCGCGCACCCAACGCAACATCAACAAATTTTATTCCTCGGCCGAGCTCGGCCGACGAGTTGGCACGCCCCGTATTTACCGAAGGACGTAGTTAACTTATAGAATTACTCGGCATGCGCGCCACGTAGGTTTGGTAGTTTCTAGGGTCAACACTAACATAAAAACAAAATTTAAAAGTAGAAACGAAATAGTTATTAAACAAACTTTCGTATAATTTTTTTGAGATTAATCGTTAGAAAGCTTTCTCATCACATTAAGTAGTGAATGGGAGCAGTAGATAATTAGCACTTCATTTTACCATTCAGGAAGCTCCAGGCCCCCAACATACCTACAAATACATTGCTTAAGAAGGGGGAAAAGGAGAAAAGAAAGGACAAACCGAACTGCCTCAAAAGAATTATTTTTCTTGTTTTCTGGTTTGAGACTAGACTTCAAAATTTATAATTTAGGAAATATCTTGAGAACATGTTTATACCATTATAGTTTTGCTTATGTCCAGCTCCAAGAGAAAAGCTCTCTACAAAAGATTAATTACAGTGTTAAGCATTTACGTATGCATGATTGATTGTCAACTATTAATTCATATGATAACATTATGCTGACATGAAATTTCGAAATGAGAAATGTGAAAGAGACTTTCTCAAAAGTGGAACTGTCTACCACCTTATACTTTTGGTACAATATTTTATAATATTGACACGAAAATAATTTTAAATTTTTTATGTGCCAAAAAATTCAGAAAGAGTCATATTTTTTAAACAGCCTCTTTAGTATTTCTCTTTCAAAATTAAATAGGAGGCATGAAGGGTATAAAGGGAATAATGATACAAGATTAGTACAATCGGCATTGCAAACCCCAAGGTAACTCGTGTTTGGAGCTGAGAGGGACAATGAGCAAGGTCTTCCTCAAAATTAGCACACTGGGGAGCCTCTAATTAATTAGGTCATTAGTTTTCCTAACTAGTGCTTAATGAGTTGTGCTTGTCTGTCAAATGTTTGTCTGCAAAAAATAAAAATAGAAAAATTTAAAAAACATTATTATTGAGGCAAGCTGCAGGCTAGGACTTGTGATTAGTGGAGTTGTTGATTGATTGTTGACATGTTTCATTCCCTAAAAACCGGGTTTTTTCTCGTACATGTCTTGTTTGGGACTCTGTTATTAGCAGATTAGGCATGCTGCCATATAATTGTATTGGTCAGATGCAAAGGATATGTTCTTGGATGATACCGACCTTCTCAGTTAGATATTTTCTTTTTATCTAACTTGTTTGCTTTCTTTTGTATAGTACAATGTTGCACTATGATCTTAATCTTTTACTTTTAAGTTTATCCTTCAAAAATCAATTTTGTAGAAAACCAACCAAATCAAAAATATTTAAATAGTGCCGTAGGACGTAGATGACTACAATTCTCTTGCAATTGTAGGATAAAAAGAGAGCCGAGAAGGTTATTATCAAATGAACTTTAATGAAAAGCACCTGGTACTGTTCATTTTAACGAAAAACCACATTTTTACACTAAAAAGTCAATCATGTTACTATTCACTTTACCCTTTATTTTGTCTTTATCATTAAAACTTAAAGTTTTCAAACCATTTTTATTAGTTTTCTTTATTAAACAATGCTCTAATTCCTTACGAATTACCTTTCCCTGTTTAATTCCTCAGAGGCTACTGTACTAATACCCTGATTTCAACCTTTTAACCACCTGAGTCACATGAGTCATAGTTGAGGTATCAAAAACCAATGAGTAGACATCTGCAAGTTTTTTGACATGCTAATATTTTCACGGAGTAAAATTCTCTCCTGCTAATTTTTTTCCCTATCCTCCCTCTTATTTGAACATTACGATTAAATCGTGTCAATATTTTATATTGATTTCTTTATAAAGAGAAAGACAAAATATAAAGTGGGAGAGGAGAAAATGGAAGGTAATTAGTAAAAAGGAATTTACTAGGGCCTTGGAAGAAGAAAATTAAAAGCACCCTGACCTACACTAGACACGTAGGCACTTACGAGAGAGGGATTATTGTATGTTGGAAATATACTAGTGAACACAAATACAATTAACTTTAAATTAGGAAGTTAAAATGCATAATAATCTAGATATAATGCGTAATTGATTTGAAATATAGACACAATAACATTTAAGGACGAAGCTGTATAGGGTCTAGGGGGCATCCGCCCTCACTAAATTTTGTGTGTGTGTACTGTTGCATTCCAATTTCCAAGCCCTAATTAAACTACAAATGAAAAAAATGGTCCAATGGAAAAAAGACAAGGTGTATCCACTAGTTTACATGCTTATGACATTAGCACTAACTCTTCCAGTTGCTACTACCACCGTTGAAAGAGTATTTTCGGCCATGAAATTTCTGAAGAATCGATTGAGAAATCGAATAGGAGATCAATAGATAAATTATGAAAACATGATTATTTTGGTAGAGAGAGATATTTGATGGTATTGGTAATGATGTTGTCATGCAACGCTTTCAAAACATGAAAACGCGTCGAGGAATATTGTAAGATGTTGTATGAAATTTTTTATGAATTAATATAAGTGTTTTGTGCAGTAAATTCTTGAGTTTTTTAATTGTACCTTGTTGTTTGAGGATGCCTCTATTCTTACAAATTTCTAACTTTGTCCCTGATAACATTCTTATGTTGATGAGTCTCTCTCCACTACAAAGACTGAGACATGGTATCTTAGATATTAGTTACATGGATTGCAAATTAAATGAAACATTCAGATGATCAAACTGAAATACGATTGTAAAAATATCTCAAGCTAATCATACATAATTTCATTCTTTTTGTAGGCCTAATTACTTAGCTTTCAAGTGATGTAAGTTACAAAATGACAAAAAAAAGCATCAGGGAAGAAAAAGGGATGCCTAATTTCTGCTCTCCTGCTCTCCTCTACTTGTTTTTTATTTTATAAAAAGTGAGCAGAAAAAAGAAGAACTTATTAGCCGACTTGACAGCAACAAAGTGGAACGCAACGAATGGACTGATGGAACTATATAATCAGGGATGGCTGGTAAATATCTGTAATTTTTGGGTTTTGTTTTTACAACAAGTGGCTAGTTTCTACTGATTTCACCAATTCTAAGGGATGAGAATCAATGAAAAAACAGGTAAGAAAATGGCTGAGCAGCTCCTTCAAGAAGGTGGCTTGGTTAGTTTAGCATTTGAGCTCTTCAGCCAAGGAGATGAGCAGCATTTGTTTATAGGGTTTTTAAAGAATGGGAGACACGGAAATCGCGCCCACGTTCCCCTCATATCTTACTTCCTTTCTCGCTCTGTCCATTAGGAAATTCTATTTTGGAAAGCACTTTTATTCAAAAATGCTTCTAATAAAAACTCAATTGCTTTCTAAAAAATATTTGGAAGTGTTTTTTATAAAAAGTACATAACCTTAAATCCTACGCATATAACATATGTTTCTTCTAAGTAATACGTCAAGTGCTTTCTTTTTTGTTGAACATTGTCAAGAGCGTTTTTAGTGATCTAAAATCACTTTCAAACATCTCTCTCTCATGTTACGTGTCTCACTATTGACAAAATGTTGTGTACCTCCCCAAGGAATAAATATTACGCCTTTCCTCTCTTGTGAAGCTCAATAAATACACTTATCTTCATCCCTTGGTCTCTCTCTATCTCTCCATCTCTCTTTCCTGTTTACAACACCGCCTTGGTAACAGCTCAAAGGGGCCGGGGGCTCTCTCTTTCAAGTGTCTATGTGATCATGGTTTGTCTCTGTCCACCCTCTCTCTCTCTGTTGCATGGTTCTCATTGTCTTTTGAGTAACTGAGTTTAACTGTTTTGATAGGGAATTCAGAAGCCTGCATGGTTGGATGCCCTTTACACTGAGAAGTTCTTCGCCGGCTGCTCATTCCACGAAACTGCGAAAAAGAACGAAAAAAACGTCTGCTGTTTGGATTGTTGCATCAGTATATGCCCCCATTGTCTTCCCTCCCATCGATTCCACAGGCTCCTTCAAATTCGCCGTTACGTTTACCATGACGTTGTCCGATTGGAAGATCTTCAGAAGCTCATCGACTGCTCCAACGTTCAGGTTGGTGCCAAAAAAATGATCAATCTAGCTTATAATTGATTGACTTCTGCCATTGCAATTCAGTTGGTTTGACACTTGAAGTCTTCGTTTGTTGTTTTAGGCATATACCATCAATAGTGCCAAAGTAGTGTTCATCAAGAAAAGACCTCAAAATCGGCAATTCAAGGGTTCTGGAAACTACTGCACATCGTGTGATAGAAGTCTTCAAGAGCCATATATCCATTGCTCTCTCGGTTGCAAGGTAACGAAAACTACGAATATATTTGGAAATTGGCCAAAATGATCATTTTTTCGATCCATTTACAAAATAATCAGTTTTTCATTATGTTATCGATATCTAATTGCTATGTCATCGATTTTTAGTCTTGATCAGTTAATCATTGAGATTTGATTTTTTGATCATTTTAGCCAATATCCTAGTATATTTTGCTTACTTTTTGGCGTTAATTTGTTACATGCATGTTGATGAATTACTAAAATGTTTGCATCTATATTTTATGTGACAACATAACTTATATAGCTAAATTTTACCTGGTTTATGTAAATAACTTATATATCTAGCTGAAAATTTATCTGATTCATGAAAACTGAAACGTTTTAATTAATTAATGAACATTTTGATTAATCAGGTGGATTACGTGCTTAAATTCAAGAAAGACCTCTCTCCTTACTTGAAAACATGCAACTCCCTTCAACTGAGTCCTGACTTCTTAGTTCCACTTTCCGATATGGGAGACGAGGAGATGACCAGCGATCAGACCAACCCTAATTCCACAATTCTGGACCTCGATGACCCGATGAGCTCGTCATCATCAGAGTCGTGGGGGTCTGAGACCATGGGCATGAGCTTGCACATGACATACATGCATCATGAGGTCGTCAGAAAGAAGAGAAGCGGGCTTAATTACGCGTCAATATGTGGAAGGTCAACTCATAAAGCTTCCGACGAGGACATGGCCACAAACATGATCAGTAGAAGAAAACGCATTCCTCATAGATCTCCATTGTGTTAGCATAATCAACAAAAATTTTAATAAACCTCAATATTACAATTTTCCGTTTAATTGAATGAATTGAACCCTTCAAATGCTTTGATTAATTAAATAATTACATTAGCTCTCTCTCTTTCTTCTCGAATATGAAGTTTAATTTTTGTTAATTAATCACTTGGTCGGGGTGTTTTGTCTCAAGGTGATCACGTGGTTCCCAGTTCCAAGTTATTGTTTTGTACATTTTTAACACTCTTTTCCATGTCATATTTTATACCAGACCAAAAAACTGCCATTTTTTTATACACTAATATCATATAGGTGCTTCCTTTGCCATGAATTAATATAATTTTTTCAAATTCTTCCTTCACTTAATAATAATAAACTTTTTATTTTTTAAAACGTAAATTCATAATTATAGATCTGGGCATTGTCAAGTATAGGGTTTAGCTCAAATTAGACTATTGTTCGAATGAAAAGAATGGTATGAGTATGCGCAAAAGTTTTATATGTAATAAAGTTATCATTACTGACTGTAGTTTAAGAGAGATTTTTCAATGTGCCAAGAATACAGCCACACGCTACATATTATAATACAAAACTTATATACCATATAATGTAACGTGTTCCGAGCACATTAAAAAAAACTAGTACATTTGCCGTGTTTTTGCACAACTCAATATGTAATTCACAATTTTAGGGCCTCAATGAGGACTCAGGATCCCCTCCTGAGCAATTCTCTAGGGATCCTAAGGATCCCCTAATCTTATCCGTTCATCGTATATCGTGCAGTCAGAAATCATTTAAAATTTAAATTTTAAAATTCAAATATAAATAGTACCTAACGAAAACTGACCGCACGATATAAAATGAACAGACAAGATTGCGGGATCCCTAGGGAATTGCTAAGGAGGATCCTGGTTCCTCAATGAGTACCGCCCAAATGGGCTTCCTTGGACTTTGACTGTAATTATAAAACAATATTGTACGTGTGTGAGAGACCACAAAGACAGAGAATTTAGTTTAATTAATTTTGACCAGTCAAACCTTCCGGGACTAGCTGTGATAACCCTAGGTATTACGTATTGTAGCACCTATTGTGCTATATCAATGGTTTGATCAATCTTTCAATTACAAAGATACAAATTCAATACTTAATAACAAAATTAGTAATCCACCAAAGTTAGTTAAAGATTACTAATTAGTTGTACGATATCTCGTGACCTTATGCATTAAAGTTAGTTTTGTGAAATTCGTTATATTTATTGTGAATTTTTTGTTGTTGTTAATAATTTGGTTTATTTGAGTTTGTCATGCAGTTTGGGTCCAATCTTTTTTTAGCAAGCTCCTCCTTCTTGTCGTTGGTTGCTAGTTGCAGATAGATCTGGAGTCTCATGGCCTAGTGATATTCTTATGTAATCTTTCATTTTCTTTAGGGCTTATGAACTGTTGTCAACAAAAAAAAAAAAGATTACTAATTTGTATTAGGGTCTAGAGGTACTTCTATTCATTTATAAGTAAGAGATCTCAAGTTCGACTTACATAAAGAGTGAAGATGTATAATTTTTTTTTTTAAATTGATACTTAATTATGATTAGCTAATTACGTTGTATCAAGTTCGACTTATATCTCCACTTTTTATAATATCGTTGTATCAAAAAATGGTTAACATTACTCTTCTTTTATAGTTTTTTTTTTACTACAACAATATATTTATGAGGTTTTAATATTATTTTAATATAAATGTTTCAGGAGTAATGCAAATGTATTTTTTGGTGAATTCTTATAGCATTAAACTTCATGCATCTTCTGTAGAAATTCTCACTTAGGCCCCATAGAGATTGAGCCTCATTCATGTGCAGCCCAAAAAGCATGAAGTGGGTTTGCATTAATGCTGCAACTCAGAAGTCCTAGGGTTTGGAGGTTATTCGAAGGCTATGGGTTTGCATTAATGCTGCAACTAGAACTTCTGTGATAACTTTTTCATTAAAAACAAATACAAATCAATTGACATAGTTAGGCTTTGCGAGCAAAGACCACATAGCCACCTAAACCCTAAACCATAATCTCCTGCAGCAAAGACCACAGTCATCGCCGTCACATCCTCGGATGAAGTCAAACTCCAGACCGAGAAAGTAAACACCATATCCAAATCCCCTTCATGAACCTTTGCAAATATATACAAACAAAGTATCACACAGGTAGAGGTGAGGCTAAGGGTATGTAAAATACCCCACACTTGGCCTCGATGGGGTTCTAGCATATGTATGATGGTTGGGGAAGGGGAAGTGAAGGAAGGTAGTAGATTTGGTATTCTTTTCCTGATCAGAACCTGGCTATCCGAGTAAATGGTAGGATGGGGATGTATTATCACAGCTATGGAGGGAGGATACAAAATTAAAAGATAGAAAGCAGTTAAATTAGGCAAAAGATGCCGGATAAGGGGCATGAAGCCCAGATCTGAGACAAGCCCAGGGGATAGTTAAGACCCATCTCAGGGAAAACTAAGATAAATTCAAAGAGAACTGGAAATAAAACAAAAGAAGAAGACTAGAAAGAAAAGAGGAAGAGATGGATGCAGGGAAGGGGTGGAGCAGAGGAAGTGAGAGAGGAGGAAAAGAAGTAAAAGGCAAATTAGGGGAGAGAAAAAGAGAAGGAGGAGGGAAGAAGGAGGCTGGAAAGAGGAGGTAGCAAGTTGCCCGCCTACCCCGAGCAAGAGTAAGGGGCGGCGACTGAAGGTTGAAGTCGAAGAAGAGGCTCTAGATCTAGGTTTTTAGAAACAGATACTAAGAGAGAGCGAGAGAGAGAGAGAGAGAGAGAGAGAGAGAGAGAGAGAGAGTTCAACCTCTAAACTGAGCACCCTGAGACTTTTTAATATATCGAAAGCAACACAGTTAGGCTTTGACAATCTTTCTATGTGGCGGACTAACTAATTCCTCTACTAATCAATTGACATATGTCTCGATCTAGACCATTGACATTCATTCCTTAACAGCTACCTCTCTACCATTGGCTTAATTTCTTATTTCCGCTAGACATTTAAAAGGTGACTTCAAGCCAACAAGATTCTTTATGGGAACGTCTACCGCATGCAGTTTTACATTTGTTTTAGAAAGAGGTTGTTTCCACAACTCGAACCCTTGATCTTTCAGTCACAAATGAGCAACATTTTCATTATGCTAAGGATCACCTCATTTCTCATAGACAATTTGTGGAAACGTCTATCGCACGCAGCTTTATATTTGTTTTAGAAAGAGGATACTGTTTCCACAACTCAAACCCATGAGGAACCTAGCCAAAACAAAACCATATATATCTGCATTTGTCCAGATATATAATTGGACAGCGATTGAGTATGCACTAGCTACTACTTAATTTGATTAGTATGTATACAATATATGCAAGTGCAACTACATCTCAAAATTTAAAATAGTTGCATATATGAAATCTCATGCACATATACCTAGCTTTATAAGGAAACAGTGCACATTAAAAAGTGTAGGAGGCTAGGAGCGATAACCAATTAACTACTATATTGCAGATGAAGAATAATCATGTGTCTACATATTTATAAGATTATTAACCGCGTTCCTTTTTTCTTTTGGAAAGATTTTTCAATGTGATCGGTATACGAGATGATACACCACATGTCATTATATAAATTGTAGGATATGTGTGCTAAAAAGTTAATAACTTAAAAAATAAAATTTCCCACCACTTCTGTTGAAACACGTGGTGTACCACTTGTGTACCCGTCACAATTAAAATTTTCTCATTCTTTTGCATTCAATCGAAAAGAATAAAATCTTTGGTGTTGTCAGGTACTGATCAAGCTGGTTCGTTTGCTTCTCAAATTCAAGGAAATATATATAGTTGAATTACTTAGGACTTGTTTGAAGTGATTTCAAAATCATTGAAAGCGTTTTTTATAAAAATATTTTTAAAACAAATCTTTACTAAAATTGCAAGTGATTCTGTAAAAACACTTGAATCTAGTGCTTTTGGAATTCAATAACATTTTCTCTAAAAATATATTCGACATTTTAAAAGCAATTCTAAATGAGGCTTAAGCATTTTTTGTTTTTTATTTTGTTTGGGTTAAATTTGTATTTTATATGCAAGTTATAAAACATGTTATTCTCATAAGACCCTGATTAGGAACAGTAATGAAGATACTGTGATGCCCTTGTCTGACAACTAGCATCATTTCCTACTTGTTCAAACTTGTAGTTTTTAATTACATCGCTAATCACTCATCATCCCATCTGTTTAGTGCAGGTGCATACTTCCTAATAATGGTATTCTTACTATCTAACATGCTATAAAATTTAATAAAATTGTATTCTTGCTATTCTTAATAGGATTTTAAGAAATTAATCAAACTCTACTGTTTAGGTTTTCTAGCCTCCTACATCGCCTCGTCCTCCTTCCTATCTTATGATCTAACCATCGTTATCTTGCTTCTCTGGCCACCAACATCAATTATAAATATGGAAAAGATTGGACATAATCTTTGGCTCTTCTCTTTTACTTTGGGGCTTTTCCAAAGAAGGAAGATTGGACACAAGCATATCAACCATTATTTTACCTCCGTTCGTCTCAGATTGGTTGCTATATATATTGACAACCTCTTTTCCAATTTTTTTTTTTTTTTTTTTTTTTGGCTTGCAACGGCAGAATCCCTTTTGAGAGTCCGATATATTGTGAAACTTTTGCTTGGACCTTCATCTGACTTATATGCTTTGATCTTCAAAAACAGATCAGGTGTCAGGTGGAGGGATGGGGGCTAGAGACGGGGAAGGTGAAAGGAGTAATATTGTTGCGTTTAAGCAGAAAAAAAAAAAAAAAATAAGAGAGTGAAATTACACCTAGACTTGACAACTAGGCTACCAAATAAATGTGGTATATTCTTTTCTTAGAATAAAATGTGGTATATTTAGATGGTAATTAAGCGTAGCACCACTCCCAATTTAATACCTACCTAATATATAAATTCTTACATTGTTAGTGTAATTCTACTTTCAACCTAAATAAAAATGTTTTATCAATTAAATCGTTTTACTGAAACCTAATTTATAAATTCGCCTAGCTTTAGGTTGTAATTCCCTTTAATTTTCAATAAATTCGCGACCGTTTCATAATGTTATACTTTTTTCTTTTAAGAAACAATACTTTCAGCTGAAAAATAATAGTACATTAATCTCTCGCACAGTCTATATATGGTGTATTTCTCATCCCATAAAATTTGTGTGGGTGCAGTTAGTTATGTGTGTAAACCGCGTCATATAAATAGCTCCCTCTGCATAAAATGCACGCGGATCCTCATCTCTCCCCGCCCCCGAGCTCTACCTCAAAAACCACTGGAGGTCGAGGAAATCATCATCCAACGTCGTTCGGGGGCTCACATTAACAACAACAACAACAACAACAACCAAATCATACAAAAACCCAAAAACCGGAAACATAATGTCATGCCTCAGATCAAACACATGGACAATATCCGTCCTTTTTCTTTCCATTTTCCTCTTCGTTCCTTTAATTTCCGGTACTCCTGACCTTTTTGACATCATACGAGCAACAGGTATACTCATGCATGACATTTGACATTCATTCCCACATTCTTTTTCGTCGAAAATGGTTGTGATTTCTTGCAAAAAATGGTAGTGATTTCGTATTCTTTAATGTTGAATATGCTTTTGAGTTTAATTTGGTTTGGTTTGCAGCCGTAGAGGTAGGCCGCGAGAAAGGGCACGTAGGGTTTCATGGGGTGGTGGGATGGGACACAGCAGCAAGGAGGTTTCTTGAAGAAAAAGGTGGAGAAAACAGGACTGTCATGTTATTGGCTGAGCAGAGTACGCGGCGGAGAGATCCTCTCGATAAGTTTAAAAAATACAGTGGTGGCTGGGATCTAAAAAATAAGCATTATTGGGCTGTGAGTTCTTGCTTTTGAAAAATTCCTCCCCCCTCCCATTTCCCTTTTCTCTTTTTGTTATTTGGGTTAATTTCTATCAATTTATGAATAAAAATCATGTTATAAGGGTTGTTTTGCTATTTTATTGAATTTCTGGAATTGTTTCGCTCTCTTGCTTATCTCATGTTGTGGTTGTTTCAAAATTATTTGTGGTATCTTAATTGTCTTTCAATAGATTTTGGTATTTATAACTTGTTGAGGTTGCTTTTGAAAATGTTAAAAGTGCTTGATGCCAATCAAAAACCGTTTCTGATTATGTTTTAACAAAAAAAATTTAAATGCTAAAAAATTGTTTTCATGCTTTTTTAGGAATCACTTCAGTTTTTAATAAAATGTGCAACGTGTTTCTAATAAAAAAAACTTCTAATAGAAACGCTTATGAGCAAACATACTTCTTAAATAAGCAACCCCAAACTAACCCTAAATGTGGGTTGGGATAAGTATGCAATTTTTTTTTATTTGGATAATGATACTATATATATATATAGACAGCTCTGTCAAGAATGTTCAGAATTGATAACTTCTGTCAATTTTTGCATGATATAATGTGGTTTCCTATTCTTCTGCTGCTCAATGAATACTTTTTGACATTGGCTATTGTTTGTTTTATGACGCAGTCTGTTGGTTTCACAGCGGCACCCTTCTTTGTCACTGCCGTTGTGTGGTTCGTGGTGTTCGGGATAAGCCTGTTGCTCATCTGCTTCTGCTACTGCTGCTGTCGGAAAGAGCAGTACGGCTATTCTAGAGTAGCATATGCTCTCTCGCTCACCATCCTCATTTTCTTCACAATCTTGGCAATTATTGGATGTGTTTTGCTCTACACTGGCCAGGACAGGTTCCACAGCAGCACGTGCAACACGCTTGGATACGTCGTGGCACAGGCAGATAGGACTGCAGAAAACCTCAGGAATGTGTCAGAATATCTCAGTGCATCTAAGACAATTGGTATCAATGCCATTGTTCTTCCGGCAGACATTCAGCAGAGTATTGATGGTGTTATGGGATCCATAAAAAATGCTGCGACTATGCTCTCTGATACAACTGAAAAGAGTTCGAAACGTATACAAGATGGCTTGGATATCATGTACCTATACAACTATACTGCAACTTATTCCAAGTTTTGCTCACAATGCTTAATAATTTGGATAACTTTAATTTTTCTGTTTCTATGTTTTGCAGGAGACTGGCTCTCATTGTTCTTGCTGCTGTTATGCTTTGTTTGGTCTTTGTTGGATTTTGTAAGTCCTTTTTTTTTCTTTCGTTTTGAGGTAGAAATTTCAAAATTTTGACTTTTAAAATTATCCCTTATTAATCTCTCTGTTCCTCTTTTGGACTAAAATTGTTGCAGTGGTTTCCATTTTTGGGATGGAATGTCTTGTATACTTGTAAGTGACGTATATACCTAGAACTGTTTCATGTTCATTTTTAAGATCTCCAAATTTTGGAAGAAAGATCTCCAAATTTTGGAAGAATTTATGTCTTTGTCCTCTAACAAACACTTGCGCCTTTGATGCAGTTTGGTGATTCTTGGGTGGATTCTTGTTACGGGAACATTCATTTTGTGTGGTGTATTTCTCCTCGTCCATAAGTAAGTGTTGTTTAATCGTCACAAGAAAACATTATCAATAGTCACTGGCATTAGTGGCACCGAATAAGGTGGCTTAAAGCAGTACCAGTGCCTATAATCAACAGACGATTATCAGGCTACAAGATGACTTGATCTTGCTAAAATAAATTTTGTTCTTCTGGTTTTTTGACTTGATTTCCTATGTGCATATTTGTTAGTGTGTTTGCAGATGCATGTGTTTCAATGGATGAGTGGGTGCAGAAGCAACCCACAGCTCATACCGCCTTAGATGATGTACTTCCATGTGTGAACAAAGACACAGCCAAAATGGCCTTAGCGAGGACTAGGGATGCAACCTACTATGCTGTTGTTGTGCTCAACCGTGTCGTCACCGATGTTGCAAATTCTAATTCCCAGGCTAATGGTCCCCTTTACTTCAACCAGACCGGCCCACCATTGCCGCTTCTTTGCAACCCCTTTGATGAAAATCGCGACGAGCGAAAGTGTGTCGATGGTGAAATTCAAATGCAAGATGTTCAAGAGGTACAAATAAAAAATAAATGGAAGAAACCTAATAGCATCCATATCTAAGCTAAAGCGTAAATAGATTTTCCTTGTGTCTCAAGTTATTCATAAATTTCGAATGCAAGACCTGCTAGCTGCAAAGAGAGTTCTAATACCATGATATACAATCGCTAGACACAATAAGTATAAGCTTTAATAGCTTTTCCGAGTGTCTAAATCTGACCTACCTTATATTTTTGCCTCAAACAGGTGTGGAAGAAGTATGTGTGTCAATCTTCGCCAGCGAATGTTTGTATAACTCCTGGCCGGTTAACTCCAAACTATTACAACCAATTGTCTGCCTTCGTCAATGTGATCTACGCTCTCTATCGTTACAGTCCCTTCTTCGTTGAGCTTATAGACTGCACATTTGTTAGGGATGCATTCTCAGACATAAGTAGAGATCATTGCCCCGGTTTGCGGATACATAGTGCCTGGATGTACATTGGCTTGTTTTTGGTATCTGCAGCTGTAATGTTTTCCTTGATCTTCTGGGTAATCTATGCCCGGGAACGAAGACACCGTGTCTATACCAAAAAGGTTTTGTCTTCTAGGGTTTGGCTAGAACAACCTGCAGAGTTGGCACTGTCTCAGACTCATTCCAGATCCTCCTCCAGGAGAACTCCCATGCATTCCGGACTCCAGGACAGGGCCGCGTAACATTTGCATATACAAGCAAGCTTCTGATAACAGTACAGAATCAATGGTTGTATTGAGTGCCATGTGGGATTAGATAGAGAGTTAGTTATGATAAGGTTGTTGAGAAGTTTGCTTAGTCACTAAGCAATTGGATAAGAAGATATATATCTCTGATGTAATCAACACATTGTACGATTCCATTCATTGAATATACAGATCTCTTTCTTGTTCTTCAAGCGCGCTCTCTCTCTCTCTCTCTCTCTCTCTCTCTCTCTCTCTCTCTCAATCTCTCAAGCTACAAACTGCAACAATCTCTGTTGCAACAATTTCTGCTTCTGCATTTCTGTTTCCTTTTCTACTTCTTTGGATGTACATTTGAGTGATTTATCATATTGCTAGCGGGCGAACCCTGGCGCAACTTAGCACTACTCCTTTGTGAGGGTCATAGGTTCGAGTAACCTCTTTGCAAAGCACTGCCTACCTATTGCTAAAATATCCATCAGTCAAATATTACAAATAAAAAACAAAAAGAGAAATATGCATAAATAAAATCGGTTACAAAATCTAATATAAAATAGATTGGGATAGACAATAAACAATAAACGAAGATAAATTTTGATTTTTATACAACTTATTGTCAGTTTTGTGTTCCAGTTCGGTTTTTGTAAGAAGTTGTAATCAATTTTAGTTATGCATTCTTCCGTGAACAAAAAAACTCAATGCGGGATTGGCCAAGCTTAATCATCCAATCAATTACTTATACGTGATATATTATCCAACATTTGCAGTGTAGGTTGAATATATGAACGACTTCTAGTGCAACGGTTGAGTATGGTCAAAGAAAAAAATTACAGATAATGCTGCTAGCTAGGTTTTATTGTCAATCAACGTCATTGAAGTTGTTTGAGTGAAAAGATAAGAAAATGGAGTTCATGGGCCACAAGCCACAACTTGTTACAAGATAATTTTTTATTATTGCTGCCTATATATATCTTATTTTGTAATCCTGTCTCAAACAATATAATTTTTTATTTATTAGACTAATTATATATCCTTAATTTAATTGAAAACCCAGCATTCGTTATCTTGATGATTCTTAAGAGAGTCTTATGTTTGTAATATCCAATTTACAGCAGCTAGCTAGCCTATTGAAGAATTTTAATTTGGCAGCGTAGTTGAACAATCGTCCAATTCCAATACGTGCAATATTGTCAATTTACAATATTGTCGTAGGGCAAAATCCTAGTATTTTCTGGTAGTGATATCATATCTTATTAATGTGAGCTAAAAAAAATAAACTTAGAGGTCGTATCTTTTAATCAAAGTGAACATAAGAGTGTTAAGAGAAACATCATGTCCGTACTATTTGTGTATATTTCTGGTAAGAGAATATTATTTAGGGTCCTTTAGATATAAACTCATGTAACACTTATTTCCTTGACAAAAACCCATTTCATTTTAAACATCTAAATAAAACCCAAATTTGAAGTAGACTGCCATATAAACAAATAAATACATAACTATTTACAATTGTGCCACAACACTCTAATTATGTTAATGAATTTAATTAACCACCATAATTGTGGGAAATAAGTGCCTTATGATTATAAAATTATCTATTTTATACTTCTCTTACCATCATATGTTTCATTTATTTTATTTGTTTGACAATCATTGTACGTAAATTATTTTGCATGTATGTATTAGGCATATTTTGTTAAAATTATATATATATATATATATATACGTGCAAATAATTTATCTATATTTTTATGTAAAATAATATGTAATTAATTTTTGAATCAATTGGCTAAAAACATTTATTTATTTTGTACGTAAATTATTTTTCATGT
This sequence comes from Malus sylvestris, assembly GCF_916048215.2. Taxonomy (NCBI): domain Eukaryota; kingdom Viridiplantae; phylum Streptophyta; class Magnoliopsida; order Rosales; family Rosaceae; genus Malus; species Malus sylvestris. The sequence continues at coordinate 1,387,789 of NC_062261.1, forward strand.
GATATTACATATATACTAGCCACATTTTGTTATTATTATATAGAGTGTGCAATCAATCGACATTCTTTTATTTTTTAGGTAATTTATTTTGCAAGTAGGTAAATTGTTTTATATATTTTTTTTTTGCAAAATATTGGTATTTAATTAATTTTGGATAAAATATTTATTTATTTTGTAGGTAAATTATTTTGCATGTATCATTACATAATTTACTAGGAACTTATATTGTTATTCTATATATGTTGTGCAAAATAATTCACCTGTTTTATATTTAAAATATTGATATTTTTTTAATAAAATAACTTTTTTATATTTGTAGGATATACTAATTTACCTGTTTGCATAATATGAAAACAACTATATAAGGAACATTGGAATCATGTAAAATTTTGTTATTAAATGCATAGGAATCATGGCATTTCAATTTTTTTCCAAATCCCCGTAAGGTATTTGAAGACATTTAATTGAATGAAATAGTGTAAAATAAATGTAGATAATAAGTGAAAGACCCAAAGTAAGTGTTATTAGGGGTAATTTAGACATCCAAAAATACAAATTTTGCCTAGTCAAACTTAATTATGGATATTGTTTAGTTGGAGCCTAGTCATTGGGTTTTTGTTAGAGAAATTTACCATAATGGGCTTTAGTTAAAGAAAATTGAATTTCAAGGGGTGTACTCGTATATATTGTTTTGAAATCCAGCACGATTTTTCCCACTAACCAATAACATTACCGCCACTGAACAAACTAATTATATATTCCTCATGTAGATGGCGATGAATCCAGCAAAGATTGAGCTAATGACCAGAAGTATTCTTCAAAAAACACCATTCAGTTCAAAATTATGGGAACAACAGCCAAACGATTCTGATTAGGAATACCATAAGGAAACCAATTAGCCTACCCTAACAGATTTCTTGACTTGTAAACAACAAATTAACTAATTAGGTTAACATGCATGCGCGTTTAGGAAGCTCCATAAAAGACCCTAAATCTAAAACCTGTCATTAGGTTTGATAATTTTTCTGAATCACAAAAAAAGATAGTCAGACGTGGTTGAACTATTCCGCCATGGCCTCAAAAAAAGCAACCTCCAATCCAAAATCACACACCTCAATCCGTACATGTTTATGTGCACCGAGCACACATCCGGGATCTTTCCGGTGCAGTTTGCACAAAAATTATCATAAACGGGTCATAATTAGTGATGATCCCGCAATTGTCGAAAAACCAAATGCCATAAAAGGATGCCTCCTCCGTCAAATGAAGCCCTCAGAACATGATCCTCGGAGAAGGAGAAAGTTCCAGGCGAGGCCAAGCAGGTTCTGCCTAGCTAATGAACAACAACAGAAATGAGGTTGCAGTTTCTTGATGATCTCCGGTCGTAGTTTCTGGATTTTTTTCGGTTCTTATTCTGGGGCCCTTTACGTAGGTTCGATTTGATAGAAATTTGAAACTTGCTTCTTCTTTTGTTCTTCTTTTCATATTTTTTGTAATTGTTTCTTTCATACGTTTCCTTTTAAAGGGCAACCCCAAGGTTCCCGGTTTTGCAGGGTTGGAGGATGAATGTAGCCTTACCTTACTTTGCAAATAGGCTATTTCCACAATTTGTAACATGATGCGAGATCTCCCTCGAAGAACGAGTATGAAAAAAAGGTCACACGCGTCAATATGTCTTCTCGGATTTAACGAGATAGCTAAAAGAACACTCAAAAATTTGAAAGTCAAAACAAGTCTATCAAATCTAAAGTACAAGATAACTGGAATGAATGTATGGCTCTGATGCATGAACACGTGTAAGACACAAAATCGTTAGACTTTAAATAAATAATATATAATTAAGGCAAGATCACAAACCGACCTTAGCTCAGTTGGTAGAGCGGAGGACTGTAGTTGGAAATATCCATCAGATATCCTTAGGTCACTGGTTCGAATCCGGTAGGTCGGAAATGGTTTTTAATTTTTGTTAGTTCTTACATTAATGTTTTGCTTTCCATTTAACGCCCATATCAGCCTTCATGAGTTACGCCAGTTAATCGGAACATTTTCGTCATATTAACACCCGAATTCGATCATTTTTTTTTTTAGAAATTACAATACCTCATAATATTTTAATTGCGTCAAAAAACGTTCACGTCAAAATTAGATATTATTATTCAACTTGATGTTCCAAAAGTTTTAAGGGCAGGAACCTCCTGCCCCTTCAACAAAGGCACCTCCTAAGCCCATGGGCCATGGCCATGCACACAAGAAAAATTGCAGAGACTTGGTCTCCTCTTCCTCAAGACATTAATTACAAATGTAGAGGGTCAACAAAGACATCAAAAAAATAAAAACTCAGACAATTCAAATGCAAGGTACCACAGAGACTACGCAGACTTTCAAACACACAACTTGCTTTGTGCTCGAGACATGCAGTTGACCCTTGACCAAGGAAGAAGCATCCTCTTGCAGTTCACATACTAAAAGAGAAAGAGTGGGGTTCCAGAACTTGTTGCGACCCCAACCATGTTGGAGGACTTTTCAGTTCATTCAATCACATAGGGTAACATTTTTTCAAATTCTTGCAAAGATTATAATTAATTACAAAGAAAAATAGCACTTGTTAAAGAATAGAGACGGGTCACGGTCCACCATAAATAACATCGATATTGTCACCAGTTAATCACTTGTGCAATTTATAGGTGTGGAGTTTTTATGTAAAATGCCTCAATTAGAAGTGGAACTCCTTGATATAAGTTGTGGTTTTCTTGTGAGATGGCCGATGTGAGACTTTTTACTTTATTCAACATGCCCCTTCATGTCGGACCACTTTGGAGTGGGGTCAGACGTGGAGCTACATCAGTCATGTTTGTCAGTGAACCTAGTAATTTAGGCCAAGGTTTGAAAATCCGCTCTAATATCATGTTAAAGTTTCAGAAAGACATGTCGCGGTCCACCATTAGCAGCATCAACATTGTCACCACTTAACTACCCATGCAATCAATAGGTGCAGAATTTTTATGTAAAAGGCCTCGATGCAATTAGAACAAGAACATTTGATATAAGTTGTTATTTGTTTTGTGATATGGCCGATTTGAGATATTTTACTTTATTCAACATCACTCTCCTAATGAACCGGCTTACCTCATATATGTGATGGAGTATCTTTCTAACACAATACGTATGATAGTATAAGGATCAAGAACCAAACCCAATTTTAATTCAATTACATATTTTGCATATAAGAAATAAACGAGGAGTCACAGAGAAAAGTTTGAAATACAAGTAACTAAATGTTAATCTTTAGGGTTATTCTTTCGCAGTGACTTCCACGAAACTATATACCATTGATTGATTACCGTAACTATTACTTATTGGCTGCCTTCACATCTGTACTTGTAATACTTGTGGATAATCACAATAAAGATAAATCAAGTTGTTCCGTGATGAATAATTCTTAACGTAAATGTAAGTTAGCTCGGTCAATTAAAACATCATGCTGTCCTCTTGCATCCAAGGTTTAATCTCTTTTTGTCTTCAAGGAAGGGAGTCACCCAAGGGTCGAAGTTTCAATCTCTCTTTTCATATACTAAAACATAGTTTCAGGGTGTTTTAATAGAACCATACTCGTTTATTTTATTCACTACAAATGAATATCTTAATGATTTTAAATTTGTCTAATTTTTCCAAAGATAATCTGTGAGTGATGTTTTAAAAGGTAGACAGTTCGGATCATTGAAATATATTATAGAGTGGGTCCCACAAAAATTTGTGTGAATTTTTTTACAAAAAAAGTGGTGCCTCAAATACGTTCCCTTCTCATATGTCCCATTTCTCACATGGTTTGAACTTTTAATTAAATTCTAATCTTCATTAAATGATCGAGTTAGGGTTAGAAAAATATGTTATACGCGTTTGGCCGGCGATTCTAGAGTGTACAGTTATCTAGAATATAATATTTGTCAATGAGATTGACTTGAGAGGCAAGGGCATTACATTAAAGAAGGAGATATATAAGACTTGTAGAGCTTGAAATGGTTGACCCAAAATCTTGGATCTTTCGTTCTCGATCAGCAGTGGTCCTTTTGTGAAGGAATTAATTAGGGAAGGAATTAGCAAAAATTAAGAAAGTTCGTCGTGGAATGTTATTGTTGGCTCAATTAATATCCCAAGGTTTATATTGAACAATCTTGGTGATTTAAGAGAGATTTTTTAGTGTGTTAGAAACACGGTTTGGCAGCTAAGTGCCATAATACAAGTGGTTGAATATTTGAAAAAAGAAATATTCAATCACTTGTCTTATGACACTTAGTGTACTACGCCATTTTTTCGATGAACTAAAAATTTTCTATGATTTTTAGGTTTTTAAGAGGTGTTTGGTTTGCAGGAAAATGGACTTTGGAATGGAAATCATTTACTTTCTACTATCATGGGTAGACGACGCTGCCGCCGCCGCCATCATCATCATCACCACGGTTGTTGCCACCACGACGTGTTATTGTCTCCTCCACCGCTGTCACCGCCACTACCCATTGTCATCACCGCTACCACTGCTGCCCACCATCATGGCCATCGTCCCCAGCACCACTATACCACATTTTCTAACCTATATCTCTCATTTATATATTATGACTCTATACACATTAAATTCCGTACAGACTAACCAAATAAGAATTCACGAATTCTAGGAAATAAAATTCCGTCATCTCAATTTTCGTTATTTTAAAACTCCTTAGTAATCTTTGATTACTTCATCCAAATGCAATGCTAGTGTATCAAGAATATTGACACATGATATTTTTGTTAGTACAACGATATATGATTACTTCATCTTATCAATGTATGACTCATTCTCAACACGGCCTCTCACGTGTGGCGACCTTTCAAGCCTAACACGTGGACAATCCAACATGGTGACGTGGAGTGCCTGTAGCCATTTGGCTTCACACGTGGAACAACCTAGCTCTGATACCATAAAGAAAGTTGGCGTTCCACTATAAAACTAATTGGCGATATGCAGAGTAGCCCAACCTCTTATAAGCCCATAAAAGGTTCATCCTTCCATCAATGTGGGGCTCATTCTCAACAACAACTACGTACATTTTTATTATCTATGAATATTTACATTATATAACATCACACTAAACTAACAAGCTGTAGCAAAAAAGATTTGACTGCAAACTAGCTAATTCCTAAATAATTAAGACACTATTATATGTGTGACAACTAACAAGTTGCTGAAGAGTGCATGTAAAATTTCTAACCGGGAAGAGAACCCCTCCGAATGTCTCCCACCAAAGCCCACTAATCAATTAATCTGGACCTTTGAAATTTGATCAAACAACTACAAACATTGGACCTCTTTAAAAATTATAATAATTTTAACCGTTAGATCAAATTTCAAGAATCTAGATTAATTAATTGGTGGGCTTTGGTGGGAGAGATCTGAAGATGATCTCTTCTCTTTCTAACCTATACCCTTACGTAAAACCAACAAACCAAAGTAATTATATTACTAATTTTGTTGCTAGATATAGGTGTATCTAATTATCTACTTTTGTGTCAGCTTGAGCTCATTCTTTTACTGCCTCGTTATACCATGACCAAGTAACAAGCACACGAGGACTACATGGTATCAATAAATGTATAGTTAAATTAACAAAAGAAAATATAATACATGTTTTTATCACAAATGGTATCTGATATTGACATATCTCATCAACATGATATCAGAAAATGAAAATTGATCAATGTAATCCATGAATATAAGTGCCTCAAATCAATGACATCCTTCCGTTTATTTGCGTTAAATATTATGTTAATGTCACACGACACATGTAGCTCCACATGCCTAATTAAATAGCACCACATGGATTAAAAATAATGGAATAATTTCCTAAACTAATTAAAATTCTGAAAATTCTAACCAATAAAAAAGAAAAATAACATTTAAAAAGTAATTTGTGAAAAAAAAAATCATGAATTGGGTCTAGTAGACCTTATCAAAGGAATTTTTTTTTCGATGATATCCATGAAAAAGCTTGAGATCTCATAGCTTTTTAAAATTTTCCTTTGGTTCTTCGCTGGAGAAGGCTATCGTGGGTTGAGTTTGGATGAGAGAAGTTGTCGCGTGCATGGCGTTTGGAGAAAATGAGGTGCTCGAGTAGGGTTGCACATTTGGAGGAGTTGCGTGGGTCATCCTTTCTTGAATCTGCAGGAGAGCTCTAAGAATATATAGGTTCGTCACGGGTCGATTAGACGTGAGTTTTATCTTCACACAAAAGAAGTGGAGGACGCCGGAGCACACCACTGCTTGACCTACAAACTTTTTTATATTTTTTTATCAATAACATAGAGACGGTGGTTCTCAGTCAAGGTTTGGCCATCCTTTTTACCTTCCTTCTATCCTCTAAAATCCACATATTGAGATGATAATATTGAATAATAAATAATGAAAAAGAAAAAAAATGGCCAATGAAATATGAACAGGCCTTTGGAACCAAGAAAGCAACTTAAATTTGATTAGATGGAAATGAAAAGACTTCTAAAGAACACCTATTATATAATTTATATTTAAATAGTAATTATAAATTTTGTTTAGTAAGTTATTTGTGATGTCGACAAGCAAGTTAAATAAGCAAAAAGAAAGAAAAGAATATTTTCTAAAATAAGAAAAAGAAGTACTTGTAAAAAGTGAAAAGAATGCATGCGATGAGATGCGTTCCAGAAGTCATTCGGGCATAAAACGTTTTCCTACTTCCATTATTTGATTTCCTTTTTCTTTATATCAAATTGAATTGTTTGATTTCAACTTTGTCATATTTGTTGTAAACAGACGGTTCGATTATGTCGACATATTTGCAGGATTTTGTCAAACAGCCCAGTTGGTTTCTTGGGCATTAGAGTAGCATTGTCGATATATGTTTAGTGGAGATTTTAGCAAACACTAGGTGAGCACAAAAGGCATACATACTATATATTCAGAGGGTCCCCTGAAAACCTTTACATAATTATTTCCCAGCCTCCAAGTAGTCATAGGACCACCTTCTCCCAATATGCATCTGTGTTCAAATCTTCTGCACTCATTTTGATTGTAACATCTATGTCGGCTCTGTCATTTGTTGGCATATGTTACTAAACTTAACCATTCTGAATTTTGTTGTCATAAACTTAACACTGTCAATCAATAATAGAGATCATTGAATGAGTGCAGAGCCCTTGCAATCACACATTTTTATTGTTTCACTCAAATTAAAACAGGTTGACCTATTATATATTAATACATTTTAAAAGTAAGATATATTAACTCTATCGTCGACTTTTATTATAAAACATAAAATAGTACATAAATTCGTGTTTCTGGTACTTTTCTAAACCAATTAAATAATAGGGATTTGATATAAAAAATTTGACCCATTGTGAGGAGAAGGAGCACCGTATGTAACTGCAAGAATGGTGAGAGCTCCATATGTTCCCCCACCACAATGCAAGTGTTCCACATACACCTTTTCTCCCATTTGCAGGGTCCCCAGATCGATTCCATATCTCGGGAATAATCAAAAGACATCACATGATCTTCTCTTTTTTCTGTAGATCTCAACCAAATTAAAAAAACAAATAAACAAAATATCTTCCCTTTGAATTATGCAAAATTCGAATCCATTTATAAAAATAATATGCTGTAATATTAGTAAAATAATATAGAAAAAAAATAATATGCTATATTAAGTTGAATAGTCACTTAATACTATAGTGTAGTAGTATTCCTCTTTACTTGTAAGTGAGAGGTCTTAGGTTCAATTATCGCCAATAACAGAGTTGAACCACGTTATTATAACAAGCTCATTGTAAGGCTTATTCCCCACCACCTTAGTATAAATAATATCGTTTAGTTAAAAATAAAAAAGTTGGATTGAATCGTTATTGAATCTTATAAGTTTTAATTCATTTTCGAATCTCTATAATCATTTTCAAACTTTATATTCGGTAGCTCATACACTAGCTCGTTTTGCTCTCTATTGTGGAGACGATTGTACTTGGTTTGATGAACATACTACTCTAATTGGTGATCTTCTTGTGGGGGATATTTCATTTTTGTACTAATTAGCTTTTTCATGGCTTGAATGGAATAGATAATGCTAGAGATACCATATTTCTAAACTAAATTTACAAAATATGTGGGTTAGTTAATGCACTTTCTCCACTAACATTATCATTTATCAAAAAAATAGAATCCAATGGACTTTAGACATACGTCTGCAAAATAATGCGTTGTAAAATTCCCAAAGAAATTGGTTACGGAAGAATTAACAAATTACCCGCTAATCTCCGTATTAGACAAACTAATTAATTTGTTAATCTTAGCAAAGAATATCTCTGCCACGTTTTTAATTATTTAAAAATAAAAAATAAATTCTTAGCAAAATCGGGGGCTGATAGTAAATAGGAAAAAGTATTACAACGTACGTAGAACGTGGTGACGCGCGCGCGTGTCAAGACGGAACTACATAAGAGATAGAGACCGATTGACTAGTCTGACAAGTTGTCCAATAAAACGGGGAGTATGATTCTCTCTCCTCTTTTTTTCCCTCCCCTTCCCTCCTCTTCTATTTGAATGGTTACAATTAAATCACGTCAAACTGAAAAAAGGAAGTGAGATAATCTTAATCCATAAAACGGTCCCCTTTTTCGCCGTTTCATATTTTATTGGTTGGCGCGTGACTGCATCTCGGCCCATAGCTTCGCGTCGACGCCGTTGGTAACTCAAACCGTGGAAACCTTTGCCTAGAAGTTCACATGTCACCAATCAATATTATAAACATTTTTCCGCAATTTGTATTGTAATGAGTTTGCATCTTCTAGAGGACGGCCACCAAAAACAAAACTTAATCTGGTGAAAATATATAGGTAATCCAAGATTCCAATGCTTTACAACATTTAGACACTCAGAATCTGGCAACCGAAGAAAGTTGAGGTTTCATCATAAAATCAATTGGTGATATGGGAAGTAACTCAACTTCTTATAAGCTCATGCAAGGTCGCTCATCCCATCAATGTGAGACTCATTCTCAACATGCTCTCACACGTGTGATGAACTTTTAAGCCTAATACGTGGATAATACAACATAGTGACATGGAGTGCATGTGGCCGTTTGGCTTCACACGTGGGACAACCTAGCTCTGATACCATAAAGAAAGTTGGCGTTCCACCATAAAACTAATTGATGATATGGAGAGTAGCCCAATCGCTTATAAGCTCATGCAATGTCCATCCACCCATCAATGTGAGACTTATTCTCAACAACAACTACGTACATTTTTATTATCTATGAATATTTACATTATATAACATCACACTTAACTAACAAGCAGTAGCAAACAAGATTTAACTGCACCAAAAAAGAATAAAAGTTGATAGCAAACTAGGTACGTAGTGGTCTATTTAGGATTGAGATTCTCTCCGGATCTGACTTTGGAGCTTATGAACTCAAAAATTCGAATCGTTCAAGAGAGAGATGTACGGGTGTTGGAGGGAGAGATTGTGTGTGAGGATGAGTAAGTGAAATGGGGCTAAGCCTACCTTATAAGTTAACTTGAGTGGTCTAGATGGCTGAGTTCATGGACTCCGAAGTGTGAGAGCCGAAGAGGATCTCATTCCGTCTATCTAACCTAACAAAAATAATGTTCCTTGATTAAGAAGAGTAAAAAGAAAACGAAAACAAATATTTTGACAAATATTATAGATCGAAGCCTGCTAGCAGAAATTTGTGGGGATCAAATCGAGCAACTGGCAGATGTTATGACAATAATTAGTTGGTTTTGCTGGGAAATTAATAGATGAGTTAGATGACCATTGGTGCAACATACTAGAGAACGTAAGTTCGATGATTGACTCACTACCAACCGAACATGCATGATGTAAAAGCTTTGACAAAATTTGTCCTTCTTTCAAGTTCGTCCACAGTATCCTCATTTGTTATTTTCATTAGAGAGACTCGATAAGTTGGATTTTTCACCTCACTCACTCTTAATTACAAGAGATTTTTTAGGGTGTCTAAAACACGGGGCGATAGGCTACATGTTATTATACAATTGGAGGAATACTCGAAAAAAAACTTCCCTCCAATTGTATGATCATGTGGCGTACCGCCTCGTGTTCTGCGCACCTTGAAAAGTTTCTTGTTAATTACTAGCTAATTCCTAAATAATTAAGACACTATTATATGTGTGACAACTAACAAGCTGCGGAAGAGTGCACGTAAAATTTCTAACCAGGAAGAGAACCCCTCCTGATGTCTCCCACCAAAGCTCACCAATCAATTAATCTGGGCTCTTGAAATTTGATCCAACGACTACAAATAGGGGTCCTCTTTAAAAGTTATAATAATTTTAACCGTAAGATCAAATTTCAAGAGCCTAAATTAATTGATTGATGGGCTTTGGTGGGAGAGATCCGGAGATGATCTCTTCCCTTTCTAACCTATACCCTTACGTAAAACCAACAAACCAAAGTAATTATATTACTAATTTTGTTGCTAGATATAGGTGTATCTAATTATCTACTTTTGTGTCAGCTTGAGCTCATTCTTTTACTGCCTCAGTATACCATGACCAAGTAACAAGCACACGAAGACTACATGGTATCATCAATAAATGTATAGTTAAATTAACAAAAGAAAATATAATACATGTTTTTATCACAAATGGTATCTAATATTGACATATCTCATCAACATGATATCAGAAAATGAAAATCGATCAATGTAATCCATGAATATGAGTGCCTCAAATCAATGACATCCTTTCGTTTATTTGCGTTAAATATTATGTTAATGTCACACGACACATGTAGCTCCACATGCCTAATTAAATAGCACCACATGGATTAGGGAACTTTAACGAAAAGCTCTTTGTACTGTTCACTTTAACGAAAAACCACATTTTTACACTAAAAAGTTAATCCTGATACTATTCACTTTACCATTTATTTTGTCCTTATCATTAAAACTCAAAATTTTCAAGCTCTTTTCATTAGTTTTCAAGCCCTTTATTTTTTCATTTTCATTAGTTTTCCTTTAATAATAATTTCCTAAACTAATTAAAATTCGGAAAATTCTAATCAATAAAAAAGAAAAAATAACATTTAATAAGTAGTTTGTGAAAAAAAAAATCATGAATTGGGTCTAGTAGACCTTATCAAACGAATTTTTTTCGATGATATCCATGAAAAAGTTTGAGATCTCATAACTTTCTGAAAATTTTCCTCTGGTTCTTCGCTGGAGAAGGTTATCGTGGGTTGAGTTTGGACCAGAGAAGTTATCGCATGCATGACGTTTGGAGAAAGCGAGGTGCTCAAGTAGGGTTGCACATTTGGAGGAGTTGCATGGGTCATCCTTTCTTGAATCTGCAGGAGAGCTCTACGATTACATAGGTTCGTCACGGGTTCAATTAGACGTGAGTTTTATGTTCGCAAGAAAGAAGCGGAGGACGCCAGGGCACATCACTAGAGCTACAAACTTCTTTATATATATATATATATATATATATATATATATATATATATATATATATATTTTTTATCAATAACATAGAGACTAGTGGATCTCAGTCAAGGTTTGGCCATCCTTTTTACCTTCCTTCTATCCTCTAAAATCCACATATTGAGATGATAATATTGAATAATAAATAAAGAAAAAGAAAAAAGATGGCCAATGAAATATGAACAGGCCTTTGGGACCAAGAATGCAACTTATATTTGATTAGATGGAAATGAAAAGACTTCTTAAGAACACGTATTATATAATTTATATTTAGATAGTAATTATAAATTTTGTTATACTAAGTTATTTGCGATGTCGACAAGCAAATTAAATTAGCAAAAAGAAAGAAAAGAATATTTTCTAAAAGACAATAAAGAAAAAGAGGTAAATGTAAAAAGTGAAAAGGCATGCATGCGATGCGTTCCAGAAGTCATTCGGGCATAAAACGTTTGCCTACTTCCATTATTTGATTTCCTTTTTCTTTTTATCAAATTGCATTGTTTGATTTCAACTTTGTCATATTTGTAGTAAATAGACGGTTCGATTATGTCGACATATTTGCAGGATTTTGTCAAACTGCCCATTTGGTTTCTTGGGCATAAGAGTAACATTCATCGAGTGTTGTCGATATATGTCTAGCAAAGATTTCAACAAACATTAAGTGGGCATAAAAGGTATACGTACCATACATTCAAAGAGTCCCCTGAAAACATTCACATAATTATTTCCCAGCCTCCGATTAGTCATAGGACCACCTTCTCCCAATATGCATCTGTGTTCAAATCTTTTGCACTCATTTTGATTGTATCATTTATGTCGCATCTGTCATTTATTTGCACATATTACTAAATTTAACCCTCCTGAACTTTGTTGTCATAAACTTAACATTGTTAATCAATAATAGAGATCATAGAATGAGTGCATAGTCTTTGCAACCACAAGTTTTTATTGTTTCACTCAAATTATAATAGATTAATTTATTTTATATTAATACGTTTTAAAAGTAAAATATATTAACTCGATAGTCGATTTTTATTATAAAACATAAAATAGTACATAGATTCGTGTTTCTAGTACTTTTGTTAACCAATTAAATAATAGGGATTTAATATAAAATTTTGACCAATTGTGAGGACAAGGAGCACCGTATGCAACTGCAAGAATGGCGAGAGCTCCATATGTTCCCCCCACCACAATGCAAAGTGTGCAACATACACCTTTTCTCCCATTTGCAGGCTCCCCAGAACCAGATCGATTCCATATCTCGGGAATAATCAAAAGACATCACATGATCTTCTTTAAACACTTTTTTTTTCTGTAGATCCCAACCAAATTGAAAAACAAATAAACAAAATATCTTCCTTTTGAATTATGCAAAATTCGAATCCATTTATAAAAATAATATGCTGTAATATTAGTAAAATAATATGCTATATAAAGTTGAATAGCCACTTAGTACTATAATGTAGTAGTATTCATCTTCACTTGTAAGTTTGAGGTTTTAGGTTCGATTCTTGTCAATGATAGAGTTGAACCACATTATTATGACAAGCTTATTGTAAGGCTTATTCCCCACTCCCTTAATGTAAATACTATCGTTTAGTTAAAAATAAAAAAGTTGCATTGAATCGTTAATGAATCTTATAAGTTTTAATTCATTTTTGAATCTCTATAATCATTTTCGAACTTTTATATTCGGTAGGTCATACACTAGCTCGTTTTGCTCTCTATTGTGGAGACGATTGTACTTGGTTTGATGAGCATACTACTCTAATTGGTGATCTTCTTGTGGGGGATATTTCATTTCTTTGTATTAATTAGCTTTTTCATGGCTTGAATGGAATAGATAATGATAGAAATACCATATTTCTAAACTAAATTTACAAAATACGTGGGTTAGTTACTGCATTTTCTCCACTAACATTATCATTTATAAAAAATAAAAAAAAAGAATCCAATGCACTTAGACATACCGTGTGTAAAATAATGCGTTGTAAAATTCTCAAAGAAATTGGTTATGGAAGAATTAACAAATTACCCGCTAATCTCCGTATTAGACAAACTAATTAATTTGTTAATCTTCGCAGAGAATATCTCTGCCACGTTTTTAATTATTTAAAAATAAAAAATAAATTCTTAGCAAAACCGGGGGCTGATAGTAAATAGGAAAAAGTATTACAGCGTACATGGAACGTGGTGGCGCTCGCGCGTGTCAAGACGGAACTACGTGGGAGACAGAGACCGCTTGACTGGTCTGACAAGTTGTCCGATAAAACGGGGAGTATGATTCTCTCCCCTTTTTTTTCCCTCCCCTTCCCTCCCTTCTTATTTGAATGGTTACGATTAAATCACGGCAAAATGAAAAAGAAAAGGAGATAATCCTAGTGCATTAGACGGTCCCCTCCTTTTTTGCCGTTTCATATTTTATTGGTTGGCGCGTGACTGCATCTCTGCGGGCTGCGCGGCCCATAGCTTGGCGTCGAAACCGTTGGTAACTCAAACCGTCAAACGGATCTCTTAACCTGCGCACCCAGTTTATTCTAACCAAACCCTAGCTATTTACTCTGGTTAGGTTAAACCTTTTTGCTGAATGGTCTCCAAACTTTTTGGTATTTGACGTTTTATTGCAAATGTATCCTTCGTCTTTAAGGAATCTTTTGTTTATGTGGCTAAGTAAAATTAGGGAGATACTTTGTACTTGATCAAAAGCTTTAAAGGAATAATTAACGACTCGTTTGGAAGTATTTTCAAAATAATTGAAAACTCTTTTGATGAAAATGTTAATAGAACCAATATTCGGTAGAAATGCAAGTGAATCCTTAAAAGACACTTGAAGTGCTTTTGAACCTGAAAATATTTATCTAAAAACGTTTTCAGTTATTTCAAAAACATTTATAAACGAGTCTTAATTAATTGCATTAGAGAATTACACAAATTAAATTATTTCCATCTATGCAAGGGGCATTGTAAATGTTGCCTTCTCTAAATCGCGTACTCTCTATATGAGAAAGTTAGAACGAATAAACGTTAGTAGTAAACTTGAAATATCATACAATACCATGAAAATTGTGACTGTTTGATTATATAATCGAGCATCGTAAGAATTGTGTTGTATACAATGGTTATAGACAAAAAATTGTGTCCAATTGTGTTACTCTCTTTTTAATTAGTCAATAGTTAACAAATATATTGTTGAACTTAACTGTGTATGTTTAGAAATCCATAGCATTATATGGAAAACGAAAAATTACAAATTAATTACAATAAATAACACGCGTGGCAGTCGTAGTACCACAACGCAAATAACCCAAAAGATAGGGGTACAACTGCGAATTTAATAAAAACTATCGAAATATTGAAAGGAAAATATCGCGGGAGATGAAGCATTTTCTCCTCCCCGTTCACCTATAAATACATAGCTCGAGTGAAGCTAGGTTTGAACAATTGGGCAGCGAAACGCAGCTTAGAAGAAAAAAAATCCTCTCTCTTTCTCTCTCCTCCGCTCTTCTTACTTTATCTCTCTAAAACCTCAACCTGATCAGGAAACATGGCAGCTACTTCTAGAAGAACGACAAGCGGCTGCGGGCCAGTCATCCGCTCCGCTCCACCCGCCGGAAGGTTTCAAAGCACTCAGTTCTCGTCTGCTTCCGCCTTCGCCTCCTCCACTTCCAGCTTCTCCTCCCGCTCCTCGACCTTCCTCAACCGCGCCGCTTCCCCCCCGCGCCTCAGCGTCGCCACCGCGGCCCCCTCCGCCCAGTCCGTACGATTCTCCTTCGACCGCCCGACCTCCCCCAGCCGATCCATCTCCGTCTCGCCACGCGGCACCGGCGGCCACCACCACCACCACCACCACACCGCCGTCAAGAGCGGCCGGAATATCAGTCAGCCGAAGCGCACCTGTATGTGTTCCCCAACCACGCACCCCGGCTCCTTCCGGTGCAGCCTCCACAAGAACAACTCCCACGTCACCGCCTCCGCGCCCTACTCGCAGAACCGACTCAACGCGCGCAGATCCGCGATGACGAACTCGCTCGTGAGAATCGGCGGAGTCGAAGGCGATCTCGTGAGGCGCGCCTTGTCCGCTCTGATCCGCCCCTCCTCCCACAGCCAGAGGCGAAGAGCCGATTTCCGTCCCCGCCCCAGCCGGCTCTCCACCATGTCTAAGTCCAACGAATAATCGGAAAACAATTTTGAAATTTAAAAAAACAATCGAGTCGGATTTGGTGCCTTTTATCTTTCCTCTTCAAATTGTTCAGTTTTCCGGCCGTCGAGGTGAGGCGGCGCTCGGCGGTGATGACGTGTCTGGATCCGGCGAAGCCTGAGTGATCTGACCGACTGGTTGACCGAAGTGCTCCAACAGCTAGGGGGATTTACATATGAAACCTTTAGCTGCTATGACTCTCCCTCTGTATATATAAATACACAAATATGTATCGATTGGCGCGCCATTGTTGTTGGCGACTCCAAGCTTTCTGGGACCTTATTAGCCTTCCTTATGAGCATCAAATTTCTTTAGCACCCCAAATTAAATTTGAAATTAACCGATCGCATTCGTTAAAATTTGGATTCGCATTCCGGTCCAATTCTTCACCGTCTCCGTTTCACTGTTATCCGTTCTGTGATCAGCAGCGTGTGTACTCCGTTAGTTTTGACGCATTCCGTTTATCCGTCTCCGCACGTTCGTTCCGTTCGCTCCGTTTATCCAGGTTAGTTGTTTCGTTGTTGATTAATTGTTTCGATTGTTCATATTATTTATTAATTATTATTTCTTACTTGTGCAGGTGTATATATTTTTCTCCTGGATTTACACCAAATATCGAGAAATTGAATTTTGGAGGGATTGAGAATTTTGAAGCTATAAATGCTCAGAAATTTAGAAACCCTAATTTGGAAGGATTGGACAGAAGGAATTTTATAAATTTGATTAATTGATGCATAATTTGCTAAAATATATGAATAAAATAATTAATATCAGCTGGTGCCGGGCACCTGAGGGCCGCATGTGAAACAACTCAACAAAACATTAAGAATTGCTAATTAATATTAGTCACCTTAATCATGGATTATGACCCGCACGTCCTTTCTATTAAGAGATACCAAAATGATTATTCCTTAAAACTCGTATTGTTTTCATAGCTGTTTATGATTTTTAAAATTAATTGGAATCAAGTCGGTTCTACTTTTAAAATCTTCCTCTTTTAATTTTGCAATATTAAGAAAAGATAAAAAAAGTCATCGATGATGAAATTAATTATTGGGAGAGCTTATTTGTGAGAATCGAGACTCTTTTTGAATTTATGTGGTCCGAGTTTAAAGATCTAAAGATTCGGGTCATAAACGAGAAAAAGTTTCAGACTTTTTGGCTTGTGTGAAGTGAATCAATGAAATAAAACTCATGAGGACTGTAAGGTTTAAAATGAATGTTTTAGATTTTTAGGTCTAGCAACTTCGTACACAGAGTTTCGAAAAGGATCTCAATTATGTGTGTGAGATGACTAGACCCAACAAACAAGTTGCTTTGGAACAACATTTGAAAGACTGAGGAAGGGCCGTGGTCCCGTGAAGAAAAAACTTGTATGAAACGATTCTCCGTCATTTGGCGTTTAACATTGCAATCGTGTTATGTAAGTAATTCTCGTAAGAGATACGAAATTCCCTATCCTGCCAAACCGAGGAGGCCCCATAGCCCATTGGCACTGCTGTTTTGAATTTTCAACTGCTGTACCGCATTCATCAATAAAGCTAGAAACCAACAAAGCGACTTAAGTTTGGTCCCTCGGGGGAGGATAACGTTCCGAAAAGGAAAGTTATTAGGTTTTTGTTCGCCCACTGGCTTTTAATACCGGGACAAACCCTACCTGGTTTTTCGTTTTAGCACTGAATGGAACGAATTTCTCAATTTTTACATATAAAATTAACCTTTGAATTTCTCAATACAAACGAACAACGAGCACAACACGAGCACAATATTATATTGTCTTCCATGCCAATAAAATTTGCATGTTTTATATTATATCAGCACTGAACGCTACTGCAAATTTATGATGATTTGCTTGTACCATATAAGTCTTTCTCCTATGAAAAGGCAACAAAAACCTGGGAGGTATGATACATGGTACTTTGTTTCATGGATGGAGTTGGTAAGTCTCTAGCATGCGATGAGAGCCCTTAGGCCATTTCCAACCGAATGGTCTAGATGATCAAAAATAGCTCGAAAATCATCTCCAATCGAGGGTTAGGCCAAATGGCTCATGGGCTCCACGAAATTTGAAGGGGCCAAAGGGAAAGAGATCATCTCCAAATTTCTTCTACCAAATTCATGTAATCCTCAAATCCAGATTCTTAAAATTCGATCCAACAGCTACAAAAGATGGACTTTTTAAAAGTTATAATAACTTTAGCCGTTAAATCAAATTTCAAATATCTGAATTTTGTAATTGAGTGGATTTGGTGGAAGTGATTTAAAGATGATCCCTTTCAGTCAATTATGCATCTTGACTTAGGAATGAGACAATAAAGTAAGTAGTCAACTTAGATGAATTATTTAAAGGAAAAGGATCCGTGCGGATCCTTTTCCTGGGGATCCTAGAAATTATGCAATCGTGTCAGTTCATCGTACATCGTACTATCAGAAATTATGTAAAATTAAAAATTAAAAATATAAATAGTATCTAACGAAAACTGACTACACGATAGACGATAATCAAACACGATTACAATATCCTTAGGAAAAGGATCCTATCATAGGACATCATAATCATTATGAAAATGTTATGATTATTGACTTTTGACTTCTCCACTTGATCCGATTCCGCTTATTTCTTTCTCCCTACTTTCATCACTTTGTTTTCTGAATTCTTTCATTTTAAGTACGTAAATAAAAAAATTTGTGTTATTTTTACCTTGTTTATATAATTTTTATAAACGATAACGTTAGTAGGTCAAAATGTTAGTTATTAAAGAGAAAGATAACACCAATATACATATGCATATGATTATTTGTTGTCGCTGCAGAAAGCATCGGGATATATTTTTTGCATTTTAGTATGTGTTAGGTGCACACATACTGAACATTACGCGTCAGATTCCAACCCAAACTTTTAAACAACACCCAAATCAATTAAAATAGTGAAAAATAAGTAGAGAGATCTAGAACAATTCTATGCCACGTTCCAATTTCCCACAAAAGATCGACAAAGGAAGAGAGTTTGAAGTTCTGAAATCTGGAAATTCAGATTTGCTGAATGCGTGCTGACTCGGCGAAACTGGCGTCTAAGGGTTAAGCAACAGACAATGGAGTTATTGGGGTCTCCAATAATTGGAAAATTACAGATTCAAATCCCATTAAAGTTGTACCAAATTTGACTTGTATCATGTGATGTGTAAGTCTGATAATTTTTTACATAACTTGTTAATTTGATATCGAACAATGTGAAGATAATAAGTGCGGAATAACTCATTAACGAGTCATATTGACATCGGATCATCTATCAGAACTCATTAATAAATCAGGTCATTATCGAGCTACATGTTAAGACTTGATAAGTATCGCTTGTATCTAGAGATTAGGCATAATAATTTTTTACATGAAACGTATACCCACAAAAATACTTTAAAATAATGAGCCTAATTACGTGCATCCAGCTGGCAGCCGAGCATGTGGGCCCAGATGGTGATACAAAGTGCAGTGGGGCCCAAGTGTGTAGTTAGGGTTTGGGTGATGACAAAGCCCATCATTCATTGTGCATGCATGTACCATCCACTTTGGGTGTAGAAGGGTGACGATCGATGGTGTTCCTGTGTTGTTACATTTGTTTGTTTTGTTATTTGGCCTCTAGAACTCAAAGTGGAAGGTGGGGGGGGGGGGATAAGGATAAAGTCTTAAAGATAAGTTCTTTTAGAATTTTCAGGATAGCGATTTTGACACTTCTTTTTTAGTCACGGGAATTTTGAAATTGTATTATCAGTTCAATGCTGTAAAGTAGCGAAAGTTGCTAAATTAAATCATTAAATATCAACTTTATTATCAAATCATGTCATGATACATAAATAGATATTATTAAGTGATGTTGTCACCCTGACACTCGAGAACTTATCCATGGTATTACCGTGAGTTTAGTAAATGCGTGAGCAAGTTCTCTTGTTGCTGTCACCGTAACACTTGAGAACTTATCCATGGTATTACCGTGAGTTTAGTAAATGCGTGAGCAAGTTCTCTTGTTGTGAGACTAAAACTTGAACATAAATAATAACGCCACGTAACAATATTAGTATGAAACACAAAATCTTATCCGACATCATCTATGACGAGTGATTTCTTTAGCCATGAGACTAGAATATTGACGTAGTGTCACGTGATGCGACTGTTGGACTCTAATACTTATCCATTACTATGCACATAGTGTCATTTGTGTTTTGTCCCTTTTCAGATAAGCCGATTTAAGGTTTTCGGTTTCATCTTTTGGGTTGTGTTATTCTGAGAGGAAAGAATGTAACCTTGTGTGTGGTGGGAAACAACAAATCGCTTGCCGGCCCGTGACAGAGGATTTGTTTGTAAATTGCAATATGCAATATGCATGCACAGCTGGTGATGCTACTTTGTTTATAGTTTTATATTTTAAGTCGGCTTCTTCACACATATCTTTGCCTTTGGTGATACTATGCTTTGGCTGGCCTATGTGTATCTACTAATGGATATTGTTGTATCATAGCCTCACAAGGACTCGATGTTTGGGTGTCACTACTTAGTCAATGAAGTATGCAAAAGAAAAGGAAAGCCTTTACCATACAAAGAGATCTATCACCGTCACTTTAAGACGTCTTTCATTCTAAACCCTAGACATTGTAATCTATCAAAGACAAACACGCATCTATGTACACTATAACCCACATTTACATACTAAAATTGAATCTACAACAAAATGGATGTAGTCTGAACTTGGAGTGAACCACGATACATCATTGGGTTCTTGTGTGCTTTATGGACAAATCTATGTTGGTCCAAAATCTATTTGATTTTGTACATCAACATATATCCTTTACTATTTAGGATTTAGTAAATACTATATATGCGATGGACAATTTTAGAAAAGACACAACCTACATGCGATGGACAACATTTATCGGATTAGTGATTCAAAAGTTTTAGTTATCATTGTTCAGTATTGGAACATCGATTTTTATATGGCACCGTTGCACATTGTTAATTAAGTATGATTCAAATTTTTTTCTAGATAAATAGATAATCTAAACTACTGTATAGTTTACGGAAAGAAGGATTCGAACTTGGGTGCAAGATGGTGCATTGTCATGATCTACTATCCTACCCTTACATTGGCTTGATTGTTCCTTTGAGACAAGTACTCTCATATATAGAGGTACTGCAAGGATAACAAGCTTATGACTCCCCAAAGCTCTTATCGACGGAGTTTTTTGGCATCTCGATATCGAATCATCGCATCCTGGAGTTGAAGACAGTCCTAAGGGTTTAGTTACTTGCCGATTGAGGTGGCATGCCAGTTCCAAATGGCGTTTTACTGCAATGGCAAAAAACAATAATACCTATGCATTATGGTAAAGTTCGATCTCTAACGATTTTCTTCTCCCTAACATTTTATAATTTAACTCACTAGCCCTATCGTTTATCAAAAGAAAAAGGTGACATGACAGATTGATTCAGAATGTTGTGAGACAGTTCGTTTCTATACCATTGATGTGAATGGGAGAAATTTGTGGCCAACGTTTGCTACGAGAGGTTATTGGGAGGAGAGGCCCCAATCACCTTAGGGTAGCTTTATTAACGGATTCAAAGCCCATTACACCAGTACCCAAAGAAAAAGAAAGGAAAAGAGCACAACTATGCTTTCATTGTCTTTTCGAGAAGGGAAGTGCTAATCACACATTTTTCTTAATTTCCAGCCGTTGGATAGAATAAAGTAAAAAAGATCAAACAACATAAATTAACAAGAGGTGTATGTACATCATCACCCTTGGAGAAATGATAAACACTTACTATTTTTCTCGTCTTGTACACCTCTTTTTATTTTCTGTTATCGAATTGAATGTCATATGAAATAACGGACAAAATCCAACAAAAATGCCGTACAGAAAAACGATGTGGGGTTATCATATCTCTTGTTTTGATGACCCCTCTTGTCAACTTCTTTGGAGAAAACAATGGATCTGGTAGATATTATAGAATCATGCAAAGGCAGCTTGAGCTAAAAGCATGTTTGCATTCTTTTTCACTTTTGTACTCGGAAGCAAAAACACAATGATGCTCCATTGGGCCACCCATTACATGTGGCCAGGCCCAGGCCTTTTTTTTGTTTTCCATTCTTTTTCCTACACAAAGTATTATTTAACTCTTAACTAATCTATCTTTGTCCAAAAAAAAAAAAAAAAAACTCTTAACTAATCTAAATTGCGAGAAAAAAATTGAAACTCAAATGTACAGTGAGGAGAGTTTATCTGATCTAAAAAAAGGAAGATTGAGAAATATAGCTCGTTTGATAGTGCTTTTAAAATGACTGAAAGTACTTTAGATGAAAGTGTTTTGAGAACCAATTATTAGTATAAAATGCAAGTGAATTCTGAAAAAACATTTGAAGTGCTTATTGGAATAAACACATAAATGGTGCTTCTTACATAAAGAATTTCAAGTGCTTTTGGAGCCCAAACAATTTCTACAAAAGCGTTTTAGTTTATTTTATAAGCATTTCCTAACTAGTCCTTTATTTGTCCAAATTAACATTAATAGTTGTGAGAAGACTATACAAGTTATATTTTTCAATGAAAGAACGAGTATATAGAGATGCTAAAACGACTAAAATTATCAAATATATGATTATTTAACAAAGAAAATTGGAATTAGACATGCGATTTGAAGGGCTTGAAACTAGAATATATATATATAACTAATAATTTTCAAACATCAATTGATGAAGTAAATAATTTCGCTATTTGATTATGATGTCGTTAATATTTAATAATTATAATATTTTTATCAATACATTATTTATATTTAATTATAATTAATTCAGCAACTAAATTCGATTTTAGATCATTTTATTGAATACAAGAATGCACACTGTCTAATTGTCAAATATAATCAGGCATAATATTTATTTTTGTTATGCTTAACAATTAATAACCGTTAAGCATAACAAAAAAATATATTATGCCTGATTGATAGATCATCATTTCAAAATTATTAAGACAATTATTTTGTAGTGAAGAAAATAGATAAATACGATTATACAAAAAAATCCTAAACTCTTGATGATTGGATCATATAATTTCAATTTTAGGTGATTTTTGCTAAACTTAATATTTAAAAAACACGTAAAAAATAAACAGTTCGTATTTTTAAAGTAAATTACAAGCCTCACATAAACATGTATAAAAACTATGCAATTAAGAATATTCAAAGTCATCAGCTCCCAATACGTGGCTTCCTAGGAGTTTCCAAGCAATGGCCCACCTGTTCTTTCTGCTTTTGGAAATTGGTTTTGGACCGCATGATCTGATGTGATGTGACTCACAATTCACAAAGAGGGCCCACCAATCAAGGGAGGTGGCTCCAAAGGGCATCCTCCTTGTCACGTGCGGAGGCGTGCGAAAGACAGCAGAGACTTTGCCTGCTTGCAAATGGCAATTATCAATGACGCTTGATTCTCAGCCACAGGTGGCGGTTGGCCACCCAACTCTTAAAGAATTTGAAGCTGATAATTGAAATAATACTGGTCACATGAAGACTTTGAACTTTCAAGCATGATAATTGAAGTCTTTATTTTTTACACTGGTTTTATTACGAGGCAGTTCATGATGTTCTTATTGATTTATTATGTGCTTTTACATTTAGCATTGGGTGGACCTCGTACAATAACTGTCATAATGTTATCGTATCTTTTGTTTTGTTAACTTTATAAATAATGTTAGAACTGCTAAACAATTAGCAGGTACTTCTGCTAAATAGCCAATGTGGCTACTCATGGCATTTTCAATATTGCATAAGTTTAAAAAAAAAAAAAAAAAGTGAATATTTGTCAACCTGTTGAGCAGCCAAGATGGCTATTTAGCAGGAGTTCTTGCTAATTATTCATCAATTATTCAGCAGTCAAGCAAAGTGGGTAAGGTATCTTTATTTTTGTAAGGGCTAAATAACCAAAATGGTCCCTGAGATATGCATAACACATTACTTTGGTATATGAGATTGAAAATCAATATAAATGGTCCCTGAGATTGTCCATCCATAATTTTGATCATTTCGTTAAAAACTCTTTGGGTAATTTTCAAAGCTTCGTAACTTAATTGTTTATTAACCAAATTCGACCCGTAATATATCAAAATGAAGATAAGAAAGTGTAGAACAAGATTATACCTATTTGTAAGCCCAATGGTTGCCGAAGATGGCCAGAAAATAGTCTCAAAGTTGACTAATCCTCGGAAAAATTGGAAAACTCGTCGGAAATTGGGTAAACTTTAAACGTTCACAACTTCTTCAATACTCAACGAAATTGAGTGATTAAAAAATGAAAATCATACTTCTCGACGAAACGAAGAGAATGATACCCTTATTGATCGCGAGTTAGCCAATTTCGAGCCATTTTCCGGCCAAACCACAACTAGGTAGTAGTCGATAAAGGTATCATTCTCCTTTTCTCGTCGAAAAGTATGATTTTCATTTTTGAATCACTCAATTTCGTTGAGTATTGAAGAAGTTATGAACGTTTAAAGTTTACCCAGTTTCCGGTTAGTTTTCCAATTTTTCCGCCGACCAATCAACGTTAAGGCTATTTTCCGGCCATCGCCGGCAACCATTAGGCTTCCAAATAGGTAAAATCTTATTCTACACTTTCCTATCTTCATTTTGATATATTATGGGTCGAATTTGGTTAAGAAACAATTGAGTTACGAAGTTTTGAAAATTGCCCAAAGAGTTTTTAATAGAATGACTAAAATGATGGATGGTGGACAACCTCAGGGACCATTTCTATTGATTTTCAATCTCAAGAACCAAAGTGATGTGTTATGCATATCTCATGGACCATTTTGGCTATTTAACCTTTTGTAAATTGCCGGATGAAAAACTAAGTGAGAATTCAAGATCTCTCTCAATTCGAAAATCCCTAAATTTGCATCATTGTACACACACCAAAATATAACAAGCAAAAGAAAGAAGAGAGATGCAGAAGAAAAATACCAGTGATGTATACCAAGACTAGATAGAAGAGAAAAATAGTGAGAGTTACTCCTATTATTTCAAACAATAAAAGAAACTATTGTTGTTGCACCAAGGACTTAGGCACATTTACTGAATCTCGTAAATACTGTGCATTGTTTACCTTATATTCTATTGCACACATATCGTATATTTCACAACAAATTTAGCATTCAAGATTGAGCCGTAACATATGACAAATAAGTTTATATACAATATTTGTCAACATTTTAACAAGTGAGTTTTAACAAAACACTCATGGTACTGTTCACTTTAAAAAAAATGATATTTTTACTCTAAAAAGCCACACCTGATATTATTCACTTACAACACCTTTTTGTTATTTTGATTAAAACTCAAAGTTTTCAAGTTCTTTCATTAGGTTTTTTTTTTTAACAATTCAATGGGCATTTGTGCAATTTCCCCAACAAGGAAAAAGAAAAATAAAATTTCACATGAAGGAAAGTCAAGAGACGAAAACAGACAAATGATCCCAAATGGCAAATGCCGAGTCATAAACTCATAACTTCCTACACCAACAGATTTCATTCGGACAAACTTATCACCGCCTTCTTCTTCTGCTCTACTTGTACCCCCTTCTTCTTGCCTCTGAGCTGAAGCTTCTTGCTACTTCTACCCACCACCAATGCCGACACTCAAAGCAGGCACCCGACCGCCGTGGGTCGGCCTAGGAGCGGCAGTGTGGGTGCAAATTGCAGCCGGCAATGCCTACACTTTTCCTCTCTACTCCCACTCCCTGAAGTCGGTTCTGGGTTTCAACCAGCAGCAGCTCACCATGCTGGGTGTGGCCAACGATATCGGCGAGAACGTCGGCCTTATCCCTGGCATCGCTTCCAACAGGCTCCCTCCGTGGCTAATTCTTTTGATCGGCGCTCTCGCCTGCTTCACCGGCTACGGCATCATCTGGCTCACCGTCAGCCGCACCATTCAGCCCCTGCCTTACTGGTTGGTATGTTTTTTTTCCTTCCGATTTTTATAAATTTTGTAGCTTTTCTTGAAAATGTGAGCGTTTCTTATCCAAATCTGTTTGCTTGCAAATTTGACTAACTGGGGTTTCTACAGAAGCACTTCTGCTTATAAGCGCTTACGGTAGAAGTGTTTTTGTAATAAGCCTGTAGAAATTTTGAAGCTTTTTTGACAATTTAAGCATATCATGTTGCTGATCCGATTGTTTGCAAATCTTATTTGGTGGGTTTTTGTTTTAAGACACATTTTAGGACAAATCTGAAGTTAATCGACGGTGAAATGTATTTCTATTACAATTGAAGAGTAATCTGCTGGTGATTTGGAAATTTATTCGGCTTTGACGATGCTATTACTCACATGCTGCTACTTTTTTTGTAAGCTTTTGAATAAATTGATGGATTAAAATTGGTGTGCTTTAATTTGATGTTGCCTTGGTTATTACTTGGTTCCATTTAAGAAACTCAGATTTAAGCATCAATTTCTGCATTTAATTATCTTGTGGAGGTTTGCTTATCCAATTAAATGATTGCGGGCCGATGTAGTTTATCTGCAAATGCCATATATATCGTGATTTTCTAACAATTAAGATCTTAAAAAATTAATGATTTTTTCTCTGGTATTGCAGTTATGGCTTGCCCTTTGTGTTGCCACTAATAGTAATGCTTGGTTTAGCACGGCCGTGCTTGTAACCAACATGAGAAACTTCCCTCTAAAGCGTGGCACAGTTGCTGGTATTCTGAAAGGTTACGGGGGTCTCAGCGCAGCTGTATTTACAGAAGTTTATAGTGTTCTGCTTCGTAATTCCTCTTCCAGGCTTCTGCTCTTCCTTACACTTGGGATTCCCGTTCTGTGTTTCACTATGATGTATTTTGTGTGGCCTTGTACTCCGGCTTCAAGTGAAGACCCTGCAGAGCATGGCCACTTTCTTTTCATCCAAGTTGCAAGCGTTGTGCTTGGATTATACGTTCTCTCAACTACAATATTGGATGATACCATTTCCTTAAGTGCTCCAATTACCAACACTTTTGTCGTCGTAATGGTTCTACTTCTTATGGCCCCACTTGCAGTCCCTGTAAAAATGACATTGTATCCCACAAGAACCAGCAAATCGGGGATGCTTGGTCAAGCGGTTGGGTCTTCAAGTAGTTTGAACGATGAAGAAGGCACTGCAGACAAAACTGAACCACTAATGAAGCCATCTTCATCGACAGCGAGCCTGGTAAGTTTAAATGAAGGTTATGATTCATCTGACGTGGCTTTGCTTCTAGCTGAGGGTGAGGGGGCAGTGAAAAGAAAGAGACGGCCCAGAAGAGGGGAAGACTTCAAATTTAGTGAAGCTGTGGTGAAGGCTGACTTCTGGCTTCTATTCTTTGTTTACTTTTTCGGGGTTGGTTCGGGGGTAACTGTTCTCAATAATCTAGCCCAAATCGGGATTGCACAAGGATTTCATGATACAACAGTCTTGCTGTCTCTCTTCAGTTTTGGAAATTTTGTTGGTCGTCTTGGAGGAGGAGTTGTTTCCGAACATTTTGTCAGGTCAGTAACATTACCTTGTGCCTAATCTACAATATATATCCAAATGGATGTCCTTTTGATTTAGAGAAACTTCTCTTTGCAGGTCGAAAACAATCCCTCGGACAGTTTGGATGACGTGCACTCAAATTATAATGATCGCCACATATCTGCTGTTTGCTTCTGCCATCAGCGCAACCTTTTATCCTGCAACGGCATTACTTGGAATCTGCTACGGTGTCCAATTTTCTGTCATGATCCCAACTGTCTCGGAACTCTTTGGCTTGAGGGATTTTGGCATATTTTACAATTTCATGTCACTAGGGAATCCTCTGGGTGCACTGCTTTTTTCAGGCCTCTTAGCCGGGTACGTATATGATAACGAGGCAGCGAAGCAGCATGGGATTCATCTCTACGGGACAAATATCTCCTGCGTGGGTCCGAATTGCTTTAGGCTCACCTTCCTGGTTCTCGCTGCTGTCTGTGGCGTCGGTACCATCTTAAGCATCGTTCTGTCTTTAAGGATAAAGCCTGTTTACCAAATGCTTTACTCTGGGGGCTCCTTCAGGGTACTTCCAAATACAAACCATTAAGATCAAGGAGCGGCCGGGGGAGCTCAAACTGTCTAGAGAGCCATCATACTCAAGCATATTTCAATACAACTACAACAGTCCGAGACGCATGTAAAAAGTTTCGTTTTTAGTTTCTCAAATCCATCTCAGAACCAAAGAATCAACACATGTGGAGGCTCTAGGTTGTTTGTACAATTCTGAACTGCTGTTTGTGCAATTTTTTCAGGTTTTTGTGTGCTATATACTGCGGTTGGAGACTTTTAGCTCTCCAGTGTATCCTATGAACTATACTCCACCCTCCGGCATCAATGACGAGTACAAAACCTGTAACGGGTTCGTTCGCCCTCACGAGTACGTGCCTCATAGGGACAAATTAAAAATTTTGGTTGCAGCTTTCAATCCTGAGAAAGACTTGGTTTTGAGAGTGATTGTGTAATTGAATGAATGTAGCTGCCGAATAAAGCTGTAGTAGTAGTGTTTGATATTTTGTTGGGTGGAAAGTACTGTTGATGTGTTGTTGAAGCAGAATTCTGAAAGTTTGTTGTGGAAATTACTTTTATTTATTTGTCCTTTGATTCTCCGAGATAGAAGGGAAATCACTTCCGTTCTTTTACCCCATTGAAAACATATATGTTTCAAGAAATTACAATTAACTGATGGGCAATTCAAATCAACCGGTATATATATTTAGGGCTTTCCATTCCCATCTAAGAACACAAGAGGAAGCAGAGGAAAGTAATACAGTGAGAAAAAACATCAAACATCCTCCCTTTCCTTCTCAAATGGAGTGCAAAACTTTGGGCTCACAACTCTCCCATCCAACTGCCCAGAAAGTCTTGGACTTTTATTTGTGGCTATGATCTTCTCATGCGTTCTTCCATCCAATGGTCCAGATAACTTGGGACTCAAACTTGCAACCAAAGGACTGGTCAGCCTTGGTCTCCTATTTGTGTACATTAAACTCTCATGAACCTTCCCATCCAACGGTCCAGATAGCTTCAAGCATGGATTATTATGAGCCATCAATCTCTCCTGAACTCTCCCATCCAACGGCCCAGTAAGCGCAATGCTCCTAGTCTTACCAACCATAGGCTTCTCATCCTTGACCTCCTCACTGCAACTCTTGTGCTTCCTCAACAGGGCTCCTCTCCAATGCTCTTGATATCGAGTTGGCTCAGCCCGAGTTGCACCCCTACTGTCGAAAGACTCCTCCTGAAAAACCAACTTGTTAAGTAGTTGGATAAGCACTTCTGGTTCGAATGAGTGCCCAACTTAGCCGGGAAAGCGACTTCTGGTGCCCTAATCTGGTTTCTTTCTTGGCAAGTTTGAGTATTTCTAGCCTATGCTTGGCTACAGATATTCCCATGCTGATCTGCAAGAACTCGTGGTCGAAGTAGCTCACATCGCCGAGCTGCAGCTGGTTGCGAGACGAGGCCATATTCGTAGATGAGGAGGGTTAAGGCCGACTTTTGACAGCCATGAGAACCAGTCCATAGCTGAGCTCAAGGTAAAATGTGCCTGAGGCCTGAGGGGTTATGTTGTTATGTGGTGATACATTTTGTGAAGGCCAATAATTAGTAATAGGTGGTTTAGTTGGGATAATAGCGTTGATATTGGTGGATGGACCTGCATGAACCTATAAAGTTTATCATGATAACAGAGCATACTATTTTTTGACACGTATTGACCTGATTTACTAGCCTTGAATTTGCCATCTTAAGTTGCCATTTTAAAAAACATTTCACAAGCTCTAGCTTAAAGATATTGAATGATGGGACTTCAAAAAGTTACATTGGCTTTAGTATAACGACTTGATAAGTTGTCTGTGAGAATTTGTTCCCCTTGTGATCCTAGGTGGGGTCAATTGTGAGAGGATTTGTTGGAGAATAGAATCGGGCATTGGTCATATGACAAAATAATATACAATTTATATTTGAGAGTTTATGTACCTAATAACACCAACACTTAGTAATAAGTAGTTAAGTTGTTACAATATTGGTAATATTGATGGTTGACCTGCATGAGCTTATAAAGTTTATCAATTGCTGCCCAAATGGCACACTTACCTAACCTCGTAAATATTGTACTTGTTTATTTTGTATTCTACTATCTCACAACAGATTTATCATTCACTATTGATACATTCACACTATATACTAACTATGAGCCGTAATATGAAAAATAAATTATACACGATATTTGTCAACATATTAAAAATTCTAGGGGCATTTTTGCAATTTTTCCAAAAGGAGAAAAAGAAAAAGCAAATGTCAAAGGGAAGAAAGTCAAGAGACGAAAACCGTTATATAAAAGTCCCAAATGGAAAATGTCAAGTCATAACTTCCCACACCAACAGGTTTCATTCAGATAAACTTCCCTCCGCCTCCTCCTTCTGCTACTTGTACCCCTTCTTGCTGCTGCTGAGCTGAAGCTTTTTGCTACTTGTACCCACCACCAGTGGCGACACTCCAAGCAGGCACCCAACCGTCGTGTGTCGGCCTAGGTGCTGCAGTGTGGGTGCAAATGGCTGCCGGCAATGCCTACAATTTCCGGCTCTACTCCCACTCGCTGAAGTCGGTTCTGGGTTTCAACCAGCAGCAGCTTACCATGCTTAACCATGGACTTGGACACTTGGAGACACTTGTCAAATACTCTAATGCAAATGGTTAGTATGTACACTTGGCTCTACAACCCGCGAGTTATTAGCCGCATGTTTCATGTCGAAAGGAGCCCAACAATGCATGTATATCTATCCATTACTTGGTGAATAAGTAGGTGTGTTGAGCCGCACAGTTTCTCCAATCAAAGCATAGTTGTAACCGCTTCATTTTAGTGTTTCCTATAAATAGCAAGCCATTCTATACAATCCCATTCATATTATATCTCCACCCCTCTCTTTAGCCACGTTGCATGCATGCAGTAGCCTTACATGCATAATATACATAGAAAGAAAAGAGAGTGGAAGAAATAGATGGCGTTAGGAGTGTTCAACGAGCTTGTTCAAGTACATTGAGCTTAGTTATAGCGGTGGTGACGTGGATCTCCGCTTTAGCTTTGGAATCGAGGTAGGAGGTTTTTTGGGGAACTTATCACTATTGGGTATTTGTCTTGTTTAAGCTTTGTGATATATGTGTTATACTTAATGTGTTTATAACTGATATAACTGTTTTGTATTGGAACTGATATATTATTGTTATTTTCAATAATGTGGATGTTATGATAATGTTGATCATATGCATATATCGTTTCATATCGGAGTAGATGGATTTTATTGGTATATTCAAAGATTGAGTTATGGAAATAGAACTATATTTTATGTGGTTGAGTTCAGCTCTTAGATGAATGGTATGAAGTAATGGGGACTTTGCAATCAAGAGAAAAACATAAGTGCGGCGAGCGCGGAGACTATTCTTCTTTCTTAAGATGACCAACAAAATGGAAAATTTGGGATGATAGAGTTACGGGTGTGAGTTTATATAATAAAGCTTTTGGACCACGATGCAGTGGTAGAATGCATGAGATTGAACGTGCAGGTTCGCTTGAATTATTATATAAATTAACGGGTTGGGTAATTGAAGTTTATATAATAAAGCCTTGTACGATAAAACGCAACACTTAGTACTAGGTGGTTACATTGGAATCATATCGGTAATATTGGTGGTGAACCTACAGGAGCCTATAAAGTTTATCAACTCCTGCCCCAAAGGTACACTTGTCTAACCTCGTAAATATTGTGCTTATTTATTTTATATTCCACTGCACACATTGTCTATTTCATAATGAATTTAACATTCACTATTGATATATGAGCAGTAAATTAAGAAGGAAATAAAATTCACAATACGATATTTGTCCACATTTTAACAATTCAAGGGGCATATGTACAATTTACCCAAAAAAAAAAGAAAAAGAAAAAGCAAATATCACATGCACGAAAGTCAAGACGAAAACGGTTATATAAACCCAAATGGCAAATGCCAATTCATAACTTCCTACACCAACAGAATTTTCATTCGGACAAACTAATCACCGCCTTCATCTTCTGCACTCGTACCCCTTCTTCTTGCCTCTGAGCTGAAGCTTTTTGCTACTTGTACCCACCACCAATGGCGGCACTCGCAGCAGGCACCCGACGGCCGTGGGTCGGCCTAGGAGCGGCAGTGTGGGTGCAAATTGCAGCCGGCAATGCCTACACTTTCCCGCTCTACTCCCACTCCCTGAAGTCGGTTCTGGGTTTCAACCAGCAGCAGCTCACCATGCTGGGTGTGGCCAACGATATCGGCGAGAACTTCGGCCTTATCCCCGGATTCGTTTCCAAGAAGCACCCGCCGTGGCTAATTCTTTTGATCGGCGCTCTCGCCTGTTTCTTCGGCTACGGCCTCATCTGGCTCACCGTCAGCAGCACCATTCTGCCCCTGCCTTACTGGATGGTATGTTTTCTTTCCTTCCGATTTTTATAAATGTTGAAGCTTTTCTTAACAATGTGTAGCTTTTCTTGTTCGTTCTTGAAAATGTGTAGCTTTTCTTGTTCTTGAAGATTTGTAGCTTTTCTTGTTCGTTCTTGAAAATGTGTAGCTTTTCTTGATCCAAATCTGTTTTCTTGCAAATTTGACTTAGTGGGATTTTTACAGAAGCACTTCTGCTTGCTTATAAGCGCTTATGCTAAAGTGTTTTTGCTATAAACATGCAGAAATTTTGATGCTTTTTCGACAATTTAAGCATATTATGTTGCTGATCTGATTGTTTGCAAATATGATTTGGTGGGTTTGTTTTAAAGAAAGGTTTTGTAGGATTGGTGATGTTTGAGTTTGATAGACCGATTTTGCACCACTAGGAGTTACTTTATTCTGTTCTGGAAAATGAACAACACAGATATTGTTGAAGAATGTAAGAAGTAGCGTATCGGAAATTGACAACATAAAATACAATGGTTCTACTAGTATCGAGGCATTTTGTGAGAAAACTCACACCTTCCGTGTTGTGCAGGTGATTATATGTAAGTTGGGGACAATATCGATGTTGATTAGTAAACTATGACAAATCTGAAGTTAATCGATGGTGAAATGTTTTTCTATTACAATTGAAGAGTAATCTGCTGGTGATTTGGAAATTTATTCGGCTTTGACGATGCTATTACTCATCTGCTGGTGATTTGGAAATTTATTCGGCTTTGATGATGCTATTACTCACACGCTGCTACTTCTTCGTAAGCTTTTGAATAAATTGATAGATTAAACCATTAATGATTTTGTTCTGGTATTGCAGTTATGGATTGCCCTTTGTGTTGCCGCTAATAGTAATGCTTGGTTTACCACGGCTGTGATTGTTACCAACATCAAAAACTTCCCTCTACAGCGTGGCATAGTTGCTGGTATTCTGAAAGGTTACGCGGGTCTAGGCGCAGCTGTATTTACAGAAATTTATCGTGTTCTGCTTGGTAATTCCTCTTCCAGGCTTCTGCTGTTCCTTACACTTGGAATTCCCGTTCTGTGTTTCGCTAGCATGTTTTTTGTGCGGCCTTGTACTCCGGCTCCAAATGAAGACCCTGCAGAGCGTGGCCGCTTAGATTTCATCCAAGTTTCAAGCTTTGCGCTTGGATGCTATGTTCTCTTAACTGCAATATTGGATGATAACATTTCCTTAAGTGCTCCAATTACCAACACTCTTTTCATTGTAATGGTTCTACTTCTCATGGCCCCACTCGCAATCCCCGTTAAAATGACATTGTATCCCACACCAGCCGGCGAATTGGGAATGCTTGGTCAAGCGGTTGGATCTCCAGGTAGTTTGAACGATGAAGGCGGCACTGCAGACATAACTGAACCGCTACTGGAGCCATCTGGCGTGGTTGGATATCCAGGTAGTTTGAAAGATGAAGAAGGCACTGCAGACATAACTGAACCACTACTGGAGCCATTTGGCGTGGTTGGATCTCCAGGTAGGTTAAATGAAGGTCATGATTCATTGGACGTGCCTTTGCTTCTTGCCGAGGGCGAGGGGGGAGTGAACGAAAAAAGAAAGCTAGGGGAAGATTTCAAATTCATTGAAGCTGTGGTAAAGGCTGACTTCTGGCTTCTATTCTTTGTTTTCTTTTTCGGGGTTGGCTCGGGGGTAACTGTTCTCAATAATCTAGCCCAAATTGGGGTTGCACAAGGATTTGATGATACAACATTCTTGCTGTCTCTCTTCGGTGTTGGAAATTTTGTTGGTCGTCTTGGGGGAGGATTTGTTTCGGAACGCTTTGTCAAGTCAGTAACATTATCCTTGTGGCTAATCTATCTTCAATGTAAATCCAAATTGATGTCCTTTTGATTCAGAGAAACTTCTTCTCTTTGCAGGTCGAAAACAATCCCTCGGACAGTTTGGATGACGTGCACTCAAATCATAATGTTCGCCACATACCTGCTGTTTCCTTCTGCCATCAACGCAACCTTTTGTACTGCAACGGGAATACTTGGAGTCTGCTACGGTGTCCAATTTTCTGTCATGATCTCAACTGTCTCGGAACTCTTTGGCTTGAAGGATTTTGGCACACTTTACAATTTCATGGCACTAGGGAATCCTCTGGGTGCACTACTCTTTTCAGGCCTCCTAGCCGGGTACGTATATGACAACGAGGCAACGAAGCAGCAGGGGATTCATCTCTACGGGACAAATGTCTCCTGCGTGGGTCCGAATTGCTTTAGGCTCACCTTCCTGGTTCTTGCTGCTGTCTGTTTTGTCGGTAGCATCTTAAGCATCGTTCTGTCTTTAAGGATAAAGCCCTTTTACCAAAATCTTTACGCTGGGGGCTCCGTCGGGGTACTTCCAAATACAAACCAACAAGATCAAGGAGCGGCGAGTGCAAGTTGAACTG
The DNA here is from genome assembly GCF_916048215.2 of Malus sylvestris. NCBI lineage: Eukaryota > Viridiplantae > Streptophyta > Magnoliopsida > Rosales > Rosaceae > Malus > Malus sylvestris. The sequence goes on from NC_062261.1 coordinate 1,422,460, forward strand.
TCTAGAGAGCCATCATACTCAAGCCTATCTCGATACATCTACATCAACTATCTGAGACGTATGTAAAAAGTTTTAGCTTCTCAAATCCATCTTCAGAACCAAAGAATCAACACATGTGGAGACTCTAGGTTGTTTGTATACAATTCAAAAACACAGTGCGAGCAGCAAATAAGAGGAGAAAGTTTTGCCATTTACCTCAACACTCGGCCGTCCAGCATAAATGAGACCACTAGGAGACCTACAACGGATTCCTTCGTTCGGTCTCACGAGGACATGTCGTATAGGGACAGATTACAAAATTTTCGTTATAGCTTTCAATCATCAGAAAGAGTAGGTTTTTGAGTAATTGTGTATATCAGTGTTGAGGTGTTGCTGAAGCAGAATCGTGAAAGCTTTCTGTAAAGCTAGTACTTTTTTCTAGGAAACGATTTACTTCTGCACACTTTCTTATTTGTCCTTTGATTCCCCGAGAAAAAAGAGAGGTGCGGAAATCACTTCCCTTATTTTCCCCATTGAAAACATGTAGTGTTTCAAGATATTACAACTAACTGATGGGCAAATCAAATCAACCAGTAAATATATTTAGGGCTTTCCATTCCCATCTAAAAACACAAGAGGATGCAGAAGAAAGTAATACACTGTAGAAAAACCATCAAACTTGTAGGAACACACAAAAAAATGAACATATATCTTGTCATGTTGTCGCGGTACATCCCTTTGTGTAACCAAAGCAAACAGATATGTCTCCGGTAGTACGGCATATTCTCTCTTGTTAGGACAAAACCAACCAAACACAAACTTCAAGTTGGTTTCAGATCCTGAAACAGTGCAGTCCAGAGTGAATGATCATCGTAATCAACATCCTCCCTTTCCTTCTCATAAGGAGAGCAAAACTTTGGGCTCACAACTCTCCCATCCAACTGCCCAGAAAGTCTTGGACTTTTGTTTGGGGTCATGATCCTCTCATGCGTTCTTCCATCCAACGGTCCAGATAACTTGGGACTCAAACTTGCGAACGAAGGACCGGTCAGCCTTGGGCTCCTATTTGTGTACATTAACCTCTCATGAACTTTCCCATCCAAGGGTCCAGATAGCTTCAAGCTTGGATTATTATGAGCCATCAATCTCTCCTGTACTCTCCCATCCAACGGCCCAGAAAGCGCAATACTCCTAGTCTTAACAACCATAGGCTTCTCATCCTTGACCTCCTCACTACAACTCTTATGCTTCCTCAACAAAGCTCCTCTCCAATGCTCTTGATATCGAGTTGGTGTTGCCGGAGTTGCACCCCCACCGTCGAAAGACTCCTCCTGAAAAACCAACTTGTTAAAGTACTTGGAGAAGCACTTCTTGGTCCGAATGAGCGCCCAACTTAGCCGGAAAAGCGACTTCGGGTGCCCTAATCTGGTTTCTTTCTTGGCAAGCTTGAGTATCTCTAGCCTATGCTTGGCTACAGATATTCCCATGCTCTGCAAGAACTCGTGGTCGAAGTAGTTCACGTCGTCGAGCTGCAGCTGGTTGCGCGTAAAGACGACGCCGTAGTCGTAGATGAGGGAGGGTTCAAGGCCGGTTTTTGACAGCCATGTGAACCAGTCCATAGCTTAGCTTAAGCTAAAATGTGCCTGAGGCCTGAAGGGTTATGTTGTTATGTGGTGATACATTTATACGAGAAGGAGATGATGATATAAAATGATAAAGTGGGAAGGAAAATAAATAAAATTAAATGTGGTGGATAAAATAATGGGGCCTTAGAAAATTTGGATGGTTGTTGGGACTGGATGTGACATTAGCAATATCCTGGAAGTTGAGGATGAGCTTAACGACCTCGTGATCTGGATTCCGAAAATCTCTGTCTAGAACAATTTAAATTCTGTTTGATATTAGATGGCTGGTCATCGTCTCGATTAATTCTTAGGTGATTTCATTTTCCCAATCTCATGTTCATGATTCAACCCGTCTCTGCCCTATGCAAATACTTCGTTATTCTACATGTTTTAGTAAACAGAAACTAAATCATAAAAACTGAATAGTTCTAGACTTCTAGTAATCACTTGTTCAATGATATAGAGCACAAGTCCAAATTACATGTGAGATTGGGCAGGTAAATACTAAATATGATTGATGAAAACTCAAAGCTACAGCATAAGGTTATAGGGCCCAAAATTGAGGGGAGCAGTTAGGATATTGAATTGGATAACCTACTACCACTTGATGAAAATCATTAAGGCAAAGTTTAACACGCCAGCAGAATTTAGAGAGATTTTTCAACGTGTCCAGAATACGGGATGGTATGTTATATATTATTATACAAGTAGAAAATTTTTTTTTCAAGTGTTTTTCAAACACACTGAAAAATCTCTTCCAGTTTTAAGGGTCCAATAACTTTATTTTACTCCAACTCATTGCTATTAACTGCTTTACCTGCTAGATTGTGACAATGTTTCTTCCCAAAAAGGTGATATGACTTAATAACCTACTACAAATCTGCAACATTCTTTAAATGACATTTAATCTTGTCAACCTACCGTTACCTCTTATCCCCGTAGAATAAATAAAGACAAAAAGTAACGTAGTTTTGGAGAAATTTTTCAGTATTAGGTACATGATCCAGTACATCAATTGTCATAATACAATTAATTGAATTTTTTTCTTCTTCAAGTTTTCAACTGATATATATATATATATATGTGTGTGTGTATTTAACAAATGATATTATTTATACTAAGGGGATGGAGGAGTGGGCTAAGTCGCACAATGGGCTAGCAATAATGTGATTCAAATTCGCATTTGGCAATAATCGAACCTGAGACCTCTCACTTACCAAGTGAAGAAGAATACTACTAGATTGTAGTACTAAGTGACAACTGATTATATTATTATATTTGATGTAACGAGTCGTGTGCTTAGTACAATGAAAAATCTTCTTAGTTTTGGGCAGTGGAAGTCATTTACTGTAGTTTACTGCTCATACAAGAATTATATGCTTATAGTTGTAGAACGATAGTTAGAGTTCATCTACAAACAATTTACTCTTCCAAACTTTGTAATTAGTATTTTGATCAATTTACCAAGTTTTTACACATTAATATAACGTAGGAAAAAAAAAAGAGATGACCAAAGTGGATAAATTAATTTATCTAAAGTGGTTCGAAATTGGCAATAAATCACCCAAGAGAGAAACATCAAACTTAAGCATTAAGTATGATGTTAGAAAGGGAAACAAGGTGGATATTTGAGATTTTTAGGATAGCATGAGTACAATACAAGCGTGACAAAATTCGGCAAGGTGTATAAAGAGTACTTTCTTTCCTGTTACGTTTTGGGAATATTACAAAACATTTAGGGTTACTTAGAATCTTTAATTTTCTATTTAAGTCAACGTATGAAATTGTATTCGCTAGATCTGTTATATTTTCGATTTATGTTCTTTCATCCTCTTGTTTTCGATAAATTCTAACTCGATGAATTTGTAACCCATCTGATCAATCTATGTGTGGAAAATCGACTGAGAAGACGCAAATAGACCCAAGCCACAAACTAACTTTTGAAAAAACCGTTACAATCAGGTTCAGTCAAAACCCTTGAAGTGCCAACCACTGTTCCCGCTCCAAAGGCGTACCCGATTCCGTACCATCCTCTCTCCCTCTCACCCTCTCACCCTCGCCTATTTATAATCTCCACCGCTTCCAAATTTGACAAGAAAAATCTCTATCACCCCTTTAATTTAATTCTCTGTATGTTTTTTCGCATCTAAACTTCAACTAGCTCGCCATATACGTCAGAAACCCTAACCCTAAAGACCGTAGACTCATAGTATGTTTTCACGGGCATCTTCGAGGGGATCCTCAGGGTCCATCCACCGGCTTTTTTCGGATGTTAAAAGCCTCAGCTCTCGTCCTCCATTCAACAAATCGCAACCCTCCTCCTCGGTCGCTTCATCGCCATCTTCTTCTTCTTCTTCACTCAGCTCATCGGTTGGCAGATTTGGCTATGGTGGCAGTCATAATGGTAGATCAGGCTCCGATAACACTTTTGATTTGTTGCTGAGATCCGTTTCTTCGGGGGTTCTGATTCTCGGGACCAGTCTAGGGTTTTCGTATTGGTCTTCTTCTTCTCTGGATCCAAATTCCTACGTTTCTTACGCTGATAATTATCCCAAGGAGGCGGCATTTGCAATCGGCGAAGATACAAACAAAACTCAGTTTTCCCTCTTTGATGGTACCTTGTTTGTTTCTTTGTTTTCTTCAACTTATCTGTGTATCGTGTTTTCCGAGGTTTCTGTTATGTTTTACCCTGATGGATCTCGTCTCAGTTTCATATAGGAGAAGAAAATTCTTTACGTATGAAAAGCGGCTCCGAGATCAAAGTCCTCCGGAGAAGGTATGGATCATGCACTCCTCGGAAAATTGATTTTTATAAGTTGTAATTTTGTTTGTTTGATGATTGTCGTGGTTGCAAACACTACATGCTTGTGTTTTGTGTTGTGTGCTTGTGGTTTTCAGCTATTCGACTACTTTGCATCGGTTAAAAACCCCAACGGAGAGGCGTTTATGACGCCGGCAGACTTGATGAGAGCGGTGGTTCCTGTATTTCCTCCCTCAGAATCAACCCACGTTAGAGTGGGGTCTCTGAGAGGGGAGAAGGTTCCCAGCAAGCAGCAGTACGCTCCTTCCAAATTCTTTATGCTTTTCGACACTGACGGAGATGGCCTGATTTCCTTCCCGGAGTGAGTAATCTTGATACCACAATGATTCTAGCCTAATTGAAATTTGTTAAGATCTAAAACAACGTATACGTGTTCCTTCTTGATATGATCAGGTTCATCTTCTTCGTCAACCTCCTCAGCATCCCTGAATCGAGCTTTACGATTGCGTTTAAAATGTTTGATCTCGACAACAGCGGGTGGGTTAAAATCGCCATCGCCTTCTCAGTCGTAAAAATCTTTCATTGTAATGTACTGCTAGTAGAAAACTTAATTAACTTGTTACACTTGTGATTCACAGAGACATTGATAAGCTGGAGTTTAATAAAGTCATGTCCTTGATGCGATCTCAAAGCAAACAAAACACGGATAGCCACAGGCTCAATGTTTCTGTCGAAGACGGAGGCCTACTCGAGTACTTCTTCGGCAAAGACGGCAAAAAAAGTCTAAAACTTGAAAGATTTGTTCAGTTTTTCCGGGATTTACACGAAGAAGTATGCGATTTTTTCTTAGGGTTGTGATTGTATCAAGCTATTTTTTCTGTCAGCTGATCCTTTTCCTGTCTCTTTTTCTTCCTCTGTTTTCGAATTTGAAAGATTTTGCGATTGGAGTTTGCTCACTACGACTTCACAGCACAAGGAACCATATTGGCTAAAGACTTCGCGTTCTCCTTGGTTGCATCGGCTGATAGCAGTGAAATAAACAAGTTGCTTGATCGGGTGGACGAAATTGATAACGACGCACGTCTTAAGAACATAAGAATCACATACAAGGAATTCAAAGATTTCGCGGAGCTCCGTAAGAACTTGCAGTCCTTCTCTCTGGCCCTTTTCAGTTACGGAGAAGTTAACGGGGTGTTGACGAAAAGTGATCTCCAGAGAGCTGCTTCCCGAGTACTTATCCGATCTGTCATTGTCATTTCTAGGTAGCTTCGTTGGTCATTAACTAGTAGCTTATTGTGCTAATGCTTTGATCACTTTCAATTTATACAGGTATGTGGCATCTCTGTTTCTACCAATGTGCTTGACATAATATTCCATCTATTCGATGCAAATGGTGACGGAGATTTAAGCGCAAATGAGTTCGTAAGAGTTTTACAAAGTCGGGGAGGCGAAACGCAAGAGACGGGCATAAGGGGACTCCTATCTTGCTGGTTTAATTGTGCTGGTAAAGCTTTTGGTCAGAACAACTGCAGCTCTGGTTTCTAAGATCATACATGGATTACCTTCAACTCACGTAACCAAATGTTGTTTACGGCTCTAATCTAGGGTTGGAGCCGAAAAGATGTAATTAGCGAATCTGGCTGGGTTTGTGATTGAAGGATTATATATCACAGCAGGCTGATCTTACCAATTTTTGTAACCCTACATAACCATTATCACTTCAAACTAATACATAAGTGCAGATATCTTTGTTAATTCGTGAACCAATATTTTCTGCTAATGGCGCCGATTTTGCGCAACTGATACGCATAACATCACAGATACTTAGCATCAAGGACAAGATAAGAAATGCAAAATCTAATCCGAAGATCATAACGTATGCTAGCATGAGAAACCAGTATTCGGAAAGAAATTTGATTGAGGAAACACATTCAATGTCTTGACATTGATGGTCTTCATTGGCTATTTACACACAAAAATACATGCATAAATGCAGTGAAAGCAGACCATATCAAGACTCCAACTGATCCAAAAAATTCTCTCCGAAAGCCTAATGCACCGCTAATCGATCATAGCAACTACAAGGCAACAAAAGAATTCATCTTCTGAGGCTTACCCTGTTCAAGTGCATGGCGAGGACATCCCTCATCCGCTCGCCACTCTCGTTCACTTGTCCATCAAAAACAGGAAGCTCCTCCTCCTTTAAGCCCCTCACATTGTCATCTGGCATCGGCTCGCTACACTTGATCAGAAAGTTATGCAGCAGACACCCTGTAACCACCACAAACGGCAGAAACTCCGCACACTCTTCCTTCCACTGCCTAGCCAATAGCTGCCACCGCGCCCGAAGCCTCCCAAAAGCTGTCCCAACCAACCCCATTGCCCGATAATGCACCGCATTAAACGCCTTCTCCATTGAACCGAAACTATCCGCCTCATCCGACCTTACATAAGGTGTTAGAAGCCATGGCAATAGAGGGAAGCAAGAGTCCCCCAGTATGTACTGAGGAATGGAATTCCCATTCCCAAGCTCAAAAACAGGACCACTGAGCAATTCCCTGGACTCCTCCACACCCAAATAAAGCTTACTCTGCCGGAAAATCGATTCTGGTTTCATGGTGGAGGGCCACCCGGCGGAGACATCGAGAAACCTCCCCCCAGAATCCACCACTGCCTGAACCAACAATGACCCATTTGCCCCCAGCAATTCACCACCAACCCCAAATCTCGAAAACCCTAAAACCCCACAGCAATTCGGCAGCGAAATCCACCCGAACGCTGCCAATACCCGGGATATATCTGACCGGAATTCGAACAAGTCCCCCAATTGATCGTTCACCGCCTTACATACGGCGTAAAATGCGCGACAGGCATCCACGGAGTCGAGCCCGAAGCGCCTTCCGACCGCCTTGTAGCTCGCGCCGTGGGCCAGGCGGTAAATTGCGGCGGCGAGGACGAAATTGGGCGGGATTGAAGGGATTGTGGAATTGAGAAATGGGATGAGGAGGGAGAGGAGGACGGAGAAGGAGTGTTCGGACATGCGGAAGGTTTGGGACCAGAGGAAGTCGAAGTCTCCGTCTGCGGCGGTGGCGGAGAGGAAGCGGCTGAACCAACATTCTAAAGGCGGCGGCGGTGGGCGTAATGGCGATTGCGGTGGTGGATTGGGGAAGCAGAGCAGAGTGGACAGGGAGGTGGAGGCGGAGGAGAGGAGGGATTCAAGGGTTTGGGTTTGGGCGGGAAGGAGGAGGAGGTCGTTTTGGACGAGGAATGAATGAGCCAGTGACGTGGAGGCGGTTACGAGGCTGACGAGGTGGTGTTGATTGAGGGGCTTTTTGTTGTTGTTGCCGTGCGTTTGGCTTTGTTTCTTGTTTCTGGCATTGCCTTTGGTGGTGCTCATGGCCGTACCGCCGACTCCGCCGCCGGCAGCCATTGGTGGTGGGACTTTGGGAGCTTGATTAGTAACGAGTCAGATGTTGGCACGCAGTGTGAAAGTGACTGTTATGTGCCAAGTATAATTACTGCTGATTAACATGGTGTTTTTCCTTTTCTTGCTTTTTCGTCCTTCCTAAAACAACATTTTCTAAAGTGGACTTTTTTTCAATGAAAAGGGATCCTCTCAAGATCTCTTCCACCAAATTCATCAAGTTCGAGAATTCGAACTGTTGAAATTTGATCTAATGGTTATAGTTATTATAACTTTTAAAGGACCCCATATTTGTAGCCGTTTGATCAAATTTCAACGGTCCAGATATCCGAACTTAGTGGATTTGGTAGAAGGGATCCGAAGATGATCCCTAACCTTTTTCAATGGCCACTTGGTTTTGCTATATTTAGGACGCTACTTTGCTACTGAAAATTTCAGCAAGAGGTCCTGCTTACCGCCAATCCCGGGTGAACATGTGTTCAAGTTTTAATTAAAAAAATCAAAATTTAGATACATATCCACCCGGAATTGGTTGTAAGCAGGACCTTCTGTTGAAATTTCAGCAGCCAAGTCTTCTTCTATTTAGAATTTGGAAAAATCCCCCATAGGTTAAAGGTACTTTGCTAGATTCTCTCATGAACCTATTCATTATGTGACGATTGTTTATTGTGACAATTTTTATCAAGTGAAATTTTTATAAAGTGAAAATTGTTTATTAGTTGATGACACTACTTAAATTGAAACTTAATTGTATGAGAAAATCTTTCATTACTTTTACAAAAAGAAAAACTCTTACTCTTGAGGAAAAAAGAGAATCGTGAAATATTGCTTCAAATTAAGATTAAAAATTCATGTAATGAATAATTTCCCTTGTGTGTTCATGATTCAAATTCTCTCTTTTCTAGTGTAGTTTAGAGTAATAGTATTGCTTGTAATAAATAAAAAACGTCATCACAAATTGGTACTCAAATAGTCTCAGACCCTCAAACTCACTGTCATCTTCAGTTTGAACGAATTTCTATCTACAAAACAATAAACACCTTTAATTTAGGCCAAATCCATTGCAAAACAATAAACACCTTCAATCTAGGCCAAAGCCACAGACATGCCCATGAGGTGGAGATAGGCCATTACAAAACAATAAACACCTTCATTGATTGATTGTGACGAGGATTCCTTACTTTTTTGAGTTGATCTTCAACAAAAAATGTATTAAAGATAGAATTTGAACCTATCTTAAATGCATTTAACATTTTCATATCACGAGCTTGGGAGCTTGTATAGTTGTAGCCAGCCGCTCAAGCCTCCACGGATGTTAAAATGCATGTGAGAATATTTGTGTGCCCTGCTTATTTATTGAGGGCAATTTTGTCTTTTTATGAAAAAAAATTCACTGTGTCGTCTTCCAGATGTTTGGTATTAATTTTGGCTCCACACTCACGACAATAGGAAATGTATTAAGAATGTCAATGAACATGTTACTGCTATTCACAAAGATTAAGTGAATCAATACACATGTTACTCATCCGAAACCTCATTAGCAGCATCTTCACTATCTGCGTCTGCAACCGGATTAGATTCTTCCTCTGCTTTGGTTTCCTTGTAATCCTTGGGGAGCAGGTTACAATCAATGGTCTGCCAAACTGGTCTCTCTGATTGGAATGCACTGTTGGGGAAAAACGTAGTCATTAGAGCTAGTAGTAACATACATCGCAAAAGAACACACGCCACAAAACATGATGGAGCGGGGGAGGGAGGGAGGGAGAGAAGGAGACTGACGGGTGCTTGCAAAGTGCGGGGCATTGGATTGTAACTGCATACTTGCATGTGGATACCTCTGTGATTGAATTAATCATAGCTCTGCCCTCTGAGCACACAAATCTCACCTGCAAAATGACATATGAAGTAAGGACCGGATGGAGAAATGCGAAAGGAAATGAAAAACTACAGAAATATAGTGACACCATACCTCAGTCTCTCGTTGCAGGTCTGTAAGATCACAAGTAGTCCCGTTTGTATATTGATGAGCATGGTACCTACATGAGCCGTACAATTTCATAAACTGTATTCAATCTCTCCTTTCTTATCCGCAGAAATATTTCCCTCAAACTTGCCCGACACATTTTTGTAAAGGCCAAATTCCATACCTTTGGTATGCGTCTTTTGAGCGTGGATCTTTGAGTGTAGATATGTCAGAGAGGTTCCGGTTGACACCAGCAGTGGCCTCTGCATCATATACACCCAAAACAAATTCCTGAACCACCTGTATTAAGAGAAGAAAGTACCCAATCCATGAGTATTATTGTGAGGTTTTAAATTTTCAGAAAGCGTTCCAACAAGAAATGAGAATATCTAAAAAGATGATAATACGTTAATAACAATAATGAATTGGAAAAGAAAAGGTCAAGAACGTCAAATGGAACAATGACACCACTCTTGTAGCACAACTACTACATATACCACTGTAACCACTACAAGGATGGGGGACTTGTGGGAATGCATCAAATACTGTGTGCCAACCCTACATCAAAGGCCAAGATCACTAGATAAATGTGGAACTAATTTACACTTGCGTGTATATTATCCCACTTCCTCTCGTTGTATGCAGTTATAACATATTACAAAGCATCCAAAAGAAATAAGAACTAACAATAGAAGGATAGAACATTTAAATGAGAGCACTTAACAGGCACATAAGACAATACCTTATCATCTTCCACATGAATTTGTCGTAATCTCTTGTGATAGCAAAATTCATATGACCACCAACCCTCTTGCTGCATAAAGGAGTTTGTTATGTTAGCGTAGTTTGCAGTAAATGCATCATCAACCAATGGGGGCACGGTAAACATGTATTACTGTAGTTTTATAAGTTATATAACTACAATAGTGAGAGTATTAATGTCACGGATCTTACTCTGACAAAGCATTGGTCCTCGAGTACTTCAAGCAGTTCATCCGGTGTCTTCATTTTAATTCGTTTCTCAGTTTCCACAATCATGCTGCTAATATTCTGCTGAAGAACTTGCTTCCCACTCTTGGCCTCCTCCACCTTAGGCAAGTAGCATATAAAATTTTGTCCATTGTTATTCATAACCAGAGACTCCTGGCCATCATCCTGCAATATTCGTACCCAATCATTAGATCAAGCATACTACGTATTTGTGACAAGTGAAAAATTCACAGACAAATCAGCGAGGTACACAGGATCTTATCCATAATGTGGAACAAATAAGTGACAGAATCATTTGTCTGAGTCTATTATATGATACGATACGAGGCATGGTTTGGCAAGGAGCAAATGTCTAATGCATCGCTTATTCTAAAGTACATAAAGTGTGCAATTTTGGGATGGAAACTGTAAACGAATTGATATATAATAACTATTTCGAAGCATGCATAAATCGAGCATTTTCACGATCAATTGGAGATGATAAACTTACAAAACAAAGTATAAAGTCAAGAAATATACTTATTAAAAAAAATTGGCGTCAAATCTTATATATGTGAAAGTTAAACAACAAATACAAGTAAAAACAATGGATATACTAAAAATATAGTATTAGCTTACAGGATGAAAAGGTGAGTCTTCAGGATGGAATTCAATCCTGTATTTTGGCTCACGAGAGCTGCGACGAAATGTGCCACCTGCTCATCAAACGACAAAGAATCAAAGAACTTAAATTTGCAGCACAATATATCAAATTAAACGAACAAACTTTCATCCATCGAGTTGAAATGGTAACAATTGCTAGACAGCCAACTGATCATCAAAGTAGCCTACATCAAATTTGGCCTTCAAACTAAAAGCTCAACATGTATGAACCCTCAGGTACTTTTAAACTAATTAAGCTAGAAGCTGTATGCTTTTAACTAATTGCCAACTAACTGAAAATTCCGCCATTGCTTTCGAGCTCGGAAGCTGATTGACAATGATTGGTAGAACGCCAAAAACCCAAATCCATACACACACACACACACACACACACACATATATATAGTTGAGAAATTTGCAAAATTTGGTAAGCAAGACAAGATTTTGTAATAAAAAAGAGAGAAATGGCAATGAAAAAAAGGATGGGTTTAACAAATTTCAGCAGAAACAACGAAATTATGCAAAGTATGCGGTAAATGTATGGATTTGGGAAGTGGGCAATTAACCTAGGTGAGCTGGGAAGATCTGATCGGCGGAGACGAGGCAGCTCAGAACGTACAAAACTTGAACCAAAAACACCAACACCTTCATTTTTTCAACCTCTTCAGAGAAAAAGAAAAGTTGCAGAAACCAGAGAGAAGCAGAGAGAGAGAGGAGGAGGAGGAAGAGGTATTGAAACCTTCTGCTGTTGCTACGTCTCGAGGAAGAACCAGAGAGACGCAGAGCGGAAGAGGTATTGAAACCTTCTGCTGTTGGCCAATAAGAAGATGCCGCGTGTACATGGTATTGCTGACTGGACTGACTAAGTCGAGGTGGTTTTTTTTTTTTTTTTTTTTGTGAAATTGTTGTTGGGCTGCAAAGCCCAAAATTTTAATTTGGAAGATTGGATTGGGTTGGGCTTGAATTTGAAACTCCAAATTGGTGGACTTGGGCTTGAATTTCTGAACTACAAGTTGGAGGGGTTCGTACGTACCATCGAAGGCAGCCTCATAAGCAAAACAGCTTCTCCAACGAACAAGTTTTGAGATTTGGATCCCATTCGGAAAACTCGCCGCACGATGTACGATAAACAGTTAGGATGTGAGAATCTTGGATCCGGAGAGGATCCTCATCCTAAGTTTTGATGTCTTGTGCTTGCAGCTTGCCCTCTTCTTTCATTGCTATTGTTTCTTGGTCGGATCTATTGACTTGGCTTGACAGCAAAACTTAAACAAGACACAAGAAGGCAAAAATGCCTCGACCACAAATATTGTAAACAAACAAACATTCAAGAGGGCGGTGGCTTCTAGCTTTGCAACACGCTTGTCTTAACTGCTGATCCTTGTTCATAATATCTCACTATATGATCATGTGTTTTAACTTAACAGTACGTTATTAACTTGTGATACTGTTAGGACATTTTTTCAAAGAAAAGTTCTTCTCCAAAGAAACGTTCAACAGGGAGGTGGGCGGTGGCTTCTAGCTTTGCAACATGCTTGTCTTAACCGCTGACCCCGGTTCGGGATATCTCACTATATTATCATGTGTTTTAACTTAACAGTGCATGATTAACTTGTAAGATCGTCAAAAATCCTTTTAAATTTTAAATATAAAATTAAACATAAATAGTACATAACGAAAACTAACTGCATAATGTAAGAGACGGTTAGGATGTGAGAATCCTGGATCCGGAGAGGATCCTCATCCCAAGTTTTGATGTCTTATGCTTGCAGCTTGCCCTCTTATTTCATTGCTATTGTTTCTTGGTCAGATCTATTGACTTGGCTTGACAGCAAAACTTAAACAAGACACAAGAAGGCAAAAATGCCTCGACCACAAATATTGTAAACAAACAAACATTCAAGAGGGCGGTGGGCGGTGGCTTCTAGCTTTGCAACACGCTTGTCTTAACTGCTGACCTTTGTTCAGGATATCTCACTACATTTTCATGTGTTTTAGCTTAATAGTGCGTGATTAATTTGTGATACTGTTACGACATTTTTTCAAAAAAAAATTCTTCTCCAAACAAACGTTCAACAGGGAGGTGGGCGGTGGCTTCTAGCTTTGCAACATGCTTGTCTTAACCGTTGACCCCGATTTGGGATATCTCACTATATTATCATGTGTTTTAACTTAACAATGCATGATTAACTTGTGATACTATTACGAAAAATTATCAAAGAAAGTTCTTCTCCAAAGAAACGTTCAAGAGGTTGGTGGGCCGTGGCTTCTAGCTTTGCAACATACTTGTCTTAACCAATGATCCCGGTTCGGGATATCTCACTATATTATCATATGTTTTAACTTAACAGTGCATAATTAATTTGTGATACTGTTACGACGTTTAATTATAGAATAATACTTCTCCACATGTGTATCACATTCTAGAAACGTCTTAGAAGTATACTTTAGTTTATAGAGGGTCCCCCAACAGGCTGTCTTAATTCCTAAAAAGGCCACTACTTCTTGTCTTGTAATTGTCCATGTGATTTGCCTTGCCACTCGCCGAGTCTGCAAAAACTTTCTTATGCTTTGTGATTTTGGCAGTTGAACTTGGCCCGCCATATTTGATAGTTAGTTACTTTCCTTCACATGCCCACTCAGCCACGTGGGCAACACTCTGGCAAAAAGTTGAGGTTGCCCACTTTTTCCAGTTGCATGCTTTTCCTCCTGAAATGACTATTTTACCCCTCCATCGTATTCTTCTCCGTATTTTTGCTTTTTCTCCTTTTTTTTAAAATATTTTTTGTTAGCCAAATATTAAATAATAAATTTAAAAAAAAAAAAAACAACAACAAGCAAACAGAAGTCAATTGCAAATCCAAGCAGCTCAATGGTTCTGGATCTCTGGCCATAGCTAATTGAAAGAGAAATTTTCAATGTGTCGAAAAAACAATTTGATACATCAAACATCATAATAAAAGAAATTATAACTTCTTTTCAATATTCAATTATTTGTACTATGATACTTGTTATACCGAGCTGGATTAACGGCACATTGAAAAATCTCTCTAATCAAATAGCCCCAAGAAACTTGGAAATCACGGAAACAAGGGGCCCACCATCTTAAATTTTTTAATTCCTTACTCTTATTTTTTTTGTAATTTCAATATTATATTTTGATGAAATACAAAGAAGATGAAATTACAAGTTATCAGATTCTTCGTCTCTCTGGTTTTGTGGCGTACACGTTAAGCAGTGAACAAAGGCAAAAATCGTGTCTTCCCGCATAACAAAAGGAGCCAACGGACATTGGTCGGTTTTCTTTTCCCCTTCCATTTCTGGCAACATCCCGTTCGCCCAGAGAATTTTCTCTCCTTTTCTCGGCTGAGATTTTCCTGGAAACGCCGGAGCTTTCATTTCCCAGATAAGTTTCTCTCTCCCCAGAAGCTTGGTTTTTCTCAAAGCTTGCTTTTTGAGCTGAATTGGGGGCCGGCTGCTTCTCTTTCGGTTGGGATTTGTTTTAATTTGGTGGGCAGTGACAAATCCTAATTTGGAGGGAAAAAGTTGATGAATTTGTCATTTTTATGGTTGGGGAAAGATATCCCAGTTGAGCTTTCAAGGTAGTAGCTTCAGATTTTCCAGGAGGAGGTTTTTTGGGTGCATTTGGCTTCTGGGAAAAGTGCTTTTCTTTTGCTTCTGGTATGCTGCTCTGTGTGTTTCTGATTTGTTTTGTTGTTGCATGAGTGAATCGTGAGAAACTGTTTTGTGTTGAATTGAGTTTTGGGCTTGGATTCGTTTATCTTGTGCAAAGGACTTGTTTGTTTCTCGGGAAAGTTGGGGAAACAGGATATTAGTGGTTTTAATAAGTTTTGTTTCCCTGTTTACTTAATTGGATCAGGTACTGAGTTTTGAGCATTGAGGTCTGTAGTGAGATTACGTTTGAGTTTTCGGTGTAGCTCAAACGTATTGTCTGAGTTGTTGAGTTTATGATGGGGAAGCAAAGAGGAAAAAAGAAGAAAAATGCAGGAGAAATTTCAGGTGATAGTTCGAATCAAAGCGAAGTCGGGGATACTAGCCCGGAAGCCAATGATAAGGACACAGAAGCTTTCATCTCGATGTCTCAAGAACTGAAGGACGAGGGGAACAAGTTGTTTCAGAAGAGGGATGTTGAAGGAGCTTTGTTGAAATATGAGAAAGCCCTCAAACTGCTTCCGAGAAACCATATCGATGTATCCTATCTTAGGAGTAACATGGCAGCGTGCTATATGCAGATGGGGTTGAATGAGTACCCGAGGGCTATCAATGAGTGTAATTTGGTGCTTGAAGTCACGCCTACGTACAGTAAGGCGCTGTTGAAGAGGGCAAAGTGTTACGAGGCTTTGAATAGGTTGGATTTGGCTCTGAGAGATGTTGGCACTGTCTTGAACCTGGAGCCAAAAAATGTCATGGCAATGGAGATCGCAGAACGGGTGAAAAACGTACTTGAGGAGAAGGGGTTGAGGGTGAATGACACAGTAATTGAGTTGCCTCTGGATTATGTTGAACCAAGTCATGCTTTGCAGCCAGGGAAAGTAATGAAGTTGAAGAGTCGGAAGAAGAAGAAGGGAAAAAAAGATGCTGGGATGAAGTCCGAGGAGAATTTTGAGGAGAAGGCTGAGGAGAAGATCGAGGAAAAGAAGGCTGTGGACGTAGCTGAGGAAGAGAAGTCTGTGGAAATAGCTGAAGACAAGAAGGATGTGGAAATAACCGAGGAAAAGAAGGTAGAGGTCAAGGTAGTTGTGGAGGAGACAATCAGCAGCATAAAGGAAGAAGGGCCTAAAAGAAGTGTGAAATTGGTATTTGGAGAGGATATAAGATGGGCTCAGTTGCCTGTATATTGCACCCTCCTGCAACTAAGAGAGGTTGTTCGTGACCGGTTTCCAAGCTCCAAAGCAGTTCTTATCAAGTATAGAGACCAAGAAGGTGATTTGGTCACAATAACTAGTAACGAAGAGCTGAGATGGGCTGAAGGATCAACAGAATCGGAAGGGTCTGTCAGGCTTTACGTAGTGGAAGTTAACCCCAAGCAGGATCCCTTCTTCGAGAAACTGGAAATCGAGGAAAACAGGCAACATAGCGTAGCTGAGAATGGCGTGGTAAAACACAAGGATACAAAGAGGCCACCTTGCATTGAGGATTGGATAATCAGTTTTTCTCAGCTGTTCAAGAACTATGCCGGGATTGAATCTGATGCATACTTGGATCTTCATGAATTTGGCATGAAGCTTTATTCGGAGGCAATGGAGGAGACAATCACGAGTGAAGAAGCACAGGACCTGTTTGACATAGCAGGAATGAAGTTCCAAGAAATGGGAGCTTTAGCTCTGTTCAACTGGGGAAATGTTCACATGGCCAGGGCGAGGAAGAAGGTGTATTTCACCGAAGATCCTTCGAAAGAATCTATCATTTCAAATATCAAAAGTGCATACGATTGGGCACAGAAAGAATACATACAAGCAGGAAGGAGATACGAAGAAGCACTGCAGATCAAACCAGACTTTTATGAAGGCTATCTGGCCCTCGGGCAGCAGCAGTTTGAACAGGCAAAACTTTCTTGGTATTATGCTATTAGCAGCAATGTTGATCTGGAGACGTGGCCTTCCACAGAGGTTCTGCGACTTTATAACTACGCCGAAGACAATATGGAAAAAGGCATGCAGCTGTTTGAGGAATTGGAAGAGCAACGCCTGACTGAACCGTCCTGTCCAAGTAGTGTCAAGACTCAGGTGCAGAAAATGGGTTTGAACGGAATTTTCAAAGACGTATCATCAAATGAAGCTGCAGACCAGGCTACAAGCATGAGGTGTCAGATCAATCTCCTATGGGGCACTATGCTCTACGAGCGATCTATTGTTGAATTCAAGTTAGGACTACCTGTATGGAACGAATGTTTGGAAGTCGCAGTTGAAAAATTTGGGCTCGCCGGGGCTTCACCAACAGATATAGCAGTCATGCTCAAAAACCACTCTTCAAATGATAATGCATTAGAAGGTGAAACGACTCAAAGTTTTGCACTCCGAAACTAAATCATTTGCTGCCATTTCTTTTAATTACCTTAGACATTTAAGTAGCTCATTTTTCTGTTGTTGCAGGTCTGGGGTTCAAAATTGACGAGATAGTTCAAGCTTGGAACGAGATGCAAGAAGCGAAAAAGTGGCAGACTGGAATTCCATCATTCCGGTTAGAACCATTACTGCGAAGACGAGTTTCCAGAATTTATTCTGCCTTGGAGCATGCTTGAGCTTCACGGTATCAGGTTTGGGTGCTTGAAAATGTAGCATTGCACTAGACACTTTCACAACCATGTTCCCACGGGTTGGATCATATAATCATGCACATTGAGGTTGGCATGATCTGATTTCTTTACATCTTGAATTCGTTCTATTTCTTTTGGTTGCTTTTCGTGTCACGCTTAAAACTTCGTGTACAAATTCATCGTTGAGTAATTCACAGTGGCTCGCCGCTCGTCTGTTTTGCAGGTTTTCTTGCTACTGCCCTGTAAACTACATTCAGGCTTCTAGCTATGATCTATTAGTTTTATACACAGTGGATAGTTTGTGGATTCAAATTCTGATGTGAGTAGATTGTTCAGAAACCAAGTTCTTTTCTTTCTCTTTCGATCGTAAGGAGGGTCGGAGGTGAAGTTGCAGATCTTCATTTTAGTCAGTTTCTGCGTTCATCTGCTTCGCTTTACAGTTTCTGTCCGAATATTTGTACTTGTTACTGAAGTGTCGACGTCGACGACGGCATGTTCTTGATTGTATTTTTTGTGAAATCCATGTTATTTTGGGGTTTAATTCAACATTAATTTGATAAATGTAGTGTGTTTTAGGGGGAAAATTTGTACCGGAATACGAGGTTCATGTTACAAACATCACTTCCTTATTTGTTCTTCCTCTACTTGGTGCGATGGCAAGTGCCTTCGCCCATGAGCGGTAGGTCTCGGGTTCGAGACTTGGGAGTAGCCTCTCCATAAATGGGGTAAGGCTAGCCGACATTCACCTCTCCCAGACCCTGCGTAAAGCGGGAGCCTTGTGCACTGGGTACGACCTTTTTTTTTATTGCGTAGGTAAAAGATCTTGCGAAAACTCAATAATTTTATTTTTCAAAGAAATTGTGACTAAATAAATGTTCGCCCCTCTTCAAAATGACTTGCAAGATTTTTCTTTTCACGTACGTAAAAAATCGTAGAAAACTCAAAAATCACAATTTTCAGATAAACTATAAGCTATAACTCATGATTCTCGATCGTTTTCTTAAAATTCTACAGAATTCACTTCAAGATCAAAGATGAACTCAGCCATTTGTTTGGCATTCACATTGCGCCAAATGTTTTTCCATCCCCAATTTCGGCACCCTTTAGAGTGACGGACAAAATACATAAAATCTCAGACCTTACCAAAAACTTGGCGCAAAACCGAGCTAGTTTTAGAATTCATACAGCCGACCCCACTTAATGGGATCAGGATTTGTTATTAATTATTTATCTTAATCCATTTGGAGTTATTAACCTGTACACACAGCTATCCAAGAGCAGATGGCAGGCAATTAACATGGTATCTTACACAGCTTCGGATCTATTCCGGCCGAAAGCTGACGAGATTAGGCAGGGCATCAGACTGAAGCTTCATGATCTCGGATGCGGTCACCTTGCACGATTCCAAGTTTAGCGCACGTAAGTTCTTCAAAGGCTTCAAGTGCTGCAATCCGTCGTTGGTAATGCGAGAATTTGAAGCGTTCAGTGACACCAATGCAGTCAATCCTGCATTTTTCAGACGAGAAAGAAGCATGAGAAGAGGTACAGATGAAATTAAAATGCCACGTTCGGTCGCTGAAATCTGGTCAGAGTTGCAACAACAGATCACTGAAGCAATGCAGCAACTGCTCTAGGAGAAGAAAATAAGAGAATAGAAGCGTAAAATACCGGAAATCAACTCCAAAGAGTTATCGGTCAGGTTGCAGTTCTGTGATATATTTAGCCTTGTAAGACGGGTGAGGTCTTTGATATTCTTCACACCGGCATCAGTCAATCCTCCACCGCATATTTCAAGAGACTGAAGGTTCTTGAAGTCTGATTTCACCAACAAAAATAAAAGCATGCAGAAGTGTGACTTTAAAACGAGAAGATTACCGCTAAGTTGCGAAAGTTAAAACGTAAAATCAAATCCCCCCCGTTCTATTCTGCAAATGTTATAACATACATTTTAAACAGCTTGCTCCAGAATCTGAAATGTGAGCGCCAAAAAGGTCCAGATGTGTCAATCCCGTAAGACCTGCATCAGCAAGGCATAAATTCTTTAACTAGGACAGAAGGCTTCAAGCTTCCACCAAACACACAGGAAGTGAATGAAGCTAAAACATTTGCATAATTTGAGTGGAATTCGATGCTTCTATCACAAGATTTTCTCAACAAATAGCCGAGCTATTCCCTCTACGGCTTCAAAATACACAAAAATCCTTACTTGTAATAACTGCAAGTCCATCATCAGTAATTTGGCGAGAATCCAGATTAAGCGATTTGAGAGATGTCAATCCAGATATTCTTTTCAAGCCACTGTCAGTTACTGGAGTGAACGACAAGTTCAAATTTTCAAGATTTTTCAAACCTGGAAGTGATAACAAACAGCGTAATAAGATGAACATGCACCAAATATTACAAGCTGATTAGCAGAACAATTATGCGGTGCAGTTTAACTTTGTACATTAATGGCACCTTCAAAGAATTTGAGCCACAAAATAACAAGGTAGCTTAAATTCATAGCTTCAGCATACTCTATAGCTTACGCTGAACTCGGAAAACATTCAGATCATAACTATGCAACTGTGTGATGCAATGCAATCATCACCTGAGAGATGACGAAGCCCACTGCTTCCAACTTCAGTATCAGATAGCTCCAAGTTCTTCAAGATTGACAGCCCTTAATATAGAAACAACACCACAAAATCAAATAGGCGGCCACGTCTTTCGACCTCAAGCACTTCTAGCAAACATTTCATGCTAGTTACGAATGAAACACCATGTCCCATTTCCAAACCAATTTAAACAATTGAAAAAAAACAGACCATGCAGACTATAACACTGTTATCCAAGTGAAAGATGGTAGAACCAGAATAGAACCTTCCAAATTAGCAAGCCCCTTGTCACCTATCTTACAGGAATCCAGGTTCAAGCTCTCCAATTTTGTTAGACCTGATACAAGCAATAACAAATATAAACGTTTGAACAAAAGCAAAAACTTAATATAACATGCAGAATAGTTGTATGTGTGCGTGTGCGTGCGTGCGTGTGTGTGTTAGAGAGATAGAGAGAGAGAGAGACCTTTTAGATGCATCAAACATGCATCTGTAATATTGTTGAATCCCAAGCTCAAAACCTTCAAGTTTTTAAGTCCTGTAGAAACAGTGTGTAAAAGTCAAGATTACCAACAATTCAGCCACATAAAAATTATAAAAATCGGGTGAATCGGCAAAAGAATATGGTTACTGCGGCAAACTCAAGATTACCAGCTACTTAGCCAGTTGAAAATATAGAAATTGAGCAAACCCGTTAAACAAATAGCCAGAACCACGTGGCAACAAAATTTGTCACTCACCCGAAAACTTATCGCATCCTTCATCAGATAGATCGCATCTGTTGAGATTTAAGTATGCCAGGGCAACAAGAGCTGCAATAGAAACAATTAGTTTTAACCAAACATCGGATGCCATACTCTTTACCACCTAAAATAACAGAACAAAAATTGTGCAATAGAGACCTTTAAGAAGTTTGTCTTTTAGAAATACTAAAGTGAACATTTTCGTTGAAATGTTGTCGCGGACTTGAGAATTATTATCAGTGTTATAAACAGAATCATTAGAAAGCACTAAACAGCAAAGAGAAAGCAAACCTGAAATTGACTGCAGACATGAGGCTGTAACATTGCATCCCTCTAAATTCAGCATTCTAAGCCTGTGCAAGCCTGCCATGCACAAATGTACCAAAAAGCTATGCGTTAAAAAGTACTGATAAACAAGCAATATGAGGTGTATTTGTCGGATGTGTGAGCGTGTGCATCCTACTACACAAACACAATTAAGGAGAGGGACAGCAGAATTTTTGGTGCATCATTATGGAAACTACGGAAACAATATTATACCTTTCAAATAAGAAATGCCAAAATCAGTAATGTTACAGTTGGATAGCTGCAACTCATTCAGCTCAGTAAGCCCTGGGAAGTACAAAAACAAGAGCACCATGAGTTGATCCAAACTGTGATTTTGCAATTAAGAAAGACAGAAAAATTAATGACAACACTACACAAATTCATCTAACATTTCAAAAAATACCTGAGATGGCCTTCAAATCTGAATCTGTGATGCTTCTACAACATCTTACATTAAGAGACTTCAGTTTCTTCAAACCTGCAAGTATACAGTTACAATTTGTTAACCCCCGATGAATCACTAATTTCATATACTAAAATCTTTCACTAATCACTCAAATTGTAAACTCGTGACAGTGCAACAGAGCTCACGGCCTCAGTTAGATTTATATACTCCTAATTCTCATGGCCTCAAGAAGTTCCATTTAGTTAAACGGTCATAATTCATTTTTTAAGCAGGACAAACCTTTAAGATGAACAAATCCACCATGAATATCTGAACACCTCTCCAGGTCCAACTTTTCCAAGTTAAGTAAGCCAGAGAAAGCACTCATCCCTTCAGCACCTATTGCATCGCTCCTTTTAAAACTTAAGGATGTCAAGTTTGAAAGACCTACAAAACAAGGTCAGAATAAGCATTCACAATCACATGAAAAGTTTAACTGATAAAAAAGACTAAGTGGAATTACTAAGGAAAGGATCAAATTAAATTAACTTTATCATCTCTAGCAATAAACCGTATCGTTAAGTGACAAGTTAGCACAAAATAAACAAGATAAATGAAAATTGCTTAAATTGGAAAAATAGAAAAGATACAACGAATAAAAGACAGAGATTTTACCACTTATGAGTTTAAGTCCCTGTTCAGAAACATAGTCACAGTAATTATAAGTTAATGCTTGGAGGTTCGAGCAGCCTTTCAGAAGAGCCAACCCAGAATCTGTCACCTCTGAACCGGAAAGATCAACGGAAAGTAAATGTGAACCTTGTGAAGAGATGACACTCATCCAACTATCTTTCACATCAGGGTATTCCCCCAAACCAATATCCTGCAATCACAAAAGAAAAAGAAAAATCTAATACATGACAAAGCCCTTCCAAATTTCCAAATTTCAACCACCTACTAGCACATTACCTCGAGGGCGCAATCTCTAAAAGCTTCAAGAGAAACATCAGTAAGAGAATTGGAACAGACCAATTCATTGAATATCTGTTGACTAAGATCCCTTGGCAGCATCGAAAACGAGCTATATTTGTCAATGTCCTGTAACCGATATGCAAATACAAATCACAACCTGAAAATTACTACACATATAATCTCCTCTCACAACACAGATAACTTCAAGCTTACATTCCACAGAAAGCAAGTACCTGGCATATTTTACGAATGCACAATTCCAAGAGAGATGGGCAAGCCCCTGCTCCTCCTGGAGGCAGCTCTACAGCGGGTCGAAAAGATGAATTCCTCAGCCATTTTGAACTGCTACTCTTACCATATCTTCCAGCCACGACGCTGCGAACTTCATCTTCAATGACCGGTTGGTCTCGCTTTCTTGAACAAATTCCCCCCATCATCTAACTGCGGATTGAACTATCACTAAACCTCACGAAAATTCGCAGCAAAAGAACTAATTTCCGGCCTATTCCATGAAAGAGGTTCATGGGATTGAAATTTTATTCACCCTGGAAGGTAAAGAACAAAAAGTATCATTGTATTTACATCACAAAAGTTACTGCTAAAACGAAAAAAAGGAAGATTACCAGCATCAAAAAACCAACTTTTGCACACAAAAATCTTCACTTTATGCAAATAAAACGATCAAACAAGTGCGAAAGTTACTTAAATCGAAAACGGAAAATCACCCACATCAAGAAATCAACGTTTACACAGAAAAATCACCACTTTCTACGAACAATCGATCAAATAAGTACGAAAGTTTAAAACTTTACTCTTGGGTTCTTTCAGTTTTGGTGACACGGTCATATTTTCTCGGATACCAAACAGAAACTGAGTGCAAAAGTATCAGAACAGAAAACCCACCGATCAACTAGCAGAGCGAGCTGAGAGAGAGAGAGAGAGAGAGAGAGAGATTGGAACTGAAATATTAACAGAGTAGGGGTTGGAGTTGCGACTTGGCAGGAGGAGAGAGAGAGGTGAGGTGAGAGACGGACCTCACCCCCATCTGATCTTCGCCACGTGGCATTTGGCGGGGATTAGTCATTCTTTGTCTGCTGTAATCGCAACTAGCTCAATTGGGACAACGAGAGAGCGACACGCCACTGAAGGGCCATGGCTTCTGTGGGTCCCTCCTCAGTCGGTCCGGCCCCACTGAGAGCGTCGTTTTCTTCTCTTTTCCGCCGGCGGGAAAAACAAGGCGCTGCCGCGTGGTATGGTAGTACTTAGCAGAAGGATGAAACAATGGGCCTACTTAACCCAACAAAGCATAAGAAATTAGAAGGAGAAAATGAAGGCTAAATTTACTCTATTAGCGGTTTCGTCTCGAAAAAACTCGTAGAGACATTTTAGTCTCTGATAACCAGTCTTATGATTTAGAAGCACTAAAAATTGAAGTTAAAATGTGCTGTATAATATACGGGCCTAAAATTCGTCATCAACCATTGAATTATCTTGTAAAGCAAATATTATATTATAATGTTAATGATAATCTGAATCTGTCTCTATCTAGTACATTTTTTATAAAGTGCGTATTACACCGTCATGTATTATTATTAGTATACGTGTATAATGTAACTCTCACACTTAAAGTTAGTAGCATGATGCATATTGAGTTGTGGTCGAATTTACTTGGCGTGGAAGGAGAATAGTCTCAAACATAAATGATAAACCGGTGTGGTGAAGAAGAAAAGAATAATAATTATCTTGCAAGGATTGCTTAGAATCATACAAATAATAATCATGGTTAGCAATGATGTTAAAATAAATATTAATCTTATGATTTGACATGATTCATTCAGATTTCAATTTATTGTAGGTGGGTTAGTGGAAGCCCCTTGTTTTCCTAAACCTGCCTCAACCAAGCGTCGGTGAAAGCAGAATAAAAATCAGACATAAAACGAAATTTGTCGTACCCAGTGCACAAGGCTCCCGCTTTACGCAGGGTCTGGGAGAGGTGAATGTCGGCTAGCCTTACCCCCATTTATGGAGAGGCTGCTCCCAAGTCTCGAACCCGAGACCTACCGCTCATGGGCGAAGGCACTTGCCATCACACCAAGTGCGACCTCTAAATTATTAAGAAAATTAGGCATTTTGGTAATTTTGGATTAACAAGGGACAAAATTATTAAGAAAATTAGGAATGAATTGTCAAATTAATCAAACTTTATTAAAAGAATAATAATAAATGATGAAACTTTTGTCATCTTGTCAATGTCTTGACCTTATCTAGGGTTTATGAGGCAGTCCCGTAGAAGCACATAAAAGTGCTTGAAGAACTTTGGGTTTCGTTAAAAGCACTTGTGAGCAAAAGAGCTCCTACAAAAGCAGTCTCAAACGAATGCTAAATACAGAACCAAGGTAAACTAAATCGAACTTCATGAAATTTGAAACCAAATCACGACGTATCATTCGTTATGGTGTAGTGCTCACCAACCAAGATCTCACATAACTCAGGGAAAAAGGATTCAATCTAAACAAACTTCGTGGAACTGCTTTTTTAAGGAGCGACAATCACTTGCAAAAAAAGCTGAATAACTCAGGGAAAAAGGATCAATCAAACAAATTTCATGGAACTGCTTTTATAAGGAGTGACAATCACTTACAAAAAAAGCTGAAGTAAAAATATGATTATAATACACAACAGCTCTTCAGCTACACTCAGGCCATCAAAATTACTATCATGAAACTACAACAGACCGGGCACTGTTCCGTCCCAGGCCAAGACCCAATCCTACCGGAATGTTTTCAGTTTTCGATTTCCCGTGGTTGTTACTATGGCTGCAATGGGCAGAATGAACGTGACCGTGATGTGGTGTTGAATTAGAATTTACATCGATTGCAGCGTGACTGTTGCCGTTTGTGCGGTGAGAATAGGCGTCCCCTTTCTGCAAGTTTGAAGAATTTATATCCCTCATCCCAATTCCCTCCTCATCATGAGCCGGTTCTTCAATGTGTTCCACATCTTCGTTGTAACCCTTGATCAAGAAATCCGAACAATTCTTCCTTATCCCATGATCGAATGGATTTCTGAACCTACCACCTGGGCCTCGAAGGTAGTTATAGCGCATCATGTTTGCCATTTCGTTAGTTGTAATGTTCCGTGATATCTGTAACAAGAGAGATTATTGACTAACAAATCGCTAAGACACTCTTTACACAGAGCTGCTGTTGTGGGGAGAAAAATATCTGGAAATATTTATACTTTTCCGATCAGATCAGATCAGATCAGAACAGAACAGTCTTCGATATTGGTTTTTTTCGTTTTCATATTGAGCAACTCAATTTTAAAAAGAAAATTTACCTGAGAAGCTTGGACAACGGTCAAAACCACCACGCCAAAGAAGAGGAAGAAATCCATTATAAAAAATGAAAGAGCACCCACATGTCTAGTAGCAACAAAATTGATCCATGCTCCAAAAGAAGATGGACACAATGGATCGCTCGAAACTCCTGAAAGAAGAAAATTAATCTCCTTTAGCGGGTTGAAGCACATATGGCCATGCAAACGATTCTATGCCTAGAGAAACTTCAGAAAACAGAGTTGGAAAAAGACTGGAACATACTCATAAGAGTAACCCCTCCAGTAAACACCATCGCCAAAACTTCCAGAACAAGGAAAGCAAAGAAATCCCACTTGTTTTTCTGCACAGCATGAAAAAAAGAGAAAATAGATTAAACTAATATAACATGAAAAAGTTGGAAAAACAATCCAGAACACCAAAACTTATGTCATTGCACCTTGCCAATGCAATTGGATACCCAGGGGCAATGGTGGTCAAATTGTTCAACACAACGATCACAAGTTGGACAGTGCTTTGCACGAAGAGGCCTGACAATCTGATGACAACGCCAGCAAGTATGTTAGGTGATATGTTCTAAGAACATAAAAGGGTCATATATAAGTACCACAGTAGGCAACCAATAGTACCTTGCACGTTGCACAGAGCTGAGACCAATTACCAGCTAGCAAGGCAGGATTATTTATCTCAATCTTCAAAAGAGGCTCCTGTTAAAAAGATGAGAAACCAATGTTAACATACGGCAAGTCAAGAGCACATTATGATTCTTATCTATGATATGACAGTCATAATAATAAGCTTAACTGTAAGAAATCCTAAGTGGAACAGCCTGAGATGGATTAAAATATTATGCAGAAAGAAGGTGGAAATAAGATAAGATGAAGAAAGGTACGGTACAAACATCATCTTTCATATTTTGTGAATCATGGACATTCATTCGGATGTAACCTGGATCCTTGCTGCAATAAGAGCAATTAAAAAAAATAATCAACCAAACATTTAATTAAGTGACATTGCTCTAGATGGCACCATAATATCTATGCATACATCCCCAAAACGATGTGTGTGTGTGTGTGTGTGTGTGCAAGACAAAACATGAATTATTAAAACGTGAATTATTTCCATCATTGTAGTCAGTCTACAGCCAGCTAAAGTATCAACAAAACTCCACAAGTCTGATAATCAGAGAGTGAATGCTTAACATGTAGGCAATTAACATCATAGAACTCAGAAATTCTCTATGTCGTACCTGCTGCATCTATAGAACATAACAAGCCCGGATGTTGCTAGGAAAACTCCTAGCCATGCAACAAAAACTGATCCAGCTGTTAATTTTGGCAGACTTGGTGCTGCAACAAAGTTGGACAGGGGGAGAGGAGTCGGTATAAGTATTGTATAATCCTGACATTAAGGGCACATACTGAAGTTTCATATAAAGTTCAGGGCAGATACCCATAATGACAGAATGAGTATAGGTCACCAGGAGCACAAAGATTATACACCAAAGTAGTGGCGCAAGTCCTAGTTTTGAAATTCTTCCAAGACGACTGTTCCCATCACAGCGTTTGTCAAGCAGTCTTCTAGCATTCCCCTACATAATCAAATTTATCAGAGCATGATCAGTTCTTTCCATTCTTTCATTTACGAATTCAACTGTATACACATTATATGTAAGGCTCAAACCGAATAGAAGCACCAGACTAAAAAAGAAAAACATCTAGGAACTTCCTGTTAAGTCTATAAATAAAACTATAGTGAGAACAGAAGAAAACAACAAAACCAATATTCTCCACTCGTTAGATATTACGAGGCATTCTTTCTAAACATAAAAGTCCCAGAAAAGAACCGATCAAAAGTTTAAAGGATTCATCAGATCATTGCACAGCTTGAAAACTTAAGTCCTCAAATTCATTGAACAAATAAGAACATTACTAACCAATGTTAAAAGTGTTTGGTTATGGAACACCTACAAGGAAAAAGGCAACTTGTCTGTGATTCTTATCAGCGGCAAGTTGTGCTGGTGTAAGGCCAGTGTTGTCTGTAACCATTAAGTCGTCCTTCTTTCCAGCCTGTACCAACACTGTACATGCCTCCAAGTTACCCCTGATAGCAGCCCAATGCAAAGGAGTGCAACCTGAAGTCACAAAAAAAGGTAATGAATTAATAATTTTGCATAATAGGTGAAACAAAAGCACATTTCAGCATCTATAACCTAGTCATATAATAATGGAACGGAGATGGTACTAACCCTCCTTATCTTGGCGTCCTTTATATGCATCCAGAAATAAAAGAAGACGTATACAATCAGCAAAACCTTTATAAGCAGCCCTAAACACAAAAGGAAAAGAGTGAATCAAATTTACATGATAAAAGCAGAAACATAGTGCACATTTTCCATGTAGAAAATATAACATATCACTGGAAAGGGGTAGGGAAGTAGTTACTATTCACAAGAAATCAAAATATAATATTGTCACATACCAGTGTAAAGGGCTTCTCCCGTCATTATCAGGCACATCAGGGTCAGCATTCCATTTTGAAACAATATGGTACAGGAAAGCTGTCTGACCATATTGAGCCGCAACATGTGTAGTCTGTGATCATATCAAATTTGATCAGTTATGTTTCAGGCTCTTTCAGCCAACTTATAGGTCAAAATGGGGCCCTAAAGCTTTTAGCAAAACCGTGAGCCTAACACAAAACAAGCGTGCGAAACAACGTAAATTTGAGTTATCCACTTTCAGTTTAATATTGTTACATTGTATCACTACATGTCATGTCTTTCAGTAGCCACAACTGAAGAAAATGATTAGCTGCTGGTTGCTAATATTGGATTTGACTAAAATTGATCAAAATTACTAGCAACACACATGACCCAAAAATCTTTAGTTTATGGAATAACTACATGAAAATTCCATTTTACAATGCGAATATCGTACATAGACTCGCTGATACTAAGATACAGATATGAATACAGATGCTGGTGAGAAGCTTTACATACCAATTTTCTCTCCCAAAATCCATAATCAACAAACCATACTATTTTCTTAAGCAGGGTTAGTTAGGATTGTGAATTGGAGCATGAAGTAAAACTGACCTGATAGCCATACATATCGACAGCATTCACCCGAGCACCCTCTTGGAGTAATAGCTCCGCAACCTGGATTGCACCACGCACCGCACTCCAGTGTAATGCTGTTTGCCCCGTATGATCTGTGGCATTCACATCTCCTCCATGCTGGCATTTAACAAACCCAAGTAACATACTTGTTATACAAACTTATCCTGGATACGATTTTGTTTTCAATAAAAAACAGCAACAATCATAAATAACATCAAGAAAAACCAATAGCAACCTATCCAATGCTAAATTTCACCTTTTTCTCGTACGAAATGGTCATTCTAAAGCAAAAATCTATAGAACGAAAATTTCATTTCTCGGTTTCTTTTTCCATTTCTTAAGATAGAAGAGAAGAATTATGAGAAAAAGGTTGGATTTTTAGTTAACCAAGTAGCACAGAATTTATCTACAACTCCTCGAATGAATACGAAATCTCGGATTCGCATAACCAACTTAAGCACATTTCATAAACCCATCGAAACAAAGAAAACCCAATTCACCTAACTCCATGGAAATGCAAAAACAAATAAAAATTGGGAGCAGAGAGTGCATGAAGAACCCTCACCTCAATAATATACTGGGCGGCGGCAGTGCGGTTGTTGAGAGCGGCCCACTGGAGGGCATAGTAGCCGAGACCATCGGTCTCGGAAACAGAGCAACCCTCACACTCCACCAATCTCTGAAGCTTCTCCAAATCCCCATACGCAGCCGCCGTATACACATCGTTTCGCAGACTCTCTTCCCCAATCCGATTAGCGTCGCCATTGTTGTTCGTTGAATTGGCAGAGACGGATCCAGGATCACCGGTTTGGACCTCATCCTCGACGACCTCGATCTCCGACGACATATCTACGGGCAAAAACCAAAAATTGAGCAGCACGACCGGCGGAGCTGGCTTTTATTTGGTTTCGTTGACCTTCAATTTGCGATTAAATAAATCAATCGAATTGGGGGTTGGGAATTTAGGGTTTTTCAGCGAAGCCGGCCGTGTTGACTGGGGTGGTGGAGAGCGAGACGGAGAGAGAAGAAGAAGCCAAATGATTTGCCTATGGATTATCATTGGTCAAATTCCAATATTTCATTTTTGGACTAATTGGATTTTTAGTAATGTAATCATAACGTATTTGGAAAATAAAAAAATTAAGATTTAAATTTTGCATATTTATTAGTATTTAATGTCACATCCCCCCAAGGCGGACCACTTCCCGGGCCCAAGGCAGACCACTTCCCGGGCCCGGTCCACTTCTCGGGTCCGCTCCACCACCGTAGCACGATATTGTCCGTTTTGGGCCCCGACCATGCCCTCACGGTTTTGTTTCTGGGAACTCAAGAATAACTTCTCAGTGGATCACTCATCACCATGCCCTCACAGCTTTGTTTCTGGAAACTCACGAGTAACTTCTCAGTGGGTCACTCATCATGGGAGTGCTCTAGCCCCCTTCTCGCTTAACTTCGGAGTTCCGTCGGAACCCGAAGCCAGTGAGCTCTCAAAAGGCATTGTGCTAGGTAGGGATGAGAATATACATTTAAAGATCACTCCCCTGGGCGATATGGGATGTTACATTTAAGCTTAAAATTTAAAGTTTTGTTAATTTTTTATTAATTGTTAGCAGGTGAGGCTAAAAAGGTAAAGTTAATATCATATGTATGTTCACATACTGATAATTAATGAAGAGTTACACAAAATATATAAATTTGGAGCTAAATCCTACTTCACTCTAATAGTTTAATCCTAATTTTTGTATCACATGGGCTATTTTTTACTACCTAAAAACATTAAGCTCGATTTGAGTCGCTTTTAAAAAAACCCAAAGCACTTCTAAGAAGAATGTTTTTGGATTTCAAAGACACTTGAAGTGTTTTTTTGCATAAAACACTAGTTAAGTGTTTCTTGTAACAAGCACTTCAAGTACTTTTCTATAATTCACTTATATTTTTATTAAGAATTAGTCACAAAAATATTTTCATTTTTAACCATTTTAAAAACATTTTCAAACATTTGTTCTAAATTTTTGTTCGACATTTCCCATTTTGTTTTCCACTTTTTATTTATTTTACAACTGATATTTTAGCCTAATTACCAAATATAAAGTCAATCAATATCCCAAGTGTGAAAATATATCATGTGGCAAAAGTGACATATTAAATACTTTGTTCGCTTGTATAACACATGAAGATATATCACGTAGTAAAAGTGTGACATGTTAACCTGTACTTGAAAGTATAAGATCTTGGTTTGATTCTTGGGAATGGTAAGATAGTAACAACATTATTATAGTTGGTTCATTATGCAATCTAGTCCAACCCAAAAGCAATGTTGAACTGAATTATCCTGTATCATTTAACGCTCCTGGAGACGGGCCTGGACCGCTTGGTTTGGCAGTTGGAGACGGAGTTTCTATTTAAATACTAAGAGTTTTGAGTAGAAATTTCTATTTATTTTGTAAGTATTCAAGTAATACTTTTTTATTTAAATGATCCGAATTGCCTCATCTTTAAACGCGAGACAATGGGATTCAGAAAGATCTCTATGCTTCCATGACCTTCGCAATACCCAATAAGTCAACGCAAAATTTACCCAAGCGACCGATAAAATTACCTAATCAGCAATTAGTCAGCAGATATAAATCTACCGTGGTGGCAGTAGAAATTTCAGAGACCAAAAAACCCTAACCGGACAAAGCCTCAGTGGGTTTACCTTCTCCCCCACTGGACCAGACATTTTAGCCCGAACCCAGAAAACCCTTCAAAATTATCCGTCCCTTTCTCCTTCTCTCTCTCCTCACACACACACTTTCTCTCTCTGTGTATCTCTCTATCTCTGTTTGTGCAATTTTTGCTCTGATTTTTTGTCTATTTTTGAGGTTTTTTTTTTTGCAGCGAAGAAGATGGAGTTGTGCGCCTCTGAGAAAAAGGGCATCTGGGTTGGCTCTCTTTTGGAAGCAATGGTGGGCGACACTGTCGTTGCTGCTCGCAACTCCATTGCTCTGCTGCTCCTTGCGGTATACTTCTGTCTCTCTTAAATTGCTCTTATTTGTTCATAATTTTGTGTGTGTAAAATTGTGACATGGATTGAAGTGTCAAAGTTTCAAGCTTTTGTTGTGTTTTTTACTTTTTACTGCTCGAGATCTAAAAAATCTGCAGCTTTTTTACTGAACTATTATTTCAGAATTTGGGGCTTTTTTTTTTTTTTTTTTGGCTTTTACCAATGGTTTTGAAATTTGAAATTAGAATTTTTATTTATTTTTGATAAATTTAAGGGATGGAATTTGGTAGTTTTATGTATTAGGTTGTTTGGGGGAGAAAAGCCCTTTTTCTGCTTATCTTTATTTTTTTATTTTTTAGAAAAGCACTTTGTATTATTGATTGTATGCTGTCTTAAAACTTGTATTTATTTCAGTCAGCTTCTGGAGAATCTGGGTTTTTCTTGTTAATCGTTTGCTTTCATTCTATTTTTTTAATGTAGCATTGTGTTAAAGTTGCTTTCTTTTGGATTGTTTGTCGAAATTTTGTGTAGAAACTAATTGCTTCGATGTAATGTTACAAACTTCTTGACGCTCTTTTCCTAATGTTCTTGGTTTCTAGTTGGTTTTTCTTGTGAATCGTTCGCTTTCATTGTTTTCCTAATGCTCTTGGTTTCTGGTTGGTTTTAGCTCACACAAATTTTTAATCTTTTTCATATGCCGTGATTTCTATTTTAAGTTCATGAATTATTCTACATTTTGTAAATTAATACAATGAGCAGTCATAATTCCTTTTCATACTTATAAACTTAGAACAGTAGATTACTAAAACGACCTAATTTAGACCCCGTCATGAGAACAGAGTATTGCCGCAAAGAAATTTGCGCATACATTGCATATATGGTGTTACCATTTCTGCGTTTAAGATAACAACGCAGCACTATCCAACTTTCCTAACACTGTATAAATGTAATTGTTGTTGGGCTGTAGCACCGGATTTTACATTGACCACATATTTCGGTAGTTTTAGTTTTGAACATCTGGCTAAGGTTTGTTTAGTTTATCATATTATGGAGTGTTGTATGCCTTGTATTGGGATTTCTATTTTGCTGTTGACCGGATTTGGTATTGTACCATTGTTGATAAGCTATGAAGTATGTTTTGCAAACTTGTTTTGGTTTGCTGGGCGTCGCCTGCTACATTATGAGCCGCATGCCTAAATGCCGTTTTAGAATCCATTTTATGAACTGGGACATGCATGTTTATGGAAAACGAAAGCCTTGTGTTATTTGTTACTTTCTCTTTTTAAAAGCTGTTCACCAACACTAGTTATCGCTGTTTCAGACTGGGGCACTGATGAATGGTATCAATATGTCACCGGAATTGACTGCAATCACAGGAAGGTAATGAAATTGTTATTCTGTTCATCCAATACCAGCATCAATGGTTTTTGAGGGTATAATCGAATCTAAGTTGGCGACTGTCGCTTCCTTCTTCAGGTTTCCTTTTGAAGAACTTCTCAAAGTGGAAAAGCCTGGTGCGGAAAACAAAGATGCTAGTGATACAGAGGATGACAACGAGGATGAAGATGATGAGGAGGTGGATGACCCGGAGGATGATGATGCAGGAGATGAGGACTTCTCAGGTGACGAAGGTGCAGATAAAGAAGCGGATCCAGAGGATGATCCTGAAGCCAATGGCAATGGAGGCAGCGATGAGGATGATGATGAAGAAGACGATGATGATGACGATGGTGATGATGACGATGATGAAGATGAGGATGGAGAAGAAGAGGAAGAAGAGGACGACGAGATTCCACAGCCACCTGCTAAGAAGAGGAAGTGAGAAGAGGAGCCAGTCGTGCTTTGCCATTGTGTTGTTTCGGTTTCGGTAAGGAGTTATGAAGTAGTGAGGCATAATTTAGCTTGTCAGTTTGATCGGAGTAGAATTTACATTCCTTGTCCTTGATGAACCGCAGATGTTATTAGTTATCGTCGAGATACATTGTTCTCGTATGAGAATCAGTAGACGTCTTTGATGTCTCGTTGAGAATCTTCGTATGTTGTGTTAAACCTCTACGATTGATTTATATAAGTTTGGGATTCATAAAATTGAAAGAAACCAACCGTTTCTTTCTTCTCTTGTTTGCTGTCTTGGAGAAACCAACTGGTTCTTGAGCTGTCCAGGAGATCGTCGTCTTGAAAGGAACCATCTGTTTCTTCAACACTTTCTTCCCTCGGGGGCAGGTCTATCATTACTCGCACTTGATGTTGGTGAAACGAAAGATGTGCACGTGATGAGAGAGATACAAACATTGTGATCACCTACAGTAGCTGTTCATTCCACCAACAGTTAGTTGCTAATAGAAGTGCAACTTGGGTTGGACCAATCAGAACCGGTTCATAGTCAACTCGACTCTAAACCCGCACAAATGGGTTTTTTTTAGTTATAATCCGCTCGAATCCAACTCAATTTCAACCCGTTCATTGTTTTGGTTGAGTTTGGTCGATTATTTGTCCGTCCATCCCCAACCCAACCTAACTAACCAAACCTAATCTAATCAGATTGTAACCAATATCAATTAATGCTCATACTACACCGAAGTGAGCCAAGTCTACAAACTAACGCGCTTTCTATACATATTTTTAATAAATTACCCTTTATAATTACTTAAGCTTTAAGGGAATAAGAAGCTTTGATTAGTCAGTCCATATTTGTAGTCTCCAAATCCTAAAGCTTTATAGTAGATGAATTTATGAAATTAAAGTTAGCTAGCTTTAATGCTACTTGGCTTAAATTTTTTAGGAATTCTTATAAACTAAGTTGTTATAAGATTAAACTTGAAAAAATTGAGCATCCCGAACCCAACCCAATTAAACTTGAGTCCAAATGAAACCGAATGAACCCGAATGAAACCAAACCCGAACCAGAGCCCGAATTGTAAAAGTTGGGATAGGATTGGGTTGACCTTCCAACCCGCCCGAGTTGCATCCCTAGTTGCTAATATGCCTACGTTTAATCTAGGCTGGGATTAGTGCTAAATAGTCCAATCCTAGTCCCAGTCCATTCAATCAAACGCGCTCTCAGAGCTTGCACATATCATGTTAACGATGAACAATTTACGCTACAAAAACATATAACGTGACATTAGTGCAATTTATTACAAACAATGGAATTTACCGACGTCCTTGCGTTAAGAAAGTATCGGAGTTCTATGACAATAGAATGAGAAGATGAAGTTCGGAACAGAAGCAGAGTACAGTGATCTCGAGGATTTGGAGACGTCCTCATCCTTTGATTAATCGCAGAATTTCTCCCGACTGAGACTCCAATTGCGCTCCGCTGAATAACCTACAAGGTAATGGGTATGCAACAACAAACGTTAATAAAAGGCATCCAGCATTTGCAGAGTTCCATGGGAAAGATGCATACATAGACCACATTCTGCAAGGCCCGTCAACGGTCTTTAAAACTGAAAGGAAATGCTCAGGCACAGCTTTCGAAAACATGAATTCGCATTCAACCATCAAATCTTGCTTAAGTTTAGAAGAGAAGGAACATGGTTGGCTACAATACCATCAATGAGTATCACATAGTCAGACTAGCATCGCTGAGGACAAGGAAGAAGAACTATGCATATATAGATTCGAAGGTTGATAATTTAGGTTAAGCAAGATATTATGACATTTGCGAATAAAAGAAATATTTGAATCATCTAAAACTACAAAAAACAACTGGGTTCAAGGGTACTGGGGTTGAAGTCTTAGTCTAGGCATGGCGGACCAGGAAATAGAAAGGGTAAAATTATCGAACTCGTTGTTCAGCTCCTTCTAGTTTGAAAGCAAACAACGATTTTCCGCTCGTTGAAAGAAATCTTAAAAACTCAACAATGAAATGATCATACTTGAATTAAAGCTGAGAAGCTAATCGTGCACGAACTTGATCTTTACTTAATTGATCAGACAACAATGCGATATCAGCATTTTAAAGAGTTCATTTCGTATAATCGACACAAAATCGAAGGGAAATCCATATTCCGCCATACCCACGAAAGGTTCAATCACTTAAACAACAATGCCATCTCAATAATAAACATCCACACACATGAAAGTCACCAAATTCAAAATTTGTTGCAATCAAAATTCCTCACACCCCACATTGTAAGATCACATCAGAAGCATTCAATCAAGAAAGAACAGAAATTTCCAAACACAATTCAATCACAAAACTTACCACATTCACTCAGTAACGGGCAGCTTCCCGGCTCGAAAAGTCGCAAACTTTGACACTTCGGAGTAGGAATACCGAACCCCATTTTCCTTCAAGAAGTCCTCAAGCACCACCTTCACTCCTTCAGGGTCAGAACTCTCACACTCAATCTCATAACAAGTACCAAAATCATACTTAGTCTCATCCACCTCCAATTTCAAGCCTTTCCAATCATACACATCCCTCACATTCCTAAATCCTCCCAATCCCACAAACCCTAAAACCCCAAATTCCTCCCTCACCCTCCTCAAAACCCTAGACTCCGCGGCCATCAGCTTATCCGGCTCGGCGACGCAGGCCCGCCCGATCGAGTGATCAAGCTCCTCCTCGTCCTCCTCCACTCGGCTAATGCCATCGACAAGCACCGCCCGCGCCTTGAGCGTCACGGCGCAGAGAGGAGTCCTGTCGGAGAATCGTAGCCGGAGAACGGCTAGGCGGGCCGAGAGCTCGGCTTTGGAGCCGTCGAAAAAGAAATTCTCTTGGCGGTGCGTGGCGACGAGGAATGGCGCCAGGAGGGTGGTGACTTGGCGGTGAGCGGCAGCGTCGAGGAGCCTGAGCTTGACCTCGACTTCCATCAGAGCTTTGGGGATTTGAGACATGAAGGTTTTTTGAGGGCGTTCGAGCTTCGATTACTGAGGGAGGCCGATGCGGTGCGTTTTGGAGGAGGCGTCTTTGGCGCGGTCGAGGTGGTGGAGGAGAGTAGTGGCGGCGGTGGTTGTGGTTGTGGTGGACGAGGCGGCGGCGCGTAGCTTGCGAGCTTCTTCGAGTTCGTCTTTGTCTTCGATTTTGAGTTCGATCTTGGTTGGCTTTCGTCTCAGCATTTCTGCTCTCTCAAATTTCCTTCACTTTTGATATCCACTGCGTATTTTATACGTTTTGGATTGGGCCTGCTAAGTAGTATTGGGCTTTGATTCACTGAGGCTCGCTCGGTATCGTTTTTATAAGAAGCACTTTCATCATAAGCATTTCCGTAACATGTGCTTTTATTTGAAAGAAATATAATTGTTTTTCGAAATTTTAAATCCTTCCTGAAAAAAATCTTGGAAGTGCTTTTTGAAGAAGCACATGAGTGATACTTCTCCAAAAAACGCTTATATAATCAAAATTGATATGTAGTTAATACATGTTGCATAATAGTAAATCCCCTTGTTTTGAAAAAAAAGGGACCATGCTGATCAGCTGGTGGCCAAGTTATGGCAGTCTAGTTTTTTGGGGGTCGAAAAAGTTTATAGATGCATTTCAGTACCTCTTTGTCCACTATCGTGTGATAAATCCCTTTGTTCTGAAACTTATTTTTAAGTTTTTCTATTTTATTAAAGAATAAAAACTGATTAATTTTAAATGCAGTGATAAGATCATCACTCTAACTGAAGAGATTCTTTAAGCAAATTTCAGTTTCATAAATTCACATTAAACGTTTCAAAATTTTCACATAAAAATAATAAACTATTAAAATCTCCCATTCTTCAACCTTGATCCTCAAGCTCCCCAGCACCATGGCGGCAAAATCCCCAGCAAAATACTCAATGCTGTTCTTGCTCGTGGCTTGTGCGGCAAGCATAGGCGTAGCACTGTCGACCGCACCGCTGGCAGCATCACCACTACCCATCTTGCCGCACGGCCCCTGGGAGTCGGGACTTCCAAGGACAAGGACATTTCCAGGTCGGCCCGGCTGGAAAGAGCTCCGACAGTGCTGGGCTCCTCTCCAACATGTAACAGGCTGCGTCGACCAGATTTACGATGCGCTCTCCAACGCCCGATTAGACCTGGTCGGGCCGGCTTGTTGTAAGGCCATCGCTGAAACGTTTGACGATTATTGGGCCAAGCTGTTTCCTTTCAACCCATCTTTCCCTCCATCTCTTAAGAGCTTTTGCACCGCTCATCCACCTTCACCCAGGTCAACTTGAATAAGGTTTATTGTGTCACACCGTTACATCGTATTATTGATCGACTAATGTTATAACTAGTGGATCAAATTAGTAATCTTATATCCTAGGTCATGCTATATCAATTGTTACGACAATAATACGTAACGATATGAATGTCACATCAAAATTAAATTTTGCTTTTGAGAGAATCTCACCCTAGTTAGTTTGCTTTTGCATCAGTCTAGAGCAAACGATGCTCTCTTCTCTTTTGTTTAGGTTGTTTTATGTAGTAAAACTTTTTTATTTAGTTATGATTCCTTTGAGAAATTTGGTAAAATGCCCCTTTTGCAGGCCGAAAAAGATTTTTGCTCCTTTTTTTTAAAAAAAAAAATTTATAGGACTCGTTTAAAAGAAGTTTTCAAATAACTAAAAACGCTTTTGGTGAAATTGATTTTAGGTTCCAAAAGCAATTTAAGTGTTTTTTGGAAAAAGTATCATGTATGTGTTTCTTATCGGAACAACTTGAAGGTGATTTTTCAGGATTCACTTGAATTTTTACAAAAGATCGGTTTAAAAAACATTTTCACTAAAAATGCTTTCAGTCATTTTAAGCTAGATTTAATTATTTTCAAATTCTTTTAAATTGCTTAGAAACAATAGTTTATGAACTCGTTTCAGCTAAAATTTTCTCTTATGAGCAATGAAGAATACATATATCTAACTTCATTTGTTAGCTAAAACTAAAGAGAAATCTGAATATATATGAAATCGTAATCACGGTATTAATTCTTGTCTCTTTTTCTAATCATGTACTTTTTATTTGTTCTTTTATTTATTCAGACGATGGAACCAGCTTCGAATTAGGTCGCTGCATACACTTTTTATATACGCATACTAGCAGTTTACATGCATTTGTAATTACGTGATAACATTGATAAGGTATATTGGTATACAATATATATCCCATTTCAAAACAAAACATGCATCAACCACAAATACTAGGACTGATCATGTATATATATAGAACTAGAAAGTGGGTGTTGATTATGATTAGCCTAATCACATGTTAAAACGACCCATGTATATACTGGATGGATTCGTGATGTCATTTTTTAACATAACTTTTGGCAGATGTTTTTGTGGAACATATTCCGTAATGTATTTTAACGATCCGAATCATTTATCTTTTAGGGTTTTCCTCAAAAATTATATATATAGAGCAACTTCTTAGCATACTGTAACAAAATCTGAGAAAATGTATATAAGAGTATCGTAAGAAACATGTATTTACCATATAAGACTTATGTATGTCCTTTTCTTTTGTTTTCCTTTCTTTACAGCTTTGTAACTTTCTAGATAATTTCTCAGACTGAGCCGACCCATTTTGTTTTAAGTAATGGTTTTGCGTGGGACTGCAGCTAGCATGCAGTGATGTGGACCTTTCATGAGTCATACTTTCGATGTTCTTTTTGTTAATACTAGAAAATAAAAGATCCTTTATTTGAAATGAAATTCGAATTTCTCACAAAATCAGATGTTCATTTTCTTAAACCAAAAAAATAAAAGATCTTTTATTTGAAATCAAATTGGGATTTTTCGAAAAATCAGACTTTTGGTCGATCAAATTCACTTCAATTTGGTCTCAAAATGTCTTTTTTGAAAGCTGAAGAAATCCTAAGGAGGAATCTTTCTTAAAATATGCCATCTTGACCTCTAAAATACCTAAAATGTCCACAAACGTCAATTTGAAAAAGTTGCGCGTTGGGCCTTTATTTCATTGCCATGGCCGAACGGCTTAGTAGAAAAATTTGAAATTTTGATAAAATCATCTTGAAATACTCACGAACATCCACCAATTGAAATCACTCCAAAATTCATCCGTTTGATCACTTTTTGCTCCACAGGAAGTCGAATGTTGTACATTAAGAATATATAATAAAGTATCAAAATTCTACCAAAATAACCAATAAATTATAATTAAGAATAAGATAAAATATATGATATAATATCGACTCATCAACAACCCTGTTGGATAACTATTTCGTTTTTAACTTTTTGTTTTCGTTTTTGTATTCGCTTCTAATTTATTAAATATCCAGGTAGGTTCCTAATAATGTAGTAAATGTAGTCAAGTTCTTTGTTCTCATCCAAATGCAAAAGGATAGTAAGAAGCAGCCACCAAACTTGATGCTAGTGGAAGACAGTTCAGTCAATGATGTGGTTGTCCTTCACAAGAAACAAATAAAGCACCCAAAATATCCTCTCCTGTATATCTACAGGCTATCAAATATAAAGGGTATTTCCACGACCCTACCATTATTGTCCCTTGAATATTCAAGTGGTTGGCATTTCAACTTCAAAGTCCACCACTTTTTCTGTTCCAAGTCTTCGTACTTCAATAATTTGCATGGTCACTCAGATAGAACTCCATAGCCTAAACACTTGCAAAATTCAGCAACTCCATCAAATTTTCATGGAAAATCTTCCTATCCGTAAAACCCCTCCCCCTCTATTTTCCGTGCTTGTTTTTCTCCTCCATTTCTCATCCCTTCACTTTTCCTCGTTGGCTTACGATACCCCTGATAAGTACTTCATCAACTGTGGGTCAAATGCTAATGCCACCTTCAATAGCCATGTCTTCACTGCAGATCCTTTCAACCCGAAGGCGAGCAGCCGTATCAATGGCGGCGACCAGTCGGATCTTCACCTTACAGCAAGAATTTTCTGGCAAGAATCCTACTATGAGTTCGACATCACTGAAAACGGTACTTATTATGTACGTCTGCATTTCTTGGCTTTCGCCTCTTCCTCAAGTAATCTCTCCGCTGCTATTTTTGATGTTTCGGCTTTTCCTAATAATTCAAATTCTGGATTCATGCTGTTGAAGAATTTCACTGCTAAGAATAGTAGTGGCAATTCTACGATACATGAGTTCTTTCTTGGCATTGATCCTGGCTCATTTAGGATATACTTTACTCCTCGTGGATTGTCTTTTGCATTTGTAAATGCCATTGAAGTCTTCCTTGCCCCTGCAAATTTCAGCCCTGAGAATTACCCAAGTAGTTCCCCATTAGTTCTACATACAATTTACAGGGTGAATGTTGGAGGTCATGAACTCGGACCAGATGAGGACAAACTATGGCGAAACTGGGAACCTGACGATCATTATCTATTGAATTCAAACCCTGTAGGGGAAGTTGGACCCTCACAGAAGCCTAGGTACTTCGAGCATAAAAATGATGGTTTTGTTGCTGCTGCTAATTATTTTATTGCCCCAGATTTAGTTTACGAGACTGCCAAAGTAATGAACAATGGTAGTAGAAACCCATCCACTTCGTTCAACATAACCTGGTCGTTTAATATGCGCAGGAATGCTAAACATCTTGTCCGAGCACACTTTTGTGACCTTGTTGGCCAAGCTGCTGACATTGTTTTTAACTTGTATTCAAATGGAAACTTCATTAAGAATGTCAATAATTCTGTGTTTGTCAACCCGATACCTTACTACTATGATTTTGTGGTGGAGTCTAAGGAGTCTGAACTCATTAACATCAGCATAGGTCCTAATGTAGAAAAAACTTCCACTAACAATTCCTTTCTAAATGGACTGGAAATGTTGGAAATAATGGATGAATTGGCACAAATTCCAAATATGAAAGAGCACAAGAGCATAAATGTCCCTGTTGTGGTTGGTTCAGTTCTTGGAGGTCTGTCTCTTATCTGCATTTTGGTTGTCGGGTTCTTGTTCGGTTTGAAATACAGAAAGGCAAAGCATGTTGAAACTTCGGAATGGTCACCAATGCCTGCATTTGGGGGAGGGAGTACCCACAGTAGGGTCACTGAGGGAACGATTACTGGCTCCCCTATGACTTATCTAAATCTTGGGTTGAAGATATCTTTTGCTCAACTTCAGCAAGCAACCAACAACTTTGACACAAAATTTCTGATAGGCAAGGGTGGCTTTGGGAACGTCTATAGGGGAACTCTATCAGATGGCAGAATTGTAGCTGTCAAGCGAGGTAAGCGACATGAACATAGTTCAGGTCAAGGGCTTACAGAGTTTGAAACAGAGATAATGGTTTTGTCCAGGATTCGTCATCGCCATCTTGTCTCCTTAATTGGGTACTGTGATGAAAGGTCTGAGATGATATTGGTCTACGAGTTCATGGAAAAGGGGACCTTGATAGAACATTTATATGAATCAAATTTGCCTCGCTTGCCATGGAAGCAAAGACTTGAAATCTGCATTGGTGCAGCAAGGGGTCTTCATTACCTCCACAAGGGTGCAGCCGGAGGCATCATTCACCGCGATGTTAAGTCCACCAACATCTTGTTGGATGCAAAATGTGTTGCCAAAGTTGCTGATTTTGGCCTTTCAAGATCTGGTCCACTTGATGAAACCCATGTCAGCACAAATGTCAAAGGCACTTTTGGTTACCTAGATCCTGAGTACATAATGACTCAACAGTTGACAGAAAAATCAGATGTTTACTCATTCGGCGTTGTTCTCCTTGAGGTCTTATGTGCAAGACCTGCTCTGGCTAGGAATCTACCAAATGAGCAAATAAATTTAGCAGAATGGGGAATGAATTGCAAGAAGAACGGATTGCTTGAACAGATTGTTGATTCTTCACTCAAGGGTCAGATTGATCCTAGCTCGCTAAGAAAATTCATCGAGACAGCAGAGAAATGCTTGCAAGATGATGCTAATGATAGGCCTACAATGGATGATGTGCTGTGGGACTT
Source organism: Malus sylvestris (assembly GCF_916048215.2). Classification (NCBI taxonomy): domain Eukaryota; kingdom Viridiplantae; phylum Streptophyta; class Magnoliopsida; order Rosales; family Rosaceae; genus Malus; species Malus sylvestris. The sequence continues at coordinate 1,465,449 of NC_062261.1, forward strand.
GGACTATGCGTTACAGCTCCAGCAAACCGCAAAGCATAGAGAGCCCCACGAGGACAGCACAATCAATGCTTCATCAGAATTCGTATTGCCAAATGTTCAGCATTTTCCTTCCCATAGCTCTACAGCTAACCCAGATGATATGACCTTTTCCGGGGTGGATGAATCGGACTCGGCAACAAACAAAGTATTCTCACAACTGAAGATTGGTGATGCCAGATAAACCTGTGCAGTTTGTGAGGTCTGTAAGTTAACCTTGTTCAAGTATCTATAGATTGAAGAGTTATAAGCCTACAAGTTCAAGTGTGCCTTGTTAATTTGAGTCTTACTAGCCACGGCGTGTTATTCGCAATGTACATGTTTTAAATATATTTATATGTGTAAATTTACAAAAGAAAGGTTAAATATTTGAAGTAAATGAATAATTTTAAATTATGCTATAAGAAACTCCTCATAAACCAATGAAAGTAGCTAAATTCACATAATAAAATCGGTCTCTATAGAATTTACATTAAGAATAGAGAAAATAATATTTAATAAACAATTGATTGAATCATATTATTGCTAGCCTATTGTGAGGTTAAGCCCACCCTTTTTCCCCTCAGTGTAAATAATATTGTTTATTTAAAAAAAAAACAATCATTTGACAATTAATTTAATCATATTATTATCCGTGTGCGAAAGACATTTTTTATTTTTTGAATCACGGCGTGCTACTCCCGACTTACATGTTTTTAAAATATTTATATGCGTAAATTGACAAAAAGAAAATCAAATATTTGAAGTAAATGAATAGTTTTAGATCATGCTAGAAAAAACTCATCGTAAACCAATTAAAGCAACTGAATTCACATAGTAAATTCGGTTTCTATATAATTTACATTAAGAATAAAGAAAATAATATTTAATATATAATTGATTGAATCATATTATTACTAGCCTATTGCGAGGCTAAGCCTACCTCATTCCCCTTAGTGTAAATAACATTGTTTATTTAAAAAAAAAAACAATAATTTGACAATTAATTTAATCACATTATTATCCGTGTGCGAAAGACCTTTTTTATAATTGGCATTACAAGCCTCTTAAGATGTTTTGAACGTGTTTAAAAATAGAGAAAATACTATTTAATAAATAACTGATTGAATCATATTATTGTCAACCCATTGTGAAGCTAAGTCTACACATCCACCTTAGTGTATATAATATCGTTTGTTAAAAAAAAAAAACAATCATTTAACAACTTATTTAATCATATTGTTATCCGCGTGCGAAAAACCTTTTTTATTCTTTTCTTTCTTCCCACTTATATTTATATTTTATTTTATGATTATGAAATTGCCAAATTACCCTTGCATTATTTGATATATTATATTAGGATGCTTTTGGATCTTTTTGGTTGAGGGGCAATTTTGTCCTAATATTTTTGTCGAATGGCGTGGCCCCAAATTTTTGTTGGCATGCGTGACCCCATTGGGGCGCTGACTTTCTATTAAACTAGCCTTCATGCACGCGCTCACGCACATGCAGAAGACATTTTTTGAATCATGGTATGTTAAATGTATTTATATGCATAAATTAACAAAAGGAAAGTCAAATATTTGAAATAAATGAATCATTTTAGATCATGCTAGAAGCAACATCTCATAAATCAATTAAAGCAGCTGAATTCATATAATAAAATCGATTTTTATAGAATTTACATTAAGAATAAAGAAAATATTATTTAATAAACAATTGATTGAATCACATTATTGCTAGCCAATTGTGAGGCTAAGCCCACCATTCCCTCTTAGTGTAGATAACATCGTTTGTTAAAAAAAAATCATTTGACAACTAATTGAATCACATTATTATGCGAGTGCGAGAGACTTTTTTGTAACTGGCACTACACACTTCTTAAGTGTTTAAAAATTGAGAAATAATATTTGATAAACAACAGCGTGCAAAAGACATTTTTTTTAATCACAGCATGCTACGCACGACTTAGACATTTTAAATGTATTTATATTCGTGAATTGCTTCAACATTTTTTTATTTTTTTTTATTTTCTTTTTTTTATCACCAGTGCTTCGCGCCTCTTAAAATGTTTGAACACAATATTCATGATTTTTCTTATTTTTTATTATATTTTTCTTCCCCATCACGTGAGTACCATCAACTTTGTTATTTTTTTATTCTTTTCTCTCTTCCTTTTCATTTTTTTATTCTTTTCTCTCTCCCCATTTATATTTATATTGTAACATCTCACATCGCCCAAGGAAGTAGATCATGTAAGCCTTATATGTATATTCTCATATCGTACTAGCACGAGGCATTTTGGGAGCTCACTGGCTTCGGATTTCATAGGAACTTCGAAGTTAAGCGAGTTCGCACGAGAGCAATCTTATGATGGGTGACCCACTGGGATGTTCTAGTGTGAGTTCCTAAAAACAAAACTGTGAGGGCGTGGTAAGGGCCCAAAGCAAACAATATCGTGCTATGATGGAATTGAGCCCAGGATGTGGCCACATTGCCCAGTGGAGTGGATCATGTAAGCCTTATATGTATATTCTCATCTCTACCTAGCACGAGACCTTTTGGGAGCTCACTGGCTTCGGATTCCATAAGAACTCTAAAGTTAAGCGAGTTCGCACGAGAGCAATCCCAGGATGGGTAACCCATTGGGAAGTTCTCGTGTGAGTTCCTAAAAACAAAATCGTGAAGGCGTGGTCGGGGCCCAAAACGGACAATATCGTGCTATGGTGGAGTCGAGCCCATAATGTGGTGGGGGTCCGGGCCGGGATGTGACAATTTGGTATCATAGCCAATCCCTGGCTTGAAGTGTGCCGACGAGGACGTCGGATCCCTAAGGGGGGGTGGATTGTAACATTCCACATCATCTAGGGGAGTGGATCCTATAAGCATTATATGTATATTCTCATCTCTACCTAGCACGAGGCCTTTTGGAAGCTCACTGGCTTCGGATTCCATAGGTAATCCGAAGTTAAGCGAGTTTGGGCAAGAGCAATTTTAGGATGTGTTATCCATTATGAAGTTTTCGTGTGAGTTCGCAGAAACAAAACCTAAGGGCGTGGTCGGGGCCCAAAGCGGATAATATCGTGTTACGGTGAAGTCGAGCCCGGGATGTGACATATATTATATTTTATGATGACCAAATTACCAACTTGCCCTTGCATGATTTGATTTATTATTTGAGGTAGGTTTTGAATTTTTTTGGCTGAGGGGTAGTTTGGTCCAAATCTTTTTGTCGAAGGGGGCGACACCAAAATTTTTGTCGGCATCCAGTTACACCAAATTTCACTGTTCATCGCACTGGTTTCACTGTTCACTGCCCTTCTCGCCTTATTATATAGATAGATAGTGGGTTCAAAGAAAGAAAATTAAACCTTAAAAAAGTACTGCAGCTGTGGACGTGACTTTAGAATTTAGATATAAATTAAATTTATGATTCGGTGTTAATCGAGGGTTTGCTTAATTAAATAGCTAAAGTTTGGAAAAATATATATTACCATCTGCTGTTGCGTAATCCAGAAATAATCCAATGCGACAGTGATGGGTGTAGTGGGTGTCAGCAGATCATAGATTCAGTTTTACAAATAATTTAAGGGGTGTGTTATCCACACATATTTTTTTTACTTCTCACACACAATTTGTTAATTTATGTCCGTTAATATTTTTAATTTATCTGATCCAACGACTAAAAATTAAAAAGGTATGTGAGAAGTAAAAAGAGGTGTGTGGATATCACATCCCAAATTTAAAGTTAAAACTTTGGCTTTTGATTAATAATAATAATAATATTGTCACAAAATCCAAGCACGAAAGATCACAAAAGATAGCAATTTCTTATCTAACATCCAATGGATTAGGTTTTGGTGGTTCTGTTGTGGGTGAAACTTCACCTGATCCCATTGACAAATCAAGGCAATTAAGGAAGAATATATACACACACACACACTCATTTAACATTTTTTTTAATACATACAATAATATTTTATACTAAATGATTGATGAGTGAGTTAAGCCTCACAATGAATTGTCCATAATAATTTAGTTCAAATTTACTTTTGCGAGAATCAGACTTAAGATATCTCACTTACGAGTGAAAAGAAAATATCACTAAAACGTAATACTAAGTGGACACACTTATTAAAATATTAAACTATAATACATAAAAATATCAGTTAGACCTAAATTTTGAAGGAGCTACCATATACATAATCCATAATTCCACATGGTTGGAGAAAAAGATAGTGTGGGATCTAGCTAGCTAGAGTATAAATTATTTTATACTCAATGAACGAACAAACATATATACGTGGTTGGAGTCCGACCATGCCATGCACATGAACATTGACGTTTCATTGACTCCAACAAACTCTTGGTACTTGGTAGGCTATACATAACATCTTGAAATTTGATGTTGTGCTTGCTTACACAAGAAAATACCTTATGAATAATATGTCATCGAAGCTATTTGTCAGTGCCAGAGTTAGAAAACTAAATTACAAGGGACTTTAGGTCATATGAAACAAATTGATAAGGAGTATAAGGCATGAAATTGACAATCAAAAAAGAGGGATGAAGCTTTAGAAATTTTGTGGGAATGCATGATTGAGATGATTATATCATAAGAGTAATTGATTTTTATGTCTTATGTTTTCACATGGAAAGCTAAACTAAACTTGTTCATAAGCTTATTATAAAAAATTACCACAGTAGAGTTAGAATAAAATTTTATGTACATGGCTCAAAACTGCAAAAACGTTGTCTTGCACTTATATACTACAAAAACAGAAAAATGTCATCGAACAATTGTATGATAACCAAGCCTAGTGTATAGTTTGGCTCGCCAAATCGATCGTCTCAGAGCTAATTATGGTTGTGTTTCATTGTTAAATCAAGTACTCTCGAAATATAACATTATGGATACATTTATTACTTTGTATTCTCATAATTCAATGCTTTGATTCCACCATTGGATCCTTCAAATAAGAGTAATGCTAGATACACAAATTTTTTATCCAAATTTGCAAATCATGTGATGCATTACCAATAAAAAATAAGCACGTTAATCAACAATTTAACAATAATCCAATCACCAACAATCACGTCATATGATTTACAAAATGATTTAAATATATGGTATTTCTAGCATTACACTTGAAATAAACTATCACATTATCAAATCAAGTATTCGATTGGGAAATTTAAGGAGAGCAAGATAAATTTTTTAGTGTGCCGGACACACGGTCCGGTGCATCATGTGTCATAATTGTAGACATCGAAATTTCGGTAAATAAATGTTGACCGATAAATCAAAGTGTCAACGCTCATGTATTACATAAATTTTACACGTAGCGTGTGACTCAACGAAAATTGAAATGAGTTGGAAAAGTCATCAAATAGGACACGTGTCAACACCTGGCAGAAATGACTTATTTCATCTGGAATATTATATTCAAAGTTAGGCCTTGGAAAATTCTATAAATACAAGCCCATTTCATTCATTTAGGGAACCAATTGATATTACACCTTGAAGCTCTGAAGCTCTGAAACTCCGAAGCTCTCAAGCATCCAGGTTCCCGAAGAATCGAGAAAGCTCTCTTCGTTCTTCGTTCATCGTTCTTCCAAGATCAAGCCCAAACGGCCCTTTGGATCAACAATCATCCACCAATTCAAGATCAAGCCCCGACGGCCCTTGAAGAAAGTGTTCTTCGTTCTTCGTTCATCGTTCTTTCAAGATCAAGCCCCGACGGCCCTTGAAGAAAGCCCCATCGTTCATCATCCGTTCATCCAAGATCAAGCCCCAACGGCCCCTTTGGATTAACAACGTCGACAAATCCACACATCCAATCGTTCTTCAAGATCAAGCCCAAAAGCCCTTGAAGATCCGTTCATCACTGTTCTTCAAGATCAAGCCCAAACGCCCTTGAAGATCTGCTCATCACCGTTATTCAAGATCAAGCCTCAAACGGCCCTTGAAGAAACATTCATCCTCAAGATCAAGCCCCAACGGCTCCTTGAAGATCCGCTCAAATCCACCTCCAAAGATCAAGCCCACGGCCATTTGAAGAAACTTCCAACAGTTCATCCAAGATCAAGCCTTGACGGCCCTTGGATCAACGAAATATCCACCAATCAACACCTTACGGAGATCGAATCAGAGGATCAAAATAGAGAGAGATTGTAACCCAAAATCATCAAATACAAATATTTGTTTGTGCACGTTGTTCTTGTCTCTTTCGTTTCAGGAATTTTCCGTGTTCACAAATTGGCACGCCCGGTGGGATAATCTCTACCTCTCATCTCTTTCTCCGTTCCAAGCACACCTCAAAGTCAATGGCATCAAGCAAGGGACAAGCCGTTCTTGCAACCACTGAGGGAAGGATCCTAAGCACTTCTGCCGTAAACGGACAATCCATTGGCGCCACGACCGCTCATCAACATGCCACTTCAAAATTGGTGCCGCTAAAAGAGCAAGGGGAGCATCTAAGGTGTGAGTCTGTCATCAACCTGACCTCGCTGGGGGCACCGAAGCATGATGCTGAGGCACATAAGATGACATCCCAAAGCAGCCAACGACGTTCTTCATCAGCATCCTGGATGTCTAAAGGAAAGTCACGTCTATTGGTCGCACAAGTCATGACTATCGGCGTTACCTCCGTTGAAGAACAACTGGCTCAGATGAATGAAGCAATCGCAAGGCTAACCCGAACTGTGGAAGAAAAAGACTTGCAAATCGCTGCACTCGTCAGCCGACTGGAGCCACAGGACGACGAGAACCCTAACCCAGAAGATGAGCCTCAGGTGGAGAAAAACGATGCGAAGCCGGAGCCAGACTAAGCAGCGGCACTCATGGGATCTCTTTCTATTCAGCAGCTGCAAGAGATGATCACCAACACCATCAAGGCACAGTACGAAGGGAGCTCAAATACCTCCGGGTTGTACTCAAAGCCGTATTCAAAGAAGATCGACACCTTAAGGATGCCGAGGGGTTATCAACCACCAAAGTTCATGCAATTTGATGGAAAGGGAAACCCGAAACAGCACGTTGCCCACTTCGTTGAAACTTGCAACAACGCGGGGACGGAGGGAGACTACCTCGCCAAGCAGTTTGTGCGCTCGCTGAAAGGAAATGCCTTTGAGTGGTACACGGACCTAGAGCCCGAGTCCATCAATAGCTGGGAGCAATTAGAGCGGGAATTCCTCAACCGCTTCTATAGCACCCGCCGCACTGTGAGCATGCTAGAGCTGACGAGCATGAAGCAATGGAAGGAAGAACCAGTCATGGACTACATCAACCGATGGCGTAATCTAAGCCTCGACTGTAAGGACAGACTCTCCGAGATTTCTTCAATCGAGATGTGCATCCAAGGCATGCAATGGGGTTTGCAATACATCATTCAAGGCATTAAACCGCGAACCTTCGAGGAATTGGCTACTCGCGCCCATGACATGGAGTTGAGCATCGCCCATCATGGGAAGAAAGAACCGATCACCGACTACAAGAACGACAAAGTTCTTGGGACAAAGGTGGAAAAGGCCACATGGAAACCCACCAAGGAAGCGATGACGATCAACACAGCTCCCGTCAAAATCTCCACACGAGGCAAGGCGATTCAAACCGAAGCTTTTCGTGATCAAGAGATGCGTAGACGCACTTTGAAGGAGCTTGAGGAGAAGATTTATCCATTCCCCGACTCTGATGTAGTTGCCATGCTGGATGACCTGTTGGACAAGAAGGTGATCAGTTTGCCTGAGTGCAGACGGCCGGAAGAGATGAATCGTACCGACAACCCAAGGTACTGTAAATTCCACCGCTTCATCAGTCATCCAACGGAAAAGTGCTTCGTACTGAAAGATCTCATCCTGAAGCTAGCACAGCAAGGGGAAATCGAGCTTGACCTCGAAGACACGGTGGCGGCACACACTACTACTATCGTGTTTGAATCACTCGATCATGTGCATCTCCGAAGCATGCATGATCATTCCCGTCAATGTTCAAGTCACATGGCACCTTCTACACAACCATCACCGGGGGCAAGCAACCAAGATGCATCTACTGGTGATAAGAAATGGCGGACATCGGTGACCTACAAAAAAACGAGGAAGCCAAGACCACAAGCCACAAGGCCAAAAGAGGAGCCTAAACCCGCCCCTCGAACTTCAGTCTTCGAAAGACTGAATTATTCAAAACCTAGAATTGCAGCACTTGATCGCATCAATGGTCGAGACCAAACTTCTGTCTTCAAAAGGCTTGAGACGCCAACACCGCAAAGATCAGTCTTTGAAAGGTTATCAAAGCCCAAGAAACAAAGCGGCACAGCTAGATCTCCTCCGCAACGGTCGGCTTTGGACAGACTTGAAGAAACTAAGAAGCCTTCTAGAAACAGGAAGACAACGCCAAAGGGAGAGAAGCTCGACAGTCTAGCAGGAAAAAACGATGTTCAAAGCTTGATTCCTTCAAGGATGAAGCGCCAAGCAACTTTGGAAGTCGACACAAAAGGACCACTGAAGGTAAGGAGGCGCACCATCATCTACACCGGCCAATCTTCACGGCAACAAACCCAAGAGGACCGCACTGAAGAGAAGGCCCGAGAAGACAAAGAAGACGAAATCCTGGAAGAAGACGTCACTTCCAGCTCTGTCAACTCAAAATCTTCACCTCAATCGCTGGGGGCATGCTCCAAAAACATGCCAGTCAAGCCGAGTGAAGTTGAAGGATAGACTTATGTCACTCCGAAGAAATTGCACAAAAAGCATATGTCTGCTCCACAAGCTCATAAATGGGAAAGGGGGCAAAACAGCTCCTGTTCACCTCTAGAACAATGTGAAAGTGTTGGAGATAATGAAACTTTGACGCGAAGATCATCCATCCCCATCACGATGTGTGACATCTTCCCAGAAGACTTCTTCAACTACTCAGTCAAGGCTCCTTGCTATGAAGATTGCGAGGAACGACTCTCTCAAATCGCTTGACGAACCAAAGCTCCTTGTCTGCACGAGCCTAAACTGTAGGACACAAAGCTCCTTGTCCGCACGAGCCTAAACTGTAGGACACAAAGCTCCTTGTCTGCACGAGCTGAAACTGCATGGCACAAATGCTCCTTGTCTGCACGAGTTGAAACTGCGAACGACACCAACGCTTCTTGCCTGCACGAGCTGAAACTGCATGGCACAAATGCTCCTTGTCTGCACGAGTTGAAACTGCGAACGACACCAACGCTCCTTGCCTGCACGAGCTGAAACTGCAACACGGTACCAAATGCTCCTTGTCTGCACGAGTTGAAACTGCAAACGACACCAACACTCCTTGCCTGCATGAGTTAAAACTGCAAACGGCACAAAAAGAAAATGCCAAAAATATGTATGTTTTGAACTACGTTACGACTTGATCTCTTCTTTGGAGGGGTACGTAGGCAGCTCGAATGTTCAATTTTTCGAGTTCAGTCACATCAAAAAAAAAAAAAGTGTTTTATTAAATAGAGTCAATTTTATTACAAAAAAAGGAAAAAATGAATACATATGTTATTATGTATTTACAAAAAAAAAACAAAAAAAAAAAAAAAAAAACAACAACAACAACAACAAAAATTATATATAATATATATTTTTATATAGCGGGCCTAGGTCCAGCTCTCACCAATCAACACCTTACGGAGATCGAATCAGAGGATCAAAATAGAGAGAGCCCTCCAGCGGCAGGCCCTCCAGCGAACGACCCGTCGTTTTCTGCATCGCCTCGCGCCGGATCGCCGCGGCTCATTTGCAGTCCCCGAGCTTTGATTCGAGCTCGTAAGACGCTGTCATTCTGGACAACACGGACTCGACGATCTCCTCGTCTTCTTTAGAGATTAGCTGCTCGTCTTTCTTCTGCTGAGGCGGACGCGGCGGCGGCGATTCGAGAAGGGGAGTTGCGGATGAACTCGGAAATGAAGACGAGGGAGTAGTTGGGCCGATGAACTCGTCGTTGAGGACAGAGGAGTTAATCTCGATCTCGACGAGGGTGATGGCGACGGTGGGGGCCTCGGCAATCGTGACGCGGCGAAGAGCGTTGGCGATGCTGGCGTCAGTGTCGCGGAGCTCAAACTTCACGTAGTCGTCACGCATTTTGAAGATTTTGACGCGCGGGAGCCTTTGGTACGATTTGCCTTCCATTCTCACTCGTCAGACTGTCCGAGGGAGAGAGAGAAGAGAGCTGGGCTTGGATTTGGGCCAGTGGTATCCGGCTGCCCATGGCATTTGGTGAGCTTGGTGAGAGTCGCTGGACCGCTGTTGCTCGACGGAGAAGAGTACATGGTGCCAATGGCGACAACGGAGGGGTGCCTGGTGGCCAGCACCAATAGGGGATTCGAGGCAATCTACGCCTCAGAAGATGCCGAGAGTGTCCTCTTCAACGACTCGATGCCTCAGAGCTTCAAATTGTCTCCCAGCAGCCTCCACTTTCAGACTCTCTCTTTCTCTCTCTCATGGCGTCCCCAATTGAGCAAGCAGGTGACGGGGCGGCACAACGACACGAAGTTTCACTTGGCGGCTCAGCGCGCGGATCCAGCCGCCGTAAAGAAGATTCTCGGCGATATCGATTTGCAGATGGTGGGGACCGTAAGCGGTGCGGAGTTTGATACAGAGGTGGCTGAGGTCCGGGCGGCGGTGGTGAATGAGGTGAATGAGCTGGGAGAGACGGCTTTGTTCACGGCGGCGGATAAAGGGCACCTTGATGTGGTTAAGGAGCTGCTGAAGTATTCGAACAAGGAGACCGTTACGAAGAAGAACAGGTCCGGGTTCGACCCCTTGCATGCTGCTGCAAGTCAAGGACACCATGCCATTGTCCAGGTACTCCTAGATCATGATCCTGGGCTAAGCAAAACACTGGGCCCGGAAAATTCAACCCCACTTATATCCGCAGCCCATAAAGGGCATGCAGCAGTAGTTGATGGACTGTTGTCGAAGGATTCTACCTTGTTGGAAATTTCTAGATCAAACGGGAAGAATACATTGCATCTAGCTGCAAGACAGGGGCATGCGAAGATTGTAAGGGCATTGCTTACAAAGGATCCACAATTGGCACGAAGAACTGACAAGAAAGGGCAAACTGCATTGCATATGGCTGCAAAAGATGAGCTATGCAGGGATGTATACAGCTTTGGGGAGATCATGCTGGGGATTCTAAGCCGCGGCAGGTTGATAAATTCTGGCGCAAGTATGCATAGCAAGTCAAGAGACGTTGTTCTGCGGGAAATCTACAACGAGAACGAAGCTGGTTCCAACATTTCACTGCAAGAAGAGGTAAAACTGGTAGTTAAGGTTGCTATGCTTTGCACCAGGAGTAGGCCATCCGATCGACCATCCATGGAAAGTGCATTGAAGCTTTTATCCGAGTCGAAAATCCAGATGAAAAAACAACCCAACTTTTGAAGCAGAAGGTGAAGGTCCCAGCAATATCAACCCGAAAGATTAACACAAAATGCTTTAATGGCATCAAAATTCAGGATACAAAATAACCGAGGCGGCATGTTAGGCAGTCCTCAGTCAGGCATAGCTGGGATGACAAGAGGCAGACAGATGCATTTGGGATCCGCTGGTTTCTCCTGGTCGTCGTCTTCTACTCCAAAACCAACAGCGAATGGTCCGATAATATACAGAATCTGATGGGTTCGGCAACTCCGAGTCAGTGCCAGAAGCCTATTTCTCCATCGCCCACTTCGTCGTCCTCCGTGGCGTCTCCGGCGTCCTCCACGTACTCCGAGCAGTCGCTCACGGAGGCCGCGACGGCCATTTCTGAAGGGAAATCTCAGGCCGCTGCAGAGATCCTCGCCCGGATGATTGCGACACAGGTCCCGGATTCGAGACCCAATTCAGAACAAAGGCTTCTGGAGTTCCTGGGTTTAGCTTTGAAGTCTCGGGTCGACCCGATTGATAATTCGCCGCCGGCAAACGAGTTTTTTGGGCAGGAGCATAGTGGGTCGATTCAGTTGCTTTACGAGTTATCTCCGTGTTTCAAACTCGGGTTTATGGCTACTAATCTTGCAATCCTTGAAGAGACCTTGACGGACCAACCAGCGACCAATAAGGTTCATGTGATTGACTTCGACATCGGGCATGGCTGTCAGTACATGCTCCTTTTCCAAGCACTCTCAACGCGTGTGATTCTGTACTGTGAGTCTCCAGAGTAGCTACTACTGGCTTCCATGCTCCGCTCAGGTGGAGGGTCTTGGGTTCGAAGGTTGGTGTGCTTCTCATGCTCAGCAACATTTGATTCGGCCTCAACATCATCAGCAACGTCAGCATCAGCAGCGTGATTCTCGACTCCGAGCTTGGCTCCGCTCCCTGCAAATTCCTCTACCCACCACCCAAATTTATACAGAAAAATATATTGAAAAAAAAAAAAAAAAACAAAAAAGATGGGGATGGTGGAGCAAAGTGGTGCTGGCACCACGTGAAAAAAGAAAAGAAAAGGGGAATGGTGGATCAGCACCATGTGAAAGCAAAAGCAAAAAAAAAAATAATGAAAAAAAAATTAAATAAATAAATAAATAAGATATATATATATATATAAATAAATAAAAATAAAAAATAAAAAAAGGGAGAGAAGGTGGATTCTTGGTGGCTAGCACCATGCAAAAGAAAGGGGAAGGGTTTTGGAATGGTGGATCAGTCCACGTAAAAAAAAAAAGAAAAAAAAAAAATATATATATATATACATATATATACACATACATAATATATGTATGTATATAGCAAAAAAAAAAACGCATTGAGAGAGAAATAAAGTCCGTTTCATTGATTTTTCTGGAAAATTACAAAGGGAACATTTACATGCCAAAAAAAAAAAAAGGGTGCAAACAAACAAAAGCCTTCATTGGTCAGGTGGCGCCTCAGTACTAAGCAGAACCCCAGGAGGAAGAGGCACCGGAGGTTGACTGTTTGAAGCCTCAGCAGTCGGCAGAGCCCCAGAAGACGAGGGCAAATGCTGCTGGAACAAACCCACAAACCGCTGATAATCAAGTAAAATCTGACCATCAGATTCCTGAATCTGGTCAATCTTCCTCTTCATGTTTGTCGCATAGCTATGTGCGAGCTTATGCAACTGTTTATTCTCCTGCTTGAGCCCTCTAATCTCCTGTTTGAGACTCATCACTTCAGCCGCCAATGATTCAACTTGACGGGTTCGAGCAAATAGGCGTTGGGCCATATTAGACACAGAACTTGCACACTGCACACTGAGAGCCAGAGAATCCTTAACAGCCAACTCATCAGACCGTTTGGAAAGTAGTCTGTTATCTCTGGGAGTGACAAGGTTCCGGGCCACCACCGCAGCGGTCATATCATTTTTCATCACCGAATCCCCAACGGTAAGAGGACCAGTAGGAGATATGAAGGATGGGCGCCATATGTTGTCTGGAGAAGGCGGGACTGCCTCTTCACCAAGATTCAAGTCAAAACGACGGTCGGAGGGTCCAGACATTTTCAAAGTGTTGAAGGAAGAAGAGATCGGACAAATCAAGATCTTAGAAGTACAAGAGGGGAGTTTTTCACAATCGAAGTGTGCTTTGAAACGAACTGCGTGCCTCTATAAAATCAACACTCGACGACCATTCAAAAATCGAAGAGGCAAGCTCAGAAATCAGAGAAGCATCTTGCTTTTCCAGATGCGTCGGTGCCCGTCACACGCAAACTCAGCTTTGCGGAAATCACGGGTAATTTGTCGAAGCGCCAATCCCAGATATCGAAGAGGCGCCAGTCTTTTTCAGCCGCGTCATCACCTGTCATATGCACACTCAACTTTGCGCAAATCACGGGCAATTTGTCGAAGATTTTCGGTGAAGGAGAAAGCACGTGAAGTTTACTCTTCAATCACGCGTTAGTTACCGACACGAGTGAAAGAATAGTACCTCTACAGGTATTAAGGGACCTTCTATAACTGTCCACCTTCACATTCCATAGCAAGGCAGACATACAGAGCCTTTCTTCATCTCCAAAAATGCTTTCCCAACGAAGCCTCTCGAGTTATTCAACGTTCCTTATTCCTTGGGGTACCTCTGCAAGCCAATGACTCCAAAGCAAAAGTATCTCATATCACCAGGGTAGAAAGCAAGAGTATCTCATATCATGCGTTCTCCCTGTCCTTTCCTTTGTCCTTGTTCTTACCTACAAAGACAAGGATAAAGAAAACAATATGCCGGAACTTCCACTCAAACTCGGGTAAGGAACCGACTGCTTGGAACCCTTCCCTGATTGCCTACCTAGCACTGCTCTCGAGTACTCGTTTCCCACTGCTGCTGTACTTCCAAAGAAGCTGCCACATCTGCCTGGAGAACAGATAAGGCAAGTGAAAATGATACCTTGCAGCATGTGGATACAAGGTGCAGGAGGAATAAGCAGAGAAGAATGCGGTATGCACCGTCAACTCAGCAGAAGGAGTCCGAACTGAGGAACTAGAGAAGCTGCCACATCTGCCTGAAGAAACAAGCAGAGAAGAATGCAGCATGCACAGTCAACTCAGCAGAAGGAGTCTGAGATGAAGAACTCGAGAAAATGCCACATCTGCCTGAGGAACAGATAAAGGAAATGAAGATGATACCTTGAAGCATGTGGAGACAAGTGCAACCAAGCACGTGCCGATTCATCCGCTACTTCTTCAAAAGCAAGAGTATCTCATATCATCAAAGTTGCAATCACTCTGACGGTGAATTCGTTTTGACCCTCAAATTCTTGGGTCGACTTACTTGGCGTTGTAGGCTGCACGTGTCGATTCACCACCCTTGAATCAAATCCTTAAAGATCAAGTCACCAACTGGAAGAAAAGCCCATCAATCTTGAAGATCATACCGTTGACCAAACTGCTCAGGTGTGAATTAGAAAGATTGAACAGAGCAACAAGTCGTCACCTTCACCTCGTGCCTGCTTGTCATGTGTTCAAGTCAACCTTCAAGGATCAAGCCCTAACGGCCCTTGAAGAAGTTTCCAACCAAATTCAAGATCAAGCCTCGACGGTCCTTGAGGAAATCACAAGTCCGATTCAAGATTAAGTGTCTACCACCCTTGAATCAAAACCTAGTTCAAGAATAAGCTGTGGAAAATCAACAATTGGAGGAATCCAGAAAATCCTCCAACCCAGTTCAAGATCAAAGCTGTGGAAAGTCAACAAGCGCAACAAAATACGTGCCGATTCACCCACTACCAAAGCCAAAGATCATTCACCACATGAAGCTCCTTGTGGTCCAATTTCAACCTTCAAGATCAAGCCTCGACGACCCTTGAAGAAATTTCAAACAAAAGTTCAAGAACAAGCCTCAAAAGCCCATTAAAGAAATCTCAAAGCCCAATTCAAGATCAAGCCTCAACGGCCCTTGAAGAAATCTCCAGCCCAATTCAAGATCAAGCCTCGACGGCCCTTGGATCGACATCTACAGTAAGGGACTTCAAAACGCATCTCCTACACGTGACAAGCACATGTATACGACGTGCCTTGAAGTGGGGGCATTTGTAGACATCGAAATTTCGGTAAATAAATGTTGACCGATAAATCAAAGTGTCAACGCTCATGTATTACATAAATTTTACACGTAGCGTGTGACTCAATGAAAATTGAAATGAGTTGGAAAAGTCATCAAATAGGACACGTGTCAACACCTGGCAGAAATGACTTATTTCATCTGGAATATTATATTCAAAGTTAGGCCTTGGAAAATTCTATAAATACAAGCCCATTTCATTCATTTAGGGAACCAATTGATATTACACCTTGAAGCTCTGAAGCTCTGAAACTCCGAAGCTCTCAAGCATCCAGGTTCCCGAAGAATCGAGAAAGCTCTCTTCGTTCTTCGTTCATCGTTCTTCCAAGATCAAGCCCAAACGGCCCTTTGGATCAACAATCATCCACCAATTCAAGATCAAGCCCCGACGGCCCTTGAAGAAAGTGTTCTTCGTTCTTCGTTCATCGTTCTTTCAAGATCAAGCCCCGACGGCCCTTGAAGAAAGCCCCATCGTTCATCATCTGTTCATCCAAGATCAAGCCCCAACGGCCCCTTTGGATTAACAATGTCGACAAATCCACACATCCAACCGTTCTTCAAGATCAAGCCCAAAAGCCCTTGAAGATCCGTTCATCACTGTTCTTCAAGATCAAGCCCAAACGCCCTTGAAGATCTGCTCATCACCGTTATTCAAGATCAAGCCTCAAACGGCCCTTGAAGAAACATTCATCCTCAAGATCAAGCCTCAACGGCTCCTTGAAGATCCGCTCAAATCCACCTCCAAAGATCAAGCCCACGGCCCTTTGAAGAAACTTCCAACAGTTCATCCAAGATCAAGCCTTGACGGCCCTTGGATCAACGAAATATCCACCAATCAACACCTTACGGAGATCGAATCAGAGGATCAAAATAGAGAGAGATTGTAACCCAAAATCATCAAATACAAATATTTGTTTGTGCACGTTGTTCTTGTCTCTTTCGTTTCAGGAATTTTCCGTGTTCACAATAATACAATTAGTTGATTTTTTTTTTCAAATTTTCAACCAATTGTATTATGACACATAATTTACTACGCCGACACACTGAAAAATCTTTCAAGAAAGAGAGAGAGTCTCCAATGAAAGTTTAGATTGCGAGAAATAAGAAATTAAATAATCACAAATGGTATTTTTTTACATATTTGCATTTGCGTTGGGGTTAGTTAATTCTATTTCTCTAATTTTTTGCGAATCTTTTCATAATTAAAGTGCTCATGTCGACCTCTTTTTTCCTCTTTTGGTAAAGAAAAACCTCAATTGTTTTCTGTTTTTTTTTTAACACAAATTAATTTCTGTACCAAATTGTTATTGAATTAAATGCATCAACATTCGTATATGCATGGGATATTTACGTCAACTGGGTTTTTCACGACAGTTGATAAACCGTGCATGTTTCGATTTTTATTCAAAAACCCTAATCAGTTTTCCATAAAATAAAAACCCTAATCGCTTTTACCGTAATTACTATTAGTTTTGCCAAATGAAATACAAATATAAAATAATGACCCTTTTTCAAACCCCGAGCTAAGTGCACGTTAAGAATCCAAAAATCAAGACCAAGTGGGTGGCTGGGCGCCGCTGTCAAACAGTAAAACCAGGCATATTTCTACCATTTCATGATTTTCTTTTGGTAAAGGCCAATCTTCGTACCTTCCGAGGGTTTTCTAATTTGCCAAAAACATAATCCAGTATATTAAATATTATAATTAATTACTTATATTATAATATTTGTTGCATTAAGTCGTGTTGTCAACACACAAAAAGAATTATGGTACCTTCCAATTTGGAAAGCAAACTCATGGACCCACTTATAAACTTGCAAGCAACTTCCAACCCCACCTCTAACATTGGCAACTTTATTCCATACTATATAGTTAATTCCCATGCTTTAAGCTCATCTAAAACGAAAGCCATTATATAAACAAAAATAATCAACATTCTACAGCTCTTTACATGTAACGAGTCAAATTTTATATCGTCAAATTACTGGTTTTACATAAATGAAAGTTTATGTACGTAACTGTGGTTCTCTTGCTTTACATATAAGAAGTAAAGTATTTTGTAAATATATTAGTAATCTTGAGCACTTGATCATTGCGCCTTTATAGGTATGTTTGCATGCAAATCATATATTGACACGGACGTAAAAACACATACTAGAATCATACAAAAAATGTATTGACCAAAAAAAAAATCATAAAGAAAATATATATTATGTAATTTGTCGGTAAGAAAGAACAACTCGGAAATAATGACAATAATAAAAATAGGGTCATAGTCAGAGAGGGAGGAGACCAATGTCGTGAGTAGATCTCTCTTGACGTGGTTTCCCAATGGTTTTTTGTATGTATTATATGCCTTTTTTCTATCTTTGTAACACAATTATAGCAAATTGCAGATCTCTCTCTTTAAACTGTTAATTCATCTCTCTCTCTCTCTCTCTCTCTCTCTCTTCTCTCTCTCCTGTTACAAAACACATTCACTTTTGGCAATTTTTCAGTAATCTCAGCTCTTCATTTTTTCTTTCATGGGTTCCCTCTCCTCCTCCTCCTCCTCCTCCTCCTCCATTTATGTATAAACACAAGAGCTAGAGAAAGAAAAACTTAGAGACAGAGACAGAGAGAGAGATCTTGTTGCAGATGGGTTCTGATATCTTGCAAATGGGATTCATTTTCTGGGTTTCTTTTAGTTTCTTGGTTTGTACTGTAAATTCAAAGGTGGGGTTTGGAGGAGGAGGTGTGGAAGGTACAGTCCGCATCAATGGCAGAGACGCCATTGCCAAAATCGACGACGATTTTATTTGTGCAACTCTTGATTGGTGGCCACCTGAGAAATGCGACTATGGTACATGCAGCTGGGGTCGTGCTTCTCTCCTCAATCTGGTAACACACACACACACACACATTTACATATACATACACATATACATAATGTTCCTCTCACTAGAAACACCTACACCTTCATATGTTTTTCTTTAGATTTGTAAATAATCACAAATCATAAATCTTTTTATGCCTTTGGTTTTTTTAAAAGTTTATATCCTCTGATTCCATTTTCTGTGTTTTTAGTTAAAAACACACAAAAATAAATAAATAAACTGTTCTATTGACACAGGTTGTTTTCTGGGGATTTTCACAATTATAACTGATCCACAAGTCTTCAAATTTACTTTTTCTTATGAATTTCTATATGTTTTTGCCAATGTACGATTCAAAATATCCGAAATCTATCTTTGTTCTGTGTTTTTGTTCATATTTTTTAGCATTTATAATGCTTTCTGATATTTATGTGATAATTCTTGTGCAGGATCTAAACAACGCTATCTTGTTAAATGCTATAAAGGGTAGGAATTTCTTGATTCCATTAGAAAAACTCGGTTTTCGATCCGGTGTTTATAATTAAGAGTCGAAAAACATGCTTAATTCTCTGCTAATTGTGCAGCTTTCTCACCATTGAAACTTAGATTGGGTGGCACATTGCAAGATAAGGTGATATATGCTACACCAGATAACAAGCAAAGCTGTGATGCTTTTCAAAAAAGCACTTCTGAGATGTTTGGTTTCACTCAGGGCTGCTTGCCTATGAATAGATGGGATGAATTAAGCTCTTTTTTTCAGAAAGCAGGGTAAAAAAATATAATCTCTCTTCCTTCTGCTGCTTGATTAAAGTTTAGATTTTTGTAAACAAGAGCACGTAACATTATCCGATTGACGATCTCTTCAGGGCTAAGATTATCTTCGGATTAAATGCTCTCACCGGACGAACAATTAATTCGAACGGGACTGCAACTGGAGATTGGGACTACACCAATTCGGAGTCTTTCATCCGTTACAGCGTCAAAAACAACTACACCGTACATGGTTGGGAGCTCGGTGAGAACGCTTTTCGCACCAAAGTGTCGTTGAACAATGTCACAAAAGTTATAACGTACTTGTCTAGAAAAAACTGAGTGTGTTTCAATTCTTGGCCAGGAAATGAATTGTGTGGACATGGAATCGGAACAACGGTCTCGGCGAGTCAGTATGTATCCGATACAACTGCTCTGAAGAAGATAGTACAAGACATCTACAAGGGTGTTGAACCAAAGCCGCTGATCCTATCTCCGGGAGGATTTTTCGATGCGAAGTGGTTCAAAGACTACACAGATAAAACCACCACATCCTTAGACGTTGTCACTCACCATATATATAATCTAGGGCCAGGTATAACTGATTGAACAAACACATTGCAAAACGTCCTGTTTTTCGGTTTAATTCCCAGCTTCCTAACTGACATAAGAAATCTTTGCTTTTGTATTCTCAGGGGTTGATGAACACCTTATTGAAAAGATTCTCGATCCATCTGTTCTTGACAGTATTTCTAGCACATTCAGCAACCTCCACGGCATCCTAAAGCGTTCTGCAACTTCGGCAGCTGCGTGGGTTGGGGAAGCTGGAGGTGCTTACAACAGCGGTCGCCATCTTGTCTCCAATACATTTGTATATAGTTTCTGGTAACTTGGCCATAACATCTAAAGCATCTTCTTTCATTCTCTTGTTTGAATTCTAGCACGAGTCATATTTTCGATGTTTCAAACAGGTATTTGGATCAGCTTGGTATGTCAGCATCTTACGATACAAAAACCTACTGCAGACAGACATTGATTGGAGGAAACTATGGTTTACTCAACACTACTACCTTCGAGCCTAATCCCGACTATTACAGGTAACTACATACCCATCTTAATTACCTTGAAGCTGATTTTAGACAACATTTTAACACATACGATGCTTTATCCTGGCTTTCTCCATGCCAGTGCTCTGCTTTGGCATCGGTTGATGGGAAGAAATGTCCTCGCAACGAGCTTTTCTGGACCAAAAAAGATACGTGCTTACGCACACTGCGCAAAACAATCTGTAAGTCTAAACCGCAGCTTCAATATAACGAAAGACAACAATCAGCACTCTTTGTTTTCCTGAGCTAATTACGATTTCATCTTAACAGAAGGGGATTACGGTGCTACTGATCAACCTGCACAATACCACCACGGCTGAGGTCAGAGTTGCCTTCAACACTACCTGGACGCTGCGACATAAACACAAATCACACAAGCCTCATAGATCACATGTGACCAAGCTCCAACAGGGTCCCAGAAGTTCAACAGAAAGAGAAGAATACCATCTAACACCGAAGGACGGAAATATACAAAGCCAAACCATGCTGCTCAATGGAAACGCTTTGCGCGTAGATTCATCCGGGATCATTCCTAGCTTAAACCCTGTGTATGTAAATGCATCGGAACCAATTTTGGTCGGTCCGTCCTCAATTGTATTTGCTCACATACCATACGTAGTTCCCCCTGCTTGCAGGTAGGCAATGCTGAAAGTGTGATCGTTAACATTGTTTCAATAAGAGAGAATACAATTCAATTTTCATCCTCCATCTTTATACTGTTCAACTCTTAAAAGTAGCTTAAGCGGTTACTTTTGCACCCGAAGTCCTGTGTTTGGATCTCCGCTCACCAAATATAGGAACCAATTCAAATGTTGACAAAAACTTCTGACCTTTTGGAACATATTTATACCATGTGAAGTTGTGAACTGTTAAAACAGCTGTACAATATCGGATTCCACCCGTTGTCGTTTGGGGGCTAACTAAGAACAATTATTCGAGATTACAACAACAAAAATGTGTATGTCATGGAAGATTACATATACATGTGCTGTAGCTTGCCTTCTAGATGTACAGAAAGAACCAAATGGTGAATACTAAGCTAATTTCCGAACACAGGTGACACTAGTTATACAATGAATGACGAATCCCGCTATTTGGAAGCTTCATTCAAGATAAAAAGACTGAACTACATGAAAGGTTAGTCTCTCTTCGAAAAGGTTTGAGGCTTACTGCTGGCGAACACCAACCAAACGACTGTACCAGTCAGGTAGAAAAATATTGATGGAATGAACAATGATATCTGCATAACACGTAAGTGAATCAGTTCAGATGAAGTAATTAAAGGATGTAAGCTATTGAAGGTTGTAAAAAGTTGACAAGCACTAACAGAGGCTACTTACACTCCATGAATGAGTTGAATCAAGAAGAAAGCCGGTGAGGGCAACGCCTATTATTCCAGGTACCGCCCCAACAGTGTTGGTAATACCCTGAGTGGCAAATTTGAATCCATCAAATCAACTGAATTTATATCTGGGTCTGTTTGATTTAAGAAAATGCATTGACATATTTTTCATTGATACTCTTGTATATCAAGTCCAAAAGGAGATGGACTGCATACAGCTCTTAGTATCACGATTCACGAGTCAATTACGTCAAGAAATGGGCACGACAAGAACTACCAAGATAAGTCAGACCAGTGAATTCAATCATGCATGTCGATAGATAAAATGACACAACACAAACTTCCACCACCCACCCTTCACACCAGAATGAAGGTGCATATCACTAAAAATCCTAACAAAGATGCATATGATATGGATTTGAATTTAAGTTGATTAATAATCAAGCAAAGGGAAGAGATAGGATACAAACAAAAAAAGGACGCTCCATAGCATCTTCCAGGCTTCCAGCACACTAATAAAAATTCGTGTGTAAAGTTTACATACCAAAAGTATGCTCGCATATTCAGGTGACATGTCTTGATGGGTACAATACAATCCTGCACGTTTGAATATATTATGACTTTGCAGCGTAGGAGAAGAACAATTCTATTCACCATCCTCCAAAATCAAGCTTCAATTTCGATTGATTTGTACCTGACAAGGCAAAGCTCGAGAGGGCTAAACCACCAGTGAGAATCCCAACAACTTCCCAATGCGGCAATCCTAGATCAAGAGATGAAAGAGTCATGCAAGCTGCAGGAGATAAAAAGGCAATTGTTTGGCAAACTTTTCGGACCTACATGTACAAAACAAGGACATCAGAAACATTAAGAGTGTCTAAGTGCAAAAATTACCTTAAGCAAGTTAAGGAATGGTGCAAAACTCATATTATGAACGTCACAAGTTTATTATGTATTTCACAGGTAAAAGTAGCAATTAAATTAACATGCCAACACAAACATATCCATAAACTTGAGAAAACTTTTGAGGGCGTTTTTCATCTTTTGGAAAAACCTAAAAAGTTTCTTCTAGATGGAGTTTTCTGATTCCATCATATACAGCAGAGTAGCTCGGTCTAAAATCTTCTTACCGTAGTGGTTTGAACTCCAGTAGAAATCAAGCTATCAGCAAATTGTGATGCAATGCTGGTCACAAAGATCGAAGCCAATGGAGGAAGGATAGAGACCTGAAACAAATAAAAACCCCTTGATATCATACAACTAAATAGCTTTATAAATTGATAAAACCGTCTGCAGAAATATAATGCTTTGATGGGCATACTCGTTGAAATAAGTCTAGACTTACCCATGCAGCTTCTGTCAAATTCAGGTTCAGCTCCTCACTGCATAGAAAATTACATACTTTCCTCAGATACCAAGTCCTTACAAACATACTTTTCAAGAAAAGATTAGATAACTTATAAAGGACCTTAAGTTAATCTAGTACTTTTCGTTTTCCTTCTATTTCTAGACTAAGTTAAGGTCACCACTGTTGGCAAGTGTCCCCACAACTTACATTCGTTAAATAGACAAACAAAGGAAAAGCATACCTCTCAATCATTATACAAAGTAAAAAGTCTGCATGAACTACCTAAAATAGGTGGGAAGCCACGCTAGGCAAGTATAATGACCCCAGCTTCCACAAAAATGAGCATAGATCATTGCCCATACAGCTGGACTTTGGAAAAATGCTTTCCATGGTACATCCTATTAAATAAAAGTAAGTCAGAAACCAAATTACTACACAGTAATCGCTATGTAAACTATAAAGGTCGTACCCAGTGCACAAGGCTCCCGCTTTACGCAGGGTCTGGGAGAGGTGAATGTCAGCTAGCCTTACCTCCATTTATGGAGAGGCTGCTCCCAAGTCTCGAACACGAGACCTACCGCTCATGTAAACTATGATAAAACTTAAAAGCAATGATATAAATCAAAAGGTTTCAGTTATTTCTGAATTAGTCTAACGACAACAATAAAGTTTAACATTCGTCACTTAATTGTGAGCATTTTCCTCGTTAACACCAGCATTGCCCCAAGTCACACATATACAACAGAAAAAAGAATCACACCTTCAACGAGTCACCCAATTCTTCGGTACTCCATGTTTTCTTCACATCTGTTGATTGGGACCCTATCAAGTATTTCCAAGAGAATAAAAGGAATCATCACTATGCAAGAAATTTGGTACGTGAAAAATAAGGCACAAACATATGCTTGAATATTGATGACCTTGCCAACAGCATCTGGTACAGTTACCAGACTATCCATGACTTGAAGTTTTGACAAATCATTATCAAGATCAAGTACAATTTTTCTTGTGAAGTATGCTTTGTACAAATAAATACATAGTCTTTGGCATAGTCAACTTTATTGGCATGCAATGTGACAAATTTTTTTGTCATGCATGAACGGGAATATACAGTGATAGAATGGTGTATATGTCTTTGGAAATGGTAGTGATCAGTGTAACTGTGGCGACAATTGTGATTGCTCAGACATTAGCAAAATGGTAGCAGTTGCATCAGAAAGAGAGACAATGTAGTGAAGAACAATACGAGAGAAATGATAAGCACAAACAATAGTGGTGCCTTATCAAGCATTAATATTCATAAAGTAAAAGAATAGAGTATTATGAAGCTATCTCATGATTCCAAAACCAAACAGTTTTTCCTTAACAAAAAAGATAGTGACCGGAAGGCATTGGCTACTCAAAGAAACAGGCCCTTAATACTAAATTGACCTCTGATTTACTAGTCAACTTTATCTTCGGATAAGTAATCAACTCTCTGCATTTTTACATGAAAATAAGTAAGTTTTCCCCAAACAAACAAGGATAATGAATAAGGGATTAAATGCTCACGTGGAATTGATTCACCAACCCATGAGGCTTGTCCTTCGAGAAACTGAAACCCCAGATACCTTCAAGACATATATATTGGGAAACAACTTGAGCATATTGCCAGACTTCAGTATTTATAACATTTCATATTTTTCTAAAAGAAAAGAGGAAAAAAGAGATCTATTAACAATAAATTGGTCAAGTAAGTTCTTTTATAATTAATCATGACAGAAGGTTGGTACTTGGCAAAAAATCTAAAAAAAAGGAAAAAGAATATTGTTTTCGTTCCTGGCATATTGATATAAACAAATAAATAAGTTTTCACATTCGACCAGAAGAAGTTAAGGGAATTAATTCTTCAGCAAAAAGAAAAGGAGACCACTAATTCTGAGGTGTTTGAAACTGCTACTTACCAAGCAATCCCCAAAGAGGAAAATATGTAAAATACAGATTCCCACCCCAGATTTTGGATAAGGGGAGGAGCCAGAAGAAACCTGCAAGAAGTCCAAAGTTACAAATGGGTATCAATGAACACGGAGTACACAACGAATATAGACATAAGAAAACCAAATCTTCTTTAAATCTTATCCATGCAACATACCCTGCAACACTTCCTACACTCAGACCACCAAAGACAAATGCTACAGCCCGTGAACGCTCTTCCAAAGGTATTGTCCTGCATCCGGTAAACGATTATTAGGGTTCTCAAACACAAATAAATTGGATCCACTAGACAACCTGAATTTGAACAAAATAATGCTTCATGAACTCCACCTATGAATCTATGATGGACCAAACTAAATATAAGAATGTCATACATGCCTGGCAATAAGGTCAGTTGCGGCGGATGGGGAAACGCCTTCTCCAATTCCTACCTGTACTTCAAAGATAAGAGCTCTCAGTAAGTAACAGGTAGGTTTGATACTCAAACCAACAATAAGTTGGAAACCAAGCACGAAAACAAAGGGCTAAACAAAGTTGAACTGATTTACAAGAATCTGTAGAAAATAGAATATATCGTAGATAAGCGCACCAAAATTCTGGACAAAACTAAACCAGGTGTAAATCCAGCAACAAGAGGGACAAGTCCCGTAGCCAAAGACCAAGTTAACACTCCAAACTGAAGAACTTTTCTGCATTAGAAGAAAATAATAGATGAACATGGCTTATCTGTCCCGGCCAAAAGATAAATAAACAAGCATTTGGGGATTGAACCAATCCCGCCACGGATGAACTGCATGGTTCTACGTGTAAATAAATAAGTAACATAATAAAAACTTGAAATGAGCTTTTGAAAAACAAACCTCCCACTAAATATCTTGGAAAGCCAACCTCCGGGCAACTGACTCAATGCATACCCCCAAAAGAACGACGATTGAACCAATCCCGCCTCGGATGAACTCCATCCAAACTGGTGAGACATTGGAATTATAGCAATACTCAAGTTCACCTGTCAATCAAACGCCCAAAACCAAACTTAATCAATCCCACTTGCAAAAGGAACAAACTTAATTCGTTTAAAACCAAAATGCAGTAAACCCACAACCCAAAATCTACGTTCAATTGCATTTTTGCATCAAAGTCCTTTCCCTTTCACCACGAAAGCATCAAAGTTTAAGCTGAAAATTTCAAGCCCATAACTTGTTCGATGAATGCCTAAGCGAGAAATAAAAACAGAGCCAGCAGAGCCAGAACTACCTTATCCATGTTGCAGATGACAAAGGCAAGCGAAGTAGTCCCAATGAGCTTGTACCTCTGAGGTATGTTCTTCCACGGCGGCCAATCCCAATCAAAACCCACTTCCCCAGACCCGCTTTCCTGACTCAATTCCCCCTCAGAATCCGACCCAGAACCCGAACCCGCCCGTTGGACCTTATCCACCGGTAGCCCATTGACCCTCTTGGTTTCCCTGACGTTTTCCCTCTCCTGAATGCTACAAATCACTCTCAACTCCAAGCTGTTCTTCGGAGGAAACCGAAGCAAACGACGTCGTCTGGGTGAGGAGAGGGGAGATTGTGAGCTTGTGCTGTGTGAAAATAAGCAGGAGGAGCACTCGGCTCTGAGCGTGAGCTTCGCCATTTCCGTGCGTATCTATCCGTGACTAAAAGGTGGCAAATTCAATTTGGTTTCTGTAAAATTTGGAGGAGAAGGAAGAGGAGGAGGAGGAGAAGAGGAGTGAGGAAGCGAGCTACTGCTTGCTGCTGGTGGTGCTGAAGAGTTGGGGGAATTTTTGGGCCACGGAACGGATTGGTTTGTGGCTCAGGATTTGTTTTGAATTTGGAATTTTTTGGTGGGGCCCGCTGAATTGGGTCCCAACTCAACTCCCGCGAATTTGGGACTCTTAAATTTGTTTGGGTCGTATGAGGAGTTTGAAAGGTCCAACGATGTTAATTGTCAAAAACATCCAACCCTTCTTCAATTCGATTCACCTGAGCCCAATTGTGGTAGAGGGTCATGAGGGGATGAAACTTGGTACTAAAGTTACATGATAAGTGCGGCTAGTATTATTGTGTATTAGTATTTTTTATAAAGAAAACTAATGAAAATGACTTGAAAACTTTGAGTTTTAATGATAAGGACAAAATAAAGGGTAAAGTGAATAGTAACATGATTGACTTTTTAGTGTAAAAATGTGGTTTTTCGTTAAAGTGAACAGTTCCGGGAGCTTTTCGTTAAAATTTCATTTTTTATACATAAAAAAGAGTTTTTAAGTTCGATTTTCACAAATAGCAAGTGCGATATCAAACTATATATGTCAGCCCATCGTGAGAAAATTGAGTAGACCTATGTTACCCACCAGCAGGTATTTCGCAAATAGGTGAGTTCGATACTGAATTCCACTTTTGTATCTTAATTTTCAAGTGTGGGAAATTGGTCGTTTAGTATGTAAACTAGTTTTCGGTGGGAAATGTGGGTTCACTCAATTATCTATTTACAATATGCATTTTCTTCTCTTAAATTTATGCGAGTTAGATTGTCTACGAACCACTCTATTTCACTTTTTATATTGAGAAAGATCCCTTTATTATCCTTTATTGTTCCGTTCTCACTCAAACCATTCAGCTTCGGCTGAAGACGTCACACCTCGCCAATTCTCGGCGGATGGCACCTTTGGAAAAGAACTAATAAAACTCCTTCAAGAGAGAAAAGTAACTCTTTTATGGCGGGTCGACCCTACTTACATAAAAAGAAGCGAAACTTTTTTTTTACTGAATATTTATTTTTATCTTTTATGGATGACAAAGGAGAGGTTGAATTTAAAAATAAGAAAAACATTACTTCAAAATAAAGTAGCTTATAACATACTTGAATTTGGAAGAAGCCATGTATCTGTTGTTTTCTGCGAAGATGCAAATATTTGATTATTTGTATTGTCACGAGCTTTCCGGTGGAAAAGTTGATGAATAAAAAGTAATGTTAGTAATATTAAATTTGTAGATTAAATTTTGAAAATTAAAAGACATGGAAATTGATAATTGGTTTATTACTTATATGTTGATAAACATGCTTATTCTTATTAGTGATATATTAATTAGTTTACAAATTTAATCATCAAATTTGATCTCCTTAGCGTTACCCGCTGAATAAAATATGCTAATGAAAGTGCCTTGTTGCTGGAATCCTTCGTCTTTTCTCGTGCAATTAACCTTAAAATAGTGAATTAAAACCTTAAAATAGTGAATTAAAAGTTGATCTGCATGTCCTTTGTTATGAGTAGAAGGAACCAAATAATATAAATTTTGAGTAGAAAATTATTTAAGTTTGTGTGTGTGTGTGTGTATATATATATATATATAGAGAGAGAGAGAGAGAGAGAGAGAGAGAGAGAGAGAGAGGAAACTCTTAAGGGAAGGGGATACCCAATTTTTTTATAAAAATGAGAATTAGTTGTAGGGTCCTTATCACATCAAATTTTAATGATCCGAATCGTTTATTTTTTAAATTGCACTTCATATATCATCCTTATGTGATAAGGTCTGGTCAACTGCCCGGCCACCTCTTTAGCTCATCTCTTATCAACATACTTGAATTTGGAAGAAGCCATATAAAATATGGAGGCATATCTGCTGTTTTTCTGCGAATATGCATAGATATTGATTATTTATATTATCATGAGCTTACCGGTGGAAAATGTGATAAATAAAATATGCTAATGAAAGGGCCTAGTTGCTGGAATCCTTCGTCTTTCTCGCGCAAGTTTCCTTAAAATAACGATGTAAAAGGTGATCTGCACGTGCTTCGTTATGAGTAGATGGGACCAAACCATATAAATTTGGACAGATAATTATTTAAGCTTATGGATGGGATGCGTTTAATTTATGATTGGTTAGACATTGATCCTGAAAAATCATGATTTCTAAACATAATCCCACATATAATTAAACATCCAATAAAAATCTAAAAGTCAAATAAATTGCCACATAATAATATAAGTAACCTACTAATACAAATTATTTACAATTTTTGCGACAACCCACACTTAAAAATTAGCTTCAATCAGGGGCCTTATAATCTAATTAATCATCCTGATGTTTTTTCAATTTATTTATTTTTAATTTCTACAACATTCTAGTGCATTACTTTAAATCATGACTACATTACTATTCGGTGTAAATTATTCTCCTTATATATAATATTTAAACGTCTCTACTTTACCTATATAAATAATATCGCACTATAATATGTAATTTACCTACAATATATAAACCAAATATTCTCATATTTCTTTTGGCAATTTACCTATGATATATGCAAATAATATTCTCATGTTTTATTGGCATTTTTCCTAAATTATGCAAGTAGGTAAATTTCAATAATAGTAGGTAAATTATGTTCGTGATTTACCTACATTTTTTATGTGAATCAAATATCTAGATTGTATATGTAAATAATTTACGTATAGTTGGTTCTTTTCTTTTTCTTTGTCCTAAAATTTATTTACGTGCAATTTTTATCTTCTTTAATTTATATATTTTTATTTTGACAACAAATTTTTTTATATATTTTAAAGTACAATAATTTACCTATATATAATATGGACACGTTGTAATGGTAAATTGGAATTCGAGAGCCAAACTAACCAACAAATCCCTACATTTATATGCAAAATATTATTTTTGTAAAATCATTAATTCCCCCTTACAATTTGCATAGAATTAACTGTGTACATTAAATATTCAACAAGGGTGTTTTAGGCATCTGAAAAATTTTAAATGGGTAAAGTCAAACATAATTAAAGAATTTGCTTATGTGGAGTCTAGTTAATGAGTTTTATTCGAGCAAAAAATTTATGTCGGATTTTATGTGGAGAAAATTAAGTTTCAGGGACTAAAGTAATATTTTCAGTTTAATTTATGACCAAGCATGATTATCGTGGAAAATAAATTTTGAGTAAATTATTTGAGCTTGTATGTACACGCGCGCGCGCATATATATATATTCCCCAGCAGTGGATTAATATCGGTCACAGATTGACAGAGAGAAAATGGCCATGACCAATGTCCAAGAAATGTCTATGAATGGTGAGCAGCCACCTGCTGAATATATTGTTAAAGAAAGTAAGTTTGGATCCATAGATTCTTCTCCACCATTGGCTGATGAAATCCCCATCATTGATATCAGTCTCTTCTCCCCATTATCTGCTCAATATTCTGAACAAGCAGAAAATCATGAGCTACAGAAACTCAGATCAGCACTCAGCTCGGCAGGATGCTTCCAGGTTTCCATTTTCTTTTTCTTGGTATACTATTATATATGTTAAAGTATATTTTGCTGTCTCTGTATTCTCCATGTTACCATGTTAGACATGTAAACGAATCGGACTGGACTACATCTTATCCAATCTAATCCAATTCAATCCAAAGAAGAACATAATTTGATCCGATCTGATAATCTGATGTTTTTTCGTTGATGAAATTGGACGGATTATGGATAAACAAGTTCATATCTGATTAACTGAACTAATGGAATTCAATATTTATATTCATGATTTAATGAATTCAGGCAATAGGCCATGGGATTTCGGATTCACTTCTTGACAAGGTATGTGAAGCAGCAAAACAATTCTTTGCACTTCCAGTAGAGGAGAAGGAAAAATACTCCCGCGCAGTTCATGGCGGAGCCGAAGGATATGGGAACGATGTCGTAGTATCGGAAAAGCAAGTTCTTGACTGGTCCTATCGTCTCACTCTCAGGGTCTTCCCAGAAAACCAAAGAAGGCTTCATCTTTGGCCTCAAAATCCAAATGATTTTGGGTACGTCCGTACACTTTAGGGTTTGCATTACTATTGCCTGCCTTGAGGATTATATAGCTAGTCTACTATGGACACATCTTGCAGAGATTTTTCAGTGGGTTGAAAATACAGTTCGGTACCTTAAGTGTAATTATACAATTAGTTGGAAATTTGAACAAAATATTTAAACAAATTATATTATTACACTTTGTGTAGTGGTCCATTTTTCCGGCACCCTAAAAAATTTCTCCACATCTTTATAATTGACGGAAAGTCCATAAATTAACATTCAAATAAGAGAATATTATAAGGGACACTTTGGATGCGGTCCCTAGCTATCAATATTCTTTAATTGAAACCTTGTTAGTTTTTAGTTTTTTATTGAGGTCCCTGACATTAATGTAATAATGTAAATTACTATATTTTTTAAATTAAAAATTGAAATTTGTAATTGTTTATATTAATGAGATTTTAAATAAAACCCATAATTTATGGGATTAAAAATAATAAAATATAAATTATACTCTCTATTATATTGTGTGTGTATATACATATATGTATGGGTACATTAACCAAAATTAACAAAAAAAGTTATTGTACCAAAACATGGATACATTCTCAAATCAATGAAAAAGAATGTACCCATATAAGTTTAAACATGGATTAAAAAATTTGAATGGATTTTATATTAAAAAAAGGTACATTTTACATATAACAAATTGATATATTTGAGAATGGGTACATTTAAGATTAAAAAAATTGAAAAATTATATGAATGGGTACATTTAAGATTAAAAAATTGAGAATCTTTTTATATATAAAAAAAACTAAAAGGTACAAACTTAATTTAATTTAATTTTTTATTATTTTGGAAATGTTTGAATTGAAAATTAATTAGAAGGTATTAAACCCTAAATTAATTACTAATTTTTATATTAAAAATATATATAATAAGCATGTAAATTAATTATCACATTAATGCTAGGGACTTGAATCAAAATTTGAGAACTAATAAGGTCTTAGTCAATGAACAGTAAGAACTAGGGATCAGATACTAATTTTTCCATATTATAATTTGTAGAAAGATGCTAAAGGGATATGGTATTCGTTGAAGCAAGTTGCGACTGTCACTTTGATATAATTGGACAAAATCCACAGATTAATATATAACATATCTATGAATGTGTGTATAATTTGCAGAGAGATGTTACACGAATATGCAACGAAGGTAAAGTTGATGATGGGTATTGTGTTCAAGGCAATGGCAAAGTCGTTGAATTTGGAAGATAACAGCTTTGCAAAGCAGCTGTTTGGAGACCAATCCCTGATGCAAGCAAGGTTCAACTTCTATCCTCCGTGCTCGAGATCTGACCTCGTCCTCGGCGTCAAGCCTCACACGGATAGGTCCGGCGTGACATGTCTCTTGCAAGACAAGGATGTGGAAGGCCTTCAAGTTTTGATAGATGGAAAATGGGTTAGAGTCCCCATTGTTCCTCATGCTATCGTTCTTAATCTTGGCGATCAGATGCAGATCATGAGTAATGGTATTTACAAGAGCCCAATGCACAGGGTGGTGACAAATGGAGAGATTATGAGGCTATCAGTTGCTTTGTTCAATGAACCCGATCCTGAAACCCAGATTGGTCCCGTCGAGGACTTGATCGACGAGACAAGGCCGAGGTTGTACAAAAATGTCAAGAATTATGGTCGTATTAACTACGAATGCTATCAGAGAGGGGAAATTGCACTCGAAACAGTCAGAGTCTAATTTTTCTGCACACTAGCTATCTTAATTTTCCTGTTTTACGTGAACCTAATATATGCTTATCTTTCGAAACAACAATTATTCCATGGACAAGGGATATTATCTGTTTTTTAAATCATGATATGGTGTTTACATTATCCTACGTGAACCTTGTGAATTGGGTTAATTATATTTTTTTAATAGTTCTATGATGTGAAAATACGTGGTAGTATATTGTTTATGACAATAAGACTTCGATTCGATAGATTCTTGTGTGTGAAAATTTGTTTATATTTTTCATTAATCAACGTAGAAAAGTTTGAGAAAGAAAAAAAATTAATCAAAAAAACTTTGACTAATTCTTTTTAGATAATGTTAGGTAGACTATCTATTTAAACTATATTATTTTGTAAATAATATAATGTGGTTGTTGATTATTGGATTAATTTTTTTTAATAGAGAGGGCGTTTGGGATGTGCAAAAGGTGTAGTTGCACAAGGTAGGGCCCTGAATTTCTGAGGGCCCCAAATTTTTTTATCCTCCTATACATTACATATGAGTATAAATTTTCTAATAAAAATATTTTAACTGAAAAATAAAAAATCATCATCATATGATTTTATCTATATTATTATTACAATTGATTAAGTGGAGCATATACTTAATATATTAACTTTCTACTTTTCTTTAGCAGTAAAAACACTTGTGTTATTTTCTTCCACTTTCTTTTAATAAGAAAAAAAATAACTTGTGTATTACTTTCTTCCACATACACAAGCGTATTTCCGTATCTCTCTTCCAGTCGTGCTCCACTTTTTCATGTATGAACCCTAAATCATGATGATTTCATGCAATTAGAATTATTCAGCTAGTAAGAGTGAGATGCTAATTTCAATTAAGTTAGAATATTGATTGTTGGATTCTGTATGAATGTATTTTAAAAAAAAATCTTAAATAAGGAGGCCCTTTTCATTAAATTCGCATAGGGCGTCCCAATGTCAGAGATGGTATACCTACGTGTTGATTAATATATTTATTTTATATTGATGATACATCACCTGATTTACAAATTTGGTCTAAAAAGTTGCTCTACCTTGCATTACTCATTGTTTTTTTCTTTCTTGTGACAAAAAAGATGGATGAATGAAGAGATAATATAAATTAATTATCATGTCTCTCCCAAGGAAAATGCAATGAATAAAATATTCAAGGAAAGGGCCAATTAAATTGCTATAATTCTTGTTATCTTGTGCAAGGAACCCAGAAAACAAAGAAGTAAAATTGCCACTAATGCGCTTTGTTATGAGTAGAAGGGACCAAATTAATCAAATTAAATATATCGCACGGATGGATTGCTACGATGATTAATGCATTTTTCTTTTATCTATTATGTTCGGTTCAAATTCATTTTTCTTCCTAATGTAGGTTAGAGTAAAATATTGCATGAAAAAAAAAATTTAGCATGGCCCCTAATAAAACACGGGCCGGCATTCATCGATTTAAATATTGTAGTCTCAGTACTGCATCAAACATTGAGTCATCAATCAGTCGGAAATACATTAGGGTTTGACTAGCCATCATCTGAACGAATTCCAGAAAGCCAAACTTGCTTCTCAACCTAAACCTCTACATTATACGGCTCAATGGTCCCCTCCTTCCCCAAGATGGATCAAAATCAATGTTGATGGTTCTTTCTGATGAAATTGAAGTTCCACCATAAAACCAATTGGCAATATGGGGAGTAGCCTAAGACCATATAAGCACATAGCAAACATTGTCCCTCACCGATGTGAGACAACTCTCAACACGCCTCCGCACGTGTGGTGGATTTTTAAGCCTACACGTGGACAACAACTGGGTGACGTGGAACGTGTCGCTATTTGGCTTCACACGAGAACAACCTGCTCTGATACCATGATGAAATTGGGGTTCCACCATAAAATCAATTGGTAATATGGAGAGTAGCCCAAGACCATATAAGCACATAGCAAACCCTGACCCTCACCGATGTGGGACAACTCTCAACACGCCCCCGCACGTGTGGTGGATTTTCAAGCCTGCACGTGTGGTGGATTTTCAAGCCTACACGTAAACAACAACTGGGTGACGTGGAGCGCGTGTGGCCGTTTGGCTTCACATGAGGACAATCCGCTCTGATACCATGATGAAATTGGGATTCCACCATAAAACCAATTGGCCATATGAAGAGTAGTCAAAGATCATATAAGCACATAACAAGCATTGTCCTTCACCGATGTGGGACAACTCTCAACACACCCCCACACTGTGGTGGATTTTCAAGCCTACACGTGGACAACAACTGGGTGATGTGGAGCGTGTGTGGCCGTTGGGCTTCACACATGGACAATCCGCTTTGATACCATGATGAAATTGAGATTCCACCATAAAACCAATTGGCAATATGGGGAGTAGCCCAATACCATATAAGTGTTAACTACATTGTAACGTTTGGGAATTGAAAGAAAATCAAGAAGGAAGATGAAGAGAAGAAAGATCAACACATAGAGTTTTAGAGAGAGAGAGAGATCTAGAGAGAGAAATATGATTTTGTGTTGATTAATTGAATGAAGGTTACACAACTATTTTTATAATAGAAAGCTTAACTACTCTAACCAAATACTAACAACTTTACTAACTATATTACTGACTGTATTTCTAGCTGTATTACACTTGTACCCTTAATACTTCCCCTCAATCTCAACTAGGGTATCCCATTTTGAGATTGCAGCAAAGTCTCAAATAGCAAACACTGAAATATGGACAAATGGACGCATTGCAAATTGATCCTGAGCTTGAAAATGCATTTAGCTGTCACTTGCAGGACCATTGGTTTTGTATCCGGAAAGTGAGTGGAGAGTGGTATAGTTTCGACAGTCTTTATGCGGCACCATTGCACCTCTCAAATTCTCAACCGCAATATCAAATTCCAAATTTCATTTTTTCTTCACCATAAGTGCACCAAAAACCCAATTCTTCTCAACTCTCTCATGGGTTTCTGTAACAATCAAATCACATTCAACTGCATAATATGCACCTTCCTCAAATTGACAGGTATCCATACTCAACATGCTACTTGCACAACTACTTGCTCACTAAACTGACAGGTATTCAGAACTTAAATCCATATTGTGTAGCTACTGTTCTCTTTGCTCATCCCATTATCATCACACATCATTTTTGCAGATACAATCTTCCAAAAACAGAATGTTCTCCAATATTTCTTTCAACATACTCAGCAAGATTATGAAGCCATTTTGTATGCAAAAGCCTTTGTTTCCAATAGAATACAGAATCAAAGAATAGCCTTTTATAAAGTTGTAACACACCCTCATGCCGGTTATAACAATTCCTTGCAGGATTACCCTTTACCGTCATCAACTTCATTTAACATTGGCATCGGCCTTTAAAACAGAAAATTAACAAACTATAGTGTGGCATCGGCCTTAACTATAGTACCACGGGATCGCCCTTTGTGGATTTTACCAAAAAACAACTACGGCCTTCACAATTTCAACAATAACAAAATCAAAATCTATGTAGGATTACCCTTCGTGGGATTTACCTACTCACATCACGGAATTACCCTTCGTGGGATTTACCGTTTAACAACTTCTTCTACCCTTTGTGGGATTTACCTATTCACATCACGGAATTACCCTTTGTGGGATTTACCGTTAACAACTTCTTCAAACTTCATCGTATAACCGGACTTGCTGTAGATTCATGCTAACAACTGAGTTGGTTAGACTTTGAAATTATAGGCTGAGATAAGCTGCTGAACAATTTAAACCCAATGACAAGACATCAGAAATTCAAGGTCTTACAGAGTAACTTTACTAGTAGGACACTACTTTGTTGGCTGTTCGAAGAAAAAATAATCTCAACTCAGTGTAGTTGCACCGACATGATACCATAATTGCGTACTGATCAGCAGTTGAAGTACTCTTCTTTCCTTCAACAGTTCAGGTGCAGACTAATTCAAGGCATCCAGTTGAAAAACAGTGCTAGAAAATTTTCAGAGATAAAATATTTCTCAAATTCTCATGGAATGCAAGTCAGTTAAATGCCTTCCTCTTGTGTGGTAGCTTCGGATCAAGAAATGGAGTACTCCTCAGTTCCTGAATCTTCGGTTCTTGAGCAAAAAAAGCCCAGAAAACACATTGGAGATCGGCAACCATTCAAGATAGCACAACGGAAGTAATCATGGTCGGGTGGGTTGCAAGTGTGTGCGTGAGTGCAAGCATGTGTCTCCTTAAATAGGTCATCGAAGAAGTTGTCCATTGAGCAACTACTCGCAAGTTCACCGCCCATGTTTGCACCCGAAAACACCTCTTGGTCGTCCATTAGGGTGAATAACATGAAGACCAAAGAGGAATAAGCTCCAACCGAGTGAAAAAGCACCAAAATTTCAAAAAAACTTGGCCTCGACCTAGACCAAATTTCTAGCACGATACTTTTAACAGACTGAAATTAGAAAAACCCAGATGAAAATTTGAGGTTCTTGATTCCTGTTCTGCACGAACAGAGCGAAATACACCGAATCAATCACGACCCAGATAAGAATTCAACAACCCAAAAATCTAAAATCGATTAGAAATGACTGAAAATGAAAGATTCCTAGTGCGGACGATTAACAGTAGGAGCAATTCATAAGGGTAAAATGATAAAATTGTAGAACTATTCAAAAGAGTAAAATGATGAAAACAATGAAATCTAATGAAAAGTGGAACCACCAGAATCCATGGCGTGAGCCTGGTGGCTCTGATAGCATGTTAACTACATTGTAATGTTTGGGAATTGAAAGAAAATCAAGAAGGAAGATGAAGAAAAGAAAGATCAACACAGAGAGTTTTAGAGAGAGAGAGATCTAGAGAGAGAAATATGCTTTTGTATTGATTAATTGAATGAAGGTTACACAACTGTTGTTATAAGAGAAAACTTAACTACTCTAACCAAATGCTAACAACCTTACTAACTATATTACTGACTGTATTTCTAATTGTATTACACTGGTACCCTTAATAATAAGCACATAGCAAACCTTGTCCCTCACCAATGTGGGACAACTTTCAACACTTTCTGTGCTGCCACAGATACTGAGGGTGTTGGTGTGGTTTTTTACGACGAAGTCGGTAGCTATGCTGGAGGTTTCAATCGTAAAATATCACAAGTGAAAAACCCCAAGATGATTGAGCTTTTAGTTGTTCGGGATGGTGTTTGTTGGGAATTAAATCAGCATTGGCAGCAAGTATTATTGGAGAGTGATGCTTTACAAATAGTTCAAGCAATTGGAAGTCTGAAGGAGGAGATCCACGACCTCTGATTTGTTGATTGAGGACATTAAAGTAAGTATGAGGGGCTTTGTTTCCTTTCGAGTATATCATATCCGTAGATCTGTCAATGTTGCAGCACATCGTATGGTCAAGTTGACTTTAATTTCCAATTTCAATTTTTGTTGGTTTGAGGAACCTCCAAATTTATTGGCGGATGTCATCCTTGAAGATTGTATGCCTTCTTCCTAGTTATAAATAAAACCACTATGGTTTCTTTTCTAAAAAAAATAAATAAATAATAATAACGGTAGTGGGTGAACAAGAAAATGTACCCAAAGAAAAAGAAAGAAAATGTTAAATTTATTGACAAAAAATATGAAGAAAAAAAATGAGTATTATTTAAAAATCGAGGTGTAAATTAAAAAAAAATTACTTTTGAAGGAATAAGGAAACAAACAGAGATAATTTTGAATTAAAAAGGAGATAATGTTGTTGACTAAATTAATTACCAATAATTCATAACTAATATCTCGGCAAAGGAAATAAAAATAAAACCTATAACTAAAAGGAAAAATTTGAAAATAAATATAGGCCTTTTTTATTGGCACCCCACAATGTTATGAATACACCCCATTTTCTTTTATTTAGTCTGAATTTCCTTTTCTACTGTCACATCCCAGACCGGCTTCGTTGTAGCATGATATTGTCCACTTTGGACCACGCCCTCACGATTTTGTTTTTAGGAATTCATGAGCAACTTCCCGTGTGTTACCTATCCTGGGATTGCTCTAACCCAAACTCGCTTAACTTCGGAGTTCTGATGGAATTCAAAGCCAATGAGTTCCCAAAAAGCCTTGTGCTATAGGGAGGTGGGCATGTACATATAAGGAACATCACCCCCTCTCCGTTGGTCGATATGGGATGTCACAATCCACCTTCCTTAAGGGCCCGACGTCTTCGTCGGCACACTCGCACCACACGACATAGTGGCTCTAATACCATTCTGTCACATCCCAGTCTCGGCTCCGTCGTAACACAATATTGTCATCTTTAGGCCCTGACCACGCCTTCATGATTTTGTTTCTGGGAATTCAGACGAGAACTTCTCAGAGGGTCATCCATTCTAGGAATGCTCTCGCTTGAACTTGCTTAACTTCGGAGTTCCGATGGAATCCAAAGCCAATGAGTTCCCAAAAGGCCTCGTGCTAAATGGAGGGAAGTATGTACATATAAGGCACATCAGCCCCTCTCCGTTGGTCGATGTGGGATCTCACAATCCACCCCCTTAGTGGCCCGATGTCCTCATCGGCACACTCACACCACACGGCAGAGTAACTCTGATACCAAATTGACATACCCCGACCCGAAAAGTCCAATTGGACTCCAAATCGAGTTGTGCTGGCCTATAGGGTGACGAAGCCATAAAGTGTAGTGTAGTGGAAAAAGAATGTGAATAAATTTAAACATAAAAGTGCCTAAACAAAAGAGTGTGCGGGTGAGCGGGATTGCACCTATTTCACGCGTGATGGTAGAGCATAAAAACAATACAGTAATTAGGGTGAGGGTTATACCACTGAAGATAACCATCTCCTGAAATTTGCCAGAACCCTCGTTTACACGTAAGCCCAACTACTAAACCTGAAAGGGCGAAAAACAAAGTTGAGTGGGTCAGCAAAACAACGTTTGTAAGGAAAACCTTTATTTTCGAACATAATAACCCATCGCTATAAAATAAGTATAGTTTCCTTAAAATCAAACATACTACAATATAAGTATGAAGAATCAAGCGCATGCCAACAATATATATATCTCAGAAATGTGCCAAAACATTAATAATTCAGCCACAATAGAAATATAGGCATGTGTTTGACAATATACTAACACGCAAGTATATACTAACATCAGTCTATACTAACACACGAGTCGGAGTCACCTAATGTGACATTACAACAAGCTAGGTGTAATAATAGACGCTCTAGTGCTACGATCACCTAAAGCTTGCTCTAAGTGCAGTCACCTACAAGTCGAAACTTCAGAGTTGGTGAGTCAAAAATTGTTACATCCCAGACTCGACTCCGTCGTAGCACGATATTGTCAGCTTTGGTCTTACCATTCCCTCACGAATTTGTTTCTGGGAACTCAGACGAGAACTTCCTAGTGGATCACCCATCCTATGATTGCTCTCATCCGAACTCACTTAACTTCGGAGTTCCTATGGAATCCGAAGTCAATGAGTTCTCAAATAGCCTCGTGCTATATGGAGGTGGACATGTATATATAAGGCACATCACCCCCTTTTCATTGGTCGGTATGGGATGTCACAATCCACCCCCTTAGGGGCCCGACGTCCTCGTCGGCACACTCGCACCACACGACAGAGTGGCTCTAATACCATTCCGTCACATCCCAGACTCGACTTCGCTGTAGCACGATATTGTTCGCTCTGGGCTTACCAGTCCCTCACAGATTTGTTTCTGGGAACTCAGACGAGAACTTTCCAGTGGGTCACCAATCCTAGGATTCCTCTCGTTCAAACTTGCTTAACTTCGGAGTTCCTATGGAATCCGAAGCCAATGAGTTCCCAAAAGGCCTCATGTTATAAGGAGGTGGGCATGTACATATAAGACACATTACCCCCTCTCCGTTGGTCAATGTGGGATGTCACATCTACCCTAATTTAAATTAGATAAAAGCAAACAAACAAAACCAGCACCACCTTCATCATCCTAAATCCTACTCATTTTCGATAGCTCCCCACCTTGGCACCTCCATTAACAAAATGATCTAAAGTATGCCAAAACATATGCCGACTTACAATTAAACTAGCCAATAGTCTCATAGAAAGTCAATTCCTAGTTGACACAGAAGGATTGCTTCTCTGCAAGTAACATTTTTCAAAACTTTCACGGCCATCAAGTTGGTATCCTTGATTAGGCTAATATCGACATTATAAAATTTAATTTTATGGTATTTCATATCCTGCAAAATATTAGCGGAAGCGAGAATTCTAGAGAGAGAGAGAGAATAGCGAGAAATGGGGTGGTTATCATTGGCCGACACCGACTAAAAGGTGGCAGATGGGTGAGCGGTTGAGATAGGATGTTAGAAGGTTTTAATTTCTTAACTATTATAAAATGGTGGTCTTAAACAATGAAAGGGCTAA
Organism: Malus sylvestris; assembly: GCF_916048215.2. Taxonomy (NCBI): domain Eukaryota; kingdom Viridiplantae; phylum Streptophyta; class Magnoliopsida; order Rosales; family Rosaceae; genus Malus; species Malus sylvestris. Next base: position 1,506,333 of record NC_062261.1, read on the forward strand.
TATTTGAATTTTAAAGAATAATTTTGAAGTTTGGATGTATTCATAAAATTATGGGATGTTAATAAAAACACCCTAAATATATGGCATTTTGGTTTTAAAAAACAAAAGTTCCATATAAATAAAATAAAAACAAATATGTTGACATGGCCTTTAGTCAAAGCGCCTTGATTAAAGTTTGAAAAGGAACGAATGTTTAATAAAAAGATGTAAAAGATGAGTGAGGGATTTTACTTATCTCTTATTTTATATAGGTAAGTAGAAGTTCTCACAATACAGTGTTTGATATTAAATTATTGTCAGTTTATTGTGAGGAAGTTTTTTTTATTTTTTTTAAATTTTTTTTATAAAGGGGGATAACTGGTGACAAGTCACGGTTATCCATCCCTTTTGGGGGTTGAGAAGACTCACAGAGGCATTTCCTAGCCACAAGTCTGGCTTCTACACCAGTAGCTGGTTTCGAACCCAAGACCTCTAGTTTTTAGTTTTAAGGAAGTCTCGTAATCCGTCCTATGTTACCCACCAACAAGTAGTTCACAAATAACGAGTTCGATACTAAATTTCACTTTTCGTCTCTTAATTTTAAAGTGTGGCGAATTTTGTTTGTATAGTAGGTAAACTAGTTTTTGGTGGGTAATGCGGGTTAACTCAATTTTCAAAAGTAAAAGGTGTTTTAGATGCACATGGTTCCAAGTTGGAATAAGTTCGGTAGCGGATCAAGAAATCTTAGTGATCTTCTCTATCTAATGAATAAGGAGACTGCTTTGAAATCGTCTACCCTGCACCCACCCCTTAAGTATATGCTTCAACAAGAATCACACAAGGTAGATTGATGCAATAGAAACCTCTGGTAAACTTCCAACCCGTAATCCAACTGATAAAGTACATTACATAGTTCGTTTTAGGGATTGACGACTTACCCGTTTAGTGACTATAGCATTTAACGTTTTTGGAATGGATAGCATTTGACGTTTTTGGAATGGATACGATCGTGGATTCCTTAGAATTGTATATCATTATATTCTTTTTATATCTTTCTCTCACCCTTCCATTTATATATATACTTTATATTGCTTTACAACCCATAATCAGATTTTTTTTTAATGCAAAAAAGATTTCAATTGCTACAATGATATGACTTATATACCATATCTTGATTGGCTTCTTTGCTTGCTTTTCTCGATCAAGCATTCCTGTGCTCAGCAAAGAGGTAATAGCATTTGGGATGACAATAAATTATTATTTTTTGTTAATTAATTATTTTAGTATTTAATATTCTGATTAAATTATTATTTTTTAAATGCATAGAAAAATTATTATTTTTGCCACGTGACACAAATTTGGCAATCACGTCAGCACAAATGTGAATATCATATTTGCCGCATCATCACTTAACGGTTTACTTAACGGATTTTCTAATGTATGTATGAAATTGAAATAAAATGGTAAGTATATATATGAAATTGAAATGTTTTAAAGATGTTGTATGAGGTTGCAGTCGACCCCAAACCTAAGAGGGTAAAATGTAATATACCCTAAATTATTTGAGCTTTGTGTGTATGTGTACACACACATATAATATATATATATATATATATATATATGTATGTATGTATTTATATATATGTATGTATGTATGTATGTGTGTGTGTATTCCCCAGCGGTGGATTAATGTCTGTGTGTGTGTGTATATTCCCCAGCAGTGGATTAATGTCGGTCACAGATTGACAGAGAGAAAATGGCCATGACCAATGTCCAAGAAATGTCTATGAATGGTGAGCAGCCACCTGCGGAATATATTGTTAAAGAAAGTAGGTTTGGATCCATAGATTCTTCTCCACCATTGGCTGATGAAATCCCCATCATTGATATCAGTCTCTTCTCCCCATCATCTCCTCAATATTCTGAACAAGCAGAAAATCATGAGCTACAGAAACTCAGATCAGCACTCAGCTCGGCAGGATGCTTCCAGGTTTCCATTTTCTTTTTCTTGGTAATATTATATATGTTAAAGTATATTTTGTTGTCTCTGTATTCTCCATGTTACCATGTTAGACATATAAACGAATCGGACTGGACTACATCTTATCCAATCTAATCCAATTCAATCCAAAGAAGAACATAATTTGATCCGATCTGATAATCTGATGTTTTTTCGTTGATGAAATTGGACGGATTATGGATAAACAAGTTCATATCTGATTAACTGAACTAATGGAATTCAATATTTATATTCATGATGGATTAATGAATTCAGGCAACAGGCCATGGGATTTCGGATTCACTTCTTGACCAAGTACGTGAAGCAGCAAAACAATTCTTTGCACTTCCGGTGGAAGAGAAGGAGAAATACTCCCGAACTATTGACGGCGGCTTCGAGGGATACGGTAATGATGTCATAGTCTCCGACAAACAAGTTCTCGACTGGTCCTATCGTCTCATCCTTAGGGTCTTCCCGCAAGATCAAAGAAAGCTTCATCTTTGGCCACAAATTCCAAATGATTTTGGGTACGTACCTATATTTTGGGTATTTTAATTAATACTATTCTCTTTTACAAACGTTAATGTCTAGTCTTTTGTCTTGAGCCAATTCCAGTCAGCCGGCCCCCTTGATCGGGAGTCTATTTTCTCCACCATCATTGAACCGTCACAGTTTTGTCGCTTAATTTTAGTTTATAACCATAACTCAAGAGTTAAGACCTCAAATGTTAGCCGTAGGGTTATTTCATCTGAAAAAATAAAATTCACGAATTAACGTTTGGGTAAGAGAATTTTTGTATATGTATATAACATATTTAGTAAAGAATCATCACCATATAATGTGCGTAATTTGTAGAGAGATGTTACATGAATATGCAACGAAGATAAAGTTGATGATGGGGTTAGTGTTTAAGGCAATGGCAAAGTCATTGAACTTGGAAGAGAAGAGCTTTGCAACGCAGCTGCTTGGAGATCAATCCCTGATGCAAGCAAGGTTCAACTTTTATCCGCCGTGCTCGAGATCTGACCTGGTCCTCGGCGTCAAGCCTCACACGGATAGGTCCGGCGTGACATGTCTCTTGCAAGACAAGGATGTGGAAGGCCTTCAAGTTTTGATAGATGGAAAATGGGTTAGAGTCCCCATTGTTCCTCATGCTATTGTTCTTAATCTTGGTGATCAAATGCAGATCATGAGCAATGGGATTTACAAGAGCCCCATGCACAGGGTGGTGACAAATGGAGAGAGCATGAGGCTATCAGTTGCTTTGTTCAATGAGCCGGATCCCGAAACGGAAATTGGTCCGGTCGAGGACTTGATCGACGAGACAAGGCCAAGGCTGTACAAAAATGTCAAGAACTATGGTCGTATCAACTATGAATGCTATCAGAGAGGGGAAATCGCACTTGAAACCGTCAAAATCTAATTATGTGCGTACTCTTCGAAACAACAATTCTTCTATGAACGTGACATCAGATATCAATAACATTGATAGTGATTTTAATGATAGTAAAAGGTAGCAACATGTTATCAATATATTATCAAGACGAATGACGTTTTATGCTTGTATTATTAATTTATTATTGTTATCATCATCAATGTATTTTCTTCTTAAATTAAGGTTAACAATAATAATGATGATAATTACGGATTTGTTAGGGGTTGATCTACCTCATCACTTTTTATTTGATATATTACAATGAAAGAAATCGAGATCCTATCCGGATCTCTGAGCCTAAAGCTTAAAGATCTAGAGATCTGAGCCATTGAAGAGAAAATAGAGATCTGGGCTCTTGATTTATTTGAGATGGATCATTGGAATTGACTAAGGAATACATTAATAAAGATCACATAATTTAAAATAAGCGGTTCACATGTCCAAGTCTTTAAACTTCGGATACAAAGATCCAAAGAGGACCCAATTCCAATTAAAGGGATGACAACTTTATTTTTTAGCAGTTGGAGTGTTGCTGTGAACGAGTCTTAAGACGATAAAAATCCAATTTCAGTGTCTGTGTGGGCTCACAAATGGGTTCCACGTAACTTAACAAAATTCCAAGTGATCATCACTGATGATCTCAACATTTTGGAATCGTATTAAAAAGACAATATTGAGATGTGTTTATTTATATTCTTTGGATTGAATAAGCATCATTGAATAAGCATCAGTATAGGTGTACAAAAATGGAGAGGGATTCTTTTTTGGATTTCTTTCACCAAATCATATTCATCAAACAATCTGGACCCTTAAAATTTGATCAAACGGTTAAAGTTATTATAACATTTAAAGTTAGCTCCTATTTGTAGTTGTTGAATTAAATTTCGAGAGCCCGGATTAGTTGATGAGGAGGACTTAGTGGAAGGAATCCGGAGAGGATTCTTTCCTATAAAAAAATAATTTTCCAAGTCGAGATTTCCATTGTTTTAAATATTGAGACGCCACCAAGACAGTCAAATATATCACCTACATTTCTAAACCTGCATAATTTTATATGCAAAGAGTTGAATACATCTTTTTAAGACATTTATTTTCTGTGTCTATTAACTCCTATGTTTGTTTTTTCGGATTAAATAAGCATAAGTATAGGTGCACAAAAATTATTCCCCAAGTCGAGATTTCCATGGTTTTGAATATTTAGTCAAATATATCACCTGCATTTCTAAACCAGCACAATTTATATGCAAAGATTTGAATACGTCGACCATTATCTAGAGATGAAAAATACTTAAACAGGATAAAGCTCGCTCTTTTGTTTTCTTCCAAGTTGATGTGCTTTCAAAGAAGTGAAGGCCATGAACGCAGATCTTTAAGTTGCAGCTCAAATTACAAAACCTTGTTAAGATGGAGTTATTAGGATCTAAAACTGTCCAAGAGGTACTCATCCAAGGGGAACAGGTGCCAGATACATATATCCGTAAAGTTGAAGATGGTGGAGTCCCAGTCCCAGTCCCAGATGCTTCTGCTGCCCAGTTGATGGATGTTCCAATTATTGATCTTGCTCTTCTCGCAGCTTCTTCAATCACTGTAGATGAACTTGAGAAATTCAGATCAGCTCTTGCCACATGGGGTTGCTTCCAGGTCTCAACTATTCAAACAACTTGTACTTTGAAAAAAATTTAGGACTCGTTTGACCATTTCATTTATATGATTATTGCAAATCACGTTGGTGTGTCGGTCCACTCTCGTTCGAGTTTGAGAAGAGCATTTTGCGCCTATGATGGGCACTAAAGAGCTAATCTTGCATAATCCTTATCTAAGAAAAAAAAAATCATGTTATGTTTGGAGGTTGCTTTATTAATTTGATGTTCCAGGTAATAAACCACAGTATGTCGCTGGAATTCCTAGACGAGGTCCGAGAGATTACAAAACAGTTTTTTGCACTTCCAGTTGCAGATAAGAAGAAATACTTGAGACAAGTCAACGACATTCAAGGATATGGAAACGACATGGTTTTTTCAGAGCAACAAACACTAGATTGGTCTGATAGACTATACCTTTCTGTGTATCCACAAGACAACCGTAAGCTCAAATTTTGGCCCAAAAATCCGGACTCTTTTAGGTAATTAACTTGCCTTTGTTGTACGGACATGTGTTTTGCTAGTTGGTTAGGGCAGTGCTTTCACTGCCTAAGACTCGAGTTCAAATTCATCTCCCCGTAGATTAAAGTAGTTTAAAATATCGTCTTTGGCACAAATCATGTTAATGTCAGTGAACATTATTGCAGCCGGACTTTAGACCAATATGCCATGGAGTTACAAGTGGTAACAAAAACTATCCTCAAGGTCATGACAAGGTCATTGGATTTGGAGGACAATTGCTTTTCCGACCTATATGGTGAACAAGGGAAAATGAATATCAGATTTAACTTTTATCCTCCATGTCCAAGGCCTGATCTCGTCCTTGGTCTCAAACCACACTCAGACGGAACACTAATCACCCTTGTCTTGCAAGACAAGGAGGTTGAAGGTCTTCAATTTCTTAAAGGCGATCACTGGTTTCGAGCTCCCATTGTTCCTGATGCGCTTCTCATTAACATCGGTGATCTAGTAGAGGTAAATCATAAATTGTTATCAACACTGTATTCTGTGGCAAGAAATTTTGGGCGTAACAGTCACCAGAAGACATGGTGGTACTATTCTACATGTGGTTACGTAAGTTGTTATTTGTGATGCCACAGATATTGAGCAATGGAATATTCAAGAGCCCTGTACACAAGGTGGTGACAAATCCAAACAAGGAGAGGATATCTTTGGCGGCCTTCTGCATGCCAGAGTCGCATAAAGAGATTGAACCTTTTGAAAGGTTGGTCGATGAGTCAAGACCAAGATTGTACAAAAAGGTGACCAATTATGATGGCATCTATTTCGAATACTATCAGCAAGGGAGGAGAGCAATTGAAGCAGCAAGAATATAATGTGTAACATTACTCCCTCGAATAAAACTTATAGTTGTCGAGATGTTTCGTCTACTTTACTAAGAAAACGAAAGTATGGCTCAAACCCTCTCGAACCACAAACTCATAACATCTTGTAAATTCGAGTGGTTGAAAGTTGAAGTTGAAGCTTACCTATTTTCTCTGCCATTAAGGCCTTCATAATGTACCGCACTTTGGAAGTTAAGGTCAACCAAGAAAATTCAATGTTTGAAATGCGAGTGAATAAAGGTGAACTTCTGGTGATATATTGATATGTATAGCTCCTTAATGAAGTTTTATTTCAACGTTTCTACAATTTTTTAACTTTTTATCTTTATTTTCAAAGAAAGGCTTTTCGCAATTTCATTTTCTGGCCATACACTCCTCTCATAGCATGTGGATCGATTGAATAAATAAAACGAGAATTCAATGATTGAATTGAAAGTGCATAAGGAGAAAACGAGAGGGAAAAATCACTACCTCTATTCAATCGTATTTTGTCGGATTGGATTACACAAGTTTTCGATATGTGTTTGCTCTCTCTCTAAAGCCTTTCCTCCCCTCTGCCTTCAAGAAAAAAGAAACCCTCCTAGTCGTCACTCCTTGCTCCGGATTGGGGTCGGCAACAGCCCATCTCACACCTCTTTCTAGCCATCCTTCCCTCTTTCTCTTCCTTCTCTATCCTTTGCATCTTCCCTCTTCCCCCATCCTTCTCCCATCCTTCCCACCTTTTTCTAGCCCTCTTTCCCATCCATCTCCACCCTCTGCTTCTCCCTTCTTCCCTTCATATTTTCCCTATCTTTTCCACCCTTGAATTTATGAACTTTTTTCTCTTTTGGTCCTTTTTTTGGCTTTCGTTGAGCTTTGTTCTTTGAAATTTGTCTCAATTCCCATGAGCTGGTTTCAGATATTAGGAAAAATATGATTTCATTTCATTAAAAATAATATTACACTTTGGGTATTTATATACAAGTATATTGTAACCACTACACAAACAAAATGTAACAATCTAACAGAAAACTTAACCACTAAGTAATATCTCTAGATAGTGTAGTTACAATATTATCCTTTATATCCCCCCTCAAACGAAACTGAGGAATCCGAAGCTGAAGTTTGTCACGGAGATACAGAAAACTGGACTTGGAAAGAGATTTAGTACATATGTCTGCCATTTGATCTTAAGTGCAGATGAAATGCACATAAATTTGCTTTGCCAAAACTTTTTCTCGAATGTAGTGATAGTCGATTTCCACATGCTTTGTCCGAGCATGAAAAATTGGATTCTTAGCAAGAGACATAGCGGAAATGTTATCACACCATAGTTGAGGAGAGTGAGGTAAGGAATATCCAATGTCAACCAATAATTGACAAATCCATGTAATTTCTGAAGCAGTATTTGCAAGTGATATGTATTCGGCCTCAGTGGAGGAATGAGCTACTGTTGGTTGCTTCTTAGCACTCAAACTAATTAAAGAGTTGCCCAGAAAAACACAATAACCTCCCATTGATCTTCGATCAAGGGCACAACCGGCCCAATCAGCATCAGAAAATACAGTAAGAGTTAGAGAAGTAGAACACTTGGAGAACCATAAGCCAAGATTGATGGAACCCTTAAGATACCTGAGAATGCACTTAACAGCCTGAAAATGAGACATTCGGGGGCTATGCATGAATTGGCAGACAAGATTAACTACAAAACTAAGATCTGGTCGGGTTCATGTAAGGTACTGGAGAGCACCAACTAAAGAACGATACTCAGTGACATTATCAAGTAAGGGAGACTCATGATCAAGTTTAGAAGTGCTAAGGGGTGTGCTGCATGGTTTAGCCCCTACCATATTTGCTTTGGATAGAAAATCCAAGATATACTTGGTCTAAGAGATAAAGATACATGAAGAAGATCATTTGACTTCAATGCCAAGAAAGTAATGTAAAGCTCCAAGATCTTTGATAGGAAATAAAGAACTGAGCTGTTGGATCACTTGTTTACATGCTCCAGCATTAGGACCAGTGACCAAAATGTCATCCACATAGATGAGAATGAAAACCAAATCGGGAGCCTTTTTAATGAACATAGAATGATCACTATGAGATCCTACAAATCCAAGAGAGTGAAGAGCCTTATGTAGCTTCTCATACCAAGCTCTCGGAGCTTATTTTAAACCGTATAATGATTTGTGCAAGTGACACACATGAGAAGGCTTAGTAGAATCTTCAAAACCAGGAGGTTGGTGCATGAACACTGATTCAGATAGGTTACCATGTAAAAAGGCATTACTAACATCAAGCTGGTTTAAGAACCAATCATACTGAGCTGCAAGAGTAAGGAGAAGCCGAATAGTCACTGGTTTGGCAACATGACTAAATGTTTCTGTATAATCAAGATCTTCATGTTGGTTGAAACCCTTTGTAACTAACCGAGCTTTATACCGGTCGACAATACCATCAGGTTTCCTCTTAATACGAAACACCCATTTGCATCCGACAACATTCTGTGAAGAAGATTTAGGAACAAGGACCAGGTTCCAGTAGTGAGAAGTGCAGTTACTTCTTCTTGCATTGCTTTGCGCCAATGAGGGTACTTTGAAGCTTGAAGATAGGTTGTAGGTAGATAATCTACTGAAAGATAAGAAGGTAAGGGGTGTTTAGTAGCAGTGAGGGTTTTAGGCTTGAAAATTCCCAATTTAGACCTTGTTTTCATTGAATGAATGTTAATGAGTTGGGTGGGGTTGGTGGTTATAGGTTTGGAGACTGCTACATGAGGACTTGGAAGATGAGTGATGGAATGAGCAAAATGTAAGGAAGAAGTTGAAGGTGAAGTGGAAATGTGTATTGAGGAAGTGATAGGTGAAGTGAGAGGTGAAGTGGTAGGTGAAATGGTAGGTGAATGATGAAAAGTAAAGGTTAAAGTGGAAGGAATGGATGATCCGGAGCTAGAAGGTGAATTTGTGGCAGGTATGAAAGGCAATATATGATGAAAATGAAAGCTGGATTCATTAAACAAAACATGTCTAGAAATGTACAGTCTTTGGGTGGCAATATCAAGACACTTGTACCCCTTGTGATTCAAGTTATAGCCAAGAAAGACACAAGCCTTGCTTTTAGGATACAACTTGTAGGATTTATAAGGCTTTAACCAAGGGAAGCATGCATAACCAAAAACCTTCAAAGAAACATAATTGGGTGGACGATGAAACAATGATTCCCAAGGAGATGATCTAGAAATTGTAGGCAATCGATTAATGAGATATATTGCAGTGGTAAAGGCCTCAACCCAATAAATGTGAGGAACTTTAGAAGCTACCAAAAAGGTTTGAGCAATCTTCACTAAATGGCGATGCTTACGTTCTGCACACCCATTCTGTTTGGGGGTGTGTGGACAGGTAAGTTGGTGCTGAATGCCATGTTGAGCCAAGAAAGTTGAGAAAGAGGTACTCAAGAATTCTCCACCAGAGTCAGACCGTAAGGCAATAATCTTTGTGCACAAAGCATTTTCAACCATAGATTTGTTTGAATAAAAGTGAACAGTACATCAGACTTGTATTTCAAGGGATAAAACTAGGAATATCTTGTATAGTCACCCACAAAAATGACATAGTACGTGAAACCTTGATAAGATGTGATGGGTGAGGGCCCCAAACATCAGTATGAATGAGTTCTAAAGGTTTGCTAGTTGTAGAAATAGTAGATACAAAAGGAATCCGAGAGCATTTGCCTAACACACAATATGAGCAGAAAAACTTAGCAACATTAGGTAAAACTGAAATACAAGATTGAGAGACTAGTTTATTGATGATCTTCACAAAAGGATGACCCAATCTGTTGTGCCAGAGATCTCTTGAGGCTTTCACAGAGGCAGTAAGAGCTTTAGGAGAACCAGTTGTTAAGGAGGAGAATGGAAAGGGATAAAGATGCTGAACAGGTCATTTAAAACATATCCTCCCTGAAGAAAGATCATTCACAGTGAAGTAGGATGGATAAAGATGCAATGAACAGTGATTGTCAATCAGAAACTGATTTGTAGATAAAATATTGTGTTTTAAATCAGGAACATATAAGACTTTATTCATATGAAACACACTATTGAGAGTATGCAAAATAGTAGAACCAGAGTGAGTGATGGGCAAACCTTTGCCATCACTAATGTACACTTGTTCATGACCAATATAAGCCTCAAGGTTTTGCAGAGTAGCATAAGAATTGGTCATGTGTGAAGAGGCTCCAGAGTCCACAATCCAAGTAGGAATGGAAGATGATGTGTTTACCACCATTGATGAATGAGAAGATTTGCTAACATAGGCCGGATTCATGCGATAAGGACAATCACAAGCCTTATGATCAAACTGATGACAGATTTGACAAGAATTCTTCTTGTTGTAAGAGAAAGTAGTTTGACCTCCACGATTAGAACGCTGATTAGTATTGTTAAAACGATTGAAGTTACTGGACCTTTGATTGTTACAGAATCGAGAATTGCCACGATTGTGATTACAATCCAGTCTATGACCTTGATTAGTGAATGTAGAAGACTGAGCAACAAAGGCTTGAGAGGTAAGGTTTGATGCAGGAAGTGGAAGAATACCAGTAGAGGTTTGTAGAGCCTGAAACGATGATAAATCAGATCCACTTTTCTTGCGATTGGCCAACTAGATCTCTTTGCTGAGGAGCAGACCATGCAGTTCATCAATTGTGGTGGATCCAAGGCGAAATTGAATAGCATCAACAAACGAATCATACTCAGGAGGAAGACCATGAAGAGTGACCGAGATCAAATCAGAGTCTTCAACCGGAGAACCAGCACTAGTAAGTGCATCAGCAATGGCCTCAATTTGCTAAAGATAATGAGCATCAATGGATTCACCTTTGATAAGATTACGAAGGCGAGATCGAAGCTCATGAATGTGGGATTGAAAAGCCGTGGCAAGTCTGGATTCCAATTTCGCCCAAAGTTCACGAGCAGAATTCACACCAACAGTATAAGGAATGAAAGATTTAGAAAGCGTAGAGTTGATCCAGATTAGAATATTCTGATCATTCTCATACCAAGAAACATAGGCAGGATTGAGGATACAATTTCCTGAAGAATCAAGAGTGAACTGAGGCATCGCTACCATGGATCCATCAATGAGACCAGTAAGATTATACCTGCGAAAGATTGGAGCAAAGAGAGCACTCTAGGTCAAGTAATTTGTGGTGGTGAGCTTGATCGGCACCATGGATCCAATGTTTTGGATCGTAATGGAGGAAGAAACAAAAGAATTAGGGTTTGAAGGTACAGTCGGAGAAACCGATTCTGACGAATGAGATGCAAAGGTCGCCATTGACAGATAGCGATGAAGGAGGATCAAAGAACACAAACGACGATCAAGAAATAGAGACGAAGATCACACTGCGAGCAAGAAATCAAAGAAGATTGCAGAAGGAAGTGCGACGATTGGGATCGAAGAAAGAAGAGTCGTGAGACAGAAAGGCGGGTGATACCATATTAGGAAAAATATGATTTCATTTCATTAAAAATAATATTACACTTTGGGTATTTATATACAAGTATACTGTAACCACTAGACAAACAAAATGTAACAATCTAACAGAAAACTTAACCACTAAGTAATATCTCTAGATAGTGTAGTTACAATATTATCCTTTATATCAGGTTTGGACCTTCATGGCCCTCTCCTGTTCCGATGCTACTTTATGTTTCACGTCCTCAATCATCGGCCTCTGCTACTCGGCCCATGTGCTTCTCCTCAGGTGTTGGGTAGTTGTTAAAGTGCTTTTAGCACTATTTGGTAGAATTATAGGAGTGGTTTGGCCCATTCCTCGAAAGGAGTTTTTACGAGACCGCTCACTACTAGGGTGGCTCGCTCACCCCCATTTTCTGTTGATCCAGTTGTTCCATTGGTTCGTTCTCTTAGTGGTGGTGGTGGCCTTGCAATGGAGGCGCATATGATTGCTGCTGGTTTCCATTCTAGTCTTAGGTTTTTTAGTTGTTGTTCAATTGGCCACTTTTACGTCTATCTACTGTATTTTCTTATCTGTTGCTAGGCTTGTATTTAGGTTGTGAGTTGCCTTTTGGCTCTTTTTTCTGTGTACTTGTCTTTTTAGAGTAAGTTAGTTTGACAAAAAAATGATTACACAAGTTATGATAGTAACTTTACTTTTGAGTAGTTGAGTGTTGCTGTGAACGAGTCTTTAGACGGCAAAAATCCAATTTCAGTGTCTTTCTGGGGTGACAAATGGGTTCCACGTAACTCAACAAAATTCCAAATTAATCATCATTGATGATCTCATCAATTTTGGAATCGTATTAAAAAGACAATGAGTTATGTAACCTTTTCTCATATTGTTTAATCTGTTTTAGTGAAAGTTAATCACCATAAAATGCCACTTTAGCTTGTATTGTTTTGAAAGGGATCACCACCGGGAGAGAATTACCTATAACTATAACCCCCGTAACTCCATCGTGTTATTAACACGAGATATCATAGTAGCGCTGAAAAGTGTAGATAAGTCTTCCGCATCCCCATCATGGGCTGGTACCTGTATTTACAAATGCAATTGATTTTTATACACCTATTTTCTGTCTCTATTAACTTCGATTTATTTCTATTCTTCCGATTGAATGAGCACAAGCAGAGGTGTATAAAATCATCTCCCTTTACAAAAGTCGAGATTTCCATTGTTTTGAATATTTAGACGCCACCAAACGGTCAAATATATCATCTACATTTTTAAACTTGCATAATTTTATATGCAAAGAGTTGATATTAAAAAAAAAATATGCAAAGAGTTGATAAAATTGACCATTACCTAGAGATGATAAATATTTAAATAGGACAAGACTCTTTTAGCATCTTTCTTTTGTTTTCTTCCAAGTTCATGTGCTTTCAAAGAAGTGAAAGCACCGAAAGCAGATCTTTAATTTGCAGCTCAAATTACAAAAGCTTGCGAAGATGGAGTTATTAGGATCCAAAACTGTCCAGGAAGTGCTCATCCAAGGGGAACAGGTGCCAGAGAAATATATCCATAAAGTTGAAGATGGTGGAGTCCAAGTGCCAGATGCTTCTGCTGCCCAGTTGATGGATGTTCCAGTTATTGATCTTGCTCTCCTCGCAGCTTCTTCAATCTCTGCCGATGAACTTGAGAAGCTCAGATCAGCTCTTTCCACATGGGGTTGCTTCCAGGTCTCAACTATTCAAACAACCTGTGCTTTGAAACAATTTAAATCTCGTTTGATACCATTTCGTTTATACGATTATTGCAAATCATTTTGGTGTTTGTACCATGTGTCGTTCCTCTCTCGTTCGAGTTTGAGAGGGGCACTTTCTGTCTTGCGACCCCTGAAGAGCTAATCTCACATAATCCTCAATTTGATAAAAAGAAAAATCATGTAATGTTTAGAGGTTGGTTTAATTAGTTTGGTGTTTCAAACAAATTTTGCATTAAAAATAATTTAAAGAGTATGTTTATTGTAAATCATGCTAATTAATTTGGTGTTCCAGGTAATAAACCACGGTATGTCGCCGGAATTCCTAGACGAGGTCCGAGAGATTGCAAAGCAATTTTTTGCACTTCCAGTGGAAGATAAGAAGAAGTACTTGAGACAAGTCAACGACATTCAAGGATATGGAAACGACATGGTTTTTTCAGAGCAACAAACACTGGATTGGAGTGATAGACTATACCTTTCGGTGTATCCACAAGACAACCGGAAGCTCAACTTGTGGCCTGAAAACCCCAAATCTTTTAGGTAATCAACTTGTCTCTGTTGTGCAGACGTGTGTTATGCAGTTGGCCAGGGTAGTGCGTCCACCACCTAAGACTCGAGTTCAAATTCCTCTCTCCGTAGATTAAAGTCGTTTAAAATATCGTCTTTGGCACAAATCATGTTAATGTTATTGAACATTATTGCAGGTGGACTTTAGACCAATATACCATGGACTTGCAAGTGGTAACAAAAACAGTCCTCAAGGCCATGGCAAGGTCATTGGATTTGGAGGACAATTGCTTTTCCGACCTGTATGGGGGAGAACAAGGGAAAATGGACATCAGATTTAACTTTTATCCTCCATGTCCAAGGCCTGATCTCGTCCTTGGTGTCAAAGCACACGCAGACGGAACCCTAATCACCCTTCTCTTGCAAGACAAGGAAGTTGAAGGTCTTCAATTTCTCAAAGGTGATGAGTGGTTTCGAGCTCCCATTGTTCCTGATGCGCTTCTCATCAACGTTGGTGATCAAGTAGAGGTAAATCAAAGTGTTCTCAACATTATGTATTTTGTGGCAATAAATTTTGGGCGTAACAGTCACCATAAGAGGTGGTGTTACTATTCTACTTGTGGTTACATAAGTTGTTTGTGATGCCACAGATACTGAGCAATGGAATATTCAAGAGCCCTGTACACAAGGTGGTGACAAATTCTGACAAGGAGAGGATATCGGTGGCGGCCTTCTGCATACCAGAGTCGGATAAAGAGATTGAACCCTTTGAAAGGTTGGTCGACGAGTCAAGGCCAAGATTGTACAAGAAGGTGAAAAATTATGTTGGCATCTATTTCGAATACTATCAGCAAGGGAGGAGACCAATGGAAGCAGCAATTATATAATGTGTAACGTTACTCCCACGTATAAAACTTATAGTTGTCGACATGTTTTGTCTAGTGTTTTTTCGTAATCTCATTTTCTGGCCCGACACAACGATGTGTCTTATATTTTTTTAACAGTTTTGTTTGTCTTGTCTTTGTGGTTCAGTGAAACTCAGGAATGGGTTTCAAAATTGACTTTAATGTTATTTCTAAAACAACCTAATCAACTATTATTTGCAGTCCTCCTCTTTGCCCTCATTTTTTCTGTCAAACAATTCACACCAAATTTCTTTGTATTTTCTTCATATAATTCAAAAATTTTATGGGTTACCATGATATCTACCTCCCACTTAGTTGTATTATACACTTCTTTTGTTTTTTTCTCTTAAATTTAATGAGTACTTCGGTTTTGTGAAGAGTTCTTCAATTACTCTTGTTATGAGTTCGAAATTTTTTCTCTCAATATATATATATGAAAGGTTTCTCTCACAAAGAATACTAACTCCACCACTGATGGCAGAACTAAAAGGAGAAGTGCATAAGAAAAAAAAACAAGAGTTTATGTGCTTACCTTTCAAAACAACTATTCTTCTATGAACATGACATGAGATATCAATAATATTGATAGTGAACATGATAATAGTAGCGACGTGTTATTAATACATTATCAAGAAGGCCATTTTATGCTTGTATTATTAATATATGACTGTTAACATCATCAATTTATTTTCTTCTTAAACTAAGGTTAATAATAATAATGATAATAATTAAGGATTTCGCAGGAGTTGATCTAGTTCATCATTTTTGTTTTTTTTTATTTTTTTGAAACATTTTTTTTGTTTGACATATACAATGAAATTGAAAGGGATGACAGCAACTTTACTTTTGAGTAGTTGGAGAGTTGCTGCCCGTTCAAATTGGTCAGGCAATAACTGCCTAAAGATGGAAAAAAATCTCCAGCCCGTGACTCAAAGTAGGGCAACTGAGTGGGCAATAATTCCAATTGATCATCATTCATGATCTCATCAATTTTGGAAGAGAAATGCAAGGGATTCTTAGGAAGTGGAATTTTTAATACTATTTTTTTCTTTATGTTTTTGGCACAATATTTTATAATATTGACATAGCAATTAACGTGAAATTATGATGTGTCCGAAAGTTCATGAAAAGTCTCACTCACAGTTTAAAGTTAACTTTCGTGTCAATATTATAAACTTTGTACTAAAAATAGAAGGTGGACAGAGGATTCAATAAAAAATCTCAGTATGAGCATTTCCAGCAGCACTATACTTTATATAAGGCATGATGCCTTTGTTGTGCTAGGATAGCACCAAACCTTATGGAACCAACTCTTGATAACCCACAGGAAATATATCAAATGAAATACAAGAACAAAATATTAAAGACACCAAGATTTTAACGAGGTTCCTCAACAGTCAGTGTAACTGGAGTA
The DNA here is from genome assembly GCF_916048215.2 of Malus sylvestris. NCBI lineage: Eukaryota > Viridiplantae > Streptophyta > Magnoliopsida > Rosales > Rosaceae > Malus > Malus sylvestris. The sequence goes on from NC_062261.1 coordinate 1,522,759, forward strand.
CGTCCTCGGAGCAGTAGGAGCTCACCCAATAATCCACTATCAACCAAATGGGAGTTTACAAAGTGTTGGCAATCTCACAACCCAAATAACCCAATAGCTCTCACACACCACAGAAACAAATAGAGAAAGAAATATAATGAATAATTTCTTCTCTATACATGTAGCTCAAAGCTATTACAACAATAACTATGATGGATGATTGCTAACAAAAAAGAAGAGCACCTTCTTCTTCTTTTCTGCTCTCAGTTTTCTGCTCTCTGCAGCTCTCTTTGCTCTCTCAAAGATGGACTACTAAAACAGAAAATGGTGCACACTCCTTCCTCTCTCTTTCTCACTTCCGTATGCTAACATTCATCCATCCTAAAACAACTAATAAACAAAACCAAAGTAAAGACATAATGATTACTTTACAAACATCATCATGACTTTCCTTTTTTCTTTTCAACAAACATAATCATGATGCCTTTCACTTTTTTTCTTTTGGTTTTTTTATTAGCCGAAAGTTGTTTTGTTTTGTTGTCCACTTGGCCACTTATTCAACAATCTCCACCTTGGCCAAATTCCGAAAAACGTCATGATAAGCCAACCAACACAATTAACACACAACGTCACTCCCAAACACTAGCAAGAGAACAATTCATGCCGAGCCAAATGCTCCAAAAAACTCCTACTGTTCAACGCCTTCTTTATATAGGCAAAATGTGAGCCAGGTTCAAGCAATGAACAAACTTGGCTACACCAACAACCTTAGTCAACATATCAGCGGGTTTGTCTTTAGTTGGAATCTTCTGGAGAATGATTTCTCCTTCACCAACAACTTCACGAACAAAGTGATAACGCACATCTATGTGATTGGTCCTTGCATGATGAACCTGATACTTAGACAAATAAATGGCACTCTGACTATCACAATGTACCTCCACCTGTTTCTGATCAACCCCCAAATCTCTAATCAACCTATGTATCCAAATGGCCTCCTTTATAGCTTCAGCAACTGCCATATATTTAGCCTCTGTAGTAGACAAAGCAACAGACGACTGCAAAATGGACCTCCAACAAACTGGCCCTTTAGCCATAGTAAACACATAGCCTGTAGTAGACTTCCTTCCATCCAGATCACCTGCATAATCTGAATCAACATAACCAACTGCAAAATGACCAATACCAAAGTCATCTCTCTCAAAGCATAAACCAACATCTCGAGTACCATGGAGATATCTCAATATCCACTTAGCTGCTTGCCAATGCTCTTTACCTGGATTATGCATATATCAATTTACCATGCCAACTGCATGAGCAATATCTGGTCTAGAGCATACCATTGCATACATCAAACTACCAACCAAATTTGCATATGGTATATTTTTCATTTGCAGCTTCTCTTTATCAGTTTTAGGACATTGTAGAGAACTTAATTTAAAATGAGGAGCCAAAGGGGTACTAACCGGTTTGGTTAAATCATGAACTCCAAACTTCCGGATCAACTTCTCAAGGTATTTTCTTTGATTCAAACTGACCAAACCCTTCTTTCTATCTCTAGTGATCTCCATGCCAAGAATCTTCTTCGTTTCACCAAGATCCTTCATCTCGAACTCGTTCTTCATTTGTTTCTTCAATTTCTCAATCTCTTCAACATTCTTTGAGGCAATCAACATATCATCAACATATATCAACAAATAAATGAAAGACCCATCTTGCAACTTCTTGAAGTACACACAATGATCATATTGACTTCTAAAATAATTTTGGCCTCTCATAAATTTATCAAACCTCAAATACCATTGCCTTGGAGATTGCTTCAAGCCATAAAGTGATTTCTTCAATTTGCAAAACAAATTCTCCTTCCCTTTCACTGTATACCCATCCGGTTGACACATATAAATCTCTTCATTCAAATCACCATGTAGGAAAGCCGTCTTCACATCAAGTTGCACAAGCTCAAGATCATACTGTGCAACAAGAGCTAACTTAATGCGAATTGAGGAGTGCTTCACAATTGGAGAAAATATTTCATTGTAGTCAATGCCCTCCTTTTGTGCATACCCTTTAGCAACTAATCTTGCTTTGAATCTAACATTGCTTTTCTCATCAGCATCTTCCTTCTTGGCATACACCCATTTACAACCGATAGCTTTCTTGCCCTTAGGCAATTTAGCTAACTCCCAAGTCTTGTTCTTCAAGAGAGAATTCATCTCTTCACCCATGGCATTGCTCCACCTCTCTTTCTCCTCACTCTCAATGGCTTCCTCGAAATTGGATGGAATCTCATCAGTGATAATAGGAAGAGCAAAAGAAACATAGTCACTATACCGAGCTGGCTTGGTAATTTGTCTCTTTCCTCTGTTCTTGGCAATATACTCTTGAGGTGAAACTTGCTCTTCAACTTGAATAGAATCTTCAAGTTCAACTTCTTCAACATCCTCATGGTCTCTAACTTCTTCACTTGTAGTGGCTTTGACATCAGCGGAAATAGGATTTGAAGTACCAGAGGCAACTTTTTCAAGCTCCACCTGTTGAACATCTTTCACATTCTTCTCAGAGTCTTTGTACATACTTTCTTCATCAAATGTCACATCTCTACTAATTACCAATTTCTTCATCTCTGGACACCACAACCTATAACATTTGACACCACTACTAAAACCAAGAAAGATAGCCTTTTTGGCTCTAGGATCAAGTTTATTTTCAGTCACATGAAAATAAGCAGGTGAACCAAAAATACGGATATAGTCATAATCAGTAGAAGGTTTTCCAGTCCATACCTCCATTGGTGTCTTACCCTGAACAGCAGCTGAGGGTAATCGGTTGATGATGTGACATGCATAATTAACTGCCTCTGCCCAAAATGACTTGCTTAAACCCGACTGAGACAACATATATCTAACCTTCTCAAGCAAGGTTCGATTCAATCTTTCTGCAACTCCATTTTGTTGCGGAGTTCCCCGAACACTGAAATGTCTCACAATTCCTTCCTCTTTGCAAACTTTAGAGAAAGGATCGGATGTGTATTCACCACCATTATCCGATCTCAAAATCTTAATCTTTCTCCCAGTCTGGTTCTCAACCATTTTCTTCCAACCCAAGAAAATGCTTAACATTGGGAGCAGCCTCTCCATAAAATGGGGGTAAGGCTAGCCGACATTCACCTCTCCCAGACCCTGCGTAAAGTGGGAGCCTTGTGCACTGGGTACGACCTTTACGACAAGAAAATGCTTAACACCTCACTCTTGTGCTTCATAGTGTAGACCCAAGACCTTCTTGAATAATCATCAACAAAGGTCACGAACCAATGTCTACCACTCAAAGATGGAGTCTTTTTAGGACCCCAAACATCTGAATGCACATAATTAAGAATGCCCTTCGTCTGATGTACTGCAGTACCAAACTTCACTCTAGTTTGCTTTCCCAAGACACAATGCTCGCAGAAATCAAGCTTACAAGTCGTGGCACCTTTTAGAAGACCTTTTTTTACAAGCTCTTGTAGAGCTTTCTCACCGGCATAGCCTAATCTCATATGCCACAGTCTAGTAGTATCTGAATCAGATATGCCCATATTTTCAGAGACTACAGATGCTTCACCTGTCACAGTGCTTCCCTGCAATAAATACAAATGGCCACATCGAGGAGCTTTCATCACAACAAGTGCACCATAAGTAACTTTCAATGTCTGTCCATCTGAATGAAACCTGAAGCCCTTGGATTCCAAAGTACCCAAAGAAATAAGATTTTTCTTCAAATTCGGTACATACCGAACACCTGTCAACTCTTTAACCATGCCATCATGCAACTTCAAACGAACTGTACCAATCCTTTTTGTTGTGCAAGGATTGTCATCTCCCATGAACACAATGCCACCATCAAACTCTTTCAAGCTTGAAAACCAATCCTTGTGAGGAGTCATATGATGAGTACAACCCGTATCCAACACCCATTTAGTGACACAATTAAATGATAAGGAAGTGGTTAAAGCAAAATCAACAAAATCTGTTTCAACCTCAGCAACATTGGCTTCAGAACTTTCTTTTCCTTTGGCCTTCAACTTAGGACAATCTTTCTTCCAATGGCCCTTATTACGACAAAAGGCACATTCATCCCTTTTCAAAGGTTTTCTACCTTTAGAGTTTCCTCTAGGTCGAGACTGTGATTTTTTCCTACTAGTAGAGGACCTCCTATCCGATGATCTACCTCTAACAAATAAAGCTTCAGAGGTACTATCATGATTTTTGTCTCTATGCCTCATTTCATAATTCATCAAGGCATTTGACACATCTTCAAATTTCACAGTTTCTTTACCATGCATAATAGTGGTAACAAAATGCTCATAAGAGTCCGGCAAGGAATTCAACAATATTAAGGCCTTGTCTTCATCCTTAATATCCTCATCTAAATTTAACAAGTCGGCAATCAACTTATTAAAAGCATCAAGGTGTCTAATCATTTTTGTACCTTCTTTGTATTGGAAGCGGTAGAGTTCTTTCTTCAAGTGTAGCCGGTTCTCTGCACTCTTCGTCATATACTTGTCTTCCAATTTTTTTCACAACACACTTGCTACCGTCTCCCCCATCACAAAATACTTCTGAGTTTTTGCAAGGCACAACCGAATTGAAGAGTAAGCCCACAAATTTAATTTCTCCCATTCCGGCTTCGACATAGCTTCCGGCTTCTCTCCCAAAGCGGCAAGTAGATCTTGTTGAGCCAACACATCTTTGACCTCACATTGCCACATCCTGAAGTTGTTTGTGCCATCAAACTTTTCCACTTCAAACTTTGCATTTTGCACCGTAGTTCTTGCAAACCCGGAGCTGCTTCCAAAAGGATTCTCATCTTGTCCGTCTGACATATTTGGCAACTAGACAGTACCCAAGAGCAACCAGTGCTCTGATACCAATTGTTGTGCTAGGATAGCACCAAACCTTATGGAACTAACTCTTGATAACCCACAGGAAATATATCAAATGAAGTGCAAGAACAAAATATTAAAGACACCAAGATTTTAACGAGGTTCCTCAACAGTCAGTGTAACTGGAGTACGTCCTCGGAGCAGTAGGAGCTCACTCAATAATCCACTATCAACCAAATGGGAGTTTACAAAGTGTTGGCAATCTCACAACCCAAATAACCTAATACACCCAATAGTTCTCACACACCACATAAACAAATAGAGAAAGAAATATAATGAATAATTTCTTTTCTATACATGTAGCTCAAAACTATTACAACAATAACTATGATGAATGATTGCTAACAAAAAAGAAGAGCACCTTCTTCTTCTTTTCTGCTCTCAGTTTTCTGCTCTCTGCAGCTCTCTTTGCTCTCTCAAAGATGGACTACTAAAACAGAAAATGGTGCACACTCCTTCCTCTCTCTTTCTTACTTCCGTATGCTAACATTCATCCATCCTAAAACAACTAATAAACAAAACCAGAGTAAAGACATAATGATTACTTTACAAACATCATCATGACTTTTCTTTTTCTTTTCAACAAACATAATCATGATGTTTTTCACTTTTTTTTCTTTTTGTTTGTTTATTAGCCGCCACTTATTCAACAGCCTTCTGTTTCAAAGACGAGAGAGCAACTGATTAGGAAAAGAATCGAGAGAGATAAGGAAGCAGCTGCCCTGATCTTTTGATCCTTCTGAGCAAATTCGATATTAGTGTTACTTTTGTGGTTTTTGAAAGAGGAGATTTGGTATGTAATTTCATCTTTTTCACTCTTTGTTTGAGTGAGAGTTATGAAGTGTATGTAAGTTTTGGATTTGAAAGCTAAACTCTATATGTAATCTTCATTATTTTATTAGTAGAATTTTATCACCATCTTTAAATATACGCTTACACCGAACCATTATAAATCGTTGCATATTTTTAAATCGTTTGTTTTGTCAATTTTTTTTATGTTAATTTATTAATCCTTTCATATTTCGCGCTTTCGCACAACATTCATACCATTCAAAACACATTAGAGACGATAAAATTTAATTAGGATGACTCCTTTAGCCTCTTTCTTTTGTTTTCCTTCCAAGTTGATGTGCTTTCAAAGAAGTGAAAGCAATGAACGCAGATCTTTAATTTGCAGCTCAAATTACAGAAGCTTGCCAAGATGGAGTTGTTCGGATGTAAAACTGTCCAGGAGGTGCTCATCCAAGAGGAACGGGTGCCAGAGAAATATATCCATAAAGTTGAAGATGGTGGAGTCCCAGTTCCAGATGCTTCTCCTCCCCAGTTACTGGATGTTCCAGTTATTGATCTTGCTCTCCTCGCAGCTTCTTCAATTACTGCAGATGAATTTTAGAAACTCAGATCAGCTCTTGACACATTGGGTTGCTTCCAGGTCTCAACTAGTCAAACTTTTTGTACTTCGAAACAATTTAGGTCTCGTTTGATGACCGTTTTGTGTATATGATTATTACAAATCATGCTATTGTTTATAAACCATGTGTCAGTATCGGTCATCTCTCATTCGAGTTTGAGAGCGACTGCTACTGAAGAGCTAATCTCACCTAATCTCTACTTGATAAAAAGAAAAATCATGTTGTGTTTGGAGGTTGCTTAATTAATTTGGTGTTCCAAGCAAATCATGTTGGTGTTTGTAAACCATGTGTCAGTATCGGTCTTCTCTCGTTCGAGTTTGAGAGCAACCCCTACTGAAGAGCTAATCTCACCTAATCCTCTACTTGATAAAAAGAAAAGTCATGTTGTGTTTGGAGGTTGCTTTAATTAATTTGGTGTTCCAGGTAATAAACCACGGCATGTCGCCGGAATTCTTAGACGAGGTCCGAAGAGATAACGAAACAGTTTTTTGCACTACCAGTTGAAGATAAGAAGAAGTACTTGAGACAAGGCAACGACATTCAAGGATATGGAAACGACGTGGTTTATACAGAGCAACGAAAACTGGATTGGACCGATAGACTATACCTTACTGTGTTACCACAAGACAACCGTAAGCTCAAATTTTGGCCTGAAAATCCCGAATCTTTTAGGTAATCAACTTGTCGTTGTTCTGCAGACGTGTGTTATGCTAGTCGGCTGTATCGTCTTTGACACAAATCATGCTGCAGGCGGACTTTAGACTAATTTGCAATGGAGTTACATGTGGTAACAAAAACTGTCCTCAAGGCCATGACAAGGTCATTGGGTTTGGAGGACAACTGCTTTTCCGACCTGTGTGGTGAAGAAGGGAACATGAATATCAGATTCAACTTTTATCCTCCATGTCCGAGGCCTGATCTCGTCCTCGGTCTCAAACCACACTCAGACTCATCCCTAATCACCCATGTCTTGCAAGACAAGGAAGTCGAAGGTCTTCAATTTCTCAAAGGCGATGAGTGGTTTCGAGCTCCCATTGTTCCTGACGCGCTTCTCATCATAGTTGGCGACCAAGTAGAGGTAAATCAAAAACGTTCTCGACACTATGAGTTGACGTAATGTTACTAAATATCGCGTGGTTTACGTAAGTTGTTGTTCGTGACACCGCAGATATTGAGCAACGGAGTATTCAAGGGTGCTGTACACAAGGTGGTGATACATCCAGACAAGGAGAGGATATCGGTGTCAGCACTCTTGTATCCGGAGTCTTATAAACATATTGAACCTTTTGAAAGGTTGGTGGATGAGTCGAGGCCAAGATTGTACAGAAGGATGAAAAATTATAGGGACATCGTTATGGAAAACTATCAGAAAGGGAGGAGAGCAATTGAAGAAGCAAAAATATATGTGTAACATTATGTGACGTCACACACACTCCCCCGCGCATAAAACTTATAGTTTTCGAGGTGTTTCTTCTAGTGTAATAAAACCCACAAGTTTGGCTCGAACTCTCTCGAACCAAAAACTCATAAGATGTTGTAAATTAGAGTGGCTGAAGCCTGAAGTCGAAACTTAATTACCTATTGTCTCTGCAACTTATGTTGCAAAGAAATTGTATGTAAATTATGATGATATATTTGATGAAATTGAAGTTCCATCATAAAATCAATTGGCTATATGGGGAGTAGCCCAAAATCATATAAGCACATAGCAAACTTTGTCCCTCGTACCAGAGTCGGATAAAGAGATTGAACCTTTTGAAAGGTTGGTAGACGAGTAAAGGCCAAGATTGTACAAGAAGGTGAAAAATTATGTTGGCATCTATTTCGAATACTATCAGCAAGGGAGTAGACCAATGGAAGCAGCAATTATATAATGTGTAACGTTACTCCCAAGTATAAAACTTATAGTTGTCGACATGTTTTGTCTAGTGCTTTTTCCAATCTCATTTTCTGGCCAGACGCTCCTCTCATAGCATGCGGAAGGACTAAATAAATGAAGAGAAGATTCAATGGCAGACATAGGCAGGACCACTAAGGAATCAGAGTAGCTCTGAGCCCATTCTGATCATTGTGCAAAAAAAATGAGTGGCCTCAAGTTGTCAGTTGTAGAATCGTGAGAAATGAGGAAGAAGAAGAATTCTTTTTTGAAGAAGTTGATCGATCGATGTCGTGTCTTATATTTTTCTAACAGTTTTGTTTGTCTTGCCTTTGTAGTTCAGTGAAACTCAAGGATGGATTTTAAAATCGACTTTAATGTTATTTCTAAAGCAACCTAATCAACTATTATTTGCAGTCCTTCTTTTTGCCCTCTTTTTTATGTCAAATGATTCACACCAAATTTCTTTGTATTTTCTTCATATAATTCAAAATTTTTATGGATCATCATGCTATCTACCTCCGACTTAGTTGTATTATACACTTCTTTTGATTTTTTTATCTTAAATTTAATGGGTATTTCAGTTTTGTGAAGATTACTTCAATTGCTCTTGTTATGAATTCAAAATTTTTTTCTCAATACATATATGAAAGACCTCTCACAAAGAATTCTAGCTCCACCACGGATGGCAGAACTAAAAGGAGAAGTGCATAAGGAAAAAACAAGAGAAATCACTACATCTATCCAATAGCATTTTGTCGTATGGGATTACACATTTTATGTGCTTACCTTTCAAACCAACTATTCTTCCATGAACATGACATCATATATTGATAATATTTGACACGCCCCAACCTCGATATCCCCAAATATCAGGGTAAACACGTGCTAGCCAACATCCGAGGGTGACGAAGCCATTTTTAAACATGCATACAATTAAAACAAATATGCAATTAGCACAATTATATCAAAACATGAATGTGTTCAGAACATACAACTATTAGAATAACGTAGAAAAATTACTAGGAAAATATACAACCCAAAGAATGGTACCTATACTGAGAAGATTCGAGAATAACTAAGTCGAAGCGTCCTGACACTGGGATCATGTGCCTTGAAACTGAACCTTGAGGGGGCGCAAAACAGAAAATGTGAGTGGACCAAAGTTTATAATAATGCTAATAGTACTAAAACTAGTTTATTTAAGAATATACTAACCCCCTGTTTTGAAAACATATATAATACTACATAATAGGTCTTATAAAAATCCTAGCATGCCATGTAAAACATTTGTACAACCTCTGTAAATCAAATATGCAATGTGGGTATCATAGTCGCCGAAGGCAATACTTGTCCATCACCTGAAGGTGAAGTTGAATAACATGTCCATCACCCAAAGGTGAAGCTGAATAAAATAGCGTACATCCACACCGACACTAGCCGCGACTAGTGAAGCTGTCTGACACCGCCTTCAGCGGTGAAGCTGGGGGGTATAGTGTAGTGTGTGTGTATATATATACACATCATCACTCACTCCTCCATCATATGTGTCCTATGGCCATAGACATAATACCCGTGGTGTGCGGATGTGCTGTATGATAACCCACTAGCTAAGTACTGAAAACATACCTCAAAATCTCATATCAAACATCGAATCTCAAAAGCTCAAACCTTGTTTCATAAATCCATGGCAAAACACATTCATAAAATCCGTAATGTAAATCATAATCATAATCCATAAAAACCATATTTCATAATTTATAAAAAGCCATGATTAAATTCGTAAATTTTAGTAATATGTAAAGTTGGTAAATCAATATATTTCAATCAACCGTAAATATATAAATTCGGAAAACAATATATAAAACATACCTAAATCATGATATAGGTAATACATGCTAGGCTAGTATTTATAAAAATATATAAGTTTAGAAGGGGTCCACTCACCAAATTGCGAGCACAATCCTTAATAGGTGCCTAATCTTCTTGTTTGTGCCTCAAAATATTTGCACCTATAAAACATGAATTTAAGCATTTCCCATCATCACCAATTTAAACTAAAATCTCACAAATGTGTTTAGAAAATTACCAAGACTTCAATTTAGGAAGATAAGGAACTAAGGGTGCGTTTGTTGCACCGGACTATCTCGGACTGGATTAGCTTCAGGGACTAAGCTGGACTGGCTTAGACTAGACTAAGCTGGACTGATTTAGTGAAGCGTTTGGTGCAGTGTCAGACTAAAAAGAAGGATAATAACAAACTACAATATTTTATATTTTTTTAATTCATATCTAATAATATTATATTAATTAATTCTATCTTTTTTTCTTCTAATAATACTCTCCCTCTCTCTGGAAGCCTCCATCATTTTCTTCCTCGTTCTCTCCGTCCCACACTCTCCGTCCCTTTCCTCTTTTTTCTGATTAATTGCCAAAACTGATTAATTGCCAAAAAAATTCTATGAAGAATCGAGCTTCGTTTTTCTGGTTTTTGTTAATGGGATCGTCGGGCATGTCCACCAGAGGAGGAGAAAAACGAAGAGGAAGACCCGGTGGAGGACAAATCGAAGAGGAAGACCCGGTGGACAAACGAGAAAAACAAAGCTCGATTCTTCATTTTGCAGAATTCAGAGGTTGTGGACTCCGAATCTGGGGTTGGATTCTGTCTTCTCTGCTGCTGTTTTTTTGTTTGGATTTTGTCTTCTTTGTTAAATTTGTCACTGTTTGTGGCTGTGGAAGGATGTGGACTCTGAATCTGGGGTTGGATGTTTTGGATTTTTTAATGTGCGAGGCAGTGAGGAAGAAGGAAATGAGAGCGGCGATTTACGAGGACGCGACGGTTGTCCTGGGATGGTCCGGTGAGGTTGTCGAGCAGGGTGAGCAGTCGAGCAAAGCGCTGAGGAGTCGAGCAGAGCAACGATCTTAGCAATCCGGTGGTATTTGGGGGGTCTCGCTAAGACTACCTAGCGAGCCCCGTAGTCCACACGAGTCCCCTTTAGTCTCACTTAACTTAGTCCCAACACCTATCAAACATGGGACTGTAGTCCAGTCCAGTCCCTCCTAAGGAGGTGAAACAAACGCCCCCTAATAGTCTTGGATTTAGGTATTGGGTTTAGGCCCAAGAGATTTGGCTTGGGTTCATAAGGGCTATTAGGCTTAGGTCTTGTTTAAGTTGTGGGCCATGTCAAATCTAACAAATATAACAGGGCTAAAAGGGTTGGGTTAGCAAATGGGTCGGGTGGACCCGAGTTAAAAAATAGGTCACCGGACCCCTCGAGGGAGAACAACGGAAATTTGATCGGAAAGTCCTCCTGATTCTGATTAAAAGATATGAATCGAACATAAAAATAAAGCCAAAGTGATAGGAAACGATTGTATACCACTGTAAGTCTGGGCCGACGCCGGATTCGGGGATTTAGAACGCAGGTTGCATGCACAGAAAAAGGAACAAGATTTAACCGTTGAAACCACACTCGAAATCACAACACAACAAGAACAACCCAGAGAATCTTAGATAGAAAAGAGGTAGCCTCACCTGAGCTCGAATCTGAGAGCTTCAAGCTCGGTGTAAATGGCACACTACAAAAGTGTTCACAAATGGCCATTTTATGCTTGTATTATTAATATATGACTGTTATCATCATCAATGTATTTTCTTCTTAAACTAAGGTTAATAATAATGATGATGTATTATTAATATATATGACTGTTATTATCATCATCAATGTAGTTCATCATTTTTTTGTTTGACATATTCAATGAAATTGAAAGGGATGACAGAAACTTTACTTTTGATAGTTGGAGAGTTGCTGCCCGTTCAAATTGGTCAGGCACTAACTGCCAGAAGATGGAAAAAATCTCCAGCCCGTGACTCAAAGTAGGGCAACTGAGGGGGCAATAATTCCACTTGATCATCATCCATGATCTCATCAATTTTGGGAGAGAAATGCTAAGGGATTCACTGGAGGTGGAATTTTTAATAGACTTTTTTCCTTTATGTTTTTGATACAATGTTTTATAATGTTGGAACAGTAATTGACGTGAAATTATGAGTATCCGAAAGTCTATAGAGAGTCTAACTCACAATTTAAGATTAACTTTCGTGTCAATATTATAAAACATTGTACTAAAAATATAAGTAACAGAAATTCCATAAAAAAATTCTCAGTTTGAGCATTTCCAGCAGCACTCTACTTGATTTAAGGTATGATGACTTTTGTTTCAAAGACGAGAGAGCAACCGATTAGGAAAAGAATCGAGGGAGATAAGGAAGCAGCAGCCCTGAACTTTTGATCCTTCTGAGCAAATTCCATATTAGTGTTACTTTTGTGGTTTTTGAAAGAGGAGATTTGGTATGTAATTTCATCTTCTTCGCTCTTTGTTTGAGTGAGAGTTTTTTAGTGTATGTAAGTTTTGGGTTTGAAAGCTAAACTCTATATGTAATCTTCATTATTTTATTAGTAGAATTTTATCACCATCTTTAAATACATTCATACCATTCAAAACACATTAGAGACGATAAAATTTAATTAGGATGACTCCTTTAGCCTCTTTCTTTTGTTTTCCTTCCAAGTTGATGGGCTTTCAAAGAAGTGAAAGCAATGAACGCAGATCTTTAATTTGCAGCTCAAATTACAGAAGCTTGCCAAGATGGAGTTGTTCGGATGCAAAACTGTCCAGGAGGTGCTCATCCAAGAGGAACAGGTGCCAGAGAAATATATCCATAAAGTTGAAGATGGTGGAGTCCCAGTCCCAGATGCTTCTCCTCCCCAGTTACTGGATGTTCCAGTTATTGATCTTGCTCTCCTCGCAGCTTCTTCAATTACTGCAGATGAATATGAGAAACTCAGATCAGCTCTTGACACATTGGGTTGCTTCCAGGTCTCAAATATTCAAACTTCTTGTACTTTGAAACAATTTAGGTCTCGTTTGATGACCGTTTTGTTTTTGTGATTATTGCAAATCATGCTGGTGTTTGTAAACCATGTGTCAGTGTCGGTCTCGTTTGAGTTTAAGGGCGACCGCTACTGAAGAGCTAATCTCACCTAATCCTTTACTGATAAAAAGAAAAGTCATGTTGTGTTTGGAGGTTGCTTTAGTTAATTTGGTGTTCCAGGCAAATCATGTTGGTGTTTGTAAACCATGTGTCAGTATTGGTCTTCTCTCGTTCGAGTTTGAGAGCAACCGCTACCAAAGAGTTAACCTCACCTAATCCTCTACTTGATAAAAAGAAAAGTCATGTTGTGTTTGGAGGTTGCTTTAATTAATTTGGTGTTCCAGGTAATAAACCACGGCATGTCGCCAGAATTCTTAGACGAGGTCCGAGAGATTACGAAGCAGTTTTTTGCACTACCAGTTGAAGATAAGAAGAAGTACTTGAGACAAGGCAACGACGTTCAAGGATATGGAAACGACGTGGTTTATACAGAGCAACAAAAACTGGATTGGACTGATAGACTATACCTTACTGTGTTTCCACAAGACAACCGCAAGCTCGAAGTTTGGCCTGAAAATCCCGAATCTTTTAGGTAATCAACTTGTCGTTGTTCTGCAGACGTGTGTTATGCCAGTCGGCTGTAGATTAAAGTAATTTAAAATATCGTCTTTGACACAAATCATTCTGCAGGCGGACTTTAGACCAACTTGTCATGGAGTTAAATGTAGTAACAAAAACTGTCCTCAAGGCCATGACAAGGTCATTGGGTTTGGAGGACAACTGCTTTTCCGACCTGTATGGGAACATGGATATCAGATTCAACTTGTATCCTCCATATCCGAGGCCTGATCTCGTCCTCGGTTTCAAATCACACTCAGACTCATCCCTAATCACCCATGTCTTGCAAGACAAGGAAGTAGAAGGTCTTCAATTTCTCAAAGGTGATGAGTGGTTTCGTGCTCCCATTGTTCCTGACGCGCTTCTCATCATAGTTGGCGACCAAGTAGAGGTAAATCAAAAACGTTCTCGACACTATGTGTTGACGTGGTGTTACTAAACTACGCGTGGTTTACGTAAGTTGTTGTTTGTGACACCGCAGATCTTGAGCAACGGAGCATTCAAGGGCGCTGTACACCAGGTGGTGATACATCCAGACAAGGAGAGGATATCGGTGGCGGCATTCTGCTATGGGGAGTCGTATAAAATTGAACCCTTTGAAAGGTTGGTGGATGAGTCGAGGCCAAGATTGTACAGAAAGATGGAAAATTATGGGGACATCTTTATGGAAAACTATCAGAAAGGGAGGAGAACAATTGAAGAAGCAAAAATATATGTGTAACGTTATGTGACGTAACACACTCTCCCCTGCGCATAAAACTTATAGTTGTCGAGGTGTTTCTTCTAGCATAATAAAACCGTCAAGTTTGGCTCGAACTCTCATGAACCAAAAACTCATAAGATGTTGTAAATTAGAGTGGCTGAAGCTTGAAGTTGAAACTTAGTTACCTATTTTCTCTGCAACTTATGTTGCAAAGAAATTGTACGTAAATTATGACGATATATTGATATGCATAGCTCCTTAACTAAGTTTTATTTCAACGTTTCTACAATTTTACTTTTTTTTTTTTAATTTTCAAAGGCTAAATTTCTTTGGCTTTATAATCAAAATGGTCTCTGAAATTGACATGATTTCTCACTTTAATCTTGAAGATTTAAAATCGATAAAAGTGATTGATGAGATTGTACACTGTCAATCAAAATATTTTAGTACTTCTATGAAAAATCTTCGTTAAATTGAAGAAACTACCAGTTTTAACGTTGATTTCTCACTGAATGACAAAAATGATTGAAAGTGAACAATCTCAAAGATCACTTCTATGACTTTTAAATCTCGGTCCGATTTTCTGGCCATGCACTCCTTGATAGCCTGTGAATTGATTGAATAAATGAAACGAGAATCCAATGACATAACTACAAGGAAGAGTGCATAACGAGAAAACGAGAGGCTGAATGTTGCTGCCAAAGATTAGGGTAAAGGAAAATCCACAATCAAATTCCAAATAAATATCATTAGATATATCTATAAAGATGAGATTCGCGGATTTGGACATCGATATTAGTCACCAGTTAACATCTGTGACAGAAGATCCAGGAGAAAATAATCAGCCATCACCAATATCAACCTTATGAATTAAATACTTTTCCCAAATGCAGGACTGCCCCAAAAACTCAGGCTCACTACGCTCCATCTGAGAGTTCGTCCCCGTCCCCGTCCTCGTCCTCGGTGAGCTCCGAGCACGTAGAGAGCTGCCTGGTTTCTTTAACCCATGGCTGAAGCAGCTCCATAACATTTGTTCTCCGGCAAACAATCCGCACCGTGATTTTCCATACTTTTCCCTTCTTTGTTTTTTCCATCTTTCATCTCACGCAACAAAATTTCATCAATTACGCAGGACCCGGTTTCTCACTTGCCTTGTAAAACAGCATTTTCTGTACATAAAACATCATGTAGCCCTGTGCTGCCCTCACAATGTTCTCATTAACCAGTGTGATCCAAGCATCGTCGCACTTGTACCATTGATTACTCAATCGCAAGTAAGTCACGTAATGGCCTGCATCGAGCTTGCCTGTGTGAGTGACGACAGCAAACAACTCAAAATCTGAACACAAGTCATTTGATGCATCAGGCTCGTCCCCATCAAAAGGCAAAATCCTATTTCCAAATCGGCTCCTCAAGATGGAAGATGAAAGATAAGGAGCCATGTCGAGTGAAAACGGGAACTGCAAATAACGGTCAACCTTCCTTGACATTTTCCTCACCGAAGAATGTTCAAATCGCTTGATATGGAAGCACGAAACCAAAGGAAGCTTTCTTATGGACATTTGCTTGAGAGACTCCTGCCTCACCTGACACTGCTGGCAAAAAAATTTCTGGTCAGAGCCCAATCTCTCAGGTCTCGTAAAACGGTCCAAGCATCCCATGA
This sequence comes from Malus sylvestris, assembly GCF_916048215.2. Taxonomy (NCBI): domain Eukaryota; kingdom Viridiplantae; phylum Streptophyta; class Magnoliopsida; order Rosales; family Rosaceae; genus Malus; species Malus sylvestris. The sequence goes on from NC_062261.1 coordinate 1,538,867, forward strand.
GGGTAGATACTCCACAGTTTTGGCTGGAATTCATGCAATCCGCCTCGCCATTGCAAGAATGACTTGACTTCGTGGACCCAGTCTTTGCAGAACCTCCTTGGTTAGGTTCCAAATCCAGTGAGATGTCCACACATGGGTCATATGTTGTAGACGTAAAACCACAGGCCATACACATGACATCAGATCGCAAGATACCAGAAAAAACTCTATGAGCAACACAACAATCTCCATTGCCTGCACTATAAAAGAAATGAAAACTTATCAGAATCACATTTTTTTCCCTTTCAATAAGTACATGGAAAAATACAGGTGAAGATCCATGTCAAGATGCATATCAAAAAAAATTTAATGTCTGGATACACTAGATAGAATGCCTTGGAATCCATCTCAATCTGACAAACATTAACATAACAATTACACTGAAAGCTTTACTGATAATGTGTACAGCCTCTACATCCTATACGTCCCAGATCAGTCAGCTATCCTATACGTCCCAGATTAGTCAACAAAATTTGGAAAATGCACCCCCTTACTTTCTAAGCAGTGATGATGAAAAACTATATTAACAAGCAACATGAGGTCATAAGAAGCAATAGCGGCAACAGACAAGAGGAAAGTTGGACGGCAACAGAAAATACCCAGTATCCAAGATGATAAGAAAACGTAGTTAAGTCAGACAATAACCTATGCCAACAAGTAGGTAGAAATCAACAAGATGGCTGATGATGCAAGAAAAGATTGAATTGGAGCTCCCACAAGGACTGATGAGAAAACTTTTTCTGGCTGCCAACCTAAAAGAATCTTCCAATTTTCTGGGTTTGGGATCCTTGTTATAATTAAACCCTAAACATGGCAAAAAGGTTGAGTTAACTGAGGATTATGAAATACGAGAACTCCCAAGCTAGATAAACCCAAGACAGCTAAATGAAAGTTGACTTACTGGGTGAAGCGGATAACGTCTTCAGGCCAGCAGGTAGAGGTTGAAAATTAGCCCTAAATCTTTGAGCACTTGTCAACTCCTAGGGCAACAAGCAAGATACCTAAACCCACACCCTGCATTTACATGTTAAAGTCACCTTAGTTTAAAGAAAACTATAAAAAAATACATATGTTGGGGAAGTCAACTGCTCCTTAGGAACTCTTATGTTAGTTGTCTTGCAATATTGCCATAGCACCTAATTTTTCACTTCATCTTGTAAAAGTTCATGATCAGCTCATTTTCTGATATAAGAGAGAAGTATTACGGGAAGCTCTCAAGCCATCAACGGGTTCACACCACTAGTTTACCACTATGCGGCCACTCATAAATTAAAGACGCGATATTAATATAAAATTCTAAGCTGGCTAATGAAAAGCAATTACGATTTATGAAATGTACAAACCCAAAGCCAACAACTCCCTAGCTAGTAAAACTAGATAATTCAATAAAATCTTCTTCTTTTTTCAAATCAACAATTTATATTACTCTATGCTCTATGACTGAGACTGGATTCTATCTACAAATTTCAATATTAAATGAACTTCAAAAGCTCTCAGAAAATAATCAACTTGCACAAAATCGAATGCGGTTTCAACTATAGGAGCTTCCAGAAAGAAATTAAATACACAGGGGCCTACTGATTCAAATTCCATACATGCATTCAGAAACAATACACATTCAAATTTGGTTCTTTGGTAATTGTATGTTATGATATCCCCATGAATTTCAAGTAAAATGCACATAAAACACAACATGAAAATTAACAGAGACAAGTTTCGGATTAAGAAAGAATTAACCTTGGCTCTCGGGTCTCCGCTGATCCTTATCCACCTTCTCATGAATCCCATCAAGCATAGAAATGAAGAACTCATGCGCGTCCTGCTGCTCATAACTCGCCAAATTCGCAGCGTACTGCCACCAACTACGGCATTACCACAACAACAAATCAGCAAAAACCCGAAAAATCAAACAATATTTTCGCCATCGCTGCATCCCTGACCACCTACATTGTAATTAAAATGCGATTTGTACAGAGTACAAACCTGTACAAGAACTTTGCGGGGCTATAAGGCGTCCGATCCCCTGAAAAAACCGCCGAAAACGTGGCGTCCATGTCGCAGGCCAAGCACACACGCGCAGCACCCTTGTTCCCGCCACTTTCAATATTATTGGCGGTGGCTTTCTTCCCCGCGTTCTCAGCATTGCTCTTCTTCTGGCAGAAGTAGCGGTTGTGCCGATCGCTGAGGAAGTAGTTCCGCAGCGGCGGCGTGTGGAGCAATGCCTGCAGAACCGAGTTCATAAAGCACGTGTTTCCCAAATTGTTGAGCCCGCGCAATCCCCAAGGTAAATCTGAAACGTCGCCGTTTAGAGGACTGGAATTTCTTCCCACCAAGTATTGCTCTCTCAGATCAGGCATCCACGGCTTGTAATCGATACGGCGTCGCTTCCGGAGATTCTCCGGCGCGTACTGCTGGACCGTTGACGCGGCGGAGGATGCTAGCGTCGAAGCGGCGGTCTGAGCCAAGACCACTGCGGCGTCTAAGTCGCGATCGTAGACTTGGTCCCTACACGCGCAGCAGAAGAGCTCGGCTCGGTCCACGTCGACGGCGATCTCGTGACCGGGACGCATCGAGAGGGCGTGAGCCGCCGCGTGGGATGGTCCGGATGGCACGTGACAGTGGACGGCAGCGCACGTGATGCACGCATAGAGCCTGGGACGCGCAGACTCCCCGCACGCGCCACAGCGCGGGACTTCCTTGGGATCGCGGCGGATGGAGGCGCGGCCACCGGGCGGTTTGACCCGGAGACAGTCCTGTAAGGCGCGGAAGGGCTTGGAGCCGTTGTTGGAGAGGAACTCGATTAGGTGGGGACAGGGATGGGGCAAAATCTGGCCGTTGATCTGTTGGCGGGGATGAGTGATCTTGGTCATCGACGACATGGACGGTGATGATGGTGGCGGTGGCGGGGATTGGGGTGAAAATGGTGGAAACCCTAGGCTTAAAGGACCCAAGGTTCATGGATGGGGGGACAGATCAACGGCTGAGATTAAAGGGAATAGGAGTGAGAGTCATGGAGTGTGATGAGTACCGTAGTGGCAGTTCAGCTTCTTTAAGGGTTAAGAATTGGTACTAAAAAATCAGTAACTTACAAACGGAAGCTCTCAAGTTCGAATCATTAAATCATTTTCATCATTTCATGTGATAATGAATATCAAGTTACATAGTGCATTTTCGATAATCATCTTAAATTGTTGGTTTATGCTCACCGTCACATCGACACTGATTTTGAGAAAGAAAAAATATCAACATTATTCTAAAAATTTCCGCTTAGGATCTCCTAAGCCTCGCTTAAGCGCTAGACGGCTAATCATCGTTCTGATTAGCCTCTCAACACTTGGAAAATAGGAAATGTGCCTAAACTTGCACTAGACGGTTGACCACCGCCCGAATCATTTTGTTGGCTCACAGCCATGGGATTGGACTGTAAACCTATGGATTGCTTGGGACTACGATTTCGGCCATTAGCTCATGTAGATTTGCCTACACAAATTTAATCTCAAATCATTACTACAAATCGTGTTGTTTTCCTTTTCCAGCAAACAATTGAATCTATCCCTAGAGAGTAATATAAACCTTGAGAAGAATCCTTGTGCCAATACGGAGGACCACGTCATCACTACTCCGTCTATGAAAGTACGAATGACATGGTCCTCCGCGCACTGTATCATTTCCTGAAGGTGAAGCGGGTCGATGACAGGGATGCTAGAGAGAACATATTTTGGTCAAAATACAAACAAATGACTGAGTATGAAATGAATATCCTTCACATGGGCGTATTTTGTGTGTACTCTGGTGCATTTTTCGTAACTTGGTATGAAAGAGTAGTTGTCAGATAAGTAACTCATCGTCGATAGAATAGTCGGTTTTTTTATTCGAATACAGGACTCTGTAGGAAAAGAAAGAGAGAGAATAAACCGTAGGTTGCGGAAAGAGGTATCTCTGATTTGCAAGGTAATCTGGTGGCTCAACATCACTAGACTACTGACCGTCTAGAATCCACAACAGCAGCTATTCGATTCAGGCTGATGGAACAATGATGTTCATAAATTTCCTTTTGGCAAACGCCAACCACCACTTATTGGGAGTCCCGTTCGGTCTATAAGCAACGCTCAATAATCTACCGCTTGCTTCCTCCCGTATCTGTTTCAAATAATTCCTCAGCAATTCTGCAGTCATTCAATACTTTGAAAGTTAAGAGTCTATATATGTAAAAGAGTGAAACTGAAGATCAAAAGACGAAAAACACACGATAGTTGCTAACAATTCAAGTTCAGTTTGTAGCTAAACATTTGAAATTCTAACAAAAACATTCCCTGTGGAGGGTCTGTTTCTTGATTTACATGGAATTGATAGTCTAGCAACAAGTCCGACGATTCAAGACCATCTATGAAAGAAATAAAGGCATACTCCGTAACCTGGGAAGCATGCCGACAAATATAAAGGCACGTCAAGGTCACATACTCAGAAAGTCAAAAATCAACCAATACTGAAAACAAACAAGGCAAGTCAAGCATGCAAACAAAGGTAGGGCTCCTTGTGTTGTGAGAGTTCACGAGAACTAGAGTGATAGCATTTGTTCGAAATGTTAACTGCTGGAATATTTCAAATCAGCTTGACTTTTATGTTCATCAATATCCATTAAGTTGGTAGTTACAGAGAAGACATCAAGAGTACCTTAATCAAAAACCAAACCCTAGTTCAATTAACATCAAATAAGCCGAAGTTCAATTAACATATAAGAGTAGCTTATAATTTTAATCGGCTTTTTGAATAAACGTCTATTTTGGTAACAAAACCCTTAGATAATTAAGCTGAAGTTCAATTAACATATAAGAGTAAATAATATGAATCAGCTTTGCTGGCAACTAAATGTAAGAACAGATGAGAAAGAGCTTCACCTGCTTCCTGCTGGGACTGAGGAAGAGGGAAAAGTCCCGGGAAAGGGAAACTCGGCTCTCCAGGAACAGGAACTTTTTCTAGTCCCAAATTAATAATGGCCTTGGTTCCTTCAGCCAAAGTTCTGCAACCCTCAAGCCGCTTCAAAGCCACATTGATATAAAATGTCAAATAAATGAGGAGCTTATCGGCCGAGCTCTTAACATCAAAGTTCCTAAAGAAAACATTAGCGCGAAAGAATGAAATCGCTTCATCAACAATATCCGTTCTATCTGCACACAAGAAGATTCCTCATATCAACAACAAAAACTACAACCAAATCAAACAATTTCATCAGCTAACAATATGAATGTGTTTGTACACATATCAGACCTTGCTCTGAAACCGGGGCAGGTCCCTTTATGTGGCTTTTCAACGGCAACAGAGGGCATCCACAAGCTTTAGTAATTCCTTCATCGTTGACGAAACTAGAGTGATAAACCTGTCACCATAGCTGTTGTCAAGTGTTGTTTTAACCAAATCTTTCACTAACAATAATTTCTCTCCCTAGTGTATCAAAGAAACATGTATCAAAACCGAAAAATTGACGATCAACAGACAATGTTCCTCCGATAAACCGAAAATTTGACGATTACCAGCTAATGTTCCTCATCAATCTATCAAATGATGAGCATAAAATTGAAAATTAGGAAAAAAAGATTGAGTCTTTACCATCTTTCCGAGCCAAACGACGACGTATCACCACTGCTTTGATTCCAAACAACCAATTGGGTCCCTGAAAATGTTCAACGATGAAGACATTACACAATAATTTAGGTGAAAAAATGACGAAAAATTAAAATTAAAAAACAGAAAAATAACCCAAATAAGAAGCTTATGACTGCAATTGATAGAGAACATAAATTGTAGTTATTATTGCTCGATCATTGAAAAGGAATTCGGTTTCGTTATTTTCTCTTACTCTCTAGATTTTCTCAGCTACCAAACACCATTCTCTCTCTAGATTTTATCAATTACCAGGAAAACAGAAAGAAAAATTAATATTAAAGGAGTAAATATTGGGCAGTAAATTCAGTACCTGATCGAATAATATCTCCAATGGGGGTTTGGAAATGTTGAAGCTTTCAGCTTTCAGAGATTAGAGGAGGAGGGAGAGTTCTCAGAGACCTGGCATTTGGTGGGTGGGAGGAAGGAAGAAGGGAGTTGGATCCTGTAAGGTGAATCGGTGACACTTCGCTTTCGAGAGTACGCTGCAACTCGCCATCTTAACCGTCGATCACATCTACGCGCCACCCGGGTTTTTTACTTTGTTCAATCACAAACATGAGGCCCATTTGTTCAACATATATTGGGTTGAACAACTAAAAAGGCCCAAATGTGTACATTGTGGTTGGGGCATGGAAGTGCTTTCTTGGAGAATCCTAGTAATTTTGCACGACCAGTTAATTCGCTACACTATACGAAAATAATAGGTTTTGAATCAACTAGTTAAGGATTTGGTCGTTATCATATCACTTGTTAAAAGTTTTTTAACGAATTGGATGTTATCGGGTCATCTGTTTAAGAACTCGATGAGATATTGTTTGCCAGATCCATGCATTAGAATGGCAATTTCTTGTATAACCGTTAACTCCACACAAAATAACACAACTCATTAATGAATCGAATCACCTGTTAAGAACACATTAAGATAACAAGTTAGACACGACACGACTCGTTAGGTTAATAGATACAACACAAAAACGACGCAAACACCAAAATACTTCTTACAAAATTAGTTAAGAAAGATGTCATATTGAATATGTGATATCATTATCTGTTTTTTTGTGTCCTTGTTTGCCTCTAATATTTCTATGTTGCCCTTGTTTTAAGTTTTTTTTTAATAAATATTTATTTTTATGGATCGGTCCCTTATTTTAATGTTGTGGGAAAAAGATATTCTCCGGATCCCTTCCACCTAAGCCTCATGACCCACAAATCCAAATCTTTGAAATTTGATTCAACGACTACAAACAGGAGGGCCCATTAAAAATTATAATAATTTTAACTGTTGAATTAAATTTCAAAAGCCCAAATTTGTGGATCATGAGGATTAAGTGGAAGGAATCTGAATAGGATCCCTTTCCGTTGTGATGTCCTTTGAAGACTTTTTGTCCTCCAAAATTATGTACAATCAAATTAAATTTAAAATGGTGATTAGGTCTCCACTACCAATCTTAGTCAAAAGTCTATGCTTAAAAAAACAAAATTACAAAATTAATCCAACATTTGTCTCCTTTTTCGGTGAATGACATTTTCCCCCAACTGTGAACAACCAAACCTGTCAAAAAGAGACAAGATAGCTGAGATGGAAGATCAAGTGTTCGAGTTGGAGGGGGACCGAAGCCAGCCTAGAATTTTTTGGGTCATTTTTTATTACTCATGAAGTGGGAGAAATTATTCAATATGCGGAAACACCATCAGATATATTAAATGTCATAATACAAATGGTTGGAGATTTAGAAAAAAAAAAAATTCAACCCCTTGTGTTATGGCACTTGGTGTACTAAATCATGTTTTTCCTGCATACTAACAAATTTCTCCTAAAGTGGAAGGGAGCTCACCACCTAATTGATTACCATTTAGAATAGTTTAGTTTAATTGATCTAAAACACAAAAGATTTTTCAATGTGTTTCGAACAGGGCAGCAGAGACTCCATATGTCATTATACAAGGGACACTTTTCTCTATGATGTATCGGCATGTGTTCATGACATATTAAAAGATCTCTCATAAAATAAATTTTTCAAAATTTAGACTAATTTAACGATAAACAATACAGTATGAGCATCTTCACATTTTAGAAAGAAAAAAAAATTCAATGTACTCAGAACACGATGTGACACCACATATTATTATATAAGTGGAAAAAATATCTCCCACTTTAGAGGGTGAGGAAAAGTATTTCCCATTTTTTTTTATTGACTATAAAACCCAAACCAATGAGCTGCCTGATTTAGGGATGAGACCCACACGGCTTTGAGCCTTTCATTTCTTAGGAAAGGCATCCTCTCCAAATCCATTCCTTCTAATCTATTAAATTAAAGGATCTGTATCATTGAAAATTGATCAAACTACTGAAGTTATTATAACTTTTAAAATGGGCCTCTGTTTGTAGCCGTTTAATTAAATTTCAATGGCACAAATCCCTTAATTTGGTAGAGTAGAAAGAAGGGATCTGGAGAAAATCTATTTCCGATTTCTTAAACCACGTGACACCACACCACTATGTTTAGCTAAATCATTAAAGTATTTTGTTACACAATTATTTATAATACCAAACTTTTAATTTCGTGTTTGAAATGATTTCCGCACATTATTATTTTTCTGTGTTTACATCCAAGTTTAGGAGGAGAACCGGAGTGCTAAAGTCACTTTCTTTCCGTTGGGCCCACGAGAAATTATGTTTGCAACGTGGTTGCGACAGCATGGTTCAATTCAAACTTGGTGTTTGTTGGATGGAATAATGCATTCCTTTTTCTGCAAGGTCGAATTCTTTTATACGTAATTTAGATTATATTTAAATATCGATTGAATAAATCCTACATGTAATTTAGATTAGATTCAAATACCGCTTAAATAAGCTTGACGATGCCGATAGTTAAAGGCCAAGGGAAGATACTTGGAGTAAAAGTTTCTTACAGACAAGACCACTTTTGGCATGCTTTGAAGAGGCCAAGGGAAGATACTTGGGGTAAAAGTTTCCTACAGACAATACCACTTTTGGCATGCTTTGAAGCCTCAAGTGAGTTAACTTTGAAGCAAAAACACAAAGCATAACAATGCAAACATATTGATATATACAACATCGTCAACTTCGGCAACATCCTATCCATATTAATCATAACTTAACGACAACAAAGCTTTATCCCACTAAGTAGGGTTCACTGTATAAATCTTAAAAACCCGGTTTCGCGCAAAGTTTTCCGTATTAATCTAAACTTTCAACATCCTAAAATTTAAAAATTTAAAAGAAACAAAGAAAATCACAAATCTTAAAACACACCAGAGGTTGAAGTCTTAATTATAATTTACAACCACTGCGGCCAAAGAATGATGGATGATATTAGAAACTAATTGTACCTGTACATAGCATGACCTTCTACTACTGGGAATTATCAAATTAAAAGATTAAACCCCAGGTATCAATCAATTAAACTCGAAAACGACGATGTAAGCATGTAAGGGATGTTCGTGAGAGGACCACGTTGGAGGGCAAGCTCGTGGATGTCCTTGACAATGTCGAACACGGCCTCAGGTTGCGCTAGTCTAAGTGCATTCTCCGACATCATTTTGAGTTCGTCTGTTTTGGTGCTGAACCATTCCGCTACAATCCTTGCTGTTTCCTTGGGACTTCTGGTGAAGACGCCGGCCCCATTGTCCACCACATAAGGCACATTGCCCTTTTCCTGTCAATCGAAGCGGAGATGTTAATTGAAATGTTGAAACAAATCGCGCAAGAAGGAAAGAATATGCATGATCATCGCTCACTTGTCCGGGAATGTAGTCGTTGAGGATAATAGGAAGTCCCCTGATCAATGCTTCTGCTATTGTGCCAGGTCCTGCCTTTGTTATGATGCAATCACAAGCTCCCATCCATTTTTCCATTTGTGTCTCAAATCCTCTAACCTGAAAATTCAAAGAATGTAAAAATCCTACATCGAGATCTTGACAAAAACTGCGTCAAAGTTGTCGAGACAACATGTTTTAACAAGCAAGGACTAATTTGTACCTTCACTGGTATGTTCCATTCATCGGACTCAAGTGTGGCAGCGAGGGTTTTGTTCCTCCCGCATATGATGATCAGCTGCCCTATCGGTTTTCCAGCTTCTTTATCAAAGAGTGTTTCTGCGAGAGCCCTTGCAGTTTCCTTTACAGGTCCCATTCCTTCGCCGCCTCCCATGAGCAGAACCGCAGGCAAGTCAGGGTCCATTTCGAGTTCTTCTCTGAGTTGATCCTACGCAACCGCAAATTAGAGGGAGCAAAAAAGGACACAATTAAGAAAATTCAGTAATCAAACACTCAATATCGACCTTCATTCATACAAACACATTTTCAGATGGGTTGCAAGCATACAACACTACACACCTTGGAGAGAACCGCGCGGGCAAAAGAGGGTCGGATGGGCAAACCAAAGACACATGTTTGAGACTCGTCAAGGCCGTCTACTAGAGCCCTTTTCGCTACCTCCTGTGACGGGCAGTAGCACCTATTGACCCCGGGATGAAACCATGTACGATGGCAGGTGTTGAGGTCAGTGATAACCGTCACGAAAATAACTTTCTTCTGCAGGCCTTGCCATTTGAGCACCCACAGAGGAATGTGTTGCATCAAAGGATGCACACTGATTATAATGTCGGGCTTGTACTCCATTAGACCAGCCTCCACCTCCCTTCAGTTAAAACACTTCACTAATTAGTACTTAATTAGCTAATCAATGTAAAAATGAAGATTAGAATCAGATTCTCCACCAATTAGTTGAAGTCTCTAAAAGTTGAATAGGAGAAAAGCAGATGATTAAGAATCATTTCAAAGAGAAAATAAAACCTTAAAGCACAAGTAGAAGTTGTAAAATGCTCCTTCAATTGATTACAACTAAATATCATGCTTTATCGAACTTCAATGGGATTTTTTGTGACTAATTCGGTAGGAGCACCCGAACACACCTTCTGCAGGGCACCTCTCACGAACGCCCAACACAAGGGCAACTCTACCGAAGTTTCTCTCCACTTGCAGAATTATTAATGGGGTATTTGTTGAACTGAAAGCGAAAAGTGGAAGGAGGTAAGGGAACATACTTGGCATAGTAGGCGGCTATAGCAGCGAGATAGACTCTGTGGATCCATCGAGGAGAGGTGCTGTGAAATGCAACCTTCCACAGCTGCACATGTTTCACCATGAATTTGTACGACCTCTCCATGTCGTTTAACGGCCAACCTGTGTACTCTTTCCACACATCCTTCACAAATATCTGAAACATCGAATAAATGACTCATGAATAATTGCAGGAACAAAGAATATGGAAAGATGAATAAAAATGCTCTCTTTCTCTCTCTACATGTATGCAGATATTTCCGAGTAGAAAAAGGCAAAAACTTTGGCAAAGATGATTCAAATTAAACTATGAACTTCAAGAACAAAAAAGAGTCAGATGCAAATTAAAAAACGATATAAAATAAAATGAAATAAAAACCATTAAATTTTGATCAGAAGAAAACCCAAGAAAATTCAGAAGAGAAATCAAGAACCTAGATCAGCAATTACCCTGTATTCGTCGCCAAACTCCATACGGAAGGCATCACGAATGGCCTCAGCGGAAGCGCGGTGGCCGCCGCCGGTGTCGCTCATGAGAATCAAGACGTTCTTGGTCCGCTCAGCTCCAATCTGCACGAGCTCCATCGTCCCCTCATCCTCGTAATAATCGTCATCACTCTCGTCGATATCGCACGCCTTGTGGTGGTTGTGGCGGTGGTGGCTCTGGCTTCTGTGGCTTCCGCCGTTGTTCTTGAGGTAGCTGCTCAGGTAAGAATACCCGCCAACCCTCTCAAACACCTTCTCTGTTATTGACTTTCTCGGCGACGCCACGGACATCATAACTAAATTAATAACCTGCAAAGACTCGAACTTTAAGAAAAACCCAGTTGCCGTCAACGGTCAAATTGGCTTTCCCGCCACCGGAAACGATGGTTTTCCGGCGGAGGAGAAAGTTTGGTCCAGAGAGAAACAGGGGTTATAAGCTGAAGGAATAAGGAACGATTTTTTGAAGAATTGGCGACGTTTTTTGGCGGTGGTGAGATTTGTGACGGTTGAGTTGGCAAATGTGTGGGGAGCTGGCTATATTGGTGTCTGGATGCTGGAATTATGCTTTGGAATTTTTGGGTCGGGAAGGAATTTTCCAGCCGTCGGATCCGCATTTAGTTTTGTTTTGGAATGTTCGATGGGAAAGATTCGAATCTTCACAAGGCTGGAAGTGTTTCCATTGTTTTGGTCAATAGTGTTTCTATCTGTTAAACCCTCTGCTTTTCTGCACTTGTGTGGGTTTGCCTGCTTTGGGGCCCTTGGGTTTTTGGGTATTTGCTTAGGTGGGGCTGGAATTTGGTTGGCTTTCTTCCTGGGTCTTGGTCCAAAATAATTACTTATTTACGTTTCTTCTCACAGAAATACTTAGGGACAGCCGTTCGAATTAGATCATCCCACGACAAGAGACACAGAGCAACATAGTTCATGTATTTTGGTTTGAAGGCTCGTGAGCCTGCGAGGGATAGTTGACTAACTGTTGGAAAATATTAGTGTTTTAGTTTATTTGAATATTTAGTTTTATGGGTTTAGCTCGTTAGAATTAGGTTTTGTTAGAGATTATGGTTAGTTTATTATAAATATGGTGCTTTGTTATTCATTAGAAAATAATTCATTCACAATATAGTCTATTAGGGTTTTGTAGCCGTTTCGGCATTCTCTTTTATTTAATAATATTCTTATTTTCTTGTAATCTTATTCGTTGCGCACTCTGATATTCAACTTAGTATCAGAGCAAGGTTGTCCACATGTGAAGCCAAACGGCCACACTCGCTCCACGTTACCCAGTTGTTGTCCACTTGTAGGTTTGAATATCCGTCACACGTGCGGGGGTGTGTTGAGAGTTGTCCCACATCGATGAGGGACAAGATTTGCTATGTGCTTATATTGTCTTGGGCTACTCCCCATATTGCCAATTGATTTTATGGTGGAACCTCAATTTCATCACTAACAAGATTTTTTAAGTATCATGCAAGGTGGATTGTTCCACTCACTTACAAAGATTTCTCCCCAACTGAACCCATGTCGGTCATATTGTTTATGCAATGCATCGGTGTAACAGTGATGTCAAGCATGTGATTCCTTATACAATCATTGTCACCAACCTTAACAATATTATCGAATTGAATTTCAAATATATAGTCACCTTAAAATAGCATGGGAATACCTACTTTCTATTGTTCGAACAACTGCCTAATTATCTGATTCACACAATAAAGTCTTCATACTAAAACTAAGATCCCACTTTCTATTGTTCGAACAACTGCCTAATTATCTGATTCACACAATATATGTCTTCATACTAAAACTAAGATCCAAGATTTATTCATATGTTATTGTTTGGCCCCAAAATTACACCATCGGTCTGAACAATCGAGGTCGTTGAATGAGCGGATATTAGACCGTCGGATGACAAGTGGTTGAAATGACTTTTAGTTATTATAGAGAAATAGTATGATGATTTTAATCATGATATTATCTCTTAATATTAACTAGGATATTCAAACATAATATTTGATATATCCAGTCGGTTGAAAAGATGATCTGATCCGTCTTTAGCTCGAATGGGCTCATCCCAGGTGCATGCAATCTCATACATGTCCTATTTCTGATATGGAAGTGGGTGGTACAATTCAAATTGACTTGGAATTTATGGATGGGGTTATTGCACGTGACTTTTCTTGGAATATGTGGATTATTTCATCAATTAGAATTTAGAATTTAGAGTTTTAAGTTGGTGAGGGAGTCATCATGCTTGCACTTGGTCTCAGGGATTCAATTGGTGAAAGTGATTTAATGGAATTATGATGGGATAAGTCTGCCACAGATAGGCTTTTGGATGGGTGATAGGATAGGTTTCATCTTGCTTGAACCTATGCCACAGATAGATGCCATGGATCAGCCTTAATTCTACGAATTTAAGTTTCAATTGGTTTCTATGAAGTATTCAAGGTCACAAGGGATCATGCATATCTGAAAGATAATATTCCTATTATTCTGCGACTTACGACGACAATCTTAAGGCTGATGGTGAGTTATAAATACAATGTTGCGGACAACATTCAACCCTTCCAATTTCAATACACAAATTGTCATGCGTAAACTCTCGCTCTTCACGAAACCTCTCAACAACTTTGAGATTTTTGTTTTCTTTTTCCCCGACACATCTTGAGTTTGGATAAACAGCACTGTCGCCTTAGAATCAGCCGATCACGAAGCACCTTCAGTTTGGATAAACAGCACTGTCGCCTTAGAATCAGCCGATCACGAAGCACCTTCAGTTTGGATAAACAGTACTGCGACGAGGCAGACTGGTTATCTATCCAAGTTTCAGTCGAGAATGATTTTTCAAATCACTACTGGAAAACCAGTTATCAATGGCGTTTTGAAAACCGACAAAAAATATATATTATTATCGGATTTTAAGCAAAATCCGACAGAAAATGGATGCAGTGACGGATATAATAAGCGACAGCATTGCCTGCATCAGGAAATGAATTTTTCGACATAAAATATTCTAAAACCGACAAAAATTGTGTCATATATAACCGACAGATAATATATTAATAATAAATAAATAAGCGCATTTATGTCGGCTGAAACCGACAGAAATGAATTAACAAAGAATAAATAATAGTAATTCGTGTCGGATAAAACCGACAGAAAAGAATTAATAATCATTAAATATTAGCATTTTCTGTTGGCTAAAACCGACATGAATTAATTAATAATAATAAAAATTTTAAATCACTTTCTGCATTTTCCATATCCCCTGCATTCACCATCCAACCACTACTTGCAGTTTCAGATAGTACAGAGAAAGCTTATCTCCCTCCTTCATGGTACTAAAAAGTTTTAAGCATCACTACAAATTACTCTGACAAAACTTCATGGCGCAAGGCATACAACTACTTCATATATGCAAGCAATAGGATAAACATTATAAAGCAACTTATAGATATAGCCGCCCATGCTAGCCCGGGAATCGGCCGCCACTATGACGCCATCTTTGAAGATGAATGCAAGCGAGGTTGTCCCTTTGGCCGGCTTCACCATCTAGATAGCTTCCTTCTGAAATCCTTCAAACTGAAATAGCAGGAAAAGAAGAAAAAAAAAACCATAAATTAGTCAAACCGTACCACACAAAAGACTAAGGACCACGAAAAGAGAGCACAAAAAGCACATTGGAACTCACATCATTGGTGATAGGAACCTCGAATGACGGAGGAGCAGAAACGCCGTCAGAACATTGAGCGTTCCTTTGATCGCCGGCTGCAGAAGCTCCTTCTGCATATTAAACAAAAAATAGCACCACGTTTTCAAAATACACATAATTAATCAAATATAATCAAAATTAGAAGGAATTTGATAATGTGTACTGGCGCGAACCTCGGGGTCATGGACTTGATCGATGATGCAGGGAGAGGCGAGGTGGAAGACGCCGGAGCAACCATTTACGGCGACGAGCATGGAGTTGTAGTCGATGAGGTCGATTTAGAAGAGACGGAGGCGCGACTCTGCTTTTAAATGCTTCGAGACCGCTAGTGTCAAGCTTCATAGCTTCTTAAAATCCTCTGAGAAGGACAACATTAGAGATAAAAAAAAACTGGTGCAATCCATGCCCAATTTCAAAGATTCGGTAATTAAAATCGAAAAATTTGAGAGAAATTAGAGGCTGTGAAAATACCTTGGAGATTTGATGATTTCACAGACCAAGAAGAAGGGGAAGAACGGAGAGTGAGATGGAGCTAAAGAAGAGAGAGAATGAGAAGAGGGGTTTATGGTGTAGGTGTTATAAAGGGAGGTACAGAGAAGGATGACAGGAGTGGAGTCGAGTGGAGAAAAGGGGGAAGGGAGAAGCAGCGGTGCGGGGAAGATTGAGGAGTTTTATAAATTTAGGTTATTTTCATTACTGTTGGTTAAAATCGACAGAAACATTTTTTTTAAATAAAAAGCGACAGAAAATTTTTATTACTGTTGGTGATAACTGACAGAAAAAAAAATGGCGGCAAAATTCCCCCTGAAAATTTTAAATTCCCCCCGAAATTTTGTTACGATTTTAAAAAATAAAATAATAATTGTTTGGTTTAATAAATAAATAAATAATATGTAATTAAATAGAATATGTTTTTAAAAATTAAATAAATAATTGTTTGGTTTAATAGATAATTTTTACACTTTTGGTTTAATAGATAATAATCCATGTAAAATATGCGATAAAGAAACAAAAAGAGAATTGTACAATGAAAATGTCATCACACAAACTAAATATTGTCTAATCAATACTTGAAAAACATAAATAAAAATTTAGCACAAATTACTTTTCTCACTTCAAAATTTAGGCAAATTTATGCATTCTACGAAACTAGTTTCCATGATCTAACCGTCAAACTTGTTTGTAGATACTACAAGATCGCATACGTAAAAAATCGTAAAAAACAAACATTCAGATATTACGTAACAGAACAAAAAATTTCGACGGTTATAAACGAAAATTCACAATTTAACGGTTATTTTAGCTTCGATTTTAATGATTTTTTACAACTACACTCCTCGACCCTATAAGAATGTAATGAATAAATTTGATCTTCAATTTAAAATATTTACACTAGTGGATACCATATTTTATACTTGATGGGGAAGTAAAACATTAACTCTAAGTGTTTGTTTAATTTACCGTTTTGACTCGATATACATTCTACGAAATATTTTTCAACGATCCAACCGTCAAATTTATTTGTACACACTCTGAGATTGCATACGTAAAAAATTGTAAAAATCAAACATTCAGAGATTGTGTAACGGAACAAAAGATTTCGATGGTTATAAACGAAAATTCACAATTTAACGGTTATTTTAGCTTCGATTTTAATGATTTTTTACAGCTACATTGCTCGACCCTATAAGAATGTAATGAATAAATTTGATCTTCACTTTAAAATATTTACACTAGTGGATACCACAAATCCTATTTTATACTTAATGAAAGTATAACATTAACTAGAGTGTTTGTTTAATCTACTATTTTAATGCGATACGCATTCTACAAAGCGTTTTTCAACGATCCAACCGTCAAACTTATTTATACACACTCCGAGATCACATACGTAAAAAATCACAAAAAACAAACATTAAGAGATTAGGTAACATAACAAAAGTTTTCGACGGTTATAAACGAAAAATCACAATTTAACGGTTACTTTAGCTCCGATTTTAATGATCTT
The DNA here is from genome assembly GCF_916048215.2 of Malus sylvestris. Classification (NCBI taxonomy): domain Eukaryota; kingdom Viridiplantae; phylum Streptophyta; class Magnoliopsida; order Rosales; family Rosaceae; genus Malus; species Malus sylvestris. Next base: position 1,555,861 of record NC_062261.1, read on the forward strand.
TTACAGCTACACTCATCGACCCTATAAGAATGCAATAAATAAATTTGATCTTCAATTTAAAATTTACACTAGTGGATACCACAAAATCTTATTTTATACTTAATGGAAGTATAACATTAACTCTTAAGTGTTTATTTAATCTACCGTTTTGACGCGATACACATTCTACAAAACTTTTTTCAATTATCTAACCGTCAAATTTGTTTGTACATACTCCGAGATCACAAACGTAAAAAAATCACAAAAAACAAACATTCAAAGATTAGGTAACAAAACAAAAGTTTTCGACGGTTATAAACGATAAATCAAAATTTAACGGTTATTTTAGCTCCGATTTTGATGATTTTTTTACAGCTACACTCCTTGACCCTATAAGAATGCATTGAAAGAATTCGATCTTCAATTTAAAATATTTATACTAGTGGATACCACAAAATCTTATTTTATACTTGATGGGGAAGTATAACATTAACTCTAAGTGTTTGTTTAATCTATAGTTTTGATGCAATATGCATTCTATGAAACTTTTTTCAACGATCCAACCATCAAACTTATTTTTACACACTCTGAGATTGTATACATAAAAAATCGTAAAAAACAAACATTCAGAGATTAAGTAACGAAACAAAAAATTTTGATGGTTATAAACAAAAAATCACAATTTAACGGTTATTTTAGCTCCGATTTTGATGATTTTTTACAGCTACACTGCTCAACCCTATAAGAATGCATTGAATGAATTCGATCTTCAATTTAAAATATTTACACTAGTGGATAATTTTTTATACTTAATGGAAGTATAACATTAACTCTTAAGTGTTTGTTAAATCTATCAATTTGATAGGATATGCATTATACGAAACTATTTTCAACGATCCAACCGTCAAATATGTTTGTATATAATCCGAGATAGCATGTGTAAAAAATCGCAAAAAAAAAAAAAAAAACATTCAGAGATTAGGTAACGGGACCATGAGTGAAAAAAAAATTTAAACCATTTGTTTATTTATTTATTTATTTTTAATCAATGTAACATTTTAAAATAATAAAATAGTAAATTTCTGTCGGTTATAACTGTCACAGCCCGTCCCGGAATTTCAATTTCCGACGACGTGAAATTACAGAAACGCCCTTAAACGGGATTAAGGTGCGTAAATTTGGTATTTGTTTTACACTAAGATCCTAAACTAGGGATTAGAATTGTTATTAGTATGTGTTAAATTATCTGTGTTGGACTTTAGGTGGGACCCTACCCCCTAAATCATTCCCTCAATTCTGGATCCATGTCTCCTTCTCTCTCTCTTCCTCATCTTTCCCTCAGTCACTCTCACACTCCCTCATTCTCTCTCAAACTCTCGGACAAACACCCAAGACCTTGAAAACTTCACAAGTTAAGGTTGAGGAAGGTAGCATCGTGTTTGTGAGGACCATACGAACACATTGGTATTGTTTTCAGGTAAGATTTCCCACGATTTCACGTAGAAAACTCAAGCCCGTGAAATGACACTATTCATGAACTTTGTGTTTGTTGATTTTTAGGCCAAACTAAGATCATAGGGAGCTCTAGGAGGTTCCCACGAAGCTCGGGGTGTGAAGTTTGGAAAGTTTGGACGTCGAAGTGACCCAGTTCGACGTTTGGCCGAATTTGGAAGATTTTGGAAGGTATGATCTAGTAGTTTTTAGGCCCTAAAACCCTTCCAACGTGATAGTACTTGTTAAATGCTTCATTTTTGTATAAAATGCGAAGAAATTGGTTGAAAAACGAAGGAGAATAGTGGATTTGAAAATTTTCCAGAAACCGGCGAACAGTCGCCGGCGACCGGTGACTCGCCGGAGAAGACAGGGAATATTCCGTTAAGTTTGACGGAATATTCCGACGCCGTTAGTTAACTTTAACGGAAACCGTTAGTTTTTAACGGAATATGCTAGGATTTGACGGAATATTCCCTAACGCCGTTCACTGTAGCCGTCAGTGTGCATGTCACGTGGCCGCGCGTGGGCCGCGCGTAGGTCCGTGCCACGTCAGGCGCGTGGGGGCGCGTGAGGACTCCAAAAATTATTTTAAAAATTTGGGGATGATCCTGAGGTTGTGTAGGTCACTGTGGTATATTCATATACCCAATTTGAGCATCGTATGAAGAATTAATTACCTAGTTTGGTTTAGGTGCGTTAAATGTGCGTTAAATGATTGTTTTAAGTTATTTCACTTCTAGGTGGAACTTTTAACGAGGACGAGCACATCCAGGGGCGTCAAGGGGGTTACGACCCGGCGACATACCAGTGAGTGGGCATTTGTTTTTATATATACCTATATACTCGATTTCCCCAGAAATCAAATTTAAATGAAAAGTATATTAAAATGAAATATGATGTGATTGCCATGCATAGAATATTATGGATATTATGAACTGTCGTATGATGCATATATGTAAGGTGGTGCTGTGGACGCACAGGTAAGTATTTAATTACTGTTATGTTGATGATGATGATATATTGAGCTCATATCCTGCACCATGGTTTAGTGCTTATAGTATTCACCGCATCGCACGCTCGCCTTGGATCCAAGTAGATGCTGGTCGTACAGTCCACGCGGAGTGGGTACGACGGGCCAGTCGTAGAGTGTTAGTGAGATTATGACTGGTGGGTGACCTTAGGTTATTGTATACAGATGATTGATGAGAGAAGCACTAGAGCGAATATTACCATGAGTCGTTCAGACTACATTAGGTGGTTCCGACTGATGTGCAGAAGGCCGGACAGGTCACGCGGAGTGACTCCGGCAGAGTGAGATTGATAGATGTTGAGCTCTAGGTTCAATCGTTCAGGGCTATTAGAGGGCCTCCGATTGATTATTTCTTTTACCTGATTATATTATGTTAATGCATTCATACTACACTGTTGAAATTGGCATGGTACATTCTTTATTGAATCTGTTATAAGATTGATGATTGAGACAGTTGAGATATATATGCTATATACTATTTTTCTGGGAAAGTATACAGGTTTTCCAAAAAGGGGTTATAATTGTGGATTTATGAAATGATTTGGAAAAGCTTATTTTCGCCCACTCACGTTTTCTGTTTTTCGCCCCTCCAGGTTCTAGTTGATAGTTGAGGCGTTGGTGGCCTACGAGGACTGCTTCGGCGTTCTGACAGACTAAATAAATGTAGGATTCACCCGAGGGTGTTGTAAAATAGTTATGGTCCTACTTGACTGCACCTAGACGCTTATGCTCTGTTTATGTGTGTTTAGTACACTCTTATGCACATAGAATGCTAGGTTGTAAATAACTGCAATTAGTGGTTTTCGTTGACTCGTATTTTATTATTAAATCGTTTCCGCTTGCGTTATGGTTACGTCACACTCACGTGACGGCCAGCACGTCCTAGTCTTCGGGTTAGGGTGTGTCAGTTTGGTATCAGAGCATAGGTTGCAGTCCTGTATAACTAATGAGTTCTTCTATTGATTTTTGGATGTTTTCTGTCAGAATTATGCCGCCTCGTAGAGATCATCGCCGTGCTGCTGAGCCTAATTTCCCCGATATAACTCAGTTAGGGGCAGCAATGGCTCAAGCTTTTCAGGCTAATATCCGTCCTCCTCAGAGAACGCCCGTAGAGACGATGTATAATCTGAAATTGGAAACTTTTGAGGGAAATGAAGGTTATGAAGGGGCAGAAAAGTGGTTGGATCGAATTGAACAGACCTTTCAAGTGATGCAAAGTCAGGGAAACCTGCCAGCTAATAGATGGGTGGAGACCACCACCTGGTTTTTGGGCCGTGAGCCAGCTGCGTGGTGGATAAATCAGTCGAGGCACATGGCACCTGAAAGGGCAGCCGAATGGGAGGTATTTAAGGAAAATTTTATGAAGAGATTTGTTCCTCCGGAATATATAGATCGCAAGAAACAGGAATTCACCAGTCTGAAGCAGAGAAATATGTCTGCACATGAGTACTACAGGAAGTTTACTGATTTATCCCGTTATGATTCTGATTTAGCGGGTAATCAAGCAGAAATGCTTCGTCGTTTCAAGCTAGGATCTAAGAAGAAGTACAGAACGTTTGCCAATGCACTTCCCTGTGCCGATTATCATGAGTATTTTGAGATTCTGGTCAGGATGGAAGACTCTGATAATCTTCCGGACAATGAGGATGAAGAGGATAAGGGTAATGGTCAGAAGAAAAATGAGAAAGGTAAAGGTGTTTCCATTCCAGGACCTCGTCAGACGCAGAATTTCAAGAAAAGTGGAATGAGTTCGAGTTCTTCCAGTGGTGGATTTAGTGCCACAGGTCCGAGGAGAGGAGGTGGTAGGTTTGGTAATGGACCTAGATTTTCTGGTCAGAGAGGCTTTGGTGGTACTGGTAGTTCGGGTCCTCCGTTATGTCGCCGTTGTAATTTCCGACATCATGGGGAATGTAGGAGAAGCAGTGGTGCATGCTTTACATGTGGTCAGACAGGACATAGAGCTATGTATTGTCCCCAGAATCAGCAGAGGCCCCAGCAGCCTGTTATGCCAACCTCAGCACCGACTCAACAGAACTTTAATTCAGGCAGTTATGGCCAGGGTGGTCGTGGTGGTGCTTATCACTATCAGGGTGATGCTGCTCCTTATGCTCCGGGACAGTATCACTATTCTCAGGATCCTTATTTTCAGAGTGGATATTCTCAGGATCAGGGAGGTTATACTTCATATCCGTCTATGCCAGCTAGCGGATCTCAGTGGTATCAGGGGGGTCAGCCCCAACAGAGCGGAGTTGCTGCTAGTAGTACAGGGTCGTTTAGGCCGCCTGTCCAGACAGGTCAAGGACGTACTCATCAGGGACGAGGTAACCAGAGTGGCAGAGGTCGTGGAGGACGACAGCCAGCTCAGGGACGTGTTAACCACATCTCGCTGCAAGATGCTCAGAACCATCCAGACTTGATTATGGGTACGTTGAATGTTCTTGGTCATTTTGCTAGAGTCTTGATTGATTGTGGTGCTACACACTCTGTGATTTCTCATACATTTGCTCAAATAACGCAACCTCATCCTTCACCTCTAGGGTTTGATTTAGAGTTTGCTATGCCTAGAGGGGATAAATGTTATGTTGATAGTTTTTACTCTGGGTGTCCAGTGATGGTAGATAATGTCATTATGCCTGCTAATCTTATCCCGTTAGACATCGTGGATTTTGATGTGATTTTAGGGGCGGATTGGTTGCATTATAATCGCGCCCATATAGATTGTTACGGGAAATCAGTTACTTTTCTTCGTCCTGGACTACCCGAGGTTACATTTGTGGGTGAAAGAAGTGGGGTGAGGCATGGTGTTATTTCCGCCATAAGGACAAAGAAATTGTTATCCAAGGGTTGTCAGGGATACTTGGCACATGTGGTGTTAAATGATGTTGATTCCGGTAGTGTGGAGGAAGTCGGAGTAGTCAGACACTATCCTGATGTATTTCCAGATGATTTACCTGGGTTGCCTCCAGATAGAGATGTGGAATTTTCGATTGATTTGCTTCCAGGTACGAACCCTATCTCTTTGACTCCTTATAGAATGGCACCAGCGGAATTAAGAGAGTTGAAAATTCAATTGCAAGAGTTAATTGATAAAGGTTTCATTCAGCCTAGTTCTTCACCTTGGGGAGCTCCAGTGTTGTTTGTAAGAAAGAAAGATGGAACTTTGAGATTGTGCATTGATTACAGGCAATTGAATCGGGTGACGATTAAAAACCGTTATCCCTTGCCTCGTATAGATGATTTGTTTGATCAGCTCAAAGGTGCCTGTGTGTTTTCTAAGATCGATTTGAGGTCTGGGTATTATCAATTAAAGATTAAAGATGAGGATGTTCATAAAACAGCTTTCAGGACTCGTTATGGGCATTATGAGTTTTTGGTGATGCCATTTGGATTAACGAACGCTCCTGCAGCTTTCATGAGATTGATGAATGAAGTATTCCAGGAATATCTTGACAAGTTTGTTATTGTTTTTATTGATGACATCCTGGTATATTCTAAGTCGAAATCAGACCATATTCGACATCTTAACTTGGTGTTAAGGAAATTGAGGGAACACCGATTATATGCCAAATTTAGTAAATGTCAATTTTGGCTGGATCAAGTGGCATTTCTGGGACATGTGGTATCAGCTCAGGGAATTCAAGTGGATCCTCAAAAGATAGCAGCAGTGGAAAATTGGGAACAACCTCGAACGGTCACTGAGGTGCGGAGTTTTCTTGGTTTAGCAGGTTATTATAGACGGTTTGTTCAAGACTTTTCTATGATTGCCTTGCCATTAACGAAGTTAACCAGGAAGGATGTTAAGTTTGAGTGGGATGAAAGTTGTGAGCAAAGTTTCCAGCAGTTGAAGTATTGCCTTACTCATGCACCTGTGTTAGTACTTCCTGATGATAATGGTAACTTCGAGATCTATAGTGATGCTTCTTTGAATGGTTTGGGTTGTGTTTTGATGCAGCATAGTAGAGTGATTGCCTATGCTTCTAGGCAGTTGAAGACTCATGAAAGAAACTATCCGACTCACGATCTTGAGTTGGCAGCTATTGTGTTTGCTTTGAAGATTTGGAGACATTATCTCTATGGCGAGAAATGTAAGATCTTTACCGATCATAAAAGCCTTCAGTACCTTTTCACTCAGCATGATCTTAATCTTCGTCAGAGAAGATGGTTGGAATTGTTAAGTGATTATGATTGCACGATTGAGTACCATCCGGGTCGTGCAAATGTGGTAGCTGATGCTCTGAGTAGAAAACCTCAAGGGCGACTTAATGCTTTGTATGTCAGTCGTGTTCCTCTTCTGGCAGAGTTGAGATCTACTGGAGTAGAGTTAGAATGGGAAGAGCAAAGTGAAGCTTTTCTTGCCAATTTTCAAGTCAAGCCAATTTTAATTGATCGGGTGCTTGCAGCTCAATCGTGGGATGAAGAAATTCAAGAATTGATCAATTTAAGAAATGAAGGGAAGAAGAAAGATCTCAAGATCCGAGGATCAGATGGTATGCTTATGCAAGAGAACAGGATGTATGTGCCTAATAATGAGGAACTGAAGAAAGAAATCTTGGATGAAGCACATTGTTCGGCTTATGCTATGCACCCAGGAGGAACTAAAATGTATCATACCATTCGACCATTCTATTATTGGCCGGGTATGAAGAGGGAGATTGCGGAGTATGTTAGTAGGTGTATTGTTTGCCAGCAGGTTAAGGCTGAAAGAAAGAAGCCGTTTGGGAGATTGCAACCACTTCCCGTTCCCCAGTGGAAATGGGAGAATATAACGATGGATTTTGTGTATAAGCTGCCACGTACACAAAATGGTTTTGATGGCATTTGGGTGGTTGTAGATCGACTTACCAAATCAGCACATTTTATTCCAGTAAGGAAGAAGTATTCTTTAAATAAGTTGGCTCAGTTATTCATATCGAAGGTTGTAAAGTATCATGGTGTCCCAGTGAATATTATTTCTGATCGAGATCCAAGATTTACTTCTAAGTTTTGGATAGCTTTTCAAGAAGCTTTGGGTACTAGATTGCTTTACAGTACAGCTTATCATCCACAGACAGATGGTCAGTCGGAGAGAACTATTCAGACACTCGAGGATATGTTGAGATCCTCTGTGATGCAATTTGGTGATTCTTGGCATGATCGTTTGGATTTGATGGAGTTTGCCTACAATAATAGTTTTCATTCGAGTATTGGAATGTCTCCATTTGAAGCACTTTATGGTAAAGCTTGTCGTACTCCATTATGTTGGTCAGAGGTCGGTGAAAGAATACTTGAGGGCCCAGAGATTGTGGATGAGACTACTCAGAATATTCAGGTAATTAAGTCTAACCTGAAAGTGGCCCAGGATAGACAAAAGAGCCTAGCGGATCGACATACCACGGACAGAATGTATAATGTGGGCGACTATGTTTTTCTGAAATTATCGCCTTGGAGAGGTGTGGTTCGCTTTGGAAAGAAAGGAAAGCTAAGTCCCAGGTACATTGGACCTTATGAGATCACTGAGAGGATTGGTGAAGTTGCTTACAGGTTGGAGCTACCTCCAGAGTTGTCTAAGGTACATAATGTGTTCCATGTCTCGATGCTTCGGCATTATGTGTCAGATCCTTCACATGTGATTCCTCCTCAACCATTGGAAATTAATCCGGATTTGACATATGATGAAGAACCAGTGACTATACTGGATTGGAAAGATAAGACCTTGAGGAATAAGACCGTGAGCTTAGTAAAAGTATTGTGGAGGAACCATTCAACGGAAGAAGCTACTTGGGAGACAGAAGAAAGGATGAGAGATATGTATCCAAGGTTATTCTATGAGTATTGAGGGTTTGGTTAGTGGCTGGAATTTCGGGGACGAAATTCTATAAGGAGGGGAGATTGTCACAGCCCGTCCCGGAATTTCAATTTCCGACGACGTGAAATTACAGAAACGCCCTTAAACGGGATTAAGGTGCGTAAATTTGGTATTTGTTTTACACTAAGATCCTAAACTAGGGATTAGAATTGTTATTAGTATGTGTTAAATTATCTGTGTTGGACTTTAGGTGGGACCCTACCCCCTAAATCATTCCCTCAATTCTGGATCCATGTCTCCTTCTCTCTCTCTTCCTCATCTTTCCCTCAGTCACTCTCACACTCCCTCATTCTCTCTCAAACTCTCGGACAAACACCCAAGACCTTGAAAACTTCACAAGTTAAGGTTGAGGAAGGTAGCATCGTGTTTGTGAGGACCATACGAACACATTGGTATTGTTTTCAGGTAAGATTTCCCACGATTTCACGTAGAAAACTCAAGCCCGTGAAATGACACTATTCATGAACTTTGTGTTTGTTGATTTTTAGGCCAAACTAAGATCATAGGGAGCTCTAGGAGGTTCCCACGAAGCTCGGGGTGTGAAGTTTGGAAAGTTTGGACGTCGAAGTGACCCAGTTCGACGTTTGGCCGAATTTGGAAGATTTTGGAAGGTATGATCTAGTAGTTTTTAGGCCCTAAAACCCTTCCAACGTGATAGTACTTGTTAAATGCTTCATTTTTGTATAAAATGCGAAGAAATTGGTTGAAAAACGAAGGAGAATAGTGGATTTGAAAATTTTCCAGAAACCGGCGAACAGTCGCCGGCGACCGGTGACTCGCCGGAGAAGACAGGGAATCTTCCGTTAAGTTTGACGGAATATTCCGACGCCGTTAGTTAACTTTAACGGAAACCGTTAGTTTTTAACGGAATATGCTAGGATTTGACGGAATATTCCCTAACGCCGTTCACTGTAGCCGTCAGTGTGCATGTCACGTGGCCGCGCGTGGGCCGCGCGTAGGTCCGTGCCACGTCAGGCGCGTGGGGGCGCGTGAGGACTCCAAAAATTATTTTAAAAATTTGGGGATGATCCTGAGGTTGTGTAGGTCACTGTGGTATATTCATATACCCAATTTGAGCATCGTATGAAGAATTAATTACCTAGTTTGGTTTAGGTGCGTTAAATGTGCGTTAAATGATTGTTTTAAGTTATTTCACTTCTAGGTGGAACTTTTAACGAGGACGAGCACATCCAGGGGCGTCAAGGGGGTTACGACCCGGCGACATACCAGTGAGTGGGCATTTGTTTTTATATATACCTATATACTCGATTTCCCCAGAAATCAAATTTAAATGAAAAGTATATTAAAATGAAATATGATGTGATTGCCATGCATAGAATATTATGGATATTATGAACTGTCGTATGATGCATATATGTAAGGTGGTGCTGTGGACGCACAGGTAAGTATTTAATTACTGTTATGTTGATGATGATGATATATTGAGCTCATATCCTGCACCATGGTTTAGTGCTTATAGTATTCACCGCATCGCACGCTCGCCTTGGATCCAAGTAGATGCTGGTCGTACAGTCCACGCGGAGTGGGTACGACGGGCCAGTCGTAGAGTGTTAGTGAGATTATGACTGGTGGGTGACCTTAGGTTATTGTATACAGATGATTGATGAGAGAAGCACTAGAGCGAATATTACCATGAGTCGTTCAGACTACATTAGGTGGTTCCGACTGATGTGCAGAAGGCCGGACAGGTCACGCGGAGTGACTCCGGCAGAGTGAGATTGATAGATGTTGAGCTCTAGGTTCAATCGTTCAGGGCTATTAGAGGGCCTCCGATTGATTATTTCTTTTACCTGATTATATTATGTTAATGCATTCATACTACACTGTTGAAATTGGCATGGTACATTCTTTATTGAATCTGTTATAAGATTGATGATTGAGACAGTTGAGATATATATGCTATATACTATTTTTCTGGGAAAGTATACAGGTTTTCCAAAAAGGGGTTATAATTGTGGATTTATGAAATGATTTGGAAAAGCTTATTTTCGCCCACTCACGTTTTCTGTTTTTCGCCCCTCCAGGTTCTAGTTGATAGTTGAGGCGTTGGTGGCCTACGAGGACTGCTTCGGCGTTCTGACAGACTAAATAAATGTAGGATTCACCCGAGGGTGTTGTAAAATAGTTATGGTCCTACTTGACTGCACCTAGACGCTTATGCTCTGTTTATGTGTGTTTAGTACACTCTTATGCACATAGAATGCTAGGTTGTAAATAACTGCAATTAGTGGTTTTCGTTGACTCGTATTTTATTATTAAATCGTTTCCGCTTGCGTTATGGTTACGTCACACTCACGTGACGGCCAGCACGTCCTAGTCTTCGGGTTAGGGTGTGTCAATAACCGCCACCATTAACTTAGAAACCGCCAGAATATGTTAAAAATATTAAAAAAAAAAGAATTCAAAAATACTGAGGGTTATAATAATTTTATGGCGGGTTAAATCCGCCATGAAAAATCCGACAGAAATTTATGTCAGATATATCCGACAGAAAATAACTTTAATCCGACAGTAAATAAATTATGTGTCGGATATCTTTTATCCGTCAGAATGACTTATTAACCGCCAGAATCGTCCGACACCTAAAGCTAATATTGTAGTAGTGAATCCTTATTGGCAGAGGTCATCTCACGAGCTTTCTCGGCGAAGTGAGGTGTTACCAATCACTAGATTCGGCGCTTTGAATGCCGGGTTATTTTATGATTGGATACTCACAAGTTGGATTTAGAGTTCGACATTCTGATGGCCGAACCACATTTACGATTAAGACGTACATCAGCTTTGAATACTTGTGTCCATATAATCTGGTGTCGATTCGGCGTGCTTATACTCTTACAAATATAATCACTGTGACCGAATCCGGCGCTGACGATTCGTGAACTTCGCAAAACTAGCAGCCTTGTCTTTAGGCTCTACAACCCGAAGGTCGAGAGTGTTCCTTCCTCGGCCGCAGTCGCAAGATCAAGAAGTCAGCAGCACGCTCAACGCAACATCAACACATTTTACTCATCGGCCAACGAGTTGGCACGCCCCGTATACAACCGAATGACGTAGTTAGCTCATTAGTCACTCAACCTGCGTGCCACGTAAGCTTGGTAGTTTTTAAGGTCAACAATTATATATATAATGATCGTTGCTGATGCACTAAATTTCCGAATAGAAGAGCGTCATGGTGTGAAAGAAGAAAGCATTCACATTTATAATAAAAAGTTTGACGACGAAAAATCATAGCTTATTTTGTCAGGGGTTGGCTTTTCTCATCGCTGCCAACTCTCTCATGTTTGCAAGCAGCAGCTAGCATCAGGTGGGCGCAATGAAAATGATGGGGAAAAAGATCTAGGGTTAAGATAAGAGAGAAAAGGACATTTACTTGTAGAAGCATTCACCGAGAAGCACAGTAGGTTGACTGTTTAATTAAGGAGAACCAATTGCAAGAGAAGTTGGACTTGGTCGAGAAGGACCAAAATGAAACTCGGATATAAGCTCAGGGACCATGACGGTAAAAAAAAAAAAACTAATGAAAATAGTTTGAAAACTTTAAGTTTTAACGATAAAGACAAAATAAGGGAAAAGTGAATAGTACTAGATTTGACTTTTTAGTGTAAAAATTTGGTTTTTCATTAAAGTGAAAAGTACCGTGGGCTTTTCGTTAGAATTCCCTAAAAAAAAACCTACTAGAAGAAGAGCATTTCTTCATGGTGTCTTACAATAATCGCAGAATAAAAACCCTAGCAGCGTGTCGTCACTCCACAGTAGAAAATTAGGGCACAAACAAACAGTCAAAACTTCCAAGAACAGAAGATGATGAACTGTGAAGTTTCCTCGCTTCTTCTTTCCAACAGTTTATACAGTTCGTTATATATCATCTCTTTTGGTTTCTTTAGGGTAAAATGCTATTCACTTTTAGAAAATGCAGTACAGTGTTTACGTTTGATATTATCTGTTTTCTCGAGGTTTTCTATGATACTCTGGGATACCTCGGATTTTTTCACCACTAAATGTTTGTATAAAAACCAAGATCTAACTGTTATAAAGCTCGAAGTATCAAATACTCCAGAGCATTTGTGTTTTTTTATGTGGGACAATGATGTGCAGAGCAGCAGAAGCAGCAGCTTCCTTGATGAGATCTTGTGTATAGTAAGCCTTTTGCTTTGGCCTTTTTCTTATTGTTGATATGATGAGAGACTTATAGCACAGCTGGGGAAGTACGTACCTTTAGGGCTGTTTATGGTGGTCCTATGGAGGTGGAGCCGTTGGGGAGGATGGGAGAAAGTGAGGAGAAAAAGTAAAGGAATGTCCATTTCTCATTTAGCTTGTATCATTTGCTTTTCTGCTTTTTTGGGACACTCAATGGCGATTGAGACTACCAAATCGAGCATACTTGTGTAGTCTCTTATGGGAGAAAATTTTCGGTAGGATAACCTGATCATCTAATTTGAATGGCAGATCTCACAAATATGGGGCATGTAGAACTTTAATAGAGAAAATCCCGCTTGTTTGTGAGAGCTACCCTATAAATGCTTCTTTTTGAGAAAAAAAAAAAACATATTAGGATAGATTACTTTCCTAATTTTGTGTTAGTCTTGTATTTTGTTCTCTTATAAACTCTTCGTTTTGGAAAAACATAAAACTTTTAAGAGTGTGTGAGATAGACTTCATAGATCTCATAACAACTAAAAACACTAATATGGAAGAACCCATAGACTATAATTGATTGATAGTGTTTTTTATGTCAACATGTCATGTGGTAAAGATGAATCAACTTGATAGAACTGTGCAGAAAAGACTCAAACATGTGCAGACTTCTCTTACGATGGAAATCGCATTGCAATCTTGAAAAGTAATATGTTAGTTAGCCAAAATCTTCTGCACACTCACGACCCCTTCAGCTCGAACTAATAGGACGTTTCATCTAAGTTTTTTCATGGTATGAGCAAGAACCTTGCCTTGTATTTATGTTCATTAGAGTTTCTGTCAACCATTAATATTGATACACCAAATCTTATTACTTAAAGGAAGAGGTGGGGTGGATGAAATGACTAGTCAAGTTTCTCCTTATGGTCATGAAAAACAGGTCATGCAGGCCTCTGTAAATGTTTATGCTTTATTCGGAAATTGGGTAAAAAATTGTTGTGTACTACCGGCGCCACCGGTGACATTTGATGCCACATTTGAAGCCCACGTCATAGATTCGACTCTTTGTTGGACCAATCAGATTCCAACAAGTCTTTATATTAAAGCAAGAAGCGGAACTATAAGTGAAGATTAATCATTACATTGTGATAGTCTTGTCTTATGCCGTACTTTTCTATATTAAAGAAAAGAGATTAGGCTAGACTACACAATAAGATAGTCACTAAGTATCGAGCTCAACATAAATATAATGTGTCATCGTTATCCATGTGTCGAACTTGAGACTTCTCACTTTCAAATGAAGAAAAATATCAATAGACAGTAGTAATAGTTAACATGTTATCCTTCTATTTTTCTCTGTTTGTCTAAATAAGATTGTGTAGAATTAAAAATGGATGAATGATGCAGATGAAGCTCCATAATAGTAATGGAAAACAATTATATTTATGCACTCTGGTGGGGGCTTGATCTTCACCAATTCTTTTTCCTTCTAACAACTAACTAATTAACCTCCAATGCTATCGTTTGTTACAAAAAATAAAAAATAATAAAATAAAATGGTTTCTATGAATTTTGGAAGCGTGACTAACTGGGGTTAAGTTTGGAATTTTCCAAAACCCTAATTCTCCAAAGAGCCCTTTTGACATTCTATGCTTTCAAGTCTTTTGCATCATTCACCTCTTTTATCGTTATTTCCAGAAGGCCCCAAAATCTAGGGTTTCATCACACCCTGCACCTCCTTCTCTGGTAAGCGCTTTCTTCTTCTCTCCCCTCACACCTAAAAGTTAAATTCTTTATACCAATACTGTCTTTCTGGTATGTCGGTAACAAATAAATTTCATGGAGGAGTAAATTAGTAACCCAATTCAACCAATGTTAGTGTTCATATAATTCTGGAAATTAAGTTGAATGTTTGGGTTTTTCTGGGGGGCTAAAGTCGTGATCTTGGACTTTGAATTAATGGTTTTTTTTTTTTTTTCGGAAAAGGGGGATTAATCTGCTGGATTTCTCAGAGGATGATCATTTGGGTTGGATTGGTTGACTTCTTTAAACTGTTTTTCCGTTAACCCACCGGGAAATTTACTGATTTAGGAGCTGGGTTGTTGGTGATGGTGGGATCAGATGATAACCCACATGCTGTTTTCTGATAATTTGGCACAAAACCGAACATAGTGGCGTTCTAGGATTCATATAGCCGACTCGACTTAGTAGGATAAGGTTTTGTTGTTGTTGTAATTTTATAGGGAGTGTTTACAGTTCCTGGTGTGCTTCCATTGATGTTTTTAGCTGGGTTTTTGCTTTGTTTATAGTGGTTGCTTGGCTGTATATGTTAGTAAAGCAGGCCCGGTGGGACAATGGTTTTTCGATATTGTATGCACACAAGCTCTAGTAAGTAGCTAATAGTATACACACACTCTGCGCCCGCAGGCATGAAAAATACACCAGAATGTGAGACTCAACAATTAAATACTAACATTTGTGAATTCATTTTTGATCGACAATAGTAACTGATGTTTAAGACACGGTTGGCTTTTGCGTACTTATTATTTAGATCGTGGTAAACTTTGAAAGTAGTAGATAGTTTTGGGAACTGAATTATGAATTTAGCATATTTATAAACTATAGCTTTTAATTCTTTTATTCGAATGTTTGAAGGTCGTTGTGATGGCGAGGACAAAGCTTATCCTGATCTGCCAATCTGGTGGGGAATTTGTTGTCAAGGATGATGGATCCATGTCATATACGGGAGGAGATGCACAGGCAGTAGATATCAATCATGAAACCCGATTTGATGATCTCAAGTTAAAATTGGCTGAAATGTTGAATTTAGAATATAAATCAGTGATCATGAAGTATTTTCTCCCTGGAAATACGCGAACTCTCATCACTTTATCCAATGATAAGGACCTGAAAAGGATGTATGAATTCCATGGGAATTCAGTAACTGCTGATGTTTTTGTCCAGGGGAAAGCAGGTTTTGATGCCGAGGCCTTCAACACACCAAAAAGGTACTTTCTTTTGTTTTGTTTGATTGGATCACAATTTCCTTGCTTTTGAAGAAATGATGACATTGCCATATTGCCCATTTGCCCTCTTTACAATAGTTGAAGCATATTGACTAGTAATTACAACATATTGTAAGTTTCTAAGTTTTCTTGCGTTGAAAGTTTAAATTCTCATTTGCAGGGCATGTGGGATAAAAGTGGCTGAATCGGTGACCCCTGTTCCCGCCTTCACGACTTCAGCTGCCACTTTACATGCTAGTCCTCTATCAAAACAACCTGGATGTATTATGTCTGTGGAAGAAAGGACCCAAACTGCAGGTGGAGTGGCGCATATGCCTACCATGTCCCCTGCGTTTACATCCACCAATAATGCGGATGCTACTAGTTCCATTCCAACTGGTTCCATATCTGCTACTGCTGATGCAAGTCAGCACAGCTTGGACGTATTTGATATGAACTGTACCCCTGCTGATACCGTTAAGAAGCGAAGGCGCACTGCTGCCTGGAAAATTGGTGCCAACGGTCCTACCATTGGTTCTGTCACTGACCATGTTGGGGAGAAAAGAAAACATATGTCCAAGAAGAAGAATATTCCTAGCCGGAACATTGCTACAGAAACTGATGACGTGGATGAGAGGCAAGATATCCTCCACAGTAAAGATAGTAGTACTAGCAATGACCCTATCCAGGCTAGTCTAGTGGAATCAAATGATGCTCCACCTGAACTTTTACTCAAAATATGGAAAAATGCTATCACTGGCATTGGACAGGAATTCAACAGTGCTAAAGAATTTCGTGATGCGCTGCAAAAATATGCCGTTGCCCATCGTTTCATGTATAAGTTAAAAAAGAATGATACTAACCGTGCAAGTGGCAGATGTATAGTCGAAGACTGTTCCTGGAAAATTTTTGCATCTTGGGACACATCTGTGAAAAAGTTTAGGATAAAGAGTATGACTGAAACGCATACTTGTGAATCAGAGTTCATGAAATCTTATCATCCAAAACGAAGTTGGTTGGTTAGCATCGTGAAAGACAGATTACTTGAGCGCCCACATCTCAAGACGAAAGAACTTGCCAACATCATTCGTCAAGATTTTGGGATTGCTGTGAACTACACTCATGTTTGGCGTGCAGTTGAGGATGCCAAGGAGCGACTTCTGGGTTCGTATAAAGAGGCATATGACCAGTTACCGAGATTTTGTGAGAAGATGACAGAGGCAAATCCTGGCAGTAATATTAAGCTTTTCACTAGTGATGAGAGTAAATTTCAGCGCCTATTTGTGAGTTTTCATGCTTCAGTACATGGTTTTCAGCATGGTTGTCGCCCTATTCTTTTTCTCGATGCTGCATCTCTAAAATCAAGATACCATGAGACTTTTTTGGCAGCTACTGCTTTGGATGGAGATGACGGTCTTTTCCCGGTTGCATTTGCTATCGTTGACACTGAGAATGATGATAACTGGCGGTGGTTTTTGGAGCAGTTAAGATCAGTACTTTCAACCACTCAATCCTTAACTTTTGTCTCGGATAGAGAGAAGGGACTAAAGAAATCAGTGCTCGAAGTATTTGAGAATGCCCACCATGGATATTCTATGCACCACCTTCTGCAAAGCTTCATGAGAAACTTGAATGGTCCATACCATGGAGATGGGAAGGGTTCCTTGCCAATCAATTTTATGGCTGCCGCCCATGCAATCCGACTTGATGGGTTTAAAACAAGTATTGATCAAATTAGACGGGTTTCTGCTCGAGCTTATGCCTGGGTCCAGCAAATCGAACCAGAATGTTGGACAAATGCATTATTTAAAGGAGAGCCCTATAACCATTTCACATCAGATGTTGCAGAGACATACATCAAGTGGATAGAGGAAGTACAGGAGTTACCCATTGTGCCAAAGATTGAAGCGCTATGTTCTAAGTTGATGGAGTTGATAAATACTCGTCGAACAGATTCAAGTAAGTGGCCCACAAAACTTACTCCATCCAAGGAGGAAAAACTGCAACAAGAAGCCTGTTGCGCATATGGTCTTAAAGTCTTGTTTTCATCCGATACTCTCTTTGAGGTTCACAAGGATTCCATCAACGTTGTGGATATTAGTGAACGGTACTGTAGTTGTCTGGATTGGAATGCAAGTGGTCTACCATGCTGCCATGCTATTGCTGTCTTCAACTGCACTGGTAGGGATGTGTATGATTATTGTTCGAGTTACTATAAATCTGACACCTATCGTTTGACGTATTCTGAGTCCATAAACTCTGCATTGGCCCCTTTCGAGTCTTCGGATGGTGAGATTACTGATGCAGCACATGTGCTTCCTCCATCAGTCTCCAAGCAACAAGAAAAGAAAAGCCAGGCCAAAACAAAGAGTTTGTCGGCAAGGACAGTTTTTTGCTCTAGGTGCAAGGATTCAGGGCATAATAAAAAAACCTGCAAGGAACCCATGGATGATCCTTTGTCAAGTATGGACCTCATAGATGCTCCTATATCAGGTATGGACCCCGTAGATGCTCCTTCGTCAAGCATCGTCCTCGTAGATGCCCTTTCATCAAGCGTCATCCCCGTCGATGCCCCTCCATCAAGTATCGTCCCCACAGATGCTCCTTCATCAAGTATCGTCCCCATAGATGCCGCTCCGTTGAGTATCGACCACGTAGATGCTCATTCATCAAGTATCGTTCCCGTAGATCCTCCATCAAGTATCCCTTGATGTAATCCTTGAATCATACCGTCTTGGATGCTTGTTTGTTATGAATTCATGTACAGTGTTAATCGACATTTTCCGAACCGGTCTCTTTGAACTAGGTTTGCAACGAGGTTGTTTTGTTCTTGAGTTTGTCTAGAGTTTTAAATTCGTAAATTTCGCATTTGAATCGTCTTGTTCCTGAAATGTGTACTACGAATCTTGCTGTTCCAACAAAGCATGTGTTAACAGGTTAACTGTCACCATCAGCGTTGAATTTATCGCCATCTCTTTGTCTCACTCATCACATGACTTCACATAAAATATAATCACCCGTTACACGTGAACGCGTCATCGGCCTTCCAGGTCGTTTTTACAGAGAGAAATGAAATTTGCAGAAATGTAGAAAACAGCTAGAATTTGTACATTACATGATCACAAAGTTTGCTTCCTCTAACTTCTAGGGCATTAAAAACAGTCATTAGCTACTGATGAATACAAACTGCACTTCAACGTTGGAGTACAAACCGAAAGTTTTAGCCTGTCTACGAGTTAATCTGCTCAAGAAAGCTTCCGACGGATCCATCTGTGATTCTTTCATCAAGATTATCAATATTAGGCTATTAATGGAGTCAAGTTAACAACTTTACTACCAACCTCTGCCTGCTCGAATCCAACCTTGAAGGTTTGAACCTCGGGCACGCACAATGGAGAAGGTGGGTAGCATCTGTCTTCAAACTTGTTTTGTGCTTGAAACAGTCTCATGAAAACATGGCTGCAAATGTAGGTTGCCACGGAGTTCAGTTGTAGACTGGTGTTCGCAAGAAAATACAGTTCAGGCCTCAAAGGTTTCCAGTACAAAATCCCAAATGCTGTTCTCACTATCCCTACTCTCTTGAATCTTCAACCTTGGGCAATAATCCCGCACACAACGGACAGTGGGGGTTGTGTCTATCTTCAAAACTTGTTTTCTGCTCCAAACAATCTGCATGGAAAAGATGGCCGCAAACTAAAACTGCTACAACAGAGACTTCAGTAGAAGACTGTGTGCTACCGAGAAAGAAAGGTTTGCGCCTCAACAGCTTGTCACAAATCGCACATACCATCTTCCCTGGATCTGGTGATACAGCATCCGTTGTCAAGAAACCAGATCTAATTCTTGCTGGCAGAAGAAAAGGTTTTTCCTTGGTTTCTGGGGAGGAATTGAAAAAATAAAGTCAATACAGCAAAACAAGAGTTCTGACAGCATTCTTCAAGAAAAGTCATGATCAAGGAAATAAATTGAGCACATTGGAAAATTGAATATATAGTCATCCAATACACAAAGAAGTAAATTCCTACACTCCTATCTGACATAGGAAATATTCATCCATGTAGCATACTAGAGTTCTCACTCGTTGTCTCGATACTCGAGACCTTCCATAAATACTAAAAAGCTTAATTAAGTTCTTTTGAAGTTGAACAAAATAAGGAGAAGAAAAAGGGGACAATTCAATATAAAACCTGAATGACGTCTGGCCTCGGAGCTGGATTGAGTAGCCAACTTATAGGAGAGCTTATCGTCACGCAAAGGCACTCCTTTTCCGCGAGAGGTTGATGGGTTAGCAAGATTGCCAGAGTTACGTCGAGAGTACTGGTGCGCATAGTGATGACGTGAGCGTTTAAAGAACATTGATCGCCCGAGGCTTGGATGATGCTGTATAACAGAAGGGTAGGGATTCAGTAGCTTCAAACAAAGATAAAAAAATACAAATAACTACTACTCCAAATACACGAAATAGGAAGAAATTGTAAACAGAGTTGCAAAATGTCGATCAAAAGAGGTTCATTAAACCTACAAATTTATCAACAACTCATTATACAACGTCGATGAAACACGAAAACACGAAAACACGAAAACACGAAACCACGAAACCACGAAACCACGAAAAGGGAAGAACAGCTAACCTCTTGTGTTAATAATTCCATTGCAGAAGAACACGGCATGGTGTCTGCAATATCCCCAAAAACATCAAACAAATACAAGTCATTAAAAATTCACTTAAACAGTTTTCCAACACAATCAAATTGGCTATTTTTCGATCGAATCTCGTGTTCTGAGGCTGTAAATGCCAACAAAACCCCATAAAATTGGCAAAAAAAAAAAACTCAAATTCCAATTCCGGCTTTTTTCTGAACTAATTAAGAAGGCAAACAAAAGTAATTGATCAACTAACAGATAATAATACCAAATGGGAAAGTAAAATAACAAAGAAACACAATAACTTGCAACATTTGGATTAAAGGACCAAATTTGGGGTTTTAATTAAACAAAAAACAAAGGTGGAGTCTTTTGATAATTCGGTGAATGCCCTTTAGAAAAGTTGATTTCTTTAGATTAAATTTCTTTGTTTCATGGCATTTTTACGATAAATTGGCATGAAAAAAGAAGATTAATTACCCGAAGAACGAGGAGAGAAAGATGGAGGGCTGTGATCATCAGAGGGGAGCTTCCTCTTGCTCATAGCAATTGAATGATCAGATGAAGGAAGAGGTTCTGTGTTTGGGGTTTTAGTTCGATCTGTGGCTCTGCGGTCTCAGCGGACAAACACTCTTGCTTTTGTCTCTCGAACTCGAACGTACGGTCACCAAATGTACGCAATGTAATGGAACCAAACGGTGAGAGATACAGAGAGAGAGAGTTTCAGATGTGGTGGAGGTGAAAGTGATTAAGGGAACACGTGCACATCAGAACCCAACCCACTTTTTTTTTTTTTTCTTTGTAAGTACATCGATATTTTTACATTAAGATGATGGAGAGTTTGATCAGAACCTAACTTGATATCGAATTCACCATCCACGAGATTTGAACCTAAAACCTCTCACTTTCAAAGAAAAAGAATACCACCAAACCGTAATATTGAGTAGCTCATATTTTCCTTTTTAATGACCCTTTTAATGCTTCGCATTTGCCATTTCTCAAAGGAATACGATATTTACAACAACTTTCGAGGCATTCACAGTACGACATTTCTCAAAGGAATACGATATTTACTAAAACTTTCGAGGCATATACAATATGACAATAAAGCTACGTAATTGCCAACTATAGTTGGCTTAGTTGGTAACGTCTTAATTTTGTGTGTTTCCTCACCAAAGTTTGAGTCTTGGAGCCAGTAATTCGCATTGGTGTGTAATATGTAAATTCTTACGTAAATTCATATCGGTGACAGCTGGTAGTTAGGTGTCACGAGTAAGTCTTTTCAGCTCGAGATTGTAGGTATGCCCTAACGCTAGTGGTGAAAGTAACTAATCTCTCCCAAACTTTTGAACAAACGATATTATATACATTAAAGGGGTGGGAAGTAAGCTAAGTCTCACAATGGATTAGCAATAATGGGTTCAAATTCCCTTTGACGAAAATCAAACCTAAGACCTCTCACTTATAATTGAAGAAGAATAACACTAGATCGCAGTATTAAGTGACATCTCCTCAAACTTTAGCTCACCAAAAAAATAAAGTTACGTAATGGTAATAAGGATAATCACAACTAGGTATTAAAATTTATATAGACGATTAACATTATTTATGTGAATTGTATTTGAAATCTTCTTTAGGATTAGGTATTGAAGTAAGATCTCCACCATATAAGAGGATTATTGAACATGACTATTGCATATGGCAATCACCAACATAAGTGAGGATGTGAGACCAATACGATGTTGGATGGCACAAAAATATTATTTAGATTCATTTTTTATTTTATTTTTGTGTACAAAGAGTTCAAAGGAAAATTATAGGTTCAAACTCTATTTCTAAATTGCAAATTGCAATGGTGGTTAAAGGCCCAAAGGGAGATCTACGACTCGAAATTCAAGCCCCCATCGTCGGCCGAAGTGGACTTCGAAGGTAGAACGAAGATCGACAAAAGTGGGGTAACCCGTAACCCACGTAATGATACAAGCATCATTCTCAATTTCTTTCGGGAGCTGTTATTTGACACTCTAAGAAAGTTAAATTGTAATTTTCAGTAGTATAATTGCTCAAACCAAATGCATTACAAAGTCACGAAGACAAAGTCTAGAGTTGAGTCGGACGATGTACTTATTGGAACAATGGTTCATTTTGAATCTGATGGTTGCTTTTGTTCTACTGCTATAGTGAAGCTTAAAATATAGGTAGGGAGAAAGAAGCTCCTATAATTATAATTGAAGAGATTTTTCAATGTGACCGGTATACGAGGTGGTACATCACGTGTCATTATACAAATGGGAAGATATGTGCGTCAAAAAGTTAATAACTTTGAAAGTAAAATTTCCCATTACTTACATAAAAACACGTAATGTACCAATTATCATCTGTGTTCCTGTCACAATAAAAAATTTCTCCTATAGTTGCTATCTCTAATTAATGCTTACTGTTTTCATATTATTTTAAATAAATAAATAATTTTGATTGGCTAATTATTGACTTAGGTTCATTAAGATTTTCTAAAGCAGGGAGTCCAGTTGGAGTACAATTTTCTTATAGAGCTCTTAAAGCAAATTTTGTAATAATTTTAGTTAAAACGTTGCAATAAAATAAAAAAGCATGGTTGGAGACGCTTAATTGTCACATACTTAAAAGAATATTTCGGATTGTTAATAACCATATTATTTCCCTCTTTGGCGCCTTACTACCAGTTAGATTTCATTTTGACATGAATGTGTTATATATGTAGATTACGTGATGTGACAATTGATTATTATTTTTCTTTTTTCGTGATTAAAAAAATAATTTAACGATTAATCGTCACATTATGTACATTGTAGCTTACAAAATATAATTAATTAGATGACTTTTCTAACATCGCTTATTTAACGATAGATAAAAGCACTTTTCTTGTGAATGGCTTTTTCACGCAACACTTGTGGTGGTTCCGCGTGGGATAAGATGGAAGATGAAATATCCACGACTTTCCACATAAGCACTTTCAAAAATTCTCTTGACTCGACTTCGGACTACCTCACTTTACAGTCCACGTGTCCGAAAAACACTTGGCACTTGCATATACTATAGTCTTTTCCTGGCTTTTTATTATTCTCGTTTCGAATTTTATCTTTTTCTAATTCTTAGAATATTTGTTGAGTTTGATGCCACGTTAGTCACTATGCATAATTGGCATAATCATGTTCATCTTCTTATCGGAATCAAATTTTCATTTCTATATTCATATTTCAATTGTTATAAACCACTGCAGGGTGGCT
Organism: Malus sylvestris; assembly: GCF_916048215.2. Classification (NCBI taxonomy): domain Eukaryota; kingdom Viridiplantae; phylum Streptophyta; class Magnoliopsida; order Rosales; family Rosaceae; genus Malus; species Malus sylvestris. Next base: position 1,579,279 of record NC_062261.1, read on the forward strand.
CAATGATTGAAGATGAATTTCAGGTCCGTATTCTACATGACACTTTATAATTCAAATTTTTATGCTAGTGAATCACACGATGGTGGTTAGAAAAGGCTAAAGTGCTTCTTCTCGGTCCCTGAAAGAGTGAACTGTATAGCGAAGACACCAATTAGTCTCCTTTTCTATATAAAAAATGTATTTCAATTGTTATAGAATTTATCGTAAACAATAATTTATGTGTCAAATAATTACATTTAAACATACATAACTCATACACTGCTGATATAAAAGAAATGTATGTTATTATTGTGTAAAACTCATCTATACATATCTAAGTACGTCAATTCTGTGTGTTTAGAATAACATTACTCTTATTCGTGTGGTAACAATCAACAAGAAGAGACTCCAAAAGGTTAGCAACCAATGCCATGAGGCCTTCAGATGTAGATTATGAAGAATTATGGTGAGCCAAATCTATCGGAAATGGTGCAACTGCAAGGTGGAGAAACTTGAAGGGAAAGGCTCTGCTGGCATGGACGACTACTGGCCGGACATGATAACACAGTCTCACCTTCACTATACTCAGCCAACCAACCACCCAACCATATATGCATGCAGATCAATTATTTATTCGACGGTCGATCTCTATGTGCATGCAGATAAATTATATTAAATTTTCTATTAAAATATAGGTGGTAGGATAATGTCTCACGTCCCAACTCAACCACATGCATGATTGTTCCCGTCATATTTACGGGGACAAAAACCACAAGAGTAATGCTAAAAAGACTAAATTTGTAAGTTAAATTTTGTAAACTAAGTGACATGGAAGTTAGTGATTGAATTATTACTTTAACGTTGATAAACTTGCTCATTTCCTATTGATAACATATCATTTAGTTTGTAAATTTAATCTACACATTTACAATTCCAACAAATAAATTAATACGAGACGACAAAAAATATATTAACTAAGTAGACAATTAGGATAATTTTTAGCACTGATTAATAGATGTAAATAATTGCTATTGTTAACCGTTATTTATTCTTTTTTTTTCGTCACAGTTGATCATTATCTCATCTACAACCTTTGCAACTTTCTCTCGTCGTCTACATACTGCAAATCTTCATCGTATTCCACACGTATCATGTATTGATTTTTCCATTTTTTTGCTGGTAGAATATTCTTTCAAAATATATTCTATAAATAAGAGAGATATTGCAGACATGCAAGCGTGAAAACTACGTGCGCATACGTTGTTATATCCTCGTTTTTCAAGCTATATTTTTCGTTCGCTAATTACACAACGAAAGGTTAAAAAATATGAGATTGTAATAATTACGAGGATGAGAAATTTTTTAATGTGCTAGAGAAAATGGTTTAAAATATCAAGTGTCATAATACAAGCGATTAGATACTTAAAAAAAAATTAACTACTTTTATTATTACCATGATGTACAGAGAAGTATTTTCGGCATATTGAAAAATCTATCCGGAAGAAGAATATGAAGTGGGGTCCTTCAAATACATAATTTGGTGGATCATTTGCATGTAGTGAGAGATAGAATGTGAATAACATGGACTTTTTAACTTCCAAATAATAATCACACGTGTCAGCCAATAAAGTAAAAAAAAAGGAATACAAATCCACAACAAAATAAAAAATAAAAAAGTTGCAAAGAGGATAAAACGCTTAGCAAAGAAGGAAAGATCCGTAGGGGGCACGGAATAAACGTTCGGTGAAGAGTTATCCGAATAAGTTCCACGTCAGCTTTCACCCGATTTTCATCGTTTAGGGCTTAAATAAGTTTTTGGTTCTAAAAAGTTTTAGAGTTTGTTTAAATGTGTTTTTAAAATGATCAAACGTTTTTTGTGAAAATATTTTTAGAATTAATTTTTAGTAAACATATAAGTAAATCTTATAAAAGTACTTAAAGTGTTTCTTAAAAGAAGCACATAATTGATGTTTCATACCTAAAACACTTTAAGTATTTTTGGAATTCAAAAACATTTTATCTAAAGACGCTTTTAATCATTTTAAAAGTACATCTAAACGAATCCTTAGTGTTTATTGCAAAAAACACTTTAAATAATTTTTTAAAATTCACTTGTATTTTTATTAGATAATAATTTAAAAATATTTTAAACAAAAGCATTTCCGGTCATTTGAAAACATAAAACCTAATCCGTGAACACAACAGCATGTCATGAGTTCTCGTACATTAACAGAACGATGTAGGTGGTAGTGTTGTTATTTGCTAGTGTTAATGAGACAGTGTGTCGTTTTCCATCGGTTTCACTTGTCGTTTTGGTATTGGAGAGTTAGAAACTTCCTTTTGGCTAAGGAAAGGTGTCATTGTCATGTTTAACATGTTTGGCGAGAGAGTATTCAATGAGTTTGTCACACTGTAATAACAAATACGTGAATTAGAAATAGTAGCGGATTCAAGAAATAATATTATGAGGGTTAGTAAGAATAGAGCATTGCGCGCAATTTTTTTTTACTAGAAATAGCATGCATATAGTCATTTCAACGAGTCTTGATAGGCCTAAAGTCATTTGGAAAGACATATTGCCCACCTGTTAATGTATGCAAGGGGTAGCACCCAAGGTATCCATGGACATTCACCGAGTCTTGATAGGCCAGAAGTCAGTTGGAGGGCATGTATGAAGCCAACTCTAATCTTCAAAATGGCAGCACCCAAGGTATCTATGGACATTCATCAAAATTTAGAGGGTCAACACCTAAGGTATCCATGGACGTTCACCAAAGTTCGGGGGTTCAGCTGAGCCTGCCCTTCGATGCATCCGCCACTGATTATAAATCCAACTTGTTAACCACGGTAAATAATTAACATTAATTTTTACCTCTTAAACAAAATTATTAATTTTTTGTTATTAATTTTCTTTAATTTGTTATATTCAACGATAAAAAACTGAAAAGCGTGTTAAGTAAAAACAGACATATAGATTAACAGAAAGATTCGAGATTTGATTGGTTAGTAACAAAATATTACCGTGTTGATTGTTTCTGCTCACTTAAAAAGATTAAGTTTTTGTAATTATGGATGATATATTTTTTTTAAATAACAGAGATTAATTGAGCAAATTTAGGATCTAATAGGGAAAGATCATCTAAAAAAAGAAAAAAAAAAAGAGAAAGCAAAGATTTTGACTGTGGTAAAAAAATTAATACCTCAGACTCGGACATTTTCCATGGATATAGACCTAAACATCACTCCCTACAAACTGCTAATTTCCTTAATTTTATTCCTTAATTAACTTTTTAATCTTAATACTTTATTTAATTTTTTTTAATCATTTTAATTAAATATAATTAAAAAGCCACCCTCCTAATCCTCGCTCTCACTTATATAAACCCACTCAAACCATCCACAGACGCATCCTCGTTCGCATTCTCTCTCTACAACTCCAAAGCCTCCTCTGTTTCTCTGTGTTTCCTCTTCTGGGCAAAGAAGCTATGGGGGCGACGATACTCCCAGATCTCTGGGCCGAGATTTTGATCCCGCTGTGTGCGGTGATCGGCATCGCCTTCTCCTTGGTCCAGTGGATGTACGTTTCGCAGGTCAAGCTCTCCCCCGGCGGCGGCCGGGACTCCAACTCCGGGAAAAATGGGCACAACGAGTACCTCATCGAGGAAGAAGAAGGCGGTAACGACCACAACGTCGTCCTCAAATGCGCCGAAATCCAAAACGCCATTTCAGAAGGTCCATTTCCACAACCATCTCTCTCTCTCTCTCTCTCTCTAAAGTTCACGTCTTTTGAAATTCTGATTGATAAAACGGCGTCGGATTTGTTCATTTGGTTTTCGGGGTTCGGTTTATATGCTTAATTGTTGTGATCGTGTCCCTTTTTTTTGAGCTTTGAGTTCTCCAGTTTGCAGGCCAAACAGAGCAAAAAATAAAGTTGTCACCTTTTTGTGTATCCGACGTCGTTTTACCAGCTGTGTTTAATGTGTGATTAAATTATTAATATGTTTACTAGGGTTACGGTCGATAGTTCTGGAGTACTGAAAATCTGTGTATTTTTTATGTATAAAAGAATTCAGTGAGATGTTTACTTTAATTTTCTTATGTTTTCAATATAGTTATATAAATAATGGACGGATTTGTGACACTATTTTTTACATAACTTTTTACGAAAACTTTGTAATGTATTTCAATAATCTAGAACGTCTTTCTTTTGAATAGATCATCCTTACAAAAAAAAAAATAGACAAATTTAAAACCAATATGACATTCATTTGTAGTCAAGAAAATGAACGAGTATGATTTTACAAAGAACCCTAAACCCTAAATCCAACGGTCATATGATTTCAGATTTGAGTGATTTTTGTTAGACATGATCTTTGAGGAATATTGAAAAGATTGACAGTCGAATAGTTGAAATATATTATAGAGTGGGCGTCACAAAAACTTTTGTCAAAAGTGGTTTAAAAAAGTGGTGTCACGGATCCGTCTCCTATATATATATATTGTGTCACAATTCTAGGATTACTGTTATTGTTATTAAACTTGGGAACAAAATGTATTATGTTAACTGAGCTTTGAGTCTCAGCTTCATATAGTTTAGTCTGGATTTGGAATGTCTTAATTTAACATGATTTAATCTTGCCAATTTGGAATTGTATTCCTGGCTACGCGGGATTCATTGGAACTGAATGTTTTTGGCTAGTGGAATATTTGCAAAATGATCAAATTCCATATCCCTTGAATCTGGCATTACCAAATATTCCACTAGCCAAAAACATTCAGTTCCAATTTTTGCAATTTTAAGATTTGATTTTTTTGTAATGTGCTATGGTTAAACATCCCTCCTTAAGTCTAATTCATCTTAACCACGTATGATCATGTCCAATGATTGTTTATTGGACTCGTTCGGTTCAATGCCAGTGATTGTGGAATTGGTAACTTTGATCTTGTATTGTTGGTAAAGTTTATGTTTCACTAACTTGATGCTTGTGTGATACAGGAGCAACCTCGTTCCTCTTCACGGAATACAGATATGTAGGTGCTTTCATGGTTGCTTTTGCAATCTTGATCTTCCTTTTCCTTGGATCCGTCGAGGGATTTAGTACAAGTAGCCGTGCATGTACATATGACCAAACCAAGATGTGCAAACCAGCTCTCGCCACTGCCATCTTCAGCACCATTTCCTTTTTGCTTGGTGCTGTAACTTCAGTGGTTTCTGGATTCCTTGGGATGAAGATTGCTACTTACGCAAATGCCAGAACAACGTTGGAGGCAAGAAAAGGTGTTGGGAAGGCTTTTATTACTGCATTTAGATCAGGAGCTGTGATGGGCTTTCTCCTCGCTTCAAGTGGTCTGTTGGTTCTTTACATTGCTATCAATGTCTTCAAGTTGTACTACGGTGATGACTGGGGTGGTCTTTTCGAGGCTATAACTGGTTATGGTCTTGGTGGATCTTCCATGGCTCTCTTTGGCAGGGTTGGTGGAGGCATCTATACCAAAGCTGCTGATGTTGGTGCAGATCTTGTCGGCAAGGTTGAAAGAAATATTCCCGAGGATGACCCAAGGAACCCAGCTGTAAGAGATACACCACCATTTGGAAGTTTGTTTCAAGTTATTAATTTAATTCTCCGTGTTTCTAAAACTGATGTTTTCCATTTGTACAGGTGATAGCTGATAATGTTGGCGACAATGTTGGAGATATTGCTGGCATGGGATCTGATCTTTTTGGATCCTATGCTGAGTCATCATGTGCTGCCCTTGTGGTTGCTTCCATTTCCTCATTCGGGATCAATCACGAGCTAACTGCAATGCTATATCCTCTCATTGTCAGTTCCATCGGCATCCTTGTTTGTTTGCTCACTACCCTATTTGCAACCGATTTCTTTGAGATCAAGGCTGTAAAGGAAATTGAGCCAACATTGAAGAGGCAGCTCATAATCTCCACTGTACTCATGACCGTTGGAGTTGCGATTGCTACATGGATTTCTGTTCCATCTTCCTTCACAATCTTCAATTTCGGAACACAGAAAGTTGTGAAGAACTGGTAAGCTTTGCTTTTTTTGAAAATTTATTGTAATCAGTGCTGTGATTAAGGAGGCCTGTGCGGTTATAGATCTACTTGTATGTTTCTCTATCTGATTTATTTTACCTGAACACTGAATTGCATTTGCAGGCAGCTATTCTTATGTGTCTGTGTTGGTTTGTGGGCTGGCCTTATCATTGGGTTTGTAACAGAGTATTATACAAGCAATGCGTACAGGTAACTAGTTTTCTTGGCGTTTACTGTTCCATATGTAATTCAATTGTCTTTGAATCTAACGGTTGCTCTGAATTATGCTGTAGCCCTGTGCAAGATGTTGCTGATTCTTGCCGGACTGGAGCTGCGACCAATGTCATTTTTGGCCTTGCATTGGGATACAAATCCGTCATTATTCCTATTTTTGCCATTGCAGTCAGCATTTTTGTTAGTTTTAGCTTTGCAGCTATGTATGGGATTGCCGTAGCTGCCCTTGGAATGCTGAGCACCATTGCAACTGGATTAGCGATTGATGCATATGGTCCCATCAGTGACAATGCTGGAGGCATTGCTGAGATGGCAGGCATGAGCCACAGAATAAGAGAGAGAACTGATGCTCTTGATGCTGCAGGAAACACCACTGCTGCTATTGGAAAGGTTTGAAATTTTCTCTCAAGTATTCATTGATTGTCCGATAGTTATTATTAAAATTTAAACGTCACTGAGTCACATGTGCTTCTGTTTGTAGGGATTTGCAATTGGCTCTGCTGCTCTTGTGTCCCTTGCTCTATTTGGTGCCTTTGTCAGCCGTGCTGGTATCAAAACAGTTGATGTGTTGACCCCGAAAGTGATTATTGGTTTGTTAGTGGGCGCAATGCTTCCGTATTGGTTCTCTGCCATGACAATGAAGAGTGTGGGAAGTGCAGCTCTAAAGATGGTTGAGGAAGTGCGCCGGCAATTCAATACCATTCCCGGTCTCATGGAGGGCACTGCCAAGCCGGACTACGCTACATGTGTTAAGATTTCGACTGATGCTTCCATCAAGGAAATGATCCCGCCTGGTGCCCTTGTCATGCTTACACCGCTCATTGTTGGGATCTTTTTTGGTGTGGAAACTCTCGCTGGCGTTCTTGCTGGATCCCTTGTGTCCGGTGTACAGGTAATGCTGATCGAGTTGCTGGATTGAATCTTTCTTCTGTTCACTCGTCAATTGTTTGGGACAATTATGCTATATCTGAATAACACCTATTTGCATTTGTAGATTGCCATTTCTGCGTCCAACACGGGCGGTGCCTGGGATAATGCCAAGAAATACATTGAGGTAAGCATTTGATGGGTTTTACAAATGCCTTTTTGTGGTTATGCTTGCTGTATCGGCTTTTTGCTTGGTCTTAACGTCTGGATTTTGGCCGGTGTAATAGGCTGGTGCGTCGGAGCATGCAAGGACCCTTGGTCCAAAAGGATCAGAATGCCACAAAGCTGCTGTCATCGGTGACACCATTGGAGACCCTCTCAAGGATACATCTGGACCATCGCTCAACATTCTCATCAAGCTCATGGCCGTTGAGTCTCTTGTGTTTGCTCCGTTCTTTGCCACACACGGTGGCCTGCTTTTCAAGATTTAAGTTGAAAACGGTGCAACAGAAACCCGGAAGTTGTTCCTCTCCGTTCATCTGCTGATCCTTCCTTCCAATGTCCTCCGCGAAATAATAGAAGATGGGACTCAAATTAGTAACCAACGGGAGAATTGACAGACAAATTTTTCCCTTTCTGAAGGAGGGTTTATGATGACGATGATGATAACGACGATGATAATGGTCGAACTTAGTAGAGTTTGGATTTTCTTCTGTAACTTTCATTATTCAGAACTGGTCATTGTCCATTTTCTTACATTGTACTAGATTAATGCATATCGCCTTTCGGTCTTCTGCGGTTTTGTGTTGTTTTCTCTTTCCAGCCAGTTAGTTTTAGCGTCCGGTTTTGCTTTGGCAAATGGCAAATGACAAGCCTAAAGTAACTTAGAACTCGTTGAGAGATCACTTTCATACAACGGGGATGCAAATGTGACGGGTTTTGAAGACATTGTGTGGTTGCTTTTTGCTCTCATTCAACAATAATGTTTTAGCATCCGTGCTGTAAATATAGGTTAGGAAAGTTTATCAGGACGACATGTCGCCTTACTTTCGATTCGAATCATCTTAAAAATGTGAAAATGTTTATCATATTAACTATAAGTAACAACAATGGTCAATTTGTCCTTAAAAAATTAACAAACAATTGGTAATACAACAATTTGAAGTAACGAGCTTGTTCAGTTGATTAATGGTGCGTTTGTTGCACCGGACTATCTCGGACTGGACTAGCTTCATGAACTAAGCTGGACTGGCTTAGACTAGACTAAGTTGGACTAACTTAGTAAGACGTTTGGTGCAGTATCGGACTAAGCTGGACTAAGTTTTTGGTCATTTTTAATTCACTTAAAAATTAAACAAAAATTAATAATAAAAGGGGTGAAGTCTGGAGATGAATGGAACCAAGAACATTTTCTTTCCCTTCCTTCCTATATCCTTCATCGTTTATCTCTTCCCCATCATTTTCTCTCTGTTAAATCCTACATCAATCTCTTAATTTTCTTCATCGATTAAGAGAATTTGTATTGGGGTATTGGAATCCAAATTACCTCGCTGTCAAAATGCAGAGCCTTTATACAATCAAGATCTGGTTTGCATACTAGAAGCTTTTCACAATCAACATCCAAATCTTCCATCCCTCTCCTTTGCACTTGAAATTCGTGAGCATATCTGGAAGATGGGGTGAGTTTGTGGTTTGGAGGTCTTGCCCTTCGATTTTCAAAATCCCCAAATCAAATAAAAAAAATCTTAGCCCTCTCAATTCCAAAGACCCAACCCTCCCGAGAACTCCTCCAATTTTCAAAAAGCCAACTTCCCGATTCCAAGCACCACCGACGGCCTGGCCATGATGACAACGATGCAGAAAAAGAAGCGAAGCCCGTGAACTGGAATTGGATGTTCGCCTCGTTTCCGTAGTCCTGCTTAATACCAAGCGAAAGCAGGGGACTAGCTAATGAGGTTTAGCGAAGAGCGGAGTGCCTCGTAGTCGAGGCGAGTCCCACTTATTCTAGTCCAGAGCCTTACCAAACATAGGATTATAGTCTTATTTAAGCTAGTCTAAGCCAGTCTCTCCTAACAAACACCCCCTAAGAGTATTCATGTTTACACTCAAAGTTTAGAGTTCGAATCTCCTTTTACCTTGTGATCATTCGTATAAGAAGAAAAACAATTTGAAAAGAAACCAACTTATGTTTTATAGTTAAACTTCTCAAAAACCAACTTATATTTTACTGTTATATACGGGGGGACAGTAATTTACCAATTTGGAGGCAAAATCCTCGAATCCTCTTTCCTTCGATAATACTTTTGCTCATCATTCTCGAGCGATACTAATGCTTACCGTTTTATTTAAACATTAAAATAATTTAAGTTTTGAAATTTTCCATCCAATAATAATAAGTACAATGATGAGCATTGCCATCACTTGATAGCGATCGAGAAAAATCATCCCTTCCTAAACCCTAAACCCAATTAGAATTAGCCATCTTTTAAGTAAGACCCAGCTCCAACGGTCAAAATTTTTGGGCGCAGCCCAATCATGATCTAATTCCGTTCGAGAGTTGACCTCTCCGCCCGCCGCCTAAAATGTTATCTCTCCGCCTCCACTACCCATCGCCACCCAAACCATATCTATCTCCCTCCTCCTTCGTAAACCCCCAAAGCCTCAACCTTTCCCCAAACCCAACAACCACCCGCCCTCTCCGCCGCAGCTCCCTCAAAATCCGATCCATCGACTCCACCCAATTCTACGACTACGAGTCCAAGCTCGCCGCCCAATTCCGCTACGCAAGCATGCTCAAAATCGCCGTCATTGGCTTCGGCAACTACGGCCAATTCCTCGCCGAGGCCCTCGTCGCGCAAGGCCACACCGTCCTCGCCCATTCCCGATCCGACTACTCCAAAACGGCGCAAGACCTCGGCGTTTCGTTCTTCTCCGACCCCCACGACCTCTGCGAGCAGCACCCGCAAGTCATCCTGCTATGCACCTCCATCATCTCCACCGAGCCCGTCCTCAAATCGCTGCCTCTCCAGCGCCTCCGCCGCAACACCTTGTTCGTCGACGTGCTCTCCGTCAAGGAGTTCGCCAAGGCGTTGCTGCTCAAGTATCTGCCTCCCCACTTCGACATTCTTTGCACCCACCCGATGTTCGGACCCCAGAGCGCCAAAAACGGGTGGAAAGGGCTTCCTTTCGTCTACGAAAAAGTCCGGATTGGGTCCGAAGAATCGCGGGTTTCGCGGTGTGATAAGTTTCTGAGCATTTTTGAGGGAGAAGGGTGCAGGATGGTGGAGATGAGCTGCGCCGAGCATGATAAGTACGCGGCCGAGTCTCAGTTCATCACCCACACGGTTGGGAGAGTGTTGGGGATGTTGCACTTGGAGTCGACTCCGATCAATACGAAAGGGTATGAGACATTGTTGGATTTGGTGAAGAACACGGAAGGGGATAGCTTCGATTTGTATTACGGGCTGTTTATGTACAACAAGAATACCTTGGAGATGTTGGAGAGGTTAGACGTGGCTTTGGAGGCTATGAAGAAAAAGATTTTCGGGCTTCTGCACAATTCTGTGCGAGACCAGATCTTTGGCAATGCGGAGAAGGGAAGAACTTTGCAGGAGGATAATGCGAATCGGGCTCAGAATGGACCTGCATTGGCATCTTCTTCTAGAGCTTCGAGGTCGGTAATGTTCCAACTTTAAAATTTAATGTTAACAGTTTCAACTTTCCTTGCTTTGAACTGCATGCTTTTTTTGTTCTTGTTTTCGAAATGAAGTTGTTGGTTTTCTTGGTTTGGTTGGTGTTTGGATTGATGATATATGGACCATTTAATTAGGGGAGTTGTTAACAAAATAATTTTAATGGTTTCCTTCAGATCGCCGAAAATTGCTCGACCACATGACCAAGAAGCAGAGGTTTCTGATGAATCTAGGCTAGAGATTGCAATTGTCGGTTTTGGTAACTTTGGCCAGTTCCTTGCTAAGACTATTGTACGGCAAGGCCATAAGGTTCTAGCATTCTCTCGATCAGATTACTCTGAAGTGGCTCACAAACTAGGCGTTTCATACTTCTCTGATGTGGATGATTTATGTGAAGAACATCCTGACGTGATACTACTTTGTACGTCTATTCTTTCAACCGAGAAAGTTTTGAGGTCATTGCCCCTGCATAGGCTTAAGAGAAATACTTTATTTGTTGATGTTCTTTCAGTGAAAGAATTTCCAAGAAATCTCTTTCTTCAAACATTGCCGCCGGAATTTGATATTCTATGCACGCATCCTATGTTCGGACCAGAAAGTGGTAAGAACGGGTGGAATGGTCTCTCTTTTGTTTATGATGAGGTCAGGATTGGAAGTGAAGAATCTAGGGTATCACGGTGTGAGCAATTTCTTGATATCTTTGCACGAGAAGGGTGCCGAATGGTGGAAATGTCTTGTGCAGAACATGATAAGCATGCAGCAGGCTCACAATTCATTACACACACTGTAGGAAGGATTTTGGAGAAATTGGGTTTGGAGTCGACACCAATCAACACAAAAGGTTACGAGACTCTGTTGAATTTGGTGGAGAATACAGCGGGAGATAGCTTTGATCTCTACTACGGCTTGTTCATGTACAATGTAAATGCAATGGAGCAGCTGAAGAGATTGGACATGGCATTTCAATCTTTAAGGAAGCAGCTTTTCGGGCGCTTGCATGGTTTTGTTCGGAAGCAAAATTTTGAGACTTCGGATAAGTCTCAAGATACGCAGGAACAACCGTTGTTGCCAGAACCATCCCAGAGTGAGCAAAATTTTGGGAAGTTGGATGAGTCTCAAGTTACGCAGGAACAACCGTTGTTGCCAGAACCATCCGGAGTGAATCTGCACTAAGTCAAGGATGACCTATTTTGCTGTCTTTGATTTGCTATGGTGATCTTTCAGTAACATATTTATCTGCATTTTCACATAATTTTCTTTCTTTTTCATGTATTTTTTATTCTTTGTTCTTGTATTACAAGGGGTTAGGATTATGACTAGGCCTGGCAAACGGATCGTGTCTGTGTTCATGTCGTTTTCGTGTAACACCTGTTATCTTTACGGGTCGTGTCGTGTCACACCTGTTATCTTAACATGTCCTTAACAAACGGGTAAAGTGACCCGACCCGTTAAGAAAAATATATTTTTTTCTTAAATTTGCACATATCACATATTGCCACATAAATATTATTTCAAAATATTAAAACATATTTATCGTTTAAATACTACATCTACACTCGAAAATAAGAGCTTAATAAAAAAACATTTATACACTACTAGTCAAATTTTTAAATTTAATTTAATATATAGGTTTACTAACACTTAAGAGCATATTCATACTTTCATTAAGTATAACATAAGATTTTGTGGTATCCACTATTGTAAATATTTTAAATTGAAGATCGAGTTCATTCATTGTATTCATATAAGGTCAAGGAGTGTAGCTATAAAAAATCATCAAAATCGGAGTTAAAATAACCGTTAAATCGTGATTTTTCGTTTTATAACCGTCGAAAAGTTTTGTTACGTTACTTGATCTCTTAATGTTTGTTTTTTGCAATTTTTGGTGTATGTGATCTCGAAGTATATACAAATATGTTTGACGGTTAGATCGTTGAAATTAGTTTCATAGAATGCGTATCCCATAAAAACAATAGATTCACTAATACTTAAGAGTTTATTCATACTTTCATTAAGTATAACATAAGATTTTGTAGTATCCACTATTGTAAATATTTAAATTGAAGATCGAGTTCATTCATTGTATTCATATAGGGTCAAGGAGTGTAGCTGTAAAAAATCATCAAAATCGGAGTTAAAATAACCGTTAAATCGTGATTTTTCGTTTTATAACCGTCGAAAAATTTTGTCCCGTTCCTTGATCTCTTAATGTTTATTTTTTGCAATTTTTGGCATATGTGATCTCGAAGTATATTCAAACATGTTTGACGGTTGAATCGTTGAAACTAGTTTCGTAGAATGCGTATCCCATAAAAACAATAGATTTACTAATATTTTAGAATTTATTCATACTTTCATTAAGTATAACATAAGATTTTGTGGTATCCACTATTGTAAATATTTTAAAATGAAGATCGAGTTCATTCATTGTATTCATATAGGGTCAAGGAGTGTAGCTGTAAAAAAATCATCAAAATCAGAGTTAAAGTAACCGTTAAATTGCAATTTTTCGTTTATAACCGTCGAAAAGTTTTGTCCCGTTACTTGATCTCTTAATATTTGTTTTTTGCAATTTTTAGCGTATGTGATCTCGAAGTATATACAAACATGTTTGACGGTTGGATCGTTGAAACTAGTTTCGTAGGATGCATATCCCATAAAAACAATAGATTCACTAATACTTAAGAGTTGATTCATACTTTCATTAAGTATAACATAAGATTTTGTGGTATCCACTATTGTAAATATTTTAAATTGAAGATCGAGTTCATTCATTGTATTCATATAGGGTTAAGGAGTGTAGCTGTAAAAAATCATTAAAATCGGAGTTAAAATAACCGTTAAATCGTGATTTTTCGTTTTATAACTGTCAGATTTTTTTATCCCATTACTTGATCTCTTAATGTTTGTTTTTTTCAATTTTTGGTGTATGTGATCTTGAAGTATATACAAACATGTTTGACGGTTGGATCGTTGAAACTAGTTTCGTAGAATGCGTATCCCATAAAAACAATAGATTCACTAATACTTGAGAGTTTATTCATACTTTCATTAAGTAAAACATAAGATTTTGTGGTATCCACTATTGTAAATATTTTAAATTGAAGATCGAGTTTATTCATTGTATTCATATAGGGTCAAGGAGTGTAGATGTAAAAAAATCATCAAAATCGGAGTTTAAATAACCGTTAAATCGTGTTTTTTCGTTTATAACCGTCGAAAAGTTTTGTCCCGTTACTTGATCTCTTAATGTTTGTTTTTTGCAATTTTTGGCGTATACGATCTCTAAACATATACAAACATGTTTGATGGTTGGATCGTTAAAATTAGTTTCGTAGGATGCGTATCTCATCTTTCTCTCTCTTTTTTGTTTCCTTTCTTATCATTTTCTGTTTTCCCTCCCTTTTTTTTTTTTTTGAAATCTTTTTCCCTCCCTTTTTCTTCAAAGGGCGGGCACCTCATCTCACCTGCATTACACGGTACAGTGGTACTAGTACACCCATATTTCCCTCTCTTTTTTGTTTCCTTTTCTTATCATTTTCTTTTTTCCCTCCTTTTTTTTTTGAAAACTTTTTCCCTCCCTTTTTCTTTCAAAGGGCGGATGGCAGACGCATATTAATTGTTATTGTTTTTAGGGGTATAAAATTTAATTTAAAATTTAATATATATATATATATATAATTATTATAGTTTTTAGGGATATAAAATTGTTAAATTAATATATATATATATATAATTATAGTATTTGTTTAGGGTTATAAAATTATAAAATTAATATTTTGCTTATCGTGTATCGTGTTACCCACGTGTATACCCAAATCAACCCGTTATCTTAACATGTGCTTATCGGGTTCCCCGATAACGATCCGATTCGTTATCGTGTCGACCCGAATACCTGTTAATTTTGTGTCGTGTCGTGTCGGGTTATCGGGTCGTGTCAGGAATTGCCAGGCCTAATTATGACCCCGGACTACGTGTAACTTTTTTTTCGTTATAAATAAAAATCTCCAAGTACAGTCGAGGTTTTTTTTCAAAAAAAAAACATAATTTCTTTCTTTCATTGTGTTATTTGTGGGTGTTCAATCGAATTCTTTTTATTTTCATGCCATCTAGGCTTATGTGTAATTTTCCATCTGGAAATAGAAGTCAATTTGAAAAAAGGGAATGGTGTATAAGGAAAGGGATCACTATTATGTAGCGTTTCGATTCAATAATACATGCAGAACCATGTGTTGATAAATTTGAGAGCATTTTTGCTCACCATCATAAACTATGGTGTATACTCACCATACACCTAATCAATTAACACATGTCATTTCAGTTAACTCTAGTTAACTTTCATATTAAATGTTAGTTTTTCAATTTTGAAAAAAATTAACCAAGATTGAGTGAAATGACACGTGTCAATTAATTAGATGTATGGTGAGCATACACTTCTTATTATTTTATTGGAACACACGTGTCTTAATTATATCCTAATCATCAAATCTTATCTTAATAGATAATATCTAAGGATATTTATTTGGAATTTGGTTGTGGAATTTTCTATGCCCTAATCTTTGGTAACAACATAAATTGTGTAATCCAGTCCAATCCAACAAAATGCGGGTTGGATAAGGGTAATCGTCTTTACACTCCCGTTTTTCTATTTGCACTTATCCTGTGGTTTTTTATTCTATTTTAATTTATTCAATCGAAATGCTAGAAGAAAAAAAGTTGACGAAAGAAAATTGGAATTCCCTTTATAAATGAATTTTACCCCTCGAAAGTAAAAAATGGTACATTAAACAAAAGTTGAAGAAAGGGGTGTGATATCCACACACCATTTTTTACTTCTTCCACACCTTTTTGGTTTTCGGCCATCAGATCAGATGAATTGAAGAAGATCAACGGACATAAATTAACAAGGGGTGTGTGAGAAGTAAAAAATGATGTGTAGATAGCACACCCCATAAAGAAATCTTAATTAATTAAGGAGCTATACATAATACATACAACACATATCATCATAAAGTTGTCACTTTTCTTCACTCGCATTTCAAAAACTGAATTTTCTTGGTAGACAAGTTAACTTCCAGAGTGCAGTCCATTTTCGCAGACTTCTTCTTCTTCATCACCATCATGAGCACCACCGTTCCACTCACCGTCGCTTCGCTTGTCAGCCGCAAAACCCCGGTGCTCAGTTCACTGCGAAGTCCGGAGTTTTTCGAGCTCGGCAGCCCCTTGGAACTCAAACTCACCGTGACATCAATCTTCTTGGTCGACCACATTCCGACCTTGCTCTTGGGAGCGTTAACTTGCCCGACAGTCGCGCCATCGTAGTCAAACTTAACAGTGCTTGCGTCGAACTTGTAGCGACCGAGATTTGTGTTCTTGATACTGATTTGGGTTGCGAATGTCATGTCGAACGAGGGCGTTGCAGGGGCGGCCGTGAGATTCTGGACGTTGACGGCGCCAAGTCTCACCTTCGCCGTCTTCACCTTCAGCACGGTGAGGCTTAGTGTGGTGATCACTATGATCTGAAACACAACAAACACGGTAATGTAGATTCCCAATCGGATTCTCTTCTTCCGTTTCAGCTGATGCTGCTCCGGTTGCGAATTCGCCATCTCTTCATCGCTTCTCTGATTGCCCTTCTCCGCCATTTTCTTTTCGTTTTGGAATCTTTGATGGGTTTCTTCTGTGGAGAGAGTTTGTTGTGTATTTATCGACCGGCGTTCTTCTCACCAGAGGAATGAAAGAGGAAGAAGAGGAGGTGACTTGTTCCTGCAAGAAAAGCTGCCTTTTGTCGACGTTGGACTGATTAGGATGGTCACATGGTCCTCGCCTTGGCAAATTAAATACATGTGAAGTTGCCTCATATGGATTGGCCTTGTTAGACGAAGTCAATGCCAACTTTCACCCACCGTGAATTAAGGAGTCCAGCACACTTTGAGAGTTCAGTTTAGTTGACAACTATTATCTGATTAGGGTTCCTTGTTTGTAGGATACATTTTCAAATATTTGTAAACTGTTGGTTTATGATTTGTGTAACGACAAGATCCTCGCCTGTTATCTTTTCCATCAACGCTTCCATGGGTGAAAATAATGTCCTTCCTGTTAACCCCAATCCCCAAAATAACACCTTCCACCCCTTTTCCACTGTTGTGAACATCAAACTTGATAGAACTAACTACCCACTGTGGTTGGCTCAAATGCTTCCTATTCTAAAAAGTAGGGACTTGATGGGATATGTTGATGGCACACTGATGTGTCCTCCAAAGCATGTTGCTGGCTCCACCAATGTGAATCCTGCGTACTCAACCTGGGTTCAACAGGATCAAATGATCCTCAACTGGATTAATGGATCTTTGACCGCGTCTGTTTTGTTTGTGGTGGCAAGCAAACGATTTGGTCGAGCTACATGGGAAGCTCTTGAGCAAAGGTATGCATCCACCTCCCAAAATCGAATTTTGTTCTTGAGAAATGAGTTGCTGCAAACCAAAAAAAGGTGATCTATCTGTGGCGGATTACCTGGATCGCATAAATGCGATAGCTGACAACCTTGCCCTTGCTGCCACCTGTGAGTGATGAAGAACTTGTTTAGATTGTGTTGAACAATCTAAGACCAGCGTTCGAGATGACTGTGAGCGCTGCATAAGCTCGTGATACTCCTATCACGTATCCAACTCTTGAATCATTGCTGCTGACTACAGAAAGAAGAATGGTTGTTCAAAATGTTCCTATGATGGAAGGAACTACTGTCGATGCTTTTATGGCCTGCAGAGGACGTGGTGGTGGTCGTTCTCGTGGTGGACGGTGAGGCAACCTTTCACAGCGTGGCGTGGCTCAGAGAGGTTACAACCCTCGCAATAACAACAATTAACAGAACAACCCAGGTAATGCCGTCATGTTGGCCTCTTGTGGTGATAGAATATTTTGTCAAATTTGTGGCAAACCAGGTCATCATGCCCTTGACTGCTACTAGCGTATGAACACTGCATTTGAAGGAAGAATTCCGGCCAAGCGCCTCTCCGCGATGACTTCCTCTCCCATCACTCTCAACAAGCAGCAAAATGGTTCTTGGCTCTTGGACACAGGTGCCAATGCGCACATTACTCCGGACATTCAAAATTTGGCCAACTTTAAGTAGTACACTGGTTGTGATGGTGTGGGAGGTGTAGGTAATAATTCTGGTATCTCTATTGCACATTACGGCTCGAATCAACTTAACATTAACACTTGCTCATGTGCTTTACGTGATATACTTCATTGTCCTTCTGCATCCACAAATATCACATCTGCGCATAGGTTTACCATTGACAATGATTGCTACTTAATCATTTTTCAACATTTTTTCCTTGTTAAGGACCTCAAGACACAAAAAACGCTTTTCGAAGGGAGATGTGAGAATGGGTTGTACCCATTACCAAATGGCAGTGGACAACTCAAGCATTTTGTTTCTGTATTTGTGGGAGTTAGAGTTTCTGTTCAAAAATGGCGTGCTCGTCTTGACCACCCTTACATCACAAGGTAACAATTTTTTACCCCAATTATTATTTACTTTTCTTGTACCCACTACTGTTCCCGTGTGTCCTACTACAACCACTACACCTTTAATCCCTCAAATTTTGTTTGACCCTAGTCATGCCAGACGTACCTATCTTAATAGGACTTGGATTCTCTGCCCTCCCAATTCGGTGCCCTCCCCGTGCCCTCCTGTTTGTGTGGTCACGGTTAAGCCACGTCAATATTTTATATTACTATTTTTTTTTTGTCTTATTATTTTTATAAAAAACAATATAAAATATTAGCATGGATTAACCGTGACCACACAAAACAGGAGGGCACGAGAAGGGCACCGAAATGGGAAGGCAGAGAATCCAAGTCCATCTTAATAACACCATCTTGCCAAGTATCCCTTCCTCTCCTGATATGACAACTCCATCCACCATACCTTTCTCAACTACCCAAACTTCATCTGATATGACAACTCCACGACCACAACTTTCACAACTACCCAAACTTCACCTGATAGAACATGTCCATCAACCATACCTTTAGGGAGTGTTTGTTTGCCCTTACTAAAGAGTACTAGACTGGATTGAACTAAGGGTTAGTCTAGTCCCATGTTTGTTCCCAACAGGGACTAGGTTTAATGAGACTAAGTCTCACTCGTTCCGACAAAAATGCTCGCTAGGGGGTCTTAGTGAGACCCCCTGAAAATGAGCGGACTGCTAGTCCCTGCTTCGCCCCATCTGTGCTTCGCTTCACCCCTCCCCGTTTCGCCCCATCTGTGTTTCGCTTCACCCCTCCCTGCTTCGCCGTCCTTCACTTCCCAGAAATCAGGTACGAGATTTCGGTTCCGTCTCTGTCCCACGAATCCAACCCCAATTAAAGGTTGTTCTTATCCAGAAATTTGTAGGAAAAACGAAATCAAAATCTGCGATAAACCCATAAAATATCAAAATCTGTGATGCAATTTCAAATTTCAGAAAATATCAAAATCCTAATTACAAAAAATATCAAAATATGTGATAAACCCAGAAATATATTACCTTGGGTTGCAGTGCTATTCTCCAGAAATTTGTAGGAAAAAACGAAGTCATATTTGGAGTTGTAAAACATAAATCATATTAGAAATTTGATATGTGATTTCGAATTTGCAGGGCTCTCTCTATTTTGAGGAACAAGAAGAAATACATGTAGGTCTTTCAGTCCAAATCAGGAGCAAAATGCACAGATCCTCCTTTAAGGAAGAAAACTGGGAGAAATGGGGGAGAAAAGGAGAGAGAGGAGGGAGATGGTCTGCCGCAAAAAAAAAGAGGAACAAAATGAAGGAGAGGGGAGTGAGAGAGTCGGAAGAAAGAAGAAAACGATGGGCCGGAGAAAAAAAGGGAAGAAAATGAGGGAGAGAGGAGTGAGATAGTGGAAAGGAAGAAGAAAAAATGGTAGAAGTTTCGAGATAGGAAGAGATTTCCAAAAAGAAAAAGATAAATTAATAATATAATATAATTTTTACGAATTAAACAAATATAATATTAAAATTTATTAATTATTTTGCTTCTTAATCTGACACTGCATCAAACGCTTCACTAAATTAGTCCAGCTTAGTCTAGTCTAAGCTAGTCCAACTTAGTCCCTGAAGCTAGTCTAGTTCGAGATAGTCTGGTGCAACAAACGCACCCTTAGCACTTAACCATCCCTTAGGACCTACACTACAACCAAATGAGCAAGTGTTGGTCAATTCACAATCTCTGCCAGCTAATGTGTCTAGTGATACTGGGTACTCTATGACTACACGTTCCAAGTCTAGTGTTGTCAAACCAAATCCAAAGTATGTTATGCACGTTACCATTAATACATGTCATGTTGAACCTACTTGCTTAAGTCAGGCAATCAAGCATCAGGAGTGGATGGAAGCTATGGTGCAAGAATTTAATGCACTACAAAGGTGTGGAACCTGGAGTTTAGTTCCATATCAACCTGACATGAGCATACTGCCAAATAAATGGGTGTTCAAAATTAAGCGCCAAGCAGATGGCACTATAGAGCGACATAAAGCTCGTTTGGTGGCTAATGGATTTCATCAGAAGGCTGGCGTCGATTACACTGAGACTTTCAGTCCCGTGGTTAAGCATAGTACCATTAGACTTGTCTTAAGTCTAGCTGTGTCAAAGAAGTGGTCGGTACGCCAACTAGACGTTCAGAATGCGTTCCTCCATGGCTACTTGAATGAACAGGTATTCATGCGTCAACCATCAAGGTTCATTGATAAACAGTTTCCTAATCATGTCTGTAAGTTGCAACGTTCCATTTACGGTTTAAAACAGGCGCCTAAGGCTTGGTTCCAACGTTTTTCAGACTTCTTACTACAACTGGGATTCAAAGAGTTTACATGTGATTACAGTTTGTTTATGTTTAATAAACAAGGAGTCTATCTCATTCTGTTAATATATGTAGATGACATTTTAATCATAAGGAACAATTCTCGTCAAATGGCCCATTTGATTAGGAAACTTGGCAGTCTGTTTTCAATGAAAGATTTAGGGCCTCTAAATTATTTTTTGGGAATTGAAGTCAAGTACAATGGTGATTCCATGTAACTCAGTTAGTCGAAATATGCCCTAGACTTACTTTCTCAAACTAAATTTACAGAAGCAAAGCTTATTTCCACCCCGGTGTCGTTTGGTCAAAAGTTAAGTGCTTATGTTGGTGATCCTTACACCAATCCAAAGATGTATCGTAGTGTTGTTGGTGTCTTACAGTACATCATCGTCACTCGACCTGATTTATCATATTCTGTGAATCAGGTGTGCCAGTTTATGCATTCTCCAAAGACCACGCACTGGATGGCAGTCAAGCAAAATTCTACATTACTTGAAGGTTACATATAATCATGGGCTATTGTACAAACTAGGGAATGCCAAGTTAACAGCTTACTCTGAAGCAAATTATGCTGGCAACCCAGACACTAGTCATTCTACAGGTGGATTTTGTGTTTATTTGGGTTCCAACCTTGTTTCTTGGAGTTCGAAGAAGCAAAAGACTGTATCTAGATCGAGTGCAAAAGCGGAGTATAGGCAGTTAGCTTATACCACTGTTGAGTTGTCATGGCTCCGGTCTCTTTACAAAGATCTCCATCTGCATTTGGTTCAACCAATTATTTTGTGTGACAATGTTTCATCTATTGCACTAGCGTCCAACCCTGTTTTTCATTTAAGAACCAAGCATCTGAAAGTTGACTATCATTATGTTCGTGAAAAGGTTGTTCATGGTCAGCTGTTGGTAAATTATGTGTGTTCTCAGGACCAGCATGCTGATATTTTTACTAAAGGACTGTCTTCGTCCCAATTCAAGTTACTTGTTTCCAAGCTTCCAGTGGCTCCACCTCCTGTTAGGTTGCGGGGGGTTGTTAGACGAAGTCAATGTCAACTTTCATCCACTGTGAATTAAGGAGTCTAGCGCACTTTGAGAGTTCAGTTTAGTTGGCAAACTATTATCTGATTAGGGTTCCTTGTTTGTAGGATATATTTTCAAATATTTGTAAACTGTTGGTTTATGATTTGTATTGTTTGGATTTCAAATCTCCTTGTAAATAGGGGTTTTTAAACCCTCTGATGTAATCTTTAAGCAATTATAAATACATGCATCCTACAGTTGAATGGGTATGCAATCATCCGGAAAAACCTGTGTTATTAAGTTTTACAGGCCTTTGATATGGATTGCTCAAGATTGGGAGAGATTTGCAGCGTGCCCAGAACACGACATGTCATTATACAATTGGAGAGACATTTGGAAAAAAAAAAAAAAAACTTTCTTCCAATTCTATATTGACGTATGGTGTTCTACTCCAGGTTCCAAGCACACTGAAAATATCTCCAAGATTGGGCACTTTGTTTTATGTTTGGGCCTTAGGCTGCCTTAGCGGCATTGTGAACATATGTCAAGATTTAGACATATGTATAATCACATTAATTTGAGCGAATGTGATCCTTCTCTTTATGTGCTCAAATTCAAAATGACACTCTTAATAGTTTATATTTCATTAAAGTAGGATATTACTTGCATAGGAAAAAATAGAGTTGAATTAAAAAATTGTGAAGATTAAAGGGCGGTTGAGACTGCTCATGCAAAAGGAAAGAAAAAATTGGCTCATAAGCACTTTTGTTAGAAGCTCTTTTATTAAAAAGGACAAGATTGAATTTTGTCTCGTAATTCATGTAGAAAACATATCATTTTTTAATAGAAAGCAAGGTTGAGTAGCGAAAAAAAAAAGAAAAGCAAAACTAATGAAAATAATTTGAAAATTTTGAGTTTTAAGATAAGTACAAAATAAAGGGTAGAGTGAATAGTACCAAGATTAACTTTTTAGTGTAAAAATATGGCTTTTCGTTAAAGTAAACAATACCGGGAGTTTTTCGTTAAAGTTCTCAAAAAAAAAAAAAATCAATCTCATTATTTTTTTTTCCATCTCGTTTTTTTCTATTGAAAATTGAATTGCGAATGAGTAATGTTATTCGTACCATATTTTTATACCACATTTATATTCCTAGGTGTCCACATCATTTGAAAATTTTACGAAACCCAACGAAATGAAGGAGAAATACTCCTGGTATACCACAATCATTATTTAATTAACTAATTTTTCTTAATTATTAGTTTATTAAATAATGAACTAAATTTAAAAATCAAATTAATTCAAATAATATGATGTCCACATCAAATGACACGTAAGATGATATGAAAATTTGATACAAAAGCACAGTGTGAATAACATTACTCATTGCAAATTGGCCCTTTAAACCATCTCCAAACATGGGCTAAAAGCCAAATTACCACCCCCAAACACTCTCCAACCCATGTTAAAATTTTAGGCTAAATGCCAAATGTTATTTCTGGGCCAAATACGGAGCTTTCCCCCGGGCTAAATGCCAAATGTTTATCAGAATTTAAATTTTTTTAGATTAAAATGTTCATAAAATTAATTTACAATAATCTACATATTTTTTTAATTGATTTAAGAAAAAAGTTAGCCTAAGTTCATTCTTTAATAATTTCGGCTTAAAATTTTAGGGCAGAAGGGTTGGAGCAGAAAGATGTTTCTGAGCTAAAAGTCAAATTTTCTAGGCTAAAAAATTTAGCTTTTAGCCCATGCGATAGTCTTGGGGCACAAAAAAACATTTCCAAAATATTTTACTTTTGGCTAGAAGTATTTGGTTGTGTCCGTCTTATCTATCAAGTCATCGTCGATTCGTCTTGTTCCTCCTCAGCCTCTCACACCCTTTCTTTCGTCGCCCCTTCCGATTCAACGGCTCTGTGAATTAGGGTTTTCTGAGCTGCCTCAATCCTTGATTTCGTCTTTCATGGTGTCGATAGTCGTCTCCTCCCAATCGTAAAGTAAAAGCAAATTCATTGCAAAATTCGTATTTTCCAGGTAAAATTCCACTTCCTTTTTCTTTCAAATTAGCCAAGAGATTCCTAAAATTTGAATTAAATTCATAAAATTACATAAAGAAGCAAACTTGCTGCAATTGCTGGAAGCATAAGCTAAGGATTTGAAAAGGGCTTTTTTTTTTCCTTTTAATTTTGTTTGTATTTTCAGCCTTGTATTATGGTTGAATCAGATTTATAAAAAGATGTAATATAGTTAGTCAGATATGTGATTTATCAGTTGGGAATATTTTGCAGGAAGGATGAACAGCCTTAAAGATTGGATTTCTTCCCAGTTGGTATCCATGCCTCTGGTTTCGCCTCGACCGTTGTCGGGCAGTGACAGTTTCTTTAGGGAGGAACCCTCCAATGAAGAGTTTGATGACCAAGGTAATACCGCCAACCCGAAAATTCAATGCTGTTGATGTTTTCAAAGACTGATTCCTTAGATTGACTGTAAAATGCCATCAGTCTATGATATGCAGTTCTTTAGTTTGACTGTAAGAGTATGTATTGTTTTCGAATTAATTAGTTTCGTGTAAAAGGTAGATAATTAATCCATATTTGATGCTAAAAAGCGGAAACCAGTTTCAATCTGCCGGTTGTACTTTGTTTGACTCTGCGAGGAGAGCTCAAAGTTTCTAATTTTCAGGTGCTGCTCACTCGAACACTTTGGTAACACCACGCATTCGGCCTGCCCCATCAACCTCATTTAATAGTGATCGGGAAAATCACTCTGATCAGGCCCTGCAGCATGTTGTAGTTCAGAATTCTGATCATTCTCATAATCGCTCTGATAAGAAAAAGATGGATCCTTTGGTAAGAATTGATGATCTTCAAGTTAAGTTCTTGCGCCTCCTCCTCCGTCTTGGTCTGTCACAAAACAATGTTCTGGTTGCTAAGGTTCTCTATCGTATTCACCTGGCTACTTTGATACGAGCAGAAGAATCAGATTTGAAAAGAGTTAATCTGAGGAGTGATAGAGCTAGAGCTGTGGCAGCAGAACAGGAGGCATCTGGCCTGCCTGAAATGGATTTCTCTCTCAGAATCCTTGTCCTGGGGAAAACAGGAGTTGGCAAGAGTGCCACAATAAATTCTATATTTGATCAAACAAAGACTGAAACCAATCCATTTCGACCTGGCACAGATCGTATCCGAGAGGTTGTGGGAACTGTAAATGGGATTAGAGTAACTATCATCGATACCCCTGGTTTTTTGCCATCATGTACTGGTAATTTCCGCAGAAATAAGAAGATTATGCTCTCTGTGAAGAAATTTATTAGAAAAAGCCCACCTGACATTGTTTTGTTCTTCGAACGCCTCGACCTCATGAGTACTAATTACAATGACTTCTCCCTTTTGAAGCAAATAACCGAGGTATTTGGGCCTGCAGTTTGGTTTAACACTGTTCTTGTCATGACACATTCTTCCCTAGTCCTTCCGGAAGGACCTGATGGGTATCCTGTCAATTATGAATCATATGTGAGGCAAAGCACAGATATGGTGCAGCACTATATACACCAGGCAGTGTCTGACTCCAGACTTGAAAACCCAGTGTTGTTAGTTGAGAATCATCCTCAGTGTAGGAAAAATATCGCCGGCGAAAAGATACTTCCAAACGGACAGGTTTGGAAATCTCAGTTTTTGTTATTATGCATTTGTACTAAAGTTCTGAGTGATGTCAATATCCTCATGAAATTTCAAGACAGCATTCATCTGGGGCCCTCAAATGCCACTCACATGCCTTCTCTGCCGCATCTCCTATCGTCTCTTCTACGTCATCGCACTGCTATTGGTCCAAGTGGAGGGGACGTTGGAGTTGATGAGAGCTTGGTTTCAGATGCGGAGGACGAAGATGAGTATGATCAATTACCTCCAATCCGAATTCTGACAAAATCTCAGTTTGAGAGATTAACAAAATCACAGAAAAAAGACTATCTTGATGAATTGGATTATCGAGAGACCCTTTATCTGAAGAAACAGTTGAAAGAAGAGTACCGTAGGCAGATGGAGATTAAGCTTTCCAAAGAGCAAAATACGGCGAGTGATGATAATTCGAATAGTCAGCAGGCTTCCCAAGAAGAGGCTGTTTTATTACCAGATATGGAGGTCCCTCCAAGTTTTGGCTCTGATTGGCCTGCACACAGGTATCTTTGTCTTCTTACAAGTGATCAGTGGATTATGAGACCTGTTCTTGATTCCCATGGATGGGATAATGATGTGGGCTTGGATGGGGTAAGCTTGGAAACTGCTATGCAGGTAAATAGGAACGTGTTTACCTCTGTTGCAGGGCAGATGAGCAAGGACAAGCAGGATTTTAGCATTCAATCCGAGTGTGCTGCAGCTTACCTAGACCCCAATGGGACCGCATATTCTGTAGGTCTTGATGTTCAGTCTGCTGGTAGAGATACCATCTATACGCTTCACGGCAACACGAAGCTGAGGAAGTTGTGGCACAATGTTGCTGAAAGTGGATTCTCTTTGACGTCTTTTGGGAACAAGTATTACATTGGTGGCAAGCTTGAAGACACCATATCAGTTGGGAAGAGATTGAAATTTGTGATGAATGTTGGCCAAATGATGGGTCCTGAGCAAGTGGCATATGGTGGCGGTGTTGAAGCTACGTTGAGGGGTAGAGACTACCCTGTGAGAAATGATAATGTGAGCCTGATGATGACTATACTGTCTTTCAATAAAGAGATGGTGTTGGGTGGAAACTTACAGTCTGAGTCCCGGCTTGGGCGAAATATGAGTGTGTCGGTTAATGCTAATCTGAATAGCCGCAGGATGGGTAAGATAAGCATCAAAGCAAGTAGCACTGATCATTTGCAGTTCAGTATGGTTGCGGCTTTCACAATTTTCTGGGCCCTTTTACGGAAGAAGGATGTTAAAAGTACAAGTGATGAATAAAGGGAGATCGGAGGAGTTCTGTTGCTGTTTTTTGTATGAAGAGGACACAAGGTAAATAGAAGCTTTGTTCCAAATGTTCGCTTTTGCTTAAGTCGCAACATGGGAGAATGCTAACAAGCTGCATCTGTTTTTGGCCGTTGTTAGCAGCATTCTTTTGAGTTTATCGGACTTGTTATTGAGGTAAGCGCCAGCTTCCGAGCAGCGGTGAATTAGTGAGCTTCCGAGCAGCGGTGAAGCAGTCAGCTAACTGAAGAGGTTTTGTAGTGAAGTAAATTGAGGCAATAAGTGTACAGATAAATCGTAGAGATGGTCTGTCTTATGTTTATGATATTCACAAAATAAGTTGAACTAGAATTAGCAATTAGGTGGAAATCAATATGATGTTTATGTTCTGTGTTATTTATATTGTTATTGTTTTCTTTCTTTTGGCTAAGATATATATACACACACACACATTACGGAGTGGAGTCCACAAAAACGTTTAAAAACGTGTGATCTGGATCTTAACCCACGTGTATGTGTATGTATACATATAATTGCCTTGAAGCAACTGGAATTAAACAGTAATGCTGTCAAACCAAATTCTATCAGATATATGCACTAGGTCATCTACTTTGATCAGCATTATACACAAATTCGACGCACCGAAATTTTAGGCCGTTAACTTTAAGGGTCAGGTCTTGTTCATCCGTTAATAAAATAAGTTGATACGAACACAACAAACACAACCGATTGTCAGGTCTACTTGTGAATACATAGTTTGGAAGTAAGATTTAACTTTTTTCAGGCTTGAACCAGACCCTTGTATTGAAGTCTAAAGCTACCAACATAACAACTGAACTGCTATGTATCTGCATTCAGAGAACTTATCTAATGACCGATTTCAGCAGTCTTCGTCCACGATTTCAGAGATTTGTCGTTGTAGTCGATTTCATACAACGCATAACGAGTTACAGGGAAGCTCAAGCTAGTAATGCTCTCGTCAAGAACATTAACGATTTCTCGAGCTTTTTTCCTCTCTTCTGTCAACTTCCCATAGAGGAGTCTCAGATATGGCATGGAACCTGCATCCAACAAATATTGCAGACAGACAGATTACATATGAACATTCCCGTAAACAAAGAAAACACCTTCTCAACAGTTAATGTAAACAACAACTTACTGTTGTAGAAACCGAAATGGCGACTCCAGGTTTCGGGCGGTTGCAAATAACTAAGAACAGAAAATGTGATGATAAGTGAGTCTATCCTAGCTCAAGAAACCAAAACTGAAGAAAACATGAAGAAAATGAATAGCAATTAGCAAGCGATGGAGAAAATATGTACCTCTCGATCCATCAACAGGGAAACGCACTGGTGATAGTAATTCCTTGTAACCACCTGATCAACTTTAGCAACGATATTACGCCGAGGGGCAGATCTAAACTCGTTAAGAGCGTCCTCACGACTCATCATATAGATGGATCCCACGAGGGGATGTGAGGCTCAATCTTCTGCCCCCCAAACTATGCCCGGAGAACCTCCATCACCGTCTTGGTTCTATGGGAAACATCAGCCGGTGGAATGGCCAAAACGGAATAATGAGTATCGCCTCCTGCAGCTTTCCCTCTTCTCGTCTACCACCACCATCGCATCTTCATCTTTGTCTGAGCAATTATTCTCTATGCTCTCAGGCTTGTGGCGATGTCCCATGACCGGAACTATGCTATTCACATAACCAACAAAATCCATATAATCTTGTGGCCGGAGGGCTTCAATGGGAATATACGTAAACTTCTTTGTACAAAGAATAAAGCAAACAACGCGTCGATCCCTGTCAACCATAAGAAACTCGTCGCTCCACAATGCCACTGGCTTATACCAAAATATGTGATATGTTTGCGGTAACATCTCAGTAGGGCACTCTCTGCGCTCATCGATAGTTAACTGTTTTGTCCAAGCACCCTTAGAGTCGTCATCCATCACCCACATTTCAAATGACACAGGACACAAAGAGCAACGGATTCATTCCACACAGTAAGCTTCAAATCAAAGGGACGCCGGCGCCGCCCGGGTAATCGGTGGAGCTCATATGGTACTTTTATACATGAAGTACCCCACGACTTGTATCGAACGAAATGATCCATCTCCCATTCGCAAGGTATCGATCCATAGCTGTGTCAAATGGAAATAATTCCTTATCTTGCTCAATTCCCAGCCAATAACACATTCCCTTGAAGCACATCTGGAACTCCTTAGGCCAAACCAACGTAGTTTCGGCTTCTAAAGAAACGGTGTCAATCTCTTCCTAAGAATCACAACTCATGGTGTATACTACGGCTTTGTGCGGACAAGAAAATCTCACACAATTTTCATCGGTCTCTTCATCATCATAAGTAAAGGTCACAACTTTATACTTAGATTTGTGATCGTAGCCAAATTCAGTATGAAAACCAACCGGTGGCTAATCTAACATCTAATCTAACAAAATCTAAATATATTTTTGGACAAAAAAAAAAAAAATTAGTTGTGTAAAATTATATTTTTGCCCATATTTCTTGTTCTTGTTCAATTTTAATTAGAGGGTTAAAATAATAATTTCGTAAAATTTTGATTGAAAATGAGGATTCTAGTAATAAGTATTTTAGATAATATAATATTATTGAATCAAAACACTACGTGACGATCAATTTGCACCATAAAAGTTTGCGTCCTGAATTAGGAGGAATCCTTATGGAATATGGACCACATGACCGTATTCCTAATTTTTGTTCCATTAAGAATTTAAGAAGGGTTTAATTACACGGTTGCACCCACCTAAACCATTTACATTAATCATTTAAAAAGTATAATATTATAAGATTGTCTGCAATTTAAATCATTAATTAATATCAATTGCTTAGATCTGATCTGAAAAAGGATTCTCGCCGGATCATTTTTCTAAGGATTCTAAGGATTCCATGATCTCACCCGTTCATCGTACATTGTAGAATAAGAAATCATTTCAAAATTTAAAATTTAAAATTAAATATGAATAGTACATAACGAAAACTGACCACATGATATATGTATATAATGAACGGGTAAGATCACGGAATCCTTCAGCATCTGACATGGCGTCATTGATCGTTGACACTCACGTGGCGTCATGAAAAACCAAATTGCAGATTATCCAGCAGCATATACCTAAGCTAAGAATATCCCCTAATACAAATATATTCTGATTCCTTGAACCCTAAATCAAAAGTCTCCAAAACCACCAAACTATGTTAAGATCCCCTCCACTAGTCGCAAACAAGTAGCCGTGTGTCAAAGCTTCGTGTTTGTGTGAAGTTTAAGTTGTGTGACGTTATTGTATTAATAATCTGTAATATCACGATGATATCTACAAGAGTGTAAACAATTTTTTTACGCAAAATACGTACTTACACTTAAATGGAGTTTTTTTTTTTTTTTTTTTTGTCGAAACACTCGCACAACGCGTCTATCTGATCAAAATATTCAGTAGGAATTAGGATGGGTGTCGTGGGATTGTTGGGTATTAATGGTGAGGGATATCATGAAACCAATCCTGCATTATAATATATAGATAACAATACGTAATTAACTTAATGTGTCGTCACATTCATATGATTTGATATGTCTTTTTTTTTATATATTTTGATAAGAGTGATTTGATATGTCTTCGAACCAATTTTTCATACCACCAATACTAATTAATCACAAAATTACAATTACAAATAAAAACAATAGAAACGTGATTTCACTAACAAACAAATTGAATTTCTAATTACACCAAAACCAATCATTTCAATTTCTTTCTTTCTTTCACCCCCTTACGGCGAAGCCCCCCACAAAACCTCCGCAGAAATGGTGGCGGCCTCCGCGTCGGAAACGGAGGCCTCCCTCACTCTCACCAATATCTGCTGCTTAAACGCCCTCCTCTCCCGCTGCCTCAGCCCCTCCCCCACCTCTAACTGCACCGCGAACCTCGCCGCGCAGCTCGCAAACGGGTGGCTCTCCAAGAACCCCTTCTCCCTGCTCTCCCTCATCAAATCGCCGCCGTGCTCCGACCTCTGCAACTCCATAAGCTTCTCAATCAACGCCTCCTCTAGCATCGCATCAACGGCCTCCTTCCGCCCGAAGTACCCGATTTCGAGCACGCAGACCATCGCCATCACTCGCATTTCCAAATCTTCTGAATTCAGGAAGCTTATGATCTTGGGTATTTCTCCGTTGAACTCGATCTCATCGACGAGCGGCGATTTGATCAGCCTGACGAGCGCGCAGAGCACTCTGATCGCGTCCGGTGACGCCATTTTTATCAGAGAGCTAATCGTCGGCCGACCCATCAAAACTTGACCCACGAAAACATCTTTATTGAACTTGATGAGAGCTGCAATGGCGAAAGCAGAGCGTTCTCTGACTCGCTTCGATGACCGAGTCGATTCGCACAGAACTGACTCGAGCGAGGTGAAAACTTTGGACTTCAAGATCAAATCCTGCAACTCGCGGTTGAACCCCTGCGCGACTCTGTCCTCGAACTGAGTCAGTAGCTTGATCAAATCATCCTCGTCGCGAATTGGGTCTTCTTCCAGAGCTCGCGTCAAGCTTTCTAAGCTCTCGCGGTCGATCCACGCTTGAATTTCGGACTCAATCGACCCGGCGAGTTTGGAGAGGCAGTGAGTCGATGAGCGGCGGGTCAGGAAGGAGCGGATGCTGAGGTGGCCGCTGGACTGGCGGAGGGACTCTACGAGGGTTTTGAGGGTGGCGAGGTGTTGGGAGAGGGCGGAGAGTTGTGGGTCCCGGGAGAGGATGTTGTCGGACTCGGTCTCGAGCTCGAGGAGGGCGTTAATGGCGGAGGATGAGTTTGACTCGGGCGAATCGGTACTAGGGTGGGTCTGTAGCTCGTGGGAGGCTTGTTTTAGAGCTTCTAGGACCTTGAGGACTCGTGGGCCGTCTTCCTTTTGATGGAGCTTGACCTCCATGGCCATGGAGATCAGAAGCCGTCGTGATTTTCTGATGAAGAGGATTTGAGTTTTTTTTTAAGAAGTGGGAGATTAAATAGAATAGAGAGAGAGAGAGAGATCCAATTTTGAAATGAAATTAAAATAAATAAAAAGGAATTTTCTTGTCACAACTCAACGATCAGTTTGTCTCTAGCTACATGCATGGCATGCCAAAGCCAAACATTATTTTTCAAGAGAGATTTTTTAGTGTAATCAACACGAGTACATACGTCAATTAAAGAGGTACGAGAAATTTATTAGTATACCGGAAAAACACGATTCAGTATATCAAATGTTCTAATAAAAATGGTTGAAAATTATGTTTTTTAAATGTCAAACCACTTATATTATGATATTTGATATACAGTTTAATGAAAAATTTCTCGAGGGGCACTTGAGAAAAATAACCTCTTCTTCTTATATAATAACATAGGATTACCACCTCATGCTTCGACCATATTAAAAAAGGAAAACTAATGAAAATGGCTTGAAAACTTTGAGTTTTAATGATAAGGACAAAATAAAGGGTAAAGTGAATAGTACCATGATTGACTTTTTAGTGTAAAAATGTGGTTTTTCGTTAAAGTGAACAGTACCGGGTGCTTTTCGTTAAAGTTCCCTATTAAAAATCTCTCATTTTTATCAACACTCACTTGGGCTCGAAAACTTATTAATTAATTGATAGAATAGTGGTTAGAAATGGATCTAAGAGAGTTATGGTAGAAAGAACTATATTAAAATAATAATAAAAATAAAAGTGCGAAAATCATCAGGAGAGTTTTGCGAAAATCATTTCACAAGTTAGTGATTTACGATGTTGTGTATGCCAATTTTGAACGGCAGAGCTTTGGACTTGGAACTCAGAAGAAGGTCAACTAGTAAGACACTTATGGTGGGGAGATTTTTCAGGATGATTGGAACACGTAATGGTACTATACAAATAGTGAGACATATGTGTTAAAAACTTAATAACTTAAAAAATAGAGTTTCCCATCACTTATATAGAAATACGTGATGTATCACCCGTGTTCTGGTCTGAATGAAAAATTTCTCTTTACGATGAGGGTATAGGTGGAAAGATCATGGCTGTTGGACATTGGATGGCTAGAATTGTTTGGTCAACTTTGTCATAATTTTGGCATGAATAGGATGGGTAGCTAAAGCTAGCGCACATGGAAACTCTTCTGAACCGCGTAACTTGTTTTCCAAGTGTATATGATGATGAGACAGATATAAACTCGAATACAAACGGATACGCAAGTTGTTCCGATTAAGACTCTCCATGGTCAATAGAGCTAGATCTATTGACTTGGACGATTAAAACTAACTAAAGTTTTATAACAATTTATTGTTGACTCATTGTGTGACTTAAACGTGTTAGAAACTTAATTGGACTAAACTATCATTTAGTGAAGGATGAAATGTATTAACTTACGTCCCACTTATTTGATGAAACTGTTGTTAACTGACAAAAACCAACTCTCCATGATAGAGGGAAGTTGGTGAATGTTGATCTATATAAGGACTCCCTACTCATAAAGAAAAGTTATGCGTTATTGGGTTCTATCACCTTAAGAACATCAAATCTTTCAACGAGTAGAAGATATCATTTTTCTTGTTTTGCAATGGCTGCCTCATGTATCATGTAACATCTGTTAGTAATCTAGGAAACCTGTTAATATTATATACTCCTAGTTTTCCAACAAGATGATCATTTTCTCGTAATCTCGTTGTAGAGAAGGGAAATGATAAGTAGAGGATACAACCCATAGTTTGAGTTGAGTTCTATGATTAATATTTTGAGGCTACCATACATTAGAAAGCCTCAGGCAATGATTTTTGTACACAAAGTTGCTCTTCTTAATTGTTTTTATTTTTTAAACTTTTATTGCTTTATGACTTGTTTGAAAGTTTTTCTAAAATTTAAAAGTGTTTTTAGAACCAATTCTTAGTACAAATACAAGTAAATCTTAAGAAGTGCTTTTAGAACTCAAAACAGTTTGATAAAAAACGTTCTCAGTCATTTTAAAAATAATTCTAAACAAATTGAACAATATTTCTCGCACTTTGTAACTATGCATGGCATTATTAATTGTGGTAGCTTCTTGTTGTTACAAATAAATACACAACCACAAATTTTAATATCATCAACTATGAATATTATATATAAACACGGTAGTACTGAATCACATTAATTACGATCGATTAATGGCTCATTTGAGACGACACTTATGCTTATAAAATATTTTTTTTTTGTTTAAATGTGCATTTACGTAAACATGTTAATTTTTCTATTAAAATTTCAACTGCTTCCTTGAATGAATAATTTTACACAAAAATACTTTTTATGACTTAGAAATACATTTAATATTTTTCTACCAAACGCAGTAAGAAACGATCTAAATAGTTAGCATGAACTATCGATGGTTCCGGATTCATGGGGTTGAATCATTATTTTTTAATGTGTGGGTGTGGGTATTGTGTTTGGCTCACGCATGGCCACGAGTTTATGATCTTTTGGGATTTAAGAAAGAGATGTGAGCCATGAGTATATCATGTCTTTGCCCTCCTTGGGGTCATCTATGATGAGTTCTTTGCCCCCCAACTACGATTGAGATTTGTTTTGGATCTCTTTGTTCAGAGTATGTAGATCAAGAGATTCGGACTACCTATTAGTCCATTTAACTGGCTCACTATTCAAAAACTTGAACGTCCCGTATCTCTTTTTCTCTCTTAAATGGTGAAGGTGTCTCGATATGCAGATGTCAGACACAAAAATTCGAAAGGATCTCATTTTCCCACTATTGCACCTATTTGAAAAAGGGCGAAAAAAAGGGACATATGGGCCCGTTTGTGCTAACCAGATATCCAGGAGTAGCAGAGCCAGAAAAGGATGATCCAAACAAACAGAAAGCCCAAATAATAACTTATATGCCTTCTCGTCTTGCAATGTTTTAAGGTGATTGAAATCATTTACTTTTTACGTTACAATTTAAAAATCAACTCTTCAAAAAAAAAAATCGTCACTTAGTACTACGGTCTAGTAGTATTTCTTTTCATTTGTAAGTGAGAGGTCTAAGATTCGATTCTCGCCAAATGTAAATTTACCAAATTATTATTAGCCCATTGTGAAGCTAAGCACACCAATTAGATAATATCTTTTATTCAAAAGAAAAAAAAACTCTAAAAAAAATAAATTACAATTATTAATTATTTGATTAATAATTTTAAATTCAATTGCTTTTGACAAGTTGATGTTTAATAGGTGACTTAGGAGAAATTCATATACCATTTGAGTGTCGCATTCGGAACCGATCCACTACATAATTTGGATCATTCACAAGAGAGGTACGTAAATCTAAACTTAATTTCTATGGGATAGACTAGCAAAATAAACCAAAACAAGTCGTAAAATTTAAATTGAATAGTTCGGACTCAAACTGCGAAATCAAGAAAAAATCTGGATTTCCGTTTTCGATCGCATGTCCTTTGGATGGGCGAATCGAGTGATGATGGATGATGTTTCATAATCATTAATTTACCATATTACCATCAATAATTTACAAATAGACAAAAACGCACAACATCTTCTGACAGACACACGCCGGTAACGTGTGGGTTTCACAAAAAACCAGAACTGACCACTTCAAACTCGCCAGCTGCCGCGCACAAGAATTATATCGCTTGGTACGAGGCAACGGATGAGAAATGTTTTAGGGGACAAAATTACGGTCCGGTACATTAACTGTTATAATATAATTTGTTTGAAATTTCGAATACACTGGTGCGCTGGGTGTTATAATAATGAATTGTGTTTCTGACGCACCGAAAAATCTCTGGCAACGGATAGGGGAGATATAGCATCCTCTAACCTACGTGATGCCACGTCAGCTAATCGGATGCGACTAAAATACGCCTTCCCCTCCGACTACTATTTAGTTCATCACCCTCCTTCTCTCCCCTCAACCTCTTCAAGCTGTAAATTTCTGGTACTCTCTCTCTCTAACTTTGAAAGGTTCTTTTTTCCGTTCGATCTATTTAATTTGTCAGAATATTAGTGCTAATTAGTTAATAATTAATGAGTTTTTGGCTATTTAGTTATGTTCTTGTGCGTTAACGTGGATTGGAAATGTTTGTATTCAGCAGAATTTCAATTGGAATTTTAATGGGATTTGTTAAGTTTGATTAGTAATTGTAATGGTTTGCTCCAATCAGCTGTTCATATCTGTTTCTAACTCTAATATGTGATTGTTTGAATAAATTTTGATGCTTTGATCTTGTTGGAGTGATTTATGCTCGTTGTTGGACTGCAATTGCAAATTTTTTGAAGTAAAAGTCAAAAGGGTTTGTGAAAGTTTGAAAATTTGATATGGCCTCGACTGAGAGGAGGATCATTTTCTGCAGAAAGATGCGAAAAGAGCGAAAATGGTCTTCCATCCCCTTCGATTTTCATCAAATGTTTCGTCTTTAGCTGGTGTTCGTGTTAACCACATATGGCTGATTGCTTATTCTTCTTCCTTTGGTGCAGTTAGTTTTACTGTAATTTGGTGAATGAACAATGATGGCAGCGGTTACTAGGATGGAGTCCGCGTTGCTTGGAATTATTCTTACCTCTTTTGTCGCGTTGAGCTTCTTGATGAATGGGAATGCAGCGGGAATCACGAGTACTTTCATCCGATCTGAGTATCCATCGGTTGATATACCTCTGGACCATAAAGTATTTGCGGTGCCAAAGGGTTACAATGCTCCACAACAAGTGAGAATCCATAGCTATTTTGATATTGCTGTAGAAAAATAGTAGTTTTTCATAATTCGGGATGTGGAAAGTTACGGTTCCTGATTTCTTCCAACAATTTTGATTAACTCAAAAGTACTACGTTTAATACGAATAGGATGAAAATCCGCTATCAGTATTGATGTTTTGAGTTTGATGTTCGTATACGCTTCAAACATTCATTGCAGGTGCATATCACCCAGGGTGACTATGATGGAAAGGCTGTAATCATCTCATGGGTTACCGCTGACAAACCAGGGGATGGTAAAGTGCAGTATGGTACCTCAGAGAAAAAATACAAGTTTTCTGCTAAGGGGGTCATGACAAACTACACCTTCTACCAGTATAAGTCTGGCTACATCCATCACTGTCTTGTTGATGGCCTAGAGGTAACCATGATTACTTTGTGAAGTACACTAGTAGTAGCATATGTGGTGCGATTTTCACTCTCAGGGTTTGCCTATCACGAAAAGCTTGTGAATTGGTGTGTCCAAGTTTCCCAAATATGAGACTTGTTCATTCTCTTGCTTATAGTTTCACTAAACCATCAATTATTTCTTTTCTTTTTTTCAGTATGACACAAAGTACTATTACAAAATTGGAAATGGTGATTCATCTCGAGAATTTTGGTTTACAACGCCTCCAAAGATCGATCCAAATTCTCATTACACATTTGGGATCATAGGTGAGTTGTTTTCTCTCTGCAAAGGGTCCGATAACAGTTAGTTTCTCTATGCCGTGACCACAGCCTGATATACTTGTATCCTGGGATTCTTATCACTCTCTGTATAAAATGATGTTGAATTTTGTAGTTTCTCCTAATAAATCTTTATCCGTATGTTGCAGGTGATTTGGGTCAGACATTTAACTCTCTGTCAACTCTTGAGCACTATATGAAGAGTGCAGGACAGGCTGTTTTATTCGTCGGAGATCTTAGCTATGCTGATAGATATCAGTATAATGACGTAGGTTTACGGTGGGACACATGGGCTCGATTCGTCGAGCAAAGTACTGCATATCAGTCATGGATGTGGTCTGCTGGCAATCATGAAATTGATTACATGCCTTATATGGTAAAGTATCAAGCATATCTTGAGAGAACTGTCTGAGTTACTTTATGTCACTACAAGTCTTTTTTGATTATTCTGTGACCTTAGAACTGTATACATGATTTGTTGTGTTCCGAAACTCCTATCATGTTGACAGTGCAACCTAAAAATTGTTGCTTTATCTAACTATTAGTTTTGTACATATTCTAGGGAGAAGTTACTCCGTTCAAGAACTATCTTCAGCGGTATGCTACTCCGTATTTGGCCTCTAGTAGTAGCAACCCTCTTTGGTATGCCATCAGACGCGCATCAGCTCACATAATCGTGTTGTCCAGTTACTCTCCATTTGGTAATTGCACATTCCTACGCTTGCAAATATGCGAACAGACTCTATGTTTTGCCGGTATACCTTACATCAATTATTAACTTTGTCACCAGTGAAGTACACGCCTCAATGGATGTGGCTAGCAGCAGAATTGCAAAGGGTTGATAGGAAAAAAACACCTTGGCTCATAGTCCTTATGCATGTTCCGATGTACAATAGTAATGAGGCTCATTACATGGAAGGTGAAAGCATGCGAGCAGTGTTTGAGAGTTGGTTCGTTCAATACAAAGTTGATGTGGTGTTTGCTGGCCACGTCCATGCTTATGAGAGATCGGTATGACTCTTCGCCTTTTATGTTTTTCTACCGTATCCTTTTATATGATATGTTGTTGTTGATACGGCATTCAACATTGGAGTAGAATCTTATAATTCCATTCATCTTCGTGCACAAACTGTCTGTTACTCTAGCATGGACGTCGATAGAAGTTTGTAATACCTTAACGGACATTGCGCTTTATTCATACATATTGTGCCAGTTCATCTTACGTCAATTATAAATTTCATCGCTAGATTGAGATTCATGTTCTTCTTTCGCATTTAATTACAGTATCGTTTCTCCAATATACAATACAACGTGACAAGTGGTTACCAGTACCCCGTACCAGACAAATCAGCTCCTGTGTACATAACTGTTGGAGATGGAGGGAACCAAGAAGGACTTGCTGGACCGTAGGAACTTTAGTCGAGCTTTTTTATTGCGATTTTCGTTTGATAAAAGGTCAGTCGAAATGCATGACTAACACATGTTCCATGGTTTCTGTAGGTTTAGAGATCCACAACCAGATTATTCTGCATTCCGAGAAGCAAGCTACGGGCATTCCACGCTTGAGCTGATAAACAGGACACACGCACTCTACCATTGGAACCGCAATGACGATGGGAAGAAAACCGCCATGGATGCATTCGTGTTACACAACCAATACTGGTGAGTACAGCCATACCATTCAGTTTCTTTCTGGTACCAAAGCAACGAGCGATTCACTTTATGGTAAATTAAACCAGTATACGCGTTTGATATGATTGAACTTTGGTAATGCAGGGGTGCGAATCACGGGAGGCGAAAACTGGAGAAGCATAATGTTAGGAAGATAATGATGGACGAAAGTGCTACGTATTGATAGAAACCGATCACGTCTGTCGGGTGTTTTGCTTGAGAAATCTCAATGGAGAATGCAGAGATGCTTGGAAATTGAAACATTGGATTAGCTTGTATCGAGACCTCTTACGTAAAATAAGCAATATGATCCCTCTGTCTGCTGTTCATGGTATTGGATTTTTAGTTTTGTTTTACGACTATTTCGAATGTTCATTCGGATTACCAGTTTCGCCTATTGTTTTTATCCAACAATGTTGTTTGATGATCGAAACTATCAAGACATTTTAACCTTCTTCTGGCCACCATCGTGTAATTCATACAACTGCTGGATCATCCCGTGATGGTCTGTCATTCTTCAAGTTGGGGATGCTATTTATGTTTTTTTAATTATAAGCGATACTCTACCTTGAATAAAAATTTGAATACGAGACGCAATAAGTTGAAGAAAAACCTTAATTACTAAGGGAATCCACTACAACGCCACTTAACTTTATTGGTTGAATTTTTTCATTCTACCTTTTCATCTTTTTGTTTTCTTTTCGATCTTGCAATATTGCAAGTGACTCTCTACCGAAGTTGTGGTGACTAATATTGACCTTTCACTATAACATGATTTGAATCCCGTCGACTCTTTAATCTAACATAATCTAACAAATTTATCGTTTAACAAAAAAATACAAGAAATCGTTTACTTGTTAAGTCACGCATTAAAAACCAATTTCTTAAATTAATCAAATCGTAAATCATTTAATCGTTCGATTAACATTGTCAAAATTTTTAGTGTTTAATTGAAAACATAATGCGTGTAATTATTGAACAACCGTTAAACGAGTAAATAATTATAAATTTGACTAACTTTTGGTCATCTTTAATTTCCTGGAATTTCTCTTCCTTCTGGTGAGAGTCTCCCTCTTCTTTGAGAGCTTTCTCGCCGGCCGTGTGCGACTGTACAACTTTCTCCGATCTCCTCTTTGAGCCTCCGGTGGCAAACCTTTCCGCTGCCCTCTTGCTGGTTTGACCCTTTTCATGATATGCAACTACTCACAAATCACTCAACTCAACCTACAAGTTGCAGTAGTAATGGAGGGATAGAGGGAAGAAGGAGATAGAGAGAGAAGAGAGATATTTCTTAATATTTTCTGATGATTATATTCCTCCGTTAATACTACCACAATTGGTTACATATATTGTTTCCCAAACACTACAAGCCAGCTGGCATGACTAATCCAAAATACTTATTTAAAAACTAAGCTTGTGATTAAGATAATCACATATATAACATTGCCCCATCCTTCACTTAAATCTTGTCCTCAAGGTTGCAGCTAAAACTTAAAATCTGGAAATCTAGCAGTGAATTCATCATAATCTTCCTAAGTTGATTCTTCAACATCCTTGTCTTTCCAATGAATCAGCAATTGCACCCCAGCCGCATTGTTCTTCTTATACATCATTCTCTGCAGCACTGCCATAGGTTCTTGGACATGTAAGCCATCATCAGTCACCAATGGCAACAATGGCACCGGATTAACATCAGGACCAATGTGTTTCTTCAAGCAACTGACATGGAAAACTGGGTGTATCTTGGAGGTCTCATGAAGCTTTAACTTGTAGGCCACCTCACCAACCTTCTCCAACACCTCAAAAGGCCCATAGAACTTAGGGTGCAGTTTGTGATGTGCATGAGTTGCTAGTGATTGTAGTTGATAGGGAATGAGCTTCAAATAAACCAAATCTCCCATCTCAAAGGTTTTCTCACTCTTGTGTTTGTCTGCTTGCATGTTCATCCTATTCTACGCGATGGCCAAGTTAGTTCTAAGCATTTTCAACATTTTATCTCGAGCAATCATGCCTTGTTCCACACTTTCCAGTTTTGCCGTACCAATTTCATAAGAAGAAATGTGTGGAGGAGGGAAGCCATACACGATTTCAAAGGGAGTGAACTTGGAGGCAGTGTGAAAGGAGGTGTTATAGCTCCATTCAGCCCATGAGAGCCACTGGAGCCACTTCTTGGGTTGAGAACTAGTAAAGCACCGCAGATAAGTCTCTAGGCACCTGTTGACAACTTCTGTTTGGCCATCACTTTGAGGATGGTACCCTGAGGTCAAGCACAATTTTGAACCTGGCAGTTTAAAAAACTTTTTCCAGAAATGACTGAGAAAAATAGTGTCCCTGTCACTAACAATGGTCTGAGGCATGCCGTGTAGCTTAAAGATATTTTCTACAAATTCTTGGGCTACCATGCTAGCAGTGTAAGGATGTCCTAAAGCTATAAAGTCTGCATACTTTGATAGCCTATCCACTACCACCAAAATTACAGATTTCCCTTTACAAGAGGGAAGGCCACAAATGAAATCCATACTTATATCTGTCCATGCTTGCTGTGGTATTGGAAGGGGCTGTAATAACCCAGGTGGTGAGATAGTTTCGTATTTGTTCTGTTGACAAATTCTGCACTCGGATATCCAAGCTTTGAGATCCTTCTTCATCCTAACCCAATAGAAACCTTTTTTCAGCCTCTGATAAGTTTTCAGCACACCTTCATGACCTGCCATAGAAATGGAATGATGTTCCTCAAATACCCTTCTCATCCAAACTGAATCCACGCCTAACACAATTCTCATTTTGTACTTCAAAAACCCATTGTCAATGTGATACTTAGAGGGAACTACACCTTGTCCAGTGCCTTGAGCTTGTTTTTCAACTTCTTGTTTTTTTAGCTTAACCCAAGGATCTAGTTCTAAATCTCTTCTTAACTCATCCAACCACCTAAAGTAGGAATAGGTGATAGCTAACACTTTCTTATCTTCTTCCAAGGGTAGCTTAGGAAGGGAATTTGAACCTGGGGCCCTAGAGAAAGCATATGCCACAATATTTTCCTTGCCATGTCTATACTGCACTTCATAATCAAACCCCAACAGCTTGGAAACCCATTTTTGTTGAAACGGGGTATTTGCTCTTTGACTCAAGAAATATTGCAAACTGTTGTGGTCAGTTTTAATGATGAAATGGTGCACTTGGAGATAACTCTGTCATTTTTTAACTGCATACATAATTGCAATGAGTTCCCTTTCATATGTGGACAAGGCCTGATTTCTAGGACCAAGTGTCTGACTTGCAAAAGCTATAGGTCGGCCCTTTTGCTGCAAAACAACTCCAATGCCTAAACCAGAAGCATCACACTCTACAATGAATGGCTATGCAAAATTTGGCAGAGCTAGGAGTTAGGTGAAGTCATGGCATGTTTCAGCTGTTGGAAGGCTTCCTCCGTGGCTTATGTCCAAAGAAATCCGTCATTACCAATAAGTTTGTACAATGGTTGGTAGATTTTGCCATAACCAGGAACAAACTTCCTGTAATAACCAGTTAAACCTAAAAATCCCCTCAATTCCTTCACATTCTTAGGGGCAGGTCAATCGACAATAGCTTTAATTTTGGTAGGATCTGCAGAAACCCCTTCAGTGGACACTATGTGACCCAAATACTCCACTTGCTGCTTTCCAAATGAACATTTCTGTTTTTTGAGAAACAATTGATGCTTGAGTAACAACTCCAGTGTTTGTTGTAAATGTACTAAGTGCTCCTTCCAACTAGCACTGTAGATTAAAATGTCATCAAAGAACACAAGGATAAACTTCCTCAAATAGGGCTTGAATATGTCATTCATGAGGTTTTGAAATGTTGCAGGGGCATTAGTAAAGCCAAATGGCATTACCAGAAACTCATAGTGTCCCTCATGAGTTCTAAAAGCTGTTTTTGCAATGTCACTCTTTTGCATTCTAATTTGATGGTACCCATATCTGAGATCAAGCTTAGAGAAGTACTTTGCCCCATATAATTCGTCAAGTAGATCATCAATCAATGGAATGAGGTACTTATCCTTAACTGTGATGCAATTCAACTCTCTATAATCCACACATAATCTCCATGTTCCTTCCTTTTTCTCTACCAACAACATCGGAAAGGAAAATGGGTTGTGGCTAGGACGTATGAATCTTGACTTAAAAAGCTCCTGCACTGCCTTCTCAATCTCATTTTTATGTGCATGTCCCTAATGATAGGGCCTAATACTTGGGGGCTTTGAACCCGGGATGAGTGGGATTTTGTGATCTTGTGGTCGATATGGGGGTAGTTGAGAGGGAACTTGGAACAATGTATCAAATTGTTGCAAAACTGCTTGTAGCTCATCTACTTGTTGAGAACTAAGAGTATAAGTCCCTTTTTCATTAGACTCCAGAGAAACAATAGAACTCCAACATTAGACTGAGATAGCTCCTTATCAATTTGCTGCAGGGCCATTTCGTGAATTGCCAGCTGTGGTGGTGAACTGTGAGTCAATTTAAACTTCATTTTGCCCACTTGGAACTCCATTGTAAGTAATTGGAAATTCCAAAGCACATGACTCACATTAGATAGCTATTGCACCCCTAAGACCAAGTCACAACCCCCCAATGGAAGCGAAAATAAGTCAGTGTGACAATTATATCCGCCCACCTCCAATGGTATGTGCCTACAACACCCTTGGCTCGTAATTTTCCCACCATCAACAATCATTACCTTAAAAGGCTTGGTTTCTTGCAAAGACCACCCCAATGTCTTAAGAAGCCTAGAGTCAATGAAATTGTGCGTACTACCAGAATCCAAAAGTATGCGCACTGAGTGGTTATTGGCAGTGCCCAAAACCTTCATAGTTTGTAAAGATTGTGTGCCTTGCACCCCATAAAATGCACATTCACTCAGTGCCATGCCCTAGATTTCATCTGGTACCTCCTTACTCAAAGCTTCACATAAATCACCCTCTTCACTCACATCCAACATAAGTAGTTATTTGTGGCCACACGTGTGCCCCTTCCCCCACTTTTCAAGACAAAACCAACATTCCTCTTTATTCTTCTTGCGCTGAACCTCCTCGGGGGTAAGTTTTCGTTATGGGAGCATAGGGGTTGTAGGCTTGGGAGGCAGTATGGGGAGTGGAGTAATTTTTGTGGACGGAAGGGTTCGAGGATTGAGCGCACGTAATTCAGATAGCTTAGAATCGACCTGAACATCAATGGATATGGCATCGTGGACAGTAGCAAGTCGTAACAACTTGACATCATAGATCAATTCACGTTTTAATCCACCATGGAAACAACTCTTAAGGAGCTCAGGGCCTACATCTCTAGCACGATTAACAAGTCTACGAAATTCAGTGATATAGTCATTGAGAGTACCTGTTTGGCGCAATTTGAAAGGAGCCTATGCACAATCCTCTAATTCGGAAGGCCCAAACTCCTTGCAAAGTTCACCAGTAAATTCCTCCCAGGTAGGAGTAGTATGAAGGCAATCGTGCCATTTGAACCACTGCATTGCTTCATTGTTAAGGTAAAAAGAGGCTGTAAGGACCTTATGAAGATCTAGAGTATTGTAACAAACAAAATATTGTTCCGCCTTATAGATCCAATTGAGAGGGTCGTCACCCTCTGAGAAACGTGGAAAATCCACGCGTTGATGCCATTGTAGTATCTGTTGTCCCTTGCCAGTGTCGAATTGATCATGCAGAGTCCCCAGAT
Source organism: Malus sylvestris (assembly GCF_916048215.2). NCBI lineage: Eukaryota > Viridiplantae > Streptophyta > Magnoliopsida > Rosales > Rosaceae > Malus > Malus sylvestris. The sequence goes on from NC_062261.1 coordinate 1,623,759, forward strand.
CATAATCAACCACGATTGGAGCGAGATTGGAAGATCCAGCTCCGCTCTGAAAGGACTACTCACGGCAAAATTGCTTGAAGGAGAAGGCTAATTTAGCCTCGAAATCGGCAGAGATAGAAACTTTGAGGTCAGCGTTCGCGGTGGCGATGAAGGAAAGAATGAAATTAGGAAGATCTGTCAATTGTTCCTCAACGGCAGAGAGACGAGCGTCCATGGCAGCTAATCTAGTCGTCGGAGCGTGACGGGGCATACAAGAGGGAATCAAGGGTCGAGAAGGCTGATACCAATTGATATGTAGCTACTCACAAATCACTCAACTCAACCTACAAGTTGCAGTAGTAATGGAGGGATAGAGGGAAGAAGGAGATAGAGAGAGAAGAGAGATATTTCTTAATATTTTCTGATGAATATATTCCTCCGTTAATACTACCACAATTGGTTAGAGTGCATTTTTGCTCACCACCATTTAATGTGGTGTATGCTCACTATCCTATTTATTACCGTTAGATGAGTTTGAATTTTGAGATTTGTGCTTATCCAGTACACGAATCTCAAAATTCAAACTCATCTAACGATGATAAATAGAATGGTGAGCAAAAATGTCTCCCAATTGGTTACATATATTGTTTCCCAACCACTACAAGCCAGCTGGCATGACTAATCCAAAATACTTATTTAAAAACTAAGCTTGTGATTAAGATAATCACAGATATAACATTTCACCACCCTCTGGTTTCGTTGCCCAGATGCCCCGGTTTCACCCCACCCTTCCCTCCACCTCCATGATTTCCAACAATCCGTTCCCTTTCCATTCCCATTGCCTCGTCTCCCCATCGATCCCGCAATCCGATTCTGCATGCAGTAATCAACACCGCCACTTTTTCCGATTTACGCGGAAGGTGGGTGGTTGGGGTCTTTCCCACGGCGGCGGCGGATGGAAGTTGTTAGGATTTCTTTGAGGTTTTCTTTTGTCTTGGGCTCACAACTTTCAGTTGGGTTGTAACTCGGGGTCCATAACCGATTTCGAGCACGTTGATCATATGCGCTGCACTGAGTTAGGTCCCCCATGTCCTTTGGATGGCCGTATCGAGCGGTGATGGACCATGTTTCATCGGATAGTAATCAGAACTGACCAGTCCCAGCTCGCCAGCTGCGCTCCAAGATATCGCTTTGGATGAGGATAATGGTTTCCTCTAACCTATGCTGCGCCACGACAACTCATACGCCTTCTACTCCGACTATTATATAGCTCACTCTCTCTCTCGCTCCTCAGCCTCTTCAAGCTATGAACTTCTGGTACTCTCTCTCTCTCTCTCTCTCTCTCTAACTTTGAAAGTTTCTTTTAGTGCTAACTAGTCAATGATGAATGAGTTTTTAGTTATTTAGTTGTGTTCTTGTGTGTTAATGTGGATTGGAAATGTTTGTATTCAGCAGAAATTCAATTGGAATTTTAATGGGATTTGTTAAATTTGATTAGTAATTGTAATGGTTTACTCAAATCAGCTGTTTATATCTATCTCTAACTCTAGTAAGTGATTTTTTTTTTTTAATAAAGTTTGATGCTTTGATCTTGTTGGAGTGATTTATACTCGTTGTTGGATTATAAATTGCAAAATTTTTGAAGTAAAAGTTAAGGGGTTTGTGAAAGTTTGAAAATTTGATATGGCCTCGACTGTGAGGAGGATCATTTTCCACGGAAAAAGCGAAAATGGTCTTCTATCCCTTTCGATTTTCATCAACTGTTTCGTCTTTAGTTGGTGTTCGTGTTTATCAACCATCTGGCATTGGATACTTGGTCATCGATATGGCTGATTGCTTATTGTTCTTCTTTTTGGTGCAGTTAGTTTTACTGTAATTTGCTGAATGAACAATGATGGCAGCGGTTACTAGGATGGAGTCCACATTGCTTGGAATTATTATTACCTCTTTTGTCGTGTTGAGCTTTTTGGCGAATGGGAAAGCAGCAGGAATTACGAGTACTTTCTTACGATCTGAGTATCCAGCGGTTGATATGCCTCTGGACCATAAAGTATTTGCGGTGCCAAAGGGTTACAATGCTCCACAACAAGTGAGAATTCATAGCTATTTGATATCGCTGTAGAAAAATAGGCACATTGTATAGTTTTTCAGAATTCGGGATGTGGAAAGTTACGGTTGCTGATTTCTTCCAACAATTCTGATTAACTCAAAAGTGCTATAATTAATATGAATAGGATGAAAAATCCTTTACAATATTGATGTTTTGAGTTGTAATGTTCTTTGATGTTTTGAGTTGTAATGTTCTTATACACTTCAAACATTCATTGCAGGTGCATATCACCCAAGGTGACTATGATGGAAAGGCTGTAATCATCTCGTGGGTTATGCCCGATGAACCAGGGGATAGTAAAGTGCAGTATGGTACATCAGATAAAAAATACGAGTTTTCTGCTAAGGGGGTCGTGACAAACTACACCTACTACCAGTATAAGTCTGGCTACATCCATCACTGTCTTGTTGGTGGCCTTGAGGTAGCCATGATTACTTTGTGAAGTATACTAGTAGAAGCATATATGGTGTCATTTTCTCTCTGGGTTTGCTATCATGAAAAGCTTGTGTCAACGATGTCGTCTCAGTCAATAATGTAAATTTAAAGTTTTTATCGGCTCTGTTAATTGGTGCCTCCAAGTTCCCCAAATTATGCTTCCACCTTGTTGTATGATTTAGACTCAATATAAGAAATTGTCCATTCACTTGCTTATAGTTTCACTAAACCATCAATTGTTTCTTGTTTTCAGTATGACACAAAGTACTATTACGAAATTGGAAATGGCAGTTCATCTCGAGAATTTTGGTTTACAACACCTCCAAAGGTCGACCCAAATTCTCACTACACATTTGGGATCATAGGTGAGTTGTTTTCTCTCTGCAAAGGGTCCGATAACAGTTAGTTTCTCTAAGCTGTGACCACAGCCTGATATACTTGTACCCTAGGAATTCTTGTCATTCTTTATGTAAAATAATGTTGAATTATGTAGTTTCTCCTAATAAATCATTATCTGTATGTTGCAGGTGATTTGGGTCAGACGTTTAACTCTCTGTCAACTCTTGAGCACTATATGAATAGTGCAGGACAGGCTGTTTTATACGTTGGAGATCTTTCCTATGCTGATAGATATGAGTATAATGACATAGGTTTACGGTGGGACACATGGGCTCGATTCGTTGAGCAAAGTACTGCATATCAGTCATGGATGTGGTCTACTGGCAATCATGACATTGATTACAGGCCTTCTATGGTAAAGTATCAAGCATATCTAACTGTCTGAGTTACTTTTGTCACTAGTCTTTTTTTATTATTCTGCCTTAGAACTCTATGCGATGAAAATATATCTGCAACATAAAAAAGTTGTAAAATATTAGTGATATCTAAATAAGTTTATATACATGATTTGTTGTGTTCCGCAACTCCTATCACGTTAACAGTGCAACCTAAAAATTATTGGTTTATCTAACTATTAGTTTTGTACATTTTCTAGGGAGAAATTACTCCGTTCAAGAACTATCTTCACCGGTATGCTACTCCTTATTTGGCCTCTAATAGTAGCAATCCTCTTTGGTATGCCATCAGACGTGCATCAGCTCATATAATCGTGTTGTCCAGTTACTCCCCATTTGGTAATTGTACATTCCTACACCTTCAAATATGTGAACAGACACTTTCTATTTTGTGCCAGTACACCTTACATCAGTTATTAACTTCGTCACCAGTGAAGTACACGCCCCAATATCTGTGGCTAGCAGAAGAATTGAAAAAGGTTGACAGGGAAAAGACACCTTGGCTCATAGTCCTTATGCATATTCCAATGTACAATAGTAATGACGCTCATTTCAAGGAAGGTGAAAGCATGCGAGCGGTGTTTGAGAGTTGGTTCGTTCAATACAAAGTTGATGTGGTGTTTGCTGGCCACGTCCATGCTTATGAGAGATCGGTATGATTCTTTACCTTTTATGTTTTCTATCGTATCCTATTATATGATATGACTTGATACGGCATTCAACGTTGGAGTAGAATCTTATAATTCCATACATCTTTGTGTACACAATTCTGTTATTCTAGCATCGAGGTCCATTGAAGTTTGTAATACTTAACGGACATTTCGTGTTATTCATACAATTTGTGCCATTTCATCGCTAGATTGTGGGTCACATTTTTCTTCCCTTTTTATTTCAGTATCGTATCTCCAATATACAATACAACATAACGAGTGGTATCTGGTACCCCATACCAGACAAATCAGCTCCTGTATATGTAAATGTTGGAGATGGAGGGAACAATGAAGGACTGGCTGCACGGTAGGAACTCTAGTCTAGTTTCTTTATTACGATTTTGTTTCGTTAATAAGTAAAAAGATCAGTTGAAACAGGATAGCATAATTTAAGAGACATAATTTCATTTCGTTGATTTGATCACCAACAGTCGGTAGGGAAATCGAGTTCCTTTTGTGCGGACAGTCTTGACTAACACATGTTCTATGGTGTCTGTAGGTATAGGGATCCACAACCAGATTATTCTGCATTCCGAGAAGCAAGCTATGGGCATTCCACGCTCGAGCTTATGAACAGGACACACGCACTCTACCATTGGAACCGCAATGATGAAGGGAAGAAAACTGCAGCGGACGCATTTGTATTGCATAACCAGTATTGGCAAGCATAGCCATACCGTCTTCATATTTTCGTTGCCAAAACAGGGAGCAATCACTTTTCGGTAATCCAACTTAGTAAACGTGTTTGGTACTGAGTTTTGGTAATGCAGGGGTACTAATCACAGGTCTGAAGAAGCATAATGTTAGGAAGTTCATGGACGAAAATGCTATGTACTGATGAATAATCGATCACGTCGATCGGGCCCTTCGATGATTGGAACCATGTGAACTCTGAGTTAGCCTTTAAACTTCAACAGTGCAAAATTTCAAGTCGTTAAATTGTTCGATTAATCTAGCTGAAGTTTTAGCATCGTGGGGAGAAACATGGCTTGTCTATTTGCTGACTACTTTTAAATGCCTATGAGATTTCAGATTTAGTTAATTTTGGGCACATATGATCGTTGAAGAGGGGCTTAGAAAATAGACTGTTCAAATCATCGTGCAACATTACAGGATGAGAATGCAAGCCAAAGTGGTTGCCAGCTTTCGCATACATAAATAAAAAATAAAAATAAATGCGAGCAAATAAGGCAACCAAGTCATCGGGCACCATTGAATCAAATGAGAAAATCCAGCATAAAATTAAGAGAACTTTAACGAAAAGCTCTCGGTACTGTTTACTTTAACGAAAAACCACATTTTAACACTAAAAAGTCAATCCTGGTACTATTCATTTTACTATTTAAAACTCAAAGTTTTTAAGTCATTTTTATTAGTTTTCTTAAAATTAACTCGGTCAAAATACTGAAATGTCACCAAAGCTCGCAATGTGGCATCCGATCCTATTAACCATGCATTTTCCGCGACAGTCAGGCGGGCAGTGACATAAGAACCCCTCCAAACGAACCACAACGCAGCTGGAAAAGATGGGAGTAGTAAACCGTAACCGAAGGCGAAGATGCAGAATCCCGCAACAAATACACAGTAACGCAGGTCCATATATAATCTGACAATCCAGGCAAAGAGGAACTGAGTAACCCCGCGCGTAGAATCTGATCGGTAATACGGTATACAACTTCACTACATTTATGACAGGTACTATGAAAAAACTAAATGTACACCATCTGAGTACCTTCCATGTTTGTGAATCAAGCATTTGTGAAGGTGTCTTTGGTGCTCTGTATACATCTCTGGGCGGATAGTACATCTTCGATCCACCGTTAGCCATGCAACAGTCGACATAGATCAATTAAGAATCACGGTAAATTGGTTGGGCATTCCACTTAAGCTGCACGTTCAATTTCCCGGATTTGGCCCCATCTAGCGGTATCGAGTCTTGGTATTCCCCTTCTAAGATAACCCTAGTGAGGGTCATGATGCATCTGCCCATATAGTCCTGCACGATACGAGAAGGGCCTAGGTTAGGACACGTCAGAAAGTAAAGGTCAAAGCCACCATGAGACAGTTGAGAAACATTGCCATCACGTTCGAAAGTAAAAATCATATGAAGAACTGAAAAAACTAGTACCTTGCCGAAAGTGTCGTGGTCCCAGACTTCGAGCATGAGCATGTCATGCAATCCATCCTCGACAACAAAGTCAAAAGTTTGATTCCAAACAGGATTCAAGTTGTCGTTAACTACCTGAGAGGACAAATAATTTTAAAGATCAACAAAACTTAAAGGAGCAAGTGGCCCTTTACCATAATGGTGGAAAGGTGTTGAGCCCTTGCATGACGACGTGGGTTTAAACCCCTTTGGTGGCTAATCTAACATCTACAACAACAACAACAACAACAACAACAAAGCCTTTTCCCACTAAGTGGGGTCGGCTATATGAATCCTAGAACGCCATTGCGCTCGGTTTTGTGTCATGTCCTCCGTTAGAACCAAGTACTCTAAGTCTTTTCTTAGAGTCTCTTCCAAAGTTTTCCTAGGTCTTCCTCTACCCCTTTGGCCCTGAACCTCTGTCCCGTAGTCACATCTTCGAACCGGAGCGTCAGTAGGCCTTCTTTGCACATGTCCAAATCACCGGAACCGATTTTCTCTCATCTTTCCTTCAATTTCGGCCACTCCTACTTTACCTCGAATATCCTCATTTCCAATCTTATCATTTCTTGTGTGCCCACACATCCCACGAAGCATCCTCGTCTCCGCCACACCCATTTTGTGTACGTGTTGATGCTTCACCGCCCAACATTCTGTGCCATACAACATCGCTGGCCTTATTGCCGTCCTATAAAATTTTCCCTTGAGCTTCAGTGGCCTACGACGGTTACACAACCCGCCGGATGCACTCTTACACTTCATCTATCCAACTTCTATTCTATGGTTGAGATCTCTCTAATTCTCCGTTCTCTTGCACGATATATCCTAGGTAGCGAAAACGGTCGCTTTTTGTGATCTTCGCTAGATTGCTCCGATCATTAGTGTGGATAAGTATATAAATGGATATAGATAGGAAAGCAAACACAAGATGTACGTGGTTCACCCAGATTGGCTACGTCCACGGAATAGAGGAGTTCTCATTAATTGTGAAGGGTTTACACAAGTACATAGGTTCAAGCTTTCCTTTAGTGAGTACAGGTGAATGATTTAGTACAAATGACATTAGGAAATATTGTGGGAGAATGATCTCGTAATCACGAAACTTCTAAGTATCGGAATGTGGTATCGTCTTGACTTGCCTTATCTGTCTCACAGGTAGATGTGGCATCTTCTCTGGAAGTACTCTTCCTCCATCCAGGGGTGGTATCTTTAACTGGTGGAGATGCACAAGGTAATGTATCAATTTCACTTGAAGCTTACTTGTAGTTTCAGGCTTGGTCAAGCGCGATACAAACCATGTAGTAGGAGTCCCTCAAGTTGCCGAGCTAGGGGATTTGCTGAAAGAGGTGACAGACAAGGTAAGCAATCAGAGCTCCGGCTGATTGTTCACATTCTCCCTATCTTGCAGGCAGCATGAAGGATAAAGAGAAGAAAAATGAGAAGAGATGATATGGGATACTTTTGCTTTTGAAGAAGTAACTTTCCACAGGCTTATTCTTGAACTGAGCTGGAGGGTTTTCTGGTTTCCTCCAGAGTATAAGGCCGACTGAAGAATTTGAGGGTCAAAACAAGTCCATCAAATCTAGAGTACGTTCGACCCTACTGATATGGGGTACTTTTGCTTTGACAGAGTAATGGATGTATCGGCACGTGTGCTGTTACGCTTGTCTCCACATGCTTCCTTGTATCCTTCTCACTTGCCCTATCTGTTCCTCAGGCAGATGCGGTATCTTCCCTGGAAGCATAAGATGTTGAAGATGAGTACTCGAGAGCAATGCCAGGTAAGTAAGTTCCAGGCAGTCAGTTCCTGGCTGGAAGCTTGATTCCAAGTGCTGACTGATTGCTCTCTTTCTCCTTGTCTTGCAGGTAAGAACAAGGCCAAAGGAAAAGACAAGGAAAAAGCATGATATGGGATACTCTTGCTTTTAACCCTGATGATATGAGATATTCTTGCTCTAGTATAACTTGTTTGCAGAGGTATTATCGGGGGGAAAGAAAGCTGAATATTTCGAAAGGCTTCGTTGAGAGTGCCCTCTCATATATGAGGAAGGGTTGAGCATTTTTGCAGGTCTGTCTGTCCGTTGGGGATGGAGGTTGACATATATAGGAGTCTCCTTAACAACAAGTAGTAATGCTATTCCTTTACCCTGTCAGAGCACTTTGAAAAAGTGGTCTGTGGTATGTGGAAAGCTGATGTTGCGTGTGAAGATTACAGACAGCTTTATCCAAGGAGATCCGGCTCTTGTAGTTGGGAAAGTGTTGCCTCTTCGGTTTTCGAACAAGCAATCCTATCAGGGATCTGGCTCTCGAGATTCGGATAACGATGTCTCTTCGATTTTTGAGAAAGCAATCCTGCTGGGGGTCTGGCTCTCGAGATTCGGAGAGCGGTGTCTCTTCGATTTTTGAGAAGGTAATCATGTTGGGAGTCTGGCTCTCGAGATTCGGAGGGCGGTGCCTCTTCGATTTTGGAGCAAGCAATCTTGTTGGGAGTGTTTTCTCGAATGTGAGTAAAGGTTGGGCATGTTTGCTAGTCTACCTTGCCACGAAGCACAGAGGTTGACACACAGGGACTTTCCAATTATCCAGCAATGGTACTGTTCCTTTACCCTCTCTTCGATTTTTGAGAAAGTAGTCATGTTGGGAGTCTGGCTCTCGAGATTCGGAGGACGGTGCCTCTTCGATTTTGGAGCAAGCAATCTTGTTGGGAGTGTTTTCTCGAATGTGAGTAAAGGTTGGGCATGTTTGCTAGTCTACCTTGCCACGAAGCACAGAGGTTGACACACAGGGACTTTCCAATTATCCAGCAGTGATACTGTTCCTTTACCCTTGTGGGTAATAATATGGGGTAGCTAGACCTTCAAAATTTATGTGTCTAAACTTTGTTAGTGCTGTTTCTTTGCTATTCTTTTACCCGTCTTGGTCAGAGCGATGTAGTGGAAGCTGCAAGCTTCACGTGCTCAACTTTGGCAGAGAACTTTGGCAAAGTTATCTGTGATACACATGAGCTACTATTGCGTGTGGGAAGTGGGTGATTGAACAGTAAGACTCATGTGCTTTCTACTTCACCAGAAGTCTTCGACAGAATGCCCATAATTTCCGCAAAGCTGAGTGTGCGTGTGACAGGTGCTGCCAAGGCTGGAAAAGTAGGTGCCTCTTCGATTTCTGAGATCGGCCCTCGTGGTCTCTGAGCAGCCCAACTTTTGAGAAAGCAAGCGCCTCTTCGATTTCTGAGATCGGCCTTCGTGGTCTTTGAGCAGCCCAACTTTTGAGAAAGCAGACGCCTCTTCGATTTCTGAGATCGACCCTCGTGGTCTCTGAGCAGCCCAGCTTTTGAGAAAGCAAACGCCTCTTCGATTTCTGAGCAGGCGCCTCTTCGATTTCTGAAGCTCCGTTGAGTGCAGATTTTTATAGGGGCTGGCATTAAGTTCCAAAGCACACTTGAATCTCCACCAGTAGAAGCTCCATTCTTACACTTCTAAGATCTTGATTTGTTCGACCTCTTCTCTCTTCAACACCTTTGAAAATGTCTGGCCCCTCCGACCGTCGTTTTGACTTGAACCTTGTTGAAGAGGCAGCCCCGCCTTCTCCAGACAACATATGGCGCCCATCCTTCGTCTCCCCTACTGGTCCTCTTACCGTTGGGGATTCCGTTATGAAGAATGATATGACCGCTGCGGTGGTGGCCAGGAACCTTCTCACTCCCAAAGATAACAGACTACTTTCCAAACGATCTGATGAGTTAGCTGTTAAGGATTCTCTGGCTCTCAGTGTTCAGTGTGCAGGTTCTGTGTCTAATATGGCCCAACGCCTATTTGCTCGAACCCGCCAAGTTGAATCATTGGCGGCTGAAGTGATGAGTCTCAAACAGGAGATTAGAGGGCTCAAGCATGAGAATAAACAGTTGCACCGTCTCGCACATGACTATGCTACAAACATGAAGAGGAAGCTGGACCAGATGAAGGAATCTGATGGTCAGGTTTTACTTGATCATCAGAGATTTGTGGGTTTGTTCCAAAGGCATTTATTGCCTTCGTCTTCTGGGGCTGTACCGCGTAATGAAGCTCCTAATGATCAACCTCTGATGCCTCCTCCTTCTAGGGTTCTGTCCAGTACTGAGGCTCCGAATGATCCCCCTCCGGTGCCTTCTCTTTCTGGGGCTCTACCGACTGCTGCGACTTCTCCTAAGCAACCTTTGTGAAGGCTCTCTCTTGTTTGTTTATTTTGACTCATGTATATGTACATATTTGTAGCTTATCGGGGATATCAATAAATAAGCTTTCCTTCATTTCAACGTATTGTGTTAAATACACCAAAGCCTTCTTCTCTAAGTTCTTTGAATTTTCTTTTGTTGGAGCTTTGTGAGTGGAGCATGTAGGTTGAGGTAGTGTTCCCTTAATTTCCTGAGTGAGGAAAACTTCTCGGTTGGAGACTTGGAAAATCCAAGTCACTGAGTGGGATCGGCTACATGAATCTTAGAACGCCATTGTGCTCGGTCCTGTGTCATGTCCTTCGTTAGATCCAAGTACTCTAAGTCTTTTCTTAGAGTCTCTTCCAAAGTTTTCTTAGGTCTTCCTCTACCCCTTCGGCCCTGAACCTCTGTCCCATAGTCGCATCTTCTAATCGGAGCGTCAGTAGGCCTTCTTTGCACATGTCCAAACCACCGTAACCGATTTTCTCTCATCTTTCCTAACATCTAATCTAACAAAATCTATCGTTTGACCCAAAAAAAAAAAAACAAACAAAACTTATAGGCTACAACTACACAAATGAACAAGGCAGCAAGCGTTATGACGGGCAATTAAAACTAGAGTCTTTTGGCATTCAGAATCTTACCCTAGTTTTGTTTTTTGATCCTGATTTCTTTAAGGTGAGTATTATGTAAGGATCAGCCTTCCCCATGAGATCAGCAGGTGGCAAGTCCTCAGCAGATATCATAGTAATAGTTAGTACACCTCTAATTATGACCTCCCTTTTCTTCTGTGCGGCTTCCTTTTCACTTTCAGTAGCATCTGTTCCGTTCATTCCACTGTTAAGCACCTTTTCCAAAGAGGTCATTGCAGAGTTGGAAGTAAAAGGATTAGCGAAGCCATTCTCCATGCCAAATGGACAATATAACAGCTCCAAATGCACCTAAAACAGAAAGAAAAACGTTTAAGAAAAAGTGAAAATTCGTCTCATAATATATCAGAAAGAAAATACAACTATAGCGGGTTGGAGCATATATTATGATCTAATTTCAAATTCCAGTAGCCATCCATCCACAGAGAGGTGTAAATTCCAATAGCCATTCATAGTATGATCCGTAAAGCATCTCAAAATTAATTGCTGTTATTAGTGACCCATAGGATGAAGATTAGTCTTCTAACCTGCCCGCGGTTTTTATTATCTCTTTGGACATCCAAGCTTTTAACCAGCTTCAACCAGACATCCTTCACTTTACCAGGCTGAAGCTCACTTAGTTGTACTTGAGCACATCCAATGAGCTCAGATGCTTGAAACCCCTCATCATCATACACTTTGACCACCAAATGTTGAGTCGATTCATCTTCAACAATAAATTCAAAGTGCTCATTCCAGATTGGATTCAAATCATTGTTCTGACGAGGAAGACAAAAATATAGAGTTTCTTCAAACCCAATTAAAAGAAAAACAAATAAGTAAATGCATGGATATATAAGAAGATCCGAATATTTACAATGGTTTTGCTTCTTTTCATTCTGTTGGGTAAAGGTCGTATGTATAGTCTTGCAAACGGATCTGATTTTCCCACCATGTCTTTATTTGTTAACTCCTTTGCCTGCACAAGTTTCACCTCTAGCATTCCGACTGGCTTTAACTCCAGATCACTAACCAAATGAAGTTAATAGTGTTAAAAAAAAAATTAAAACCATTGAATAAATGATTTAACAAATATTGATAGGTGAGAAATGGACAATCCTGTGCATTCTCCTTTACCTGTAATCCCCTGGCAAAATGGGAAAAACTTTCCGAACAGGCCATGTAATTGAATCTTCAACGGCATCCCGTATTGTCCCCTGTATAAATATTATGCCTCTCAATTAAACCAAGTATGTATGATAAAACAAATGCTGCATATATTTAATAAGACCTCCTAACTCTTCTAGTGTTGGAAAGTACTGTTCATTTTAATGCAAAGCAAGTATGATAAAACTGATCCTGCATGTATGAAATAAGACCTACTAAGTCGTATATCGTTTAAAGACTATTATACGTATCTTGCAAAGTCATCCCTTCCAGCCGTTCAATTGGTTTGATTTAATTTACAAGCAAGGATGTATGAAACCTGATGTCTGCATGTGAGTTGCCAGATGACAAAATATAAATCATACATAAGTGCAAGAATCAATTAAGAAAGAAAAAACTGTGGAATTGCTCAAACCTCAATTGCATCAGATATCCCAGGTAATGCAGATATGTCGCCACCCACAACTTTAAGCTTAAAATCTAACTTTTTCTGCAAACAACAAAACACAGTTGCTAAATCGGAGTTGTTGATTGTGTCTCCGGCAATCTAACAGCATTCAGCTAGCTATTGATGACAGAATATCAATAATCCTACAAATAAAAAGGTCGTACCCAGTGCACAAGGCTCCCGCTTTACGCAGGGTATGCTATTTTATGCGAAATATGTAACCTCCATTCAAAATTCTTTTAAACATGGCTCTAGAAATAGAAGCTACCTTTTCTCTCAATGAGTAACAAACAGCTCCAAAGCACGGAAACTCGTCAACCAGAGGCTTGAAGATCAGCCTGAATACCCCCGTGAATCCAATATCTTTCACCTGAAAATCAACATATCAGTTATCAATCAAAGATAAAAGTATATATATTCTTATCATGAGCTTTAGAAGAAAAAAAACCTCTACTGCCGGAAGCAAGTAGGCATTAAGTTGCAGATTACCTGCACAGGTAGTGCTACGCCAACTAAAGTCTTGATAGCAAGTATTATACTCGGATTTCCATCCCACTGCATTTCCAACTCCATAGTGATACTGTCACCTCCACCTTCAACTATAGAAACGCCTAATGAAAAAAAAAAAACCTCTCTCATTACAACCCCGACGTTAATGAATGCTTATTGCTTTGCAGAAGCTTCATTTAACGCTCCTGCTTTTAATGATATCGAAAACCATAACAAATTGGAAGATTTTGATCCGCTATCATCTATACTATACATAATCCTTAAAAACAGAACCAGAAACAACTGGCATGCTCACGGCCATAACGCGATTCAACTTAGAAACTACTTAGGAGTATGCCTAACTCTAAGTTCATGACTTACAGATATATTTAGGGATTACCTACATGATCAATCAAGTTGTGGTGAAAAATAAGGAAATGTGACATCTTTGTGAAAAATAAGGAAACCCCATTTTCCAAACAAGCACAAAGAATTAAAAGAGACAACCTTTTTTTCGATCGTTAAATAAATTGAACTGACCTGTAAACTGAGGTGCCACCGTACCAAGAGTGAACTTGGAAAATTTGAGTGAGGACAATATGATTGGTCTGTACTGCTCCAGAACTGGCTCCACGGATGTCTTTATCAGCTCGGACGCTGCCTGCACCACCATTTTTAGAAACCCACCTCAAAAAATCATCAAAATTTATCAAAGTTATAAAATTTTGGAAAAATACAGAAACCCCAGATGGATCTTTACCTCATTGACATAAGGCCACATCTTTTCGAGGTGAGAATTGAGCCATGCCAACTGAAAAATTCAAGGAAAATACATTAGTCGCCGGAGATTCTGATGGGAGAGAGAGAGTTGGGAGCTCAACTTCTGGCGGTGAGAGAAGACGACCCAGGATGGGTAAAACTCGGGAGGCAAGAGCTTTCTGGAGTCCTCGACGGTCATTCGAGCAAAAGCGGCCACAGTGGTGGCCAGCTCGGACCGGAGCTTGGACCGGTGGTTCTCGAACCGGACAAAGAGGAGAATGATTGCGAGTCCGACAAGTATTCCGAGAAATAATCCGAAAACGAAGGCCATTGGATTGGTCGAGATTTGGGGCTGCCGCTGCTCAGTCGGTTGGTAAGAGAAAGAGCGAGAGAGAGAGAGAGAGAGAGTGAGTGGGGTATCAAATCGTAAATGCAAATATAATTATATAATTAAGATTATGGAGTCTTAATTATGGTAATTAATCTCGATTTTCTTAATTTTTCTTCGGGGTAGTGAAGATATGGGCGGAGGAAGCGGTGGGTGGAGGGCGGGGGTTGGTTGTCTCCGACGCAGAGAGAGTGAAAGGAATGCTTTGCGTGCCGACAATAGGACAATTACAAAACAAAATAAATACATAATTTACAAATTGGGACACTTGTATGAGATCGGAGAAAAAATAGTTGACGTCTGACACGCGACCGTTAGCCTAATGGCAACTACGCGCCACCTATTTGTTCAGGACAGTGGGACATGAAAGTCAATCTCGTGACGTTGAGCGCAAAAGCGGATATTTATAGAAAAAACTAATGAAAATGGTTTGAAAATTTTGAATTTTAATGATAAGGACAAAATAAATGGTAAAGTGAATAGTAACATGTTTGACTTTTTAGTGTAAAAATGTAATTTTTCGTTAAAGTGAACAGTACCGTAACTTTTCTTTAAAACTCCCTATTTATAATCAACTGAGTTATAAGTCTTTTGTTATATTTTATTTAATTTTATTTTGAAATGAAAATGCTATGATGAAATACAAAATCTTGAAATAGTAGGCCAAACTGCAAATTTTGAATTTTTTTTTTTTGTATTTTACTTATTTTTTTAGATTGTAATATGGTACGTTGAATTGGCTGCTAGTTCGAATCAAACATTCAGCTCTCGATTGTTGATGGATTACCTATGTCGCATGCGCTAAGCTTTTTTTGCTTCTAGTATTCGGAGATGCACATGCCATGGATTTTAAAGCTACCATGTAGATAAGAATAGTGTTGCTCTTTTTGTGGTTTATTACATATTTTTCTCAAGCGTCTCAAGGTCTTTCCACGGCCTATCTGCACAAGTTATTGTGTCCCATTCCACATCACTAACTTATTGAGAATTCTATTCTTTTGGGAAAGAAAATTACTAAATGTAATAACAAAAAACTTGCAAATCTGATTTAAAAATTTAGCCTCATTATCATTATCATCAATCGTATAATCAATTTGTTAATTAAGAATTATGTAGTTTATTAAGAATTTTGCAATCTATCAATTAAAAATAACATACGATAAATAAAATTTCAAATATTTTCTATTAGTTTTTATCGAACTTTTTCATCATACGAAAAATGATAAACTAACTGAATTTTTACAGTAAAAACAAAAAGATTCGAAGTCAAACATGAACGAACAAGCACATTGTCGCAACCAACCAGTCGACATGTTCCAATTTTTTTAGGTTGGATTTTGAAGGAAAAAGAATAATGGATACGGCACGTGCTGGGAGAATGGTAAGTGAGCAAAACGACGGCGTAGAGGATTACGTAGGACCATCTCTCTACGTATAACAACGATATACACCTCATCGATTCGCCACGGGTACCACCCCGGGGCCCACACGTAAGATGTTTCCACTACCTGCGCTCGCGCCTACGTTTTCTGCATGAGGACAACCACTCAACCACTCCACGTGTTATGCTGATATGTGTTCCTTGTCTCTAGGGCCAAATGTTTTTAATTGGTTTTTATTTTGCAGGTCAATGTTTGCTAATTTCCTAATATTTGATTTTGTTTACAAATTATTCTCATAAAAATAATAATATAGTACTAAGATAATGGTTTACGTCATTTATAATCTTTTGCTTGCATGTTAATTTTTAGCTTATCATTCATCGTGGTCTCGTTACGCGTGAGACTGAGAATGATGTGTTTGAATGATACTTATTTTGTTTGTTTTCGTGCTTGTTGAAGTGATTTTTAAACATAATTAAAAGTGTTGTGAGGTTAAATACGTTCCTCTCTATTTAGTATAAAAAAAAATATCGTTTGTTCAGTGTTGTGAATGCGAAAACAATAAAGAATTGTAATAACTAATTTTTTAATATTTGGAAAGGAAATCAAGCTTGATCCATGAATCACAAAAGAAATAGAATTTTATCACAATAAATGCACATGCTATTACCGTGTAAAACGAAAAAAAACAAGTGTACTACAACTCATAAACTCATCCAAATTAAAATATGAGTTCGATTTTCTCTCCTCCAAACTCTCTCTTCTCACTTTTCTCTTTATCTTTCTTTTTCTGTAAAGAAGTCAGCACAAGATGTTGACGTGATTTAGTGTGACCTTCAAATAGGAAAGGATCAAAAGGAAGAAGAATTTACAAAGTAGACAATCCTACTCTATTAGCAAAATGCGAGAACTTGATTCCTTTTCAATTCCTATTTCCAAGTATAGCAAATTTTTATAAAAAAATAAAATAAATAGTAAAAGTAAAGAATTAAGTGCAGTTTAATATTATTTTGTTCTTAGCAAAATGTTATATAGGTTTTTTTTAGTCAAAATGGTTAATGAGATTAACGCAATTCTTCACATTGGTTTCTAATATTTGAAATCAATAGAATTGATCATTGAGTTTGTCCACTGCCAATCATTTTGGTTATTCCGTGCAAAATCTCTATTAAATAATGACCAAAATGATAATATATCCTCAATTTAATAAACAACGCGTCATACTACCAAAAAAATGAGATTCTTGCTGAATCCGAGTTTGTTGCTCCAACCATTACCAAACTAATACATATTCCGTTTAGTACTTCAGGTGCTTATGTTGAGTATAATGTAAATCTCATAGTGGATCAATTCCAACGAGCCTTTCTTTCGGCATCAATGGGAAAATAAAACGAAGCACCTAACAATGTATCTTCATAGACTAAGAAATACGAGATCGCCTTTTTCATTTTGGGGTGATGGAGGAATCGTACCATTCGAGCCTTTTTTTTCATGTTTTTCCCGGAGGTCTAGAGAAAGCGACAATCAATAGGATTTTCCCAATACTCAATTTCCGAAAGGAAGAATGTGAAATTCTTTTTCCTTTCTGCAGAAACCAGGAGATTTCAAATAGGTTATACCATATCGACCGTCCAATCAACAAAGATCTGATGAATGACCACTTTTTGAGCCTACAAAAGGAAATTCCATTAGAACATATAACAGAGGAGTGAATGAGGGAATACGAGACCATAAGAAGGAATTCATAGAACTTCATATTCTAGTACCAAAGGATGAGGTATGTGGATAATAAAAATAATACAAAAATAATGTAAAAAGAATAATTAGTCATATGGATATGTAAAATACAGGATTTCCAATCCTAGCAGGAAAATGAGGGAAACAAATACTCACTTTAAAGTGGGTAAACATAATTTCATACTCGATCTCATAGATAAATATAGAATTCTGTCGGATACAGTTTTCTTTCGATTTCTCCCTTGTAACCGTTACCCGCAAGTGTGTCTGCACTCCCAAACTGACTTGACGAGGGATCCATTCTCATGAACAAACACAACCCCTACACACACCTAGTAGCACAACAAACACAATCCCTACACACACCTAGTAGCACCCCTTCCTGCATATCCATACAAGACACGAGTAGGCAGGTCAAGGTCCTACGAGGTACCCACTACTCGGAGTACCCTCCCAAAATGAAAAAAAATGTGTCTGTCAAGTTCAATTCTTTTTAGATGGGTTGGGCAAGTTTGACTAGAAATATTATGCTTACACATAAGACAATCCCTCTTTTCGAAAGCTTCGCAGGGACTATTTTACGACGACAGACGATCGCATGTAGGGGTTTAAACGTTGACACAATTTGAGGGTATTTTTGTAATTTTTTCTTTATTTAACAAAGATTCTTAATAGAATAACTAAAATGAATGATAATGGACAAACTATGAATCAATCTCACAAACTATTTTGACTAAAAAACTTATTATATATATTTTTAGAAATATATTACAGAAAAAATAAATTAAATAATAGAACTATGCAAGCGGGAGCAGCGTATCATCGGCCAACAGTGGTGGAGTCCCGAATCCAGCCAATTCTGCAGATAAGAAATGACAGAGACAGATTGAGAGAGAGAGAGAGTCCCCCAAACACAATCATATACAAAAGCAAACACCCACTTTACTTTTAACACTTCAATCGAGTTCCGTGTCCCGACGCTCCGCCGTCCGCCGCCGCCACCCGCAAAACACAGAACCATGTTCGTCGGCAGCCTCAATACGGCGGAGGACCCCGAATCCATCACCGCCCCGTTAATCTCGCGCCAGCGATCCGCCCCGAACTCCACGTCGCAGGTGGCTCTGGTGGGCGCCAATGTCTGCCCGATCGAGAGCCTCGATTACGAGATTCTCGAGAACGAGTTCTTCAAGCAGGACTGGCGGAGCCGCGGGAAGGTCCACGCGTTCCAGTACCTATTCATGAAGTGGGTCTCGTGTTTCCTCATCGGCATCGTTGTTGGACTCATCGGATTTTGCAACAACCTCGCTGTCGAAAACATCGCCGGAATTAAGTTCGTTGTCACTTCCAACATGATGTTGCAGCGCAGGTTGCTCTGACTTTCACTTCAAGTTTGAATCTTGGTTGTTTTTTCTTTGGATTTTTGTCTTCAATTTTGTTTTGTTTTTTTTTTTTTTTGGTTGTTGTTGGGGATTTACAGGTTTTGGCTGGCTTTTGCTGTCTTCTTCTTGTCGAATTTTGGTCTCACTCTGTTTGCGGTTGTGATCACGGCTTTGGTGGCGCCGGCGGCCGCGGGCTCCGGTATACCGGAGGTGAAGGCTTACCTGAACGGCGTCGATGCGCCCAGAATATTTTCCATTAAGACTTTGTTTGTTAAGGTGACTTACTAACTCTGAGATTGTGTTTGTAAGTGCTTTTGTTGTGTAAGTGAATTGCTTGTTAGCAAAGCTGCTTTTGCCAATTCCAAGTTTGAATTGGGTTTTGCTTAATTTGTGTGAAAGTTAGCAACTTGATAGTTTATGAATTCAACCATGTAATCTGAACTTACACATTGAGATAATTATGAATTCTGCATATGAAAATTTAGGAATTGAACCGAAATTCGATTTGCTAAATTTCAGATTTTTCTTTTGTTTCAGATTGTTGGTAGTGTTACTGCAGTGTCATCGTCTCTTCTTATCGGAAAGGCAGGGCCCATGGTGCATACCGGTGCATGTGTTGCATCATTGGTGGGTCAGGGAGGATCGAAGAAGTATGGCTTGACATGGAAATGGCTGCGATACTTCAAGAATGATCGTGACCGTAGGGATCTCGTAACGTGTGGAGCAGCTGCTGGAATTGCTGCCTCTTTCCGTTCCCCTGTTGGTGGTGTACTCTTTGCATTTGAAGAAATGGCATCTTGGTACACTAACTTCTCTATCTGAACTCGTTTGTTTTGTTGTTGCTTTCGTTTGTAGTAGAAGTAAGAATGATTTCTGTTAGACTCAATTATTGACCTACTCGTGAAATACGGGTGCAAAATGGATTTCCAATTATATTTCTTGCATTTAACCCAAGTGTTTCCGTTTGTTTCAATATTCAATACCTAACCATACGTCTTGGATCCAGCAGATTGGCACATATTTATCTAACCGAGTTTTTGTTTTGTAGGTGGAGAAGTGCACTTCTGTGGAGAGCTTTCTTTACAACTGCTCTAATCGCGATTGTACTTCGAGCTCTGATTGATGTTTGCTACAGCGGGAAATGTGGGCTATTTGGTACTGGGGGGCTGATAATGTTTGATGTTTATTCAGCTAGTATATCATATCACATTACCGATGTGCCTCCTGTGCTCCTCCTTGGCTTTGTAGGCGGCATGTTGGGCAGCCTATACAATTCTCTATTAACAAGAGTTCTCCGAGTATACAATATCATCCATGAGTAAGCGCTTCAGCTTAGTGACGTCTGCACAGATTAGTATATGTAAGATGTTCTGAAAACCCATAATTTGCTGACTGACGTTCCCTTGATGTTTTCCTTTGTCCAGGAGAGGTGTCATGTATAAAATTCTTATAGCTTGCACAATCTCCGTTTTCACATCTTGTCTTCTCTTTGGATTACCATGGCTTGCATCTTGTCGACCTTGCCCACCTCATGCAGCAGAAGCCTGCCCTACGATTGGACGGTCTGGTAACTACAAGAAGTTTCAGTGCCCTCCTGGTCATTATAATGACCTTGCCAGCCTCATATTTAACACGAATGATGATGCTATTAGAAACCTCTTCAGCAAGAACACTGATTCTGAGTTTCAATATTCCTCAATTATCATATTCTTTGTCACCTGTTTTTTCTTAAGTATCTTCAGCTACGGGGTTGTTGTGCCAGCTGGTCTTTTCGTACCTGTTATTGTGACTGGTGCATCTTATGGGCGTTTTGTCGGAATGCTAGTTGGCAAACACTCGAATCTCAATCATGGTCTATATGCTGTGTTGGGTGCTGCTTCTTTTCTTGGTGGAACCATGAGGATGACGGTCTCGCTCTGTGTAATTATTCTGGAATTGACCAATAATCTGTTATTGCTGCCATTAATAATGGTGGTTCTTCTTGTTTCCAAGACAACGGCGGATGCTTTCAATGGTAATATATATGATCTTATTATGAAAGCAAAGGGTCTTCCCTATCTGGAAAGTCATGTTGAACCGTACATGAGGCAGCTGACAGTAGCGGATGTAGTAATAGGGCCACTTCAACTCTTTCAAGGCATTGAGAAGGTTGGTAACATAGTACACGTCCTCCGGACTACAGGGCATAATGGGTTCCCTGTGATTGATGAGCCTCCGTTGTCTGAAACCCCCGTTTTGTATGGTTTAGTCCTCCGCGCTCATCTTATTGAATTGTTGAAGAAGAAAGCATTCGTGTCCACCCCAGTTCGGACGAGCACCAATTCTTTTAAACTCTTCTCATCGGTGGATTTTGCCAAGAGGGGTTCAGGCAACGGTGACAAGATAGAAGACATAGAATTGACTGAGGAAGAGAAGGAAATGTTCATTGACTTGCATCCCTTCACCAATGCTTCACCGTATACGGTTGTGGAGACAATGTCACTAGCAAAGGCGCTCACACTTTTCCGAGAAGTTGGCTTAAGGCACCTTCTAGTGATACCCAAGTTGTCCAATGTAAGTGCGCATTCCCTGAAGTTTTTGTAGCTAACATCACGGTGTTGTGATATACATGAACCGCCACATATTATGCTAATTACTTACCAATCCATATTATTCCTTACAGCAGTTTTCTTACTAATGTCTTGTAATATCTACGCGTAATTGCAGAGATCACCCGTGGTGGGTATATTGACGAGGCACGACTTCATTCCAGAACATATACTGAGCTTACACCCTATGCTGGTAAGGAGCAGGTGGAAAAGATTAAGATTCCGGCTGCCACCTCCGTCTAAACTCTTTTAGGCATTTTCAGCCTAGCACTGAAGAAAAAGGTCTTGTAAATGATCTTCAGTCGAGGGTATGGAATCACGACAAGTCCGGTATCTCATTATTTTTCAACTTCTTCATGGACTCCAGAGTAGAGGGCAGTAGTTTATATTGTCGAAATATATAGAGTTACGTTAGATACCATGATAAACCAGGAAAGGTGGTATTTTTGCTCTCTGATGGAAGTATTTGTGCGGACTAGATACTGCGCAGCCAAACAGAAGGAAACGAATATGGTCTTGATAGCTTTTTACAGTTGAACTCCATGCTAATTTTCCAAACTAAATGGTTGATCCCGCACTCGATAGAGAAAAATATTACAGCTACACAGCCCTGCTGACACATAGGGCTGGTTTGGTATTGCTGTGCTTTGAAAAAAAACTGTTTCTGACGTGCTGTGAGAATAAGTTCATTTTTGCTACTTCACGTTTTCAGTTTTTTTTTTCACCTAAAACTGTGAAAATAAGCTGTTTTTGATACCTACTTTTTATAAAAGCACCTCAGTACCAAATCAGTACATAATCATGTGGAAAATTGTGGTAAAATGGAAAAAAGCGGAACTAGGTCTGGACTTACCTCAATTGTTATACAACGGTACAAGACTTGGTAGTCAACATTTAAATGTAAATGCGTTTGTTTTATGGCTCCTCGTGACTTGTAGCAGTTGTTCGGTGTGACGGACAAAGATGCTGAGAGAGAAGTACACATCCAAAGTATGTTCGAGGGTGAAAAAGATGTCGAGAAAATGGCCAAAACGAATAGCAAACTAGTGTCTGAGCCTGCTCAAATTCAAATTTACATGGTAAGTTGAATGCGACATGAGGGATACTCACTACCCTCTCTTGACACTTCTAAGGTAGTCTACCCTTATTTTCTGTAACTGCACTATCACTGAGTTCATGTCCGGCCGATCAGCTCCAACGGGGGCGGCACATAACCGAGTAGCTTTACGAGATTCCGGTGATCAATTTTGGTGAGCAGTTCAACTTTGCTGCTGAATTCAGTTTGCAGATTCTCTCAGTGTTCCTATTATACATAGTTTCCATGTTAAACAAATAGCAATCGTTTGATTGAATCACTGACATGAGAATAAAAACTTCCTTAAAATCCACTCGAACCATAACAAATAATGCTATGCAGAAATACCATGTAAGCTTCAATGTTGAAATATTGAATCACGTCACATGCATACGACTTTAGTGGCGGAGCTAGGATTTTAACCTAAGAAGGCCCCAAAAGTTTCAGTTCGAAATGTTCTTCTCATCTTACAAAAATTACTTTGTTGTGTGGGGAGCAACATACCACCGTTGTTTGGGTCTGTGGTATGGTGTCGTCCACGTCATCCTCTTCCCTAAACCTAAACTTCAAGCCTCTGTGATTTTCTTCCTCTCTCCCTCCACACTAGAGTCCTACTCAAAGCTTACTATCAATTGATTGCCTGAACTTCATAGGAGCCACCAACCTCAAATCAACTCCAATGAAAGAAATTAGAGTAAAAAGGTCAAATTGGGGCCCTAAGCCTACAAAAACACTTTGGAAATCATAAGCATAACACAAGTTTTCTGCATGACAAAATGTCAGTCTCTTCATGTCTCCGCCTCTGTCCGTCCATTTGGAGACGAAACATTGGACTTTTGTGATAAAATTTCACAATTGAGATCCATTGAGCATGATACCACCCGAGGGTATTGGGCTCATGTGATTAAGTTGGGAACAACAACAAACGCTCAAACAACCAAAAATTACAGCTACACATAAGCACACTGGAAAATCATGCCAAACATTTAAATTCAAATGTGTTTGCTTTCAAGGTTGCAAAATGATTTCGCGTAGAAAAAAATGGCCAAACTGAAAAGCAAACTCGTGTCTTGTGACCAAATTGTTTTTACAGGGTAAGGTCGAATAAGGGGGAAGATGTCTCTCACATTATTTATACTACTGCCCTCTCTTGACACTTCTAAGGTAGTCTCCCCTTATTGTCCACAACTGCTCTTCCACCGATTTCATGTCCGGCCTATCAACTCGGGTGGGGGTATTCTGAAGTCTTCCACGGCATCCCCCGCTCTCTGCTGCAGTAACTTCCGTATATCCAACAATCTTCTATTGACTTCATCAGGTTTGTCCCGGTTTTGCCTCGACAAAACCAAGACCTCCTTCACATCCTTGCTTCCTGCATCTTCAATTTTATTAACAATCTTTTAAGAGCCCTATCCAACTCAACAATTTGTTGAGCGTAATCATCCAAGCAGCAGTAGTTCCACATGCGCAAGTTGGACAACTTGCCAACAAGCTTCACACCATCCTCCATTTGCATTTGAAGACTTTCAATTTCCTCGTTTGGGAGACCCAATTCGACGTTATGCTCTCCAATCTGTTGGATGTCTCTTGGTTCTAAAGAGTCTAGCGTGGACTTGAGGTCTCCGAGAAGGGTTTTAAACGTCCCACTCTTGCTCATCGCTTGCTTGATGCCATCGTAGAGCAGCGTAAACAGTGTTCCACCAATAAACTCCAGTGCCATAATTGTGAAACCTTGTCCAATTACACTGTCAACAGGCCAAGCTGTAGCGTTATGATCTTTCTGGAGTGGTTTAGTTTACAGGTCTATATTTGTTGGTAATCAAATTCAACCTTACATGGTAAGGGTAAGATTTCTCTAACAGTATACTTCTTGATACCAATAATGTTAATCATACCGCATTTTAATAAACATTGGTAGTGGCCAACAATTAGGCCAACAATTAGGCCCCATTTGACAAGGAACCCTAGCTGTCCAGCAGTAACATTTGAACAAAAGGGAGTCGTTTGATTTCTGGACTCTTGGTGATCTAGATTACAATGCTTTTTTTTTTGTTTGTAAACTTTTGATTATGGTCTAACAGTCCTTTTTTTTTTCTTTTCAAATTTTATGGTAAAAAATTCCGTGGTTGAAATTTAAATCAAACGGTCAAAATAATAAGAGATTTTTTTTAAAAACAAATCCACTTTTAAAATAAAATTTCAAATTCTATATATACTCATTCATCTAGGATGGTTATTAAGTTGCAAAAGAAATTATTCTGCGAAAAAAAAGAAGAAGAGTTAAGAGTTAAAACCATTCCATAACAAATAATACATTTTAGGTCATGAAATTTAGATCTAGAGGGTTGATCGACATTCATTGCTCCCTAAATTTTGTCTTTTAATACAATATTGTTGCCGAGCCGCAAATGAGTCAACGATGTTTCTGGTTGAAGTACCCAGCCAACAGAAAGAAAATAGCACAAAAGGGTCATAGGGTTTCGGGTCTGAAGAGCTTTAGCGGCTGCAGCCCTCAAGCAGGGCAGCAAGTCAGCAACTTATGGTACAGGCATCCGTGTGAATGATACAATCGTCATATAGACAAAAATTTACACATATCTTTGTATCATTAGCACGAAACGACACAATAATAATGTTATTACTGTGTACTTGGGTTGGGTCCCTAGTGCCGA
The DNA here is from genome assembly GCF_916048215.2 of Malus sylvestris. Lineage (NCBI taxonomy): Eukaryota > Viridiplantae > Streptophyta > Magnoliopsida > Rosales > Rosaceae > Malus > Malus sylvestris. The sequence continues at coordinate 1,648,835 of NC_062261.1, forward strand.
AGATTCCTGTCCATGTTTTGGTTGGCAGAGTTCCTTGGTCGAGTCCTAAGTATCGAGGTCCTGGGGATGTCTTGGGCTCCAAGTTCCCCAAACCAGATCCTGAGTACCAAGTTGAAAGAGAAGTCCCACATTTGGAGACGAAACATTGGACTTTTATGATAAAATTTCACACTTGAGACCCATTGAGCACGATACCACCCGAGGGTATTAGGCATAGGTGATTAAGTTGGGAAAAACAACAACCAAGAATTACAGCTACACATAAGCACATTGAAAAATCATGCCAAATATTTAAATTCAAATGTGTTTGCTTTCAAGGTTGCAAAATGATGTCGCGTAGAAAAAAATGGCCAAACCGAAAAGCAAACTCGTGTCTTGTGACCAAATTGTTTTTGCAGGCTAAGGTCTAATAAGGGGGAATATATTGTAAGAATATGAGCATAAATATGAATCTATGAACTTAGTTATTGGTCTTGAGATTGAATGGGAAGTCTTATTGGGAATGGATTTTGTAATCCATATCACACCGGACTACTATTTAAGGGATTAGTTTCCTATAAGGATTCTAATAGGGGAATCCTTAGGGGATATGGCAAAGATTATGTTGTGTATATATAGTGGCCTCTGCTCTCACAGTTGATATGCTCGATCATCGAACTAAGACCTATTATTAGTTAGAGCAAACTGATTACTGGAGAGAGGAGAAGGTGCACTGCTTAGTTGTTGCAAAATCTGGAATTGCTGCTTCTTCAAGTTCGTCTGCAGGTAAGTTTCTTCTCTGTGCTACAGGCTTATGAATTGGGTTTGTGTTTTGATCATTGTGATTCATAATTACATGTTTTTGGTATATGTTTATTCTAACATGTGGTATCAGAGCCTGGTTTACATGTTTATGAATTCAATCTTGAAATCAAATGGTTTGAATAATAATAATTACATGTTTTTGGTATATGTTTATTCTAACATGTGGTATCAGAGCCTGATTTACATGTTTATGAATTCAATCTTGAAATCAAATGGTTTGAATATAATAATAATAAAACATGTTTAAACTATTACCATTGACTTTTCTGCAAAACTACTGGTTGAAGCTGTTTTCCCAATTTGGGGTTTTGATTAGCAACTTCATCGATCAAAACATGTTCTGGGTTTTGTGATTCTCTCAACTCTTAAATCAATTTTTTCAATTTGGATAATTATTTCTGCTGCGCTGTTCCAAATTGAAATTTGCAGAAGGTATGTTTAATAATTTGTATTGTTCTGTCAATGTTTGCTTTATATTTCAATGCATAGATTGGGTCAAGGTTTCTGTTAAGTTTTTTAATAAAAATTAAAATTGTTGATGCACAAAATCAGCGAAGACTTTGGTACAACAGAAAGTGTCAGGTTTTATGACCTTCGCTTGGTTGCTTCGGTCACTAGTGAGGATAAGTACGTAAATGAATAGAGACAGAGAAGCAAACACAGGATGTACGTGGTTCACCCAGATTGGCTACATCCACGGAGTAGAGGAGTTCTTATTAGTAGTGAAGGGCTTACACAAGTACAAAGGATCAAGCTCTCAATTTAGTGAGTTCTTGTGAATGATTTAACACAAAATGGCATTAGGCAATATTGTGGGGGAATGACCCCTATTTATAGAAAAACTTGTAGCTTTGTCACATTGACATGTGTCATGTTATGATTGGTTCTTGATGTTGACACGTGCTGCGCTCTAATTGGCTTCTAATCTTGACACGTGTCGAGTAGTGATTGGCCTCCTGGTCGGAGGGGAACTCTTCTGGGTCCTTGACAGTATAGCGTTGGCCGGTGCTCGGTAGTTTCGGGATTGGTCAAGTATGGTACAAACAGTGCTCCCCTAAGTTCCCGAGTGAGGGAAACTCCTCGGTTGGGGACTTGCAAGATCCAATCCCTTGAGTAATCACGAAACTTCTAAGTACCGAAGTGTGGTCTGATCTTCATCTGCCCTTCTCTGGAAGTACCTTTCCTCCATCCGGGAATGGTGTACTTAGCTGATGTTGACGCACAAGGTAATGTATCAATTTCACTTGAAGCTTAGTTGTAGTTTCGGGCTTAGTCAAGTGTGATACAAACCCTATAGTAGGAGTCCCCCAAGTCGCCGAGCTAGGAGATCTGCCGAAAGAGGTGACAGACAAGGTAAGCAGTCAAACTTCCAAGTAAGCAACCCAGGATCAGAGGTTTGACGTCGGCTTCCGGTTGATTGTTCTCATTCTCCTTGTCTCTCATTCAACTGCCAGGATAAGGAGAAGCAAATGGATAAGAGATGATATGAGATACTTTTGCTTTTGAAGAAGTAACTTTCCACAGGCTTATTCTTGAACTGTGCTGGAGGGTTTTCTGGTGCCCTTCAGAGTATAAGGCCGACTCAAAAATTTGAGGGTCAAAACAAGTCCATCAAATCTAGAGTACGTTCGACCTTGATGATATGAGATACTTTTGCTGTTGACGGAATAATGAATGTGGTATGGAAAGGTGTCGTGCTGTAGTGATCTGTTTCAGCTCACCGTTGAACCTTCTGCTTCAATCTTTTGCATGGCAGAAGTGGTGTGCAACCTTTGCATTTAAATGGTCCTTCAGAACATTCCTTCATAGTGACTCATCCACGCTTGGCAGCTTCAGTGTAAAGAGCCAATATCTGATCAACTGTCATGAGGTATTTGCCGGTGGAATTCGTGACCTTGACAGCAGTTGAGGATGAGTACTCGAGAGCAATGCTAAGTAAGCAACCAGGCAAAGGCTCCAGGCAGTCAGTTCCAAATTGGAGGTTTGATTTCAGGTTCCGACTGACTGCTCTCTTTCTCCTTGTCCTGCAGGTGTGGACAAGGACAAAGACAAAGACAGGGAGAAAGCATGATATGGGATACTCTTGCTTTCGACCCTGATGATATGAGAAACTCTTGTTCTTGGTGTGGCTTATTTGCTGAGGTATTATCGGGGGGAAATAAAGCTGAGTATTTCGAGAGGTTATGTTGAGGGTGCCTTTTCGAATGCGAGAAAGGGTTGAGCATTTTTGCAGGTTTGCCTGTCCGTTGAGGAGGGAGGTCAATGTATATAGGGATTTCCCAATAACAAGTAGTAATGCTATTCCTTTACCCTTCTTGGTCACAGCAATGTAGTGGGAGCTGCCAGCTTCACGTGTTTTAATTTTGTCAGAGCACTTTGAAAAAGTGGTATGTGGTATCTGGAAAGCTGATATTACGTGTGGAGATTACAGACAAGCTTTATCTAAGGAAATCTGGCTCTCGAAGTTCTGAGAGTTGTGCCTCTTCGGTTTTCGAACAAGCAATCCCGTCGAGGATCTGACTCTCGAGATTTGGAAAGCGGTGCTACTCCGGTTTTTGAGAAAGTAATTATGTTGGGAGTCTTTTCTCGAATGTGAGTAAAGGTTGGTCGTTCTTGCCAACCTGTCTTGCCACAAAACACGGAGGTCGACACACATAGGGACTTTCCAGTTGTCAAGCAGTGGTGCTGTTCCTTTACCCTTATGGGTAATAGTAGGGTAGCTGGCACTTCGAAATTCTCGTGCCTAAACTTTGTCAGAGATCTTTGACAAAGTTATATGTGGTACCCGAGGAGTTGATGGTGCATATGGAGAGCGGTGATTGATCAGTAAGATTCACGTGCTTTCTACTTCACCAGAAATCTTCGACAGATTGCCCGTAATTTCCGCAAAGCTGATTGTGCATGTGACAGGTGCTGACGAGGCTGCAAAAGCAGGTGCTTCTTCGATTTCTGAGATCGGCCCTCGTGGTCTCTGAGCAGCCCAGCTTTTGAGAAAGCATTCGCCTCTTCGATTTCTGAGATCGGCCCTCGTGGTCTCTGAGCAGCCCAGCTTTTGAGAAAGCAAATGCCTCTTCGATTTCTGAAGCTCCGTCGAGTGCAGATTTTTATAGAGTCTGGCATTAAGTTCCACAGCACACTTGAATCTCTACCAGTAGAAGCTCATTTCTTGCACTTCTAAGATCTTGATTTGTCTGACCTCTTCCTTCTTCAACACATTTGAAAATGTCTGGACCCTCCGACCGTCGTTTTGACTTGAACCTTGGAGAAGAGACATCCACGCCTTCTCCAGACAACATATGGCGCCCATCCTTCATATCCCCTACTGGTCCTCTTACCGTTGGGGATTCTGTGATGAAGAATGATATGACCGCTGCAGTGGTGGCCAGGAACCTTATCACTCCCAAAGATAACAGACTACTTTCCAAACGGTCTGATGAGTTGGCTGTTAAGGACTCTCTGGCTCTTAGTGTTCAGTGTGCAGGTTCTGTGTCTAATATGGCCCAACGCCTATTTGCTAGAACCCGCCAAGTTGAATCATTGGCTGTTGAAGTGATGAGTCTCAAACAGGAGATTAGAGGGCTCAAGCATGAGAATAAGCAGTTGCACCGGCTCGCCCATGACTATGCTACAAACATGAAGAGGAAGCTTGACCAGATGAAGGAATCTGATGGTAAGGTTTTACTTGATCATCAGCGGTTTGTGGGTTTGTTCCAAAGGCATTTATTGCCTTCGTCCTCTGGGGCTGTACCTGGTAATGAAGCTTCAAATGATGAACCTCCAATGCCTCCTCCTTCTGGGGTTTTGTCAAGTACTGAGGCTCCGGATAACCACCCTCCGGTGCTTTCTCTTTCTGGGGCTCTACCGACTGCTGAGACTTCCCCTAAGCAACCTTTGTGAAGGCTCCCTTTTGTTTGTTTATTTTGACTCATGTATATGTACATATTTGTGGCTTATCGAAAATATTAATAAATAAGCTTTGCTTCATTTCAACATATTGTGTTAAATACACCAAAGCCTTCTTCATAAAGTTCTTTGAATTTTTGCTTTTGTTGAAACCTGTATTGTTGAAGCTTTGTGAGTGAAGCATGTAGTTTGAGGTAGTGTTCCCTTAATTTCCCGAGTGAGGAAAACTTCTCGGTTGGAGACTTGAAAAATCCAAGTCACTGAGTAGTCACGAACTTTTGAGTACCAAGGCGTAGTAGCATATGGTGGGAGTCCCCCAAGTCTCTAGTCGAGGGAGTTGACGAATGAGGTGTCTTGCTAATAGTCCATGTCGTAAGTACCAAAACTTCATTCTTTTGTTTTCTAAGTGGTAGCCCCGGACTTTTTCTTCATAGATTTTGTTTATGAAGGTTGCTAGGCCCGAATAAGTGGAATTGCAGAAGGTGTAACCGTTGGTGCATTAACATCATAATGGAAGCATCACAATGATGGAAGCATCACAATGATGAAAGCATCATAATGATGAAAACACCATAATGATGAAACATCATAATGATGTTTCTTTGGTGGAATTGTTTTTCATTTCCCCTAACAACCGGAATTGTTTTTCAACATAACACCATCATCTGTAGGTCGAATCACAAAGTTGTCTTCATGAAAGTTGTTCGTTAATTCCTTAACTACAACATATCCAAATTGGAGAGCCATCGGAGCAGTACAACTCCAGAAATCCAGGTATGATGAGTGACTGTTTATCATTTGTCTGTCAACCCGTCAGATTTGTTGTGAGCTTTGAAACTCTATTTTCTCTTGCTCAGATCAGCATGCTTTCTTCATTGAAGTTGTTCCTCAGCTTGTGAACTACAACATATCCAAATTTGAGATCCCTCGGAGCTGTATAACTCAAGAAACTCAGGTATGATGAATGACTGGTTATTATTTTTCTGTCAACCCGTCAGATTTGTTGTGAGCTTCGAAACTCCATTTTCTCTTGTTCAGATCGGTATGCTTTCTTCATTGAAGTTGTTCCTCAGCTTGTGAACTACAACATATCCAAATTTGAGATCCCTCGGAGCTGTATAACTCAAGAAACTCAGGTATGATGAATGACTGGTTATTATTTTTCTGTCAACCCGTCAGATTTGTTGTGAGCTTCGAAACTCCATTTTCTCTTGTTCAGATCGGTATGCTTTCTTCATTGAAGTTGTTCCTCAGCTTGTGAACTACAACATATCCAAATTTGAGATCCCTCGGAGCTGTATAACTCAAGAAATTCAGGTATGATGAATGACTGGTTATTATTTGTCTGTCAACCCGTCAGATTTGTTGTGAGCTTCGAAACTCCATTTTCTCTTGTTCAGATCGGTATGCTTTCTTCATTGAAGTTGTTCCTCAGCTTGTGAACTACAACATATCCAAATTTGAGATCCCTCGGAGCTGTTTAACTCAAGAAATTCAGGTATGATGAATGACTGGTTATTATTTGTCTGTCAACCCGTCAGATTTGTTGTGAGCTTCGAAACTCCATTTTCTCTTGTTCAGATCGGTATGCTTTCTTCATTGAAGTTGTTCCTCATCGACTCTTTCATAACATATCAAAAATTCAGGATGAACTAACGGTTAAATATTTCCAGATCTTCGAAACATCACAACAGCTTCGAAATCTGCAAGAAGCCGACTATCATGTTTGGAGCTTCAACACTTTAATTTCCGTCGCTCAAACAGAAATGGTTCCTTCTTGAAAGTTGTTCATATGCTCAAGAACTATAGGGTGTCCAAAATTCAGCTCCATTGGAGAAGAGCAGAGGTTGCAGAAATTTGATAGATGAAAGGAGGCGGAAGAGGGAGAGAGAGAAAAAGTCTCTTGGGTTGGATTTCTATTTTGGGGCAGATTCCAATTTTTGTAGCACCTTCATTATTGATGAATTGCTTGTACTTTTGTCCATTATGAAATTTGGGACTTTGGCTTGTTGTTGGATCTATTATAATATGTTTGGGAACATATATAAGTGAATAAATAAGAAGGAAAATTTTGGGCCCTTGTGGGTGTAAAACAAAAAATGTTTATGTTTACCCAAGTGTTTTTGTACAAGTTCAAGGGCATCTTGGGTTTTGTGAACAAAATTTGTTTATTTGGAGCAAGGTTTTGTGTTGAAGCTTTGTAGGTGAAGCTTTGGTGTTGAAGCTTTGTGGGTGAAGCTTTGGAGGTGAAGCTTTTCGGGTGAAGCTTGTTGGGTGAAGCTTTTTAGGTGAAGCTTTGTGGGTGAAGCTTTTTAGGTGAAGCTTTTCGGGTGAAGCTTTTTGGGTGAAGCTTTTTAGGTGAAGCTTTTCGGGTGAAGCTTTTTGGGTGAAGCTTTTTAGGTGAAGCTTTGATGGTGAAGCTTTTTGGGTGAAGCTTTTTAGGTGAAGCTTTTTGGGTGAAGCTTTTTAGGTGAAGCTTTGATGGTGAAGCTTTTTGGGTGAAGCTTTTTAGGTGAAGCTTTGTGGGTGAAGCTTTGGAGGTGAAGCTTTTCGGGTGAAGCTTTTTGGATGAAGCTGTTTTTTTTTTTTTTTTTTTTTTTTTTTTTTTTGGCGCTTGACACGGTCTTCATTTGCTTGTTTTGTAGTGACTGTGGAAGACAGATTGCTTTCTGATTGAGAAGGGTTCCGGCATCGCTTGCTATGAATGTAAAAGAGTGAGGGCTGAGTTGGCTAAATTACCTCTTTATTGAATTCATTGCCAAATGGCCTTCATTACATAGGATGCCGAACGGCTATAGCTCAACACTTGTACATCGTGAGTCTATTTGTAGTAGTACTTCAAGTGATCAGCGTTCCATGGATGGCCAAGGGTCTTGCCATCGGAGCTTCTAAGTGTGTAAGAGCCAGGGCGACTGATGCCAATGACTTCATACGGTCCATCCCAGTTTGGACTAAGTGTGCCTTCACTCGGGACTCTGTCGCAGAGTAATCTTTTCTTTAAGACCCAGTCTCCTATTTTGAAAGAACGAGGCTTGACCCTAGAGTCATAATAGTTGGAGATGCGCTGCTTGTAGGCGACATTCCTCAAGTGAGCTTGGTTTCTGTGTTCCTCGACTAAATCCAAGTTGAGGGTGAGTTGTTTGTCATTTTCACTTTGAATGTAGTTCTGGACTCGGAATGTTGCTTGCTCGAGCTCAACAGGGACAACCGCCTCTGTGCCAAAGGCAAGTGAGAATGGAGTTTCTCCTGTTGAAGTCCGATATGAAGTGCGATATGACCAAAGAACTTGGGGTACAAATTCTGGCCAACAGCCTTTAGCTTTGTCCAAGCTGGTTTTCAAAGTGCGCTTGATTATTTTGTTGATGGCCTCAACTTGTCCATTAGACTGGGGATGAGCTGGAGAGGCAAAGCATAAGTTGATGTTGAACTTAGAGCAGAACAACCTGAACTTGTTGTTGTCAAACTGTCGCCCATTGTCAGTGACTATCGCATTGGGAATGCCGAATCTACAAAGGATGTTCTTCCACACGAAGTCTTCTATCTTTGCCTCAGTAATGGTTGCCAAGGGTTCTACTTCGGCCCACTTTGTGAAGTAGTCCACTGCAACGACTGCGTAACAGACTTTGCCCTTCCCTGCCGGCATTGGGCCGATCAAATCAAGTCCCCACTGGGCGAAGGGCCAAGGGCTGATCATAGGAGTAAGAGGCTCTGGAGGGGAATGAGGAATAGCCGCATATCGTTGACATTTGTCACATGAGCGGGATACTTTGATGGCATCCTGGTGGAGTGTTGGCCAGTAATATCCTTGGCGAAAAGTCTTGTGTGCTAGGGACCGAGATCCAGCATGATCTCCACAGACTCCCTCATGTATTTCCCGAAGGACGATTTCCGCCTCGGCAGGCGTAAGACACCTTAAGTATGGCAGGCTAAAACCTCGCTTATAGAGTTGATCATTGATGATCAGGTAGCGGGTAGACTTGTATCGAATTTGCTTAGCCTGGACTTTATCATTTGGGAGGGTGCCATGAGCAAGGAAATTATAGATCGGGGTGATCCAACTATCCCCCTGTTGTAAGTTGCATACTTCTGCGGCCATGGTGCTTGGTGTTGCCAACAGTTCGACATGAATTTTTCTTCCAATCTTGTCTTCCACAGCTGAGGCAAGGCGAGCCAGGGCGTCTGCATGACTGTTTGCCGCTCGAGGAACTTGGGTGATCTGGTAGTGGAAGTGCTTGAGCAAAAGTTGTGTTTGCGCAAGATATGCTGCCATGGAGCTGTCCTTAGCATCAAATTTGTTGGTAACCTGGTTGACCACTAATTGGGAGTCACTGAAAATATCAATTTGTTTAACCCCGAGGTGTTTGGCCAAACGTAATCCTGCTAGAAGGGCTTCATACTCGGCCTCATTGTTTGATGCCTTGAATTTGAAACGAAGAGCATACTCCATTGCTACTTTGTCGGGCGTAGTCAAGACTAGTCCCGCTCCACAGCCCTGTTGGTTGGATGAGCCATCAACATACAGACTCCATGCTGAGGTCGTTGATTATACTTTCTGAGCTTCCGATGGTAATGAAGCTACTGCTTCAGGTGTAGAAGCAATGTCAACAGGATATGTGAAGTCGGCGATGAAATCTGCTACTGCTTGGCCCTTCTCAGCTGGCTTTGGTTGGTAGGAGATGTCAAACTCACCCAACGCTATTGCCCATTTGATCATTCGCCCTGAAGTGTCAGGACTTTGGAGTATCTGTCGAAGAGGATAATTGGTAAGCACGATGATGGAGTGCGCTTGGAAGTAAGGGCGGAGTTTTCGAGCAGACATGACCAATGCCAGAGCCAATTTCTCAATGTTAGAGTACCGTGTCTCCGCATCTTGTAAGGCTTTGCTAGCGTAGTAGACAGGTCGCTCAATATTCCCATCCTTTCGAATGAGAACGGAACTTACGGCTGAAGCTGATACCGATAGGTAGATAATGAGAATGTCTCCTACCTCGGGCTTGGAGAGTAGAGGGGCTTTACTCATGTACTCCTTGAGGTTTTTGAATGCCTCGGCACATTCATCAGTCCATGTAATGTACTTCCTACTTCCCTTAAGTGCTTTAAAAAAGGGAGCACATTTGTCTGTGGCCTTAGAAATGAACCTGGTTAAGGCTGCCACCTTGCCAGTAAGGCTCTGGATGTCCTTTGAAGTTACCGGTTCCTTCATGTCGAGGATTGCTTTGATCTTCTCGGGATTAGCTTCAATGCCTCGTTGGCTAATCATGAAACCTAAGAATTTGCCAGAGCCTACGCCGAAGGCACATTTGTTGGGGTTTAACCTCATTTGATACCTCTTCAAAATAGTGAAAGTTTCATATAGGTTGGTGATGTGTTGGTCAGCATGTTTGCTCTTGACTAACATATCATCAACGTAAACTTCCATGCTCTTCCCAATCTGCTCGGCGAACATTGAGTTGACTAGTCTCTGATAAGTCGCTCCTGCATTCTTTAGGCCGAAAGGCATGACTTTGTAGCAATATAGTCCTCTGTCGGTAGTGAATGCTGTGTGTTCTTGATCCGAAGGGTTCATGAGGATTTGGTTGTATCCTGAGTAAGCATCCATGAAGCTCAGGAGTTCACACCCGGCCGTAGAGTCTATAAGTCTGTCAATAAGAGGAAGAGGGAAGCTATCTTTCGGACACCCTTTGTTTAGGTCGGTGTAGTCAACACACATTCTCCACAAGACCTTTTGAAGCAAAAGACTTTCTTTGGTCGGATTTTTCTTAACAAGGACCACATTTGCTACCCATGTCGGGTAATTGACTTCGCGGACAAAGCCTATGCCTTTGAGTTTTTCAACTTCTGTTTTCATTGCCTCGTATCGTTCAGCGTCATAAGATCTTCGCTTCTGTCTCACCGGCTTGATCTTGGGGTCAATACTCAAACGATGACAGATGACATCGGGAGAGATGCCTGGCATGTCCTCGTATGACCAGGCGAAGACTTCAGTGTTCTCTTTCAAAAAAGATATCAATGCTAACCGAAGGGGTGGTGACAATGTGGTGCCAATCTTCACCATGCGATCTGGATAATCTCTTGAGATAGGTACATTCTCCAACTCTTCAGCAGGTTGGGCTTGCTGGGTGAAAGAGTCATCTCGAGGATCATCGGGTTGATTGTTGCTATCAGGAAGATCCAAGTTCGCTTCATCTAGGCTGGTCTTTGTGACTTGGTCATGTACAGACAGGGTTTCCTTAGGTCCGGGCAAGTGTTGTTGCTTAACTGAAGTGTTGTAACATGATCGTTCACTAAGCTGATCTCCTCTGATGTAGTCGTTGCCATGGGGGGTTGGAAATTTCATCAACAGCATATGCGTGGATACCATAGCCTTGAGATCATTGATGCCTGTGCGCCCAAAGATGACATTGTATGCCGTTGGGCAGTCAACCACTAGGAAGTTAGTGGTAATGGTAGCCGTGTAAGGGCCTGTACCAATAGTAAAGGGTAAATGTATGCTCCCTAAAGGTTGCACGATATCACCGGAGAAGCTTATCAGAGGAGAAATCGAGCGATCGAGCAAGTGTTCAGCTACACTGAGTGCCCTGAAAGCTTCGGCAAACATGATATTGACCGAAGCCCCTGTGTCTACGAGGATTCGTCTAACATCAAAGTTGGCTATGTGAGCCTCCACGATCAATGGGTCGTTATGAGGGTAGATGATGCCTCTTTCTTCCTCAGGGTAGAAACATATCGGATCCCAGTTAGGCTTTTGATACTTCCCTCCCCTAATGTCTTCCACGTGAAACACTTGGTGACCAGGCCTCAGAATTCGTTCACTGTTTTTCATGGCCCTATTGGAAGATTCAGATATGGGTGTGCCGCCGCTTATGGAATATATGACATTCACCTGGCGTTGGTTACGGTTATCCCTTTGAGGGTGAAGGAGGAATTGATCAATTTTTCCTTCTCGTGCCAAAGCTTCAATACGATCACGGAGGATGATACATTTCTCGCTATCATGGCCGTTATGCTCATGGTAGCAACAAAACATGCCCGCGTTATTCGGGGGCGTGTAATCTGGGTGCCTCGGCTTTGGCTTTGGTATCAGGTGAGCTATGCTGGGGTAAATGGCCGCGCATGTGGCATTCAAGGGCGTGTATGTCTCATACCTTGGGGTAGGGGGTATCTTGACGCGGGTTTGACCCACTGCATTGACTGCCTGGGGGCGAGCGTTATTGTGGCGATACCCTTGGTTATCGGGATAGTGTCCCTTACTCTTTTTACTGAAATGAGAGTGGTGAGGATGGAAATCCTTCCTCTTGCCTTGAAATTGATATGTCTGTTGATTCGGCGAAGCATTATGCAAGGCATGGGGAGGTGCCACTGCTGTTTGGAAAGTCGAGGTCTTCTCATTTAGGTGAGTCTGGCTTCCACCTCCCACTTGTTGATAAAGGATGGTTGTAGGGGGTTTCTCCTGATATGTCTTTGCCTCGGCGGAGGCATGGTTATAAGCCTGCGCCATCACCTCAGAGTAAGTCTTCCAAGTATTGGCATTGATCATGTATTTAAAGAAACAATCACGTAGGCCTGCCGTGAAGGCTTTGAGGGCAGTCTTGTCGTCTGCCTCGGCACACCGGGAGTATTCATGGCTGAAGCGGCCAGCATACATACGTAATGACTCGTCTGGCTTCTGGCGGATAGTGTACAGGTCATCTGCAGAGTGCAAGCGATCGGTTTGGAAAATGTGTTGGGAAACAAATAGTTTCCTCAATTCCTCAAATGAGTCTACCGTCTCAGGTGTAAGACGACAATACCAATTTAGAGCTCCGCCAGAGAGGGTGGAGGGGAAGAGAAGACATCGCTCTTCGTCGGTGTGCATCCGGTATGCCATGGTGGACTCAAAGAGGTTAAGGTGCTCAATCGGGTCCTCTTTCCCAGTATAAAGTTGCAAGCCAAGCTTCTGCTTTGTCTTTGCTTGAAGGGGGGTGTTGAGGATCCTCCTTGTAAGAGGGCCAGGCCTGGGTTGGTTCCAGTCAGGTATTTCAGCCTGACGTTCAGCCTTCAACTTGTTTACTTCCTCAAGAAGTTGTAGGACAAGGGGGTCCTGAGCGGAGTTATGTGCCACTGGAGCTTTCTTTCGTAAATCTCCATCTCCTCTTGGAATTAGGAAGGTTTGATCAAGGGCATGTGATTTTTCCCTGGACTCGCTGTACTGGCTTCCAGGGTATGTCTGTCGGAACACCTCTGAGTCCCCTGTACCCTCATGTCTCTCTAGGACTTGTTGCCCATTCCCCAAGTTGGTGGCCGGCTCGGGCCGTGGCAGGGGACCGAGTCTCTCAGAAATCCTTGGGTCATTGATCTTTGAGCTTATATGGATGGAATTCTCTCGACGTTGCTTCAGGAAATCCCGACAATCGCGAAAGACGGCTTTCGATCCTTCTGCCCCTTCAGCAAAGAGGTGTCTCCCTCCGCTTCTCATGGTTCGGGTCGAAGCAACTGGGTTAAGAGAAGCCTCATGTTGATTATCAAATCGAGGGGTAATTTGTTCCCTATCAGGGATATCTATGTCGAATGCATGTGACCCTCCATGTTGGAGGGCACCCAGTTGATGGTTGACTTCCACGGGGGCAACAAGCTCGCGTGTCTGAGCTTGCCTAGCTTCGTGAAGTGTCTCGAAGAGCTTCTCATATTGCTCCTGGAGGACCTCATTCCTCATTGCTATCTTGTTGTTCTGAGCTTCCAACTCATCGACTTTAGCTTGAAGAAGAACTCGTTTTCCTTCCTTCTTTCGTTGTTTCGCACTATGTGCAAGGGGGGTGTCATTCTGTGTGCTGTGGCTTCCTTCGCTTCCCATGCTGGAGAGGGATGCCTGATCAAAAGAAAGTGTACGAATGATAGAAACCAGCTTGACACAGCTGAAGAAAGTAGGAATAAGTGTCGTTTCCCACAGACGGCGCCAAATGTTGATGCACAAAATCAGCGAAGACTTTGGTACAACAGAAAGTGTTAGGTTTTATGACCTTCGCTTGGTTGCTTCGGTCACTAGTGAGGATAAGTACGTAAATGAATAGAGACAGAGAAGCAAACACAGGATGTACGTGGTTCACCCAGATTGGCTACGTCCACGGAGTAGAGGAGTTCTTATTAGTAGTGAAGGGCTTACACAAGTACAAAGGATCAAGCTCTCAATTTAGTGAGTTCTTGTGAATGATTTAACACAAAATGGCATTAGGCAATATTGTGGGGGAATGACCCCTATTTATAGAAAAACTTGTAGCTTTGTCACATTGACATGTGTCATGTTATGATTGGTTCTTGATGTTGACACGTGCTGCGCTCTGATTGGCTTCTAATCTTGACACGTGTCGAGTAGTGATTGGCCTCCTGGTCGGAGGGGAACTCTTCTGGGTCCTTGACAGTATAGCGTTGGCCGGTGCTCGGTAGTTTCGGGATTGGTCAAGTATGGTACAAACAAAAATTACGATAACGAAACCCACGAAGAACTAATCCTATTGAAATTATCGAAGGTAATCTGGAGACCATGAATGATCAATCATGAATGAGACTACTATTGCTTTATACCTTGCGAAATATATGTATGCATATCTGTCTTAGTGCACGATTTAAAATCTGGGTTTTGTTTGATTTTGTCAAAATTTCAATAACAAAACATGGAGGTCATAATTGAATGAACATAATTAGCATGCTGATATTTTTTATTAGAGCTTATAATCAAGGCTGTATTTTTCCATATATTCAGAAAAGTTTTGTAGTTTTGGATGGTGGACTTATTGTAGAGGAAGTTTTGTTTGATGCTTTGGAAACATTTTGGTTGTTTTAAGCTTATGATTAGTCAATCGTTTTAAGTCAATGTTATGTTGCTTTCCTATAAGATCGATTTATGTTTTGGTCTTTTTGAAAAGTGGGAGCATATTATGTGATTGACTATTTAATATCAGTTTATGTTATGAGTCATATTTGCAGTCTGGATGTGTGTGAACTTAGAATCAATACTGCATTTTGGTTGTGGTTTATGAATCTCTGTTTCCATGTTTTGGAGTGTAATAGAATGATGGTCATACCGATGGATTCTCAGGTAAGGCTCTGTGGTCACTTCTTATAAATTGGAGAAGTTCATGTCTGAAACTGATCTCATGTTCAAGTGGGAGAAAATGTATGAATATGAACATGAGATTGGGTGTTTTTGACGGTGAATGGTTAAGTCCAATTAGAATAAGAAAGCCTTATGAGAAGCTGTGAACAAATCCTTGTTTTTGAAGGATTCTGTTAAAACTATTTGAACTAATATGGCTTGGAAAACATAAGTTGTTTTCTATAACGATTGTAATAGGAAATCCTTGTCAAGTTGTAAGAAGGATATATATGTGTTTTGGATTCAGTTTTATGCTTGAGAATCTTTGTGATTTGACTGGAGCAGTTGGTTGAATTCATCTATTGGTAATTCTTTATATTGGAATGAATTATTAGTTGATAGTTTTACTATCTGTTGGACTTAATTGTTTCGAATTAAGTTAAGGAATAATGGGAGTGGAAATTTAGGTCTACTAATGTCAGTTTGATCATAATGTTATTAGTGCAGATAGAACATAAGTAATCTGAGGGCATCATTTACATATTGGTTGTGATTGTAAGCTTTTGATTCTATGTTTTGAGATGTACAGATAGATTGTTTATGATGTTACTCAAAAGGCTTGGTGATCACCTTATTGTAAATCTTGATAGAACTAGTTTACTTGGTTCATACTTGCTCAAGTGGGAGAATGTAAGAATATGAGCATATGTATGAATCTATGAACTTAGTTATTGGTCTTGAGATTGAATGGCAAGTCTTTTTGGGAATGGATTTTGTAATCCATATCACACTGGACTACTATTTAAGGGATTAGTTTCCTATAAGAATTCTAATAGGGGAATCCTTAGGGGATATGGCAAAGATTATGCTGTGTATATAGTGGCCTCTGCTCTCACAGTTGATATGCTCGATCATCAAACTAAGACATATTATTAGTTAGAGCAAACTGATTACTGGAGAGAGGAGAAGGTGCACTGCTTATTTGCTGCAGAATCTGGAATTGCTGCTTCTTCAAGTTCGTTTGCAGGTAAGTTTCTTCTCTGTGCTACAGGCTTATGAATTGGGTTTGTGTTTTGATCACTGTGATTCATAATTACATGTTTTTGGTATATGTTTATTCTAACAGATATATCTCACATTATTTATACTACTACCCTCTCTTGACACTTCTAAGGTAGCCTGCCCTTATTGTCCACAACTGCTCTCCCACCGCTTTCATGTCCGGCCTAGCATCTCGGATGGGGGCTGCACATTGGATCCCCAAATCGAAGATTTTCATCAGAAGCTCTGCATCTATAGTTTCCTCCATTAAAGGATCAACCAATTCTGCCACCCTACCTTCATTCAACTTCTTGAAGGCCTGCAGAATGTTGAGACCGGATATAATCGTTACAGTTCGAATTTAATCTGGTTCAAATACATTATTGAGCAAATGAGAAGACTAATAGCTCATTCGCAATCATTTTATAACAATAATGCTAATCACATCTCATTTTAATACCAAGCAATATAGTTGGTGATTTTATCTCGTTGAATATTGACTATACTTACCCATCTGAGTGTCACCCGCTCTTCAGCAGGTCTCTTCGACTCCACTGGACGACGGCCAGTGAAAATTTCTATTAGTAAGATCCCGAAAGAGTAAACATCACTTTTCGGGGTGAGTTGATAGGTTTTCATATACTCAGGGTCAATATAACCGACAGTTCCTTTCACTTCGGTTGAAATGTGTGTTTCATCTGTTTCCACCGGGCCGAGCCTTGCAATTCCAAAATCTGCCACTTTGGCTTTCATGCTTTCTGTGAGAAGAATGTTGGAGGACTTCACGTCTCGATGGATGATTTGTTTTTCTGTTGTGAGATGAATAACGGATGAGGCATCAACCAGGTTGACAAATCGAAATCAATTTTCATCCGCATCCAGAAAGATAAAACTTAAACAGAAAACTGTGATGCCTGTATTAAATGAAGAGTTTTGTTACCAGCATATGTGTGAAGATAGGTAAGGGCATGAGCAACATCGATAGCAATTTCAAGTCGCTGGTTGAACTTTAGGATTTTCCCATGCTTACCTGCCCATGTAGCAGCATAATTATTTACCATCTCATCACTTTACAAATCAGAACTACCTATTGTTATGAAAGGACTTGAGTAAGCTTACGATCCAGATGTTCTCGAAGAGTACCATTCGGCACATACTCCGTAATGATAAGACGCTCATTTCCTTCATCAACATAACCTAGTAGCTTTACGAGATTTCGATGATCAATTTTGGCCAGCAGTTCAACTTCACTGCTGAATTCCGTTTGCAAATTCTCAAAGTGTTCCTATTATAAAGTTTCCATGAAACAAAAAATAGCAATCAATTGATTGAATCACGGACATGAGATAAAATCTTCCTTAAAAATCCACTCGAATGTTTGATAGAAATATTTCAACGTTATGAACTGTTCATACCTTCTTTGCACGTTTAATAGAAACAACTTGGCCATCATCTAACCAAGCCTTGTATACAGTTCCAAAATTTCCTTCACCTACTTGTTGCGATCGAGAGAAATTGCGAGTTGCTTTTGCAATCTGCTTTAAACTGAGATGTACTGATCCAAATCTACTGAGCTTTGAAGACATTGAATTTATAGGAATCGGTGGCACTTGAAGCGGACTGGCAGGAAAAGAGCTCAATCCAAAAGAAGAAGCTGAATCTGATACAGTAGTAGAGAAAGGATAAGAGCTCAATCCAAAAGAAGAAGCTGAATCCGTTACAGTAGTAGAGAAAGGATAAGAGCTCAATCCAAAAGAAGAAGCTGAATCCGTTACAGTAGTAGAGAGAGGATAAGAGCTCACTTCCAAAGAAGGTGAATCCACTGCAAAATAAAAAAAGCAAAAGGCGAATAATCAGTGCCAAGTGTCAACAGAAATGCAATTGTCTGCAGAATTGCTATATCTAATACAAAAGTATGCAATGGAGATTCAGGTACTGCGGACCAACCTGTAATTTCACATGGAGTCTGTTCCGTACCAATCCCTTCAATTTCTTCGACACCTGCTTTTGTTGTGCCAGACAAAACCAATGTCTCCCTCGCATCACTCGCTCCCTGCATGTTTAGCACATCCGATCCAATTGTAGGCAATGAAGGTTCCGGCAATGCACACCAACCGTCAGCTTGAGTTTGATTTTGCAGCACACCACTTTCTTCAATTCTCTTGATCACTGCCTCTATATTCCTTATCGAAATAAACGTCTCCCTCACGTCTCTTGCTACCTGCACTCTCAGTATACCTAACAATATCTGAAGAGATTCATCCAATCCAATAATTTTGTTGCTGTATTTATAACTTTTGCAACCAGTCCACATACCAACTTTGGAGCACTTGTGGACGAGCTCTACACCTTTCTCCATTTGTATTCTGAAGTTTTTACACTCGTCTTGGCGATCCAGTAGTTTTCTATATTCTAGTATATCTTCCATTAACGGTCTTAAGGAGTCTAGCGTGGACATGAGATTTTCTATGAGAGGTTTGAACGCTGTGTTCTTGTCCTTCACTTCCATAACAACATCGCACAACACTGCAAATGTTGCTTGTAGAGCAGCCCCTGCCATATTTACATCACCACCAAATCAGAAAAATTGAAACTGTTACCACGTACATAAAATGGAATCCAATAAAGCGCCTTTTTTTTTGTCGCATATGGTTCCTGATGTCAAACATGCTCATAAATTTAGTTCCAAAAAATTCACCTTGTTCCGAGACATTCCCCTGGGCTTGATCGGGCACTGTCTCGGTAATACTTATGGAAACCAATTCTACCACGACATCCCCCGCTCTCTGCTGCAGTAACTTTCGTATATCCAACAATCTTCTATTAACTTCATCAAGTTTCTCCCGGTTTTGCCTCGACAAAACCCAGACCTCCTTCACATCCCTTGCTTCCTGCATCTTCAATTTTATTAACAATCTTTTAAGAGCCCTATCCAACTCAACAATTTGTTGAGCGTAATCATCCAAGCAGCAGTAGTTCCAAATGCGAAAGTTGGATAACTTGCCAACAAGCTTCACACCATCCTCCATTTGCATTTGAAGACTTTCAATTTCCTCGTTTGGGAGACCCAATTCGACGTTATGCTCTCCAATCTGTTGGATGTCTCTTGGTTCTAAAGAGTCTAGCGTGGATTTGAGGTCTCCGAGAAGCGTTTTAAACCGCCCACTCTTGCTCATCGCTTGCTTGACGCCGTCGTAGAGCTGCGTAAACAGTGTTCCACCAATAAACTCCAGTGCCATAATTGGGAAACCTTGTCCAATTACCAGGTCAACAGACCAAGCTGTAGCGTTATGATCTTTCTTGAGTGGTTTAGTTTACATGGTCTATATTTGTTGGTACGCAAGCAGATATCTGTTGTGCATGTGGGCCAAATATAGCCTTGAGTTTCCACCCATACATTTTTAGTTCAAAACTCATCATTCCTTGTGTTACTGTAAGAGTTTCTAACCATCTCCCTTCCCCTTAATAATAATAAATTTTATAAAAATAAAACAAAACTAGGTATCTGTTGAAGAATCATTAAGGTTACGTTACATTAGTTTTTGCCCTCTGATGAAAGTATTTGTGTTGTTAATAAATCTCACATTGATTAGAGGTGTGTTGAGAATGAATCTCACATTGATTAGAGGAGACCTTGCATGTGCTTATAAGAGATTGGATTACTCCCCATATTGTCAATTGGTTTTATGATGGAACACTAACTTTCTTCATGGCAACACAGTAGGTTGTCCTAGTTCAATAGCCACACCACCACAAGTGCTTCACGTCATCCGAGTTGCGTTGTCCACGTTTTAATCTTGAAAATTTGCCACACATATGAGGTTTTGTTGAGAATGAATTGAGCATTAATGAGAGCAGACCTTGATTGTACTTATAAAAAATTGAAATACACTCATATTACTAATTAATTTTATGGTGAAACAGTTTGTTTCTTTAATTTGACTAAATATATAGTTATAATTTTCGGTTGAGAATTTTGGCGAATGTTGAACAATTAACCAACTCACCAAGTCCAAGCGCAAGACCCAAACTCAAATATTTGGATTAAACCCAAAAAATGCAATCCAATGGTGACGCCTAAACCCTAAAATTTGGCTTTGAGCCCAAAATAAAATCGGAAATTCTATTTGGCTGACCCAAATGTTGGGGGCCCCAGCTTATACAAAAGCGGACAGAGGAATATGGTAGTGGTCGATAACTGGGCCCCATTTGATAAGGGACTCCAGTTATCCAACGGTAACATGTGGACTAAAGCGAGCTGTCACGCCTCGTTAGACGATTGGTCACCGTTTCAATTAATGCTTAGATATTTAAAAATTAAGAAATGATGCATAGACCTGCTAAGGCACCCGCCTAGCCCGTCCAGACTTGCCTAGGCACTCGGTTAGGTTGTGACTCACTTAGACAGAAAATAGATAATTTTCATTTTATATTCTATTTTTTTTCAATAAATTGTAAGAGAGTTGCTGAATAGTTAAATGAACATACATTATATGCTTGTTCCCCATGTTTTCATTATGTTCCAATACTTCATAATATATATGTCATTTTATTTGTAGTTTATGATGAAATTATATATATTTTAAGCATAAACACACTTATTTACACGAAATATAATAGATTTACGCAAATCCACCTAGTCCGCCTAGACCCCGTCTAGCCGCCTAGGCGCTAGGCCTTAGCCCGCCACCCAACTAGCACCTAGCATCTTTTAGAACCTCAAAGGTAGCATTTGGACTAGGAAGCCGTTCAATTTTTGGACCATTCGTGATCAACAGTCTAAATTACAATGCCTCTTTTGGTAATCGTTTGATTTTGATCTAACGGTCCGTATTTGTGTTTTTTCAAATCCAACGGTAAGAGAAAAAAAAATCAATAGCTGAAATTTAAATCTAATGGTCAAGGGTTAAAATCATTTCACAACAGTTAATACAGTTTAGGTCCTAAAATTTAAGTCTTACGGGTTGGGTGACATTCGATTCACGAACCTTAAATTCTGTGACCTAAATATTTAGGTTTGGATCTAAGACTACCCAGCCAACAGAAAGAAAATAGCACAAAAGGTCTTGGGTTTTCCACCTGCTCCTTACCAGCCTAGGGTGTAAGCTCAATATATGTTCTGGCATGAAGTCGTACCTCTTCAATATACCGACTACAGGAGATCTCTGCAATCAAGCAGTGTAGATATTACAAGCAAGTAGTAAGAAAACTGCAATAAGGATTATTTCAAGCTAGATGGATTGATAAATAATTAGCATAAGATGTGGAGCTACGAATATATTTCAGGCGCCGCAATGTGGAACTGATACGTCAGAACACCATGATTTTGTCATATAACGTTTGTGTCATTGACACATATACCCGTGCCATAAGTTGCTCTGCCTCTACAACTTCCTTGAATGAAGGATCAATCAATTCCATCACCTTTCCTTCATTAAACTTCTTGAATACCCGTGGAATGTCAAAACCGGACACCAATAATGTTTATCATACACATTTTAATACCAAAGCAATATAATTATTGATTTATCTCGCTGAAGTTGTAGTATCACGTCTCAATATATCTTAGTGGTGCAGCTTACCCATCTGAGTGTCACCCGCTATTCAACAGATCTACTCGACTCCATTGGACGACGGCCAGTAAAAATTTCTATTAGTAAGATCCCGAACGAGTAAACATCACTTTTGGTGGTGAGTTGATACGTTTCCATGTTAAACAAATAGCAATCATTTAATAGCCATGGGATGATCATCTTAGGGTGGTCTTTTTGTCGACGGATGCTCCTATTACACTCGTAGTCTCTGGAGGATGAGAACCAACTATGTAGCATCTACATCGAGACATGAGAATAAAAACTTCCTTAAAAATCCACTCAAACCGTAACATATAATGCTATGCAGAAATCCTACTACGTAAGCCTACTTCAATGTTGAAATTTGAACCACGATACAACTTTAGTGGCAGAACTAAGAGTTTAACTTAGAAAGGGCCTAGAAGTCTCAATTCGAAATGTTCTTCTCATCGTACAAAAATTACTCTGCCCTGTGGTGAGCATCTGACCACCGTTGTTTGGGAATGGTATTGTGTCGTCCACATCATCCTCTTTCTTAAACCTAAACTCCAAGCCTCTCTGACTTTCTTCCTCTCTCCTTCTACTCTATAGAGTCCTCAAAACTCACAATCAATGGATTATCTAAACTCCATAGGAGTCACCAACCTCAAATCAACTTCGATGAAAGAAATTAAAGTAAAAAAAAAGTCAGAGATTTGTCACATCCTGGCCTGAGCCCGCTCCACCAACGTAGCACGATATTGTCCGCTTTGGGCCCCGACCACGCCTTCACGGTTTTGTTTCTGGGAACTCAGAGAAGAACTTCCCAATGGGTCAACCATCATGGGATTGCTCTCGTGCGCTACTCGCTTAACTTCGGAGTTCAGATGGAACCCGAAGCCAGTGAGCTTCCAAAAGGCCTCGTGCTAGATAGGAATGTGAATATACATATAAGGATCACTCCCCTGGGCGATGTGAGATCTTACAATCCACCCCCCTTAGGGCCCAACGTCCTCGTCGGCACACACCCGGCCAGGGTTAGGCTCTGATACCAAATTGTCACATCCTGGCCCGGGCCCGCTCCACCACCGTAGCACGATATTGTTCGCTTTAGGCCCCGACCATGCCCTCACGGTTTTGTTTCTAGGAACCCACACGAGAACTTCCCAGTGGGTCACCTATCATGTGATTGCTCTCGCGCACTACTCGCTTAACTTCAGAGTTCAGATGGAACTCGAAGCCAGTGAGCTCCCAAAAGGCCTCGTGCTAGGTAGGGATGTGAGTATACATATAAGGATCACTCCCCTGGGCGATGTGGGATCTTACAAGATTGGGGCTCTTAACCTACAACAAAACTGTGGAAATCATAAGCATAACACAAAAGTTTTATGCGTGACAAAAATGTCAATCCCTTCATGGCTCCGCTTCTGTTCATCATTGGGTTGGGTTTGACACCAAATCTACTCTCGTATAATTATTAGATGGTGCATTCATCATATTTAATTCAAAGACGGTTCATGTTTTCATTTAAGTTCGTGATTAGTATTACATTAAGTTTACATACCAAAATTTTGAGGGTTGATCGATATTCACTGTTCACATACCTAAATTTTGTCTTTTAATTCAATATTGTACAAAGGTTTTATCCCTGTTGAGTCGCAAATGAGTCAACGATGTTTCTGGTTGAAGTACCCAGCCAACAGAAGGAAAATAGCACAAAAAGGTCATGGGGTTTCCAGTCTAAAGAGCTTTAGCAGCTGCATCCCTCAAGCAGGATAGCAACTTATGGCACAGGCATCCATGTTAATGATACAAACGTCATATGGACAAAAGTTTACAAATATCTTTGTCTTATCAACACGAAACTAGTGTTATTACTGTGCCCTTGCCATGGAAGTCATTCTACTTGAGTAGAGTCGGTGTTCGTCCTTGGGTTAGGTCCCTAGCGCTGAAGCGTCGTGTCCATGTTTTGGTTGGCAGAGTTCCTAGGTGGAGTCCTAAGTATCGAGGTCCTGGGGATATCTTGGGCTCCAAGTTCACCAAACCAGGTCCTGAGTACTAAGTTGAAAGAGAAGCCCCACATTTGGAGACGAAACATTGGACTTTTGTGATAAAATTTCACACTTGAGACCCATTGAGCACGATACCACCCGAAGGTATTGGGCGCATGTGATTAAGTTGGGAACAACAACAAACGCTCAAACAACCAAAAATTACAGCTACACATAAGCACACTGAAAAATCATGCCAAACATTTAAATTCAAATGTATTTGCTTTCAAGATTGCAAAATGATTTCGCGTAGAAAAAAATGGCCAAACTGAAAAGCAAACTCTTGTCTGACCAAATTGTTTTTACAGGGTAAGGTCGAATAAGGGGGAAGATATCTCTCACATTATTTATACTACTGCCCTCTCTTGACACTTTCTAAGGTAGTCTCCCCTTATTGTCCACAACCGCTCTCCCACCGATGTCATGACCGGCCGATCAACTCGGGTGGGCGCTGCACATTGGATCGCCAAAACAAAGATTTTCGTCAGAACCTCTGCATCTATAGTTTCCTTCATCAAAGGATCAACCAATTCCACCACCTTCCCTTCAATGAACTTCTTGAAGGCCTGCGAAATGTTGAAACAGGATATAATTACAGTTCGAATTTAATCTGGTTCAAAGACATTATCAAGCAAATGACACGACTAAGATTTCATTCGCAATCATTTTGTAATAATAATGCTAATCATATAATACCGCGTACTATAATTAGTGATTTTATCTCGTTTAAATTTGGCCGTAAAGTCCGTCCCACTTCAGCATTGCTATAAAGGGAAGAGACTTTGAGGAGAATGTATTGATAAACAAGAAAAATACAATATGTCAGGGGGGACATGAAGCCAAACCCAGACCATTAAAGAATTCCTAACAACAATTCAAAACCTCTTTCAGCAAAACCTATAACAAGGAAGCTTAAAAAGGTTGTGAGAATAAGCAACTGCAGCACAAGGAGGGCATGAATCCCACCAATGGACACCGGGGTGATCAACACCATAATTGGCCAAATAATCAGCAACTTGATTACCCTCTCTAAAAATATGAGAAATCTGAACCTGCATGGAGGATAGTAAAACTCGGTAGTTATGCCAACTGACCAAAAGCCTTCAAGGGATAAATGTCGAGGAAGGTGAGGATGAAGAAAGAAGATGAACAACCAGTGAGGAGTCACATTCAATTTGAAAGGATTTTTAACATCTATGCAAATAGGGTCAAAATCACATGAAATACTTGCAAGAATACAAGGATATTGTAGTATAGATGCTCATGCAAGGTCGTTTTCCTCAAGGACTATTTGGATAATTTATGTAGAAACAATTCCTAATTAAACACTTAGAATTAAAACTTGAGAAAAGAGAGTTTGAGAGTGGGTAATATTAAAAAAACGAATTTTAAACAAAAACTAAAATAATAGAAGAAAAGAGTTTTAAATATCAATTTATAAAGGCGCTAGGGTTCCACCATCATCTAGCAATCCTAAGAATTTCTACCAATTACTTACGATTTACACATGTCACTTCGAAGGTTAGGTTTTCCTAATATATATTCTCCTCGTGATGTTCAAGCAAGAACGTATATCTAACATGCAATCCATCTGTGATATTCAGATCAAATATGAACATGCAAGACTCATTAAGTTTTATGAAAACCTTTTGAAGAACCATGCAACCCCTAAGAACGTGATATTCACCTTAGATGAAATTACAATTATCAATCACAAGAAGCAATACTCAATCCTCCGGTGATATTCCGACCGAATTGCATCCAATTACTTGTCTAAACATCCTAATGGTGGCCAATCATCAAGATAATTAGATAGTTTAAAACAGTGATCAATAATTCAAAGTGTGCATGCAATCAATCATAAGCAATTAAATAAAAATTACATATTCATGCTAAGGCTCAAGGTTTCGCCCTAGAAAAAGGAATTAGTTATGCATATTCATAATTGAAATCATAGAAAGTATTATTAAAAATAAAAGGAATGAAAGCACCTTAAAGTAGAAAATCTCCAAGAACCCTAGCAAAGTTCTCTGTCTCTGAAATTGAATAATAATAAGCGTAGTGAAAAACTGTAGACGGCCAAAGCAATATATTTGCTCCGCCCTCACAAACCCTAAGACATAGGTTTCTTATTCCAACTAGGAAACTAAGAAAAATAATAAAATATCTTAGAAAATAAAACCCTAATTAAACTAGGAGAATCTGCCAAGTACTTGTCCAGCCACATTTTAGTCTCAGATCTCCTCCAAATCCGGCCCAAGATAGGTTGTTTTAAAGATCAGGACATTCCGAACACATCTCCAGAAGGCCACGAAATCATCCGAGGTCATCTTGGGCTCCAAAAACGCAATTTAAGCCCAGAATCGTCATTTTCCAGCACCGCGCATCGCTCCTTTATTTTATCGTCAGAAAATAACCGCTTGATGGAAAAATATCAATTTTTGATATGATCAAGCTAAGTGACTCACGAACGTCTTCCAACTGGAATTACTCCAAAATTCGTCCATTTGACCATGTTTTTCTCTAGAGGCAGTCGAAAGTCCTATATTAAAAATATAATTCAAAGTATCAAAATTCTTCCAAAATATTAACCAGAACACACTAAAAATAGGGTTAAATATATAATATAAAATTCACTTATCAAAATACCCCCAAACTTAGCTTTTTGCTTGTCCTCAAGCAAAATAAAACTAGAAAACAAAAAATAAAAACTAACAAACTAGACACTTAACTAAAACTCAACTAAAACAAAATTCTCACTTTCAAGTTGCAATCCATAGAAAATGTTAAAAATCAGAACATCTTTTCAAAAGTTTCAACCAATCCCACCACAGAGTCTAAGCCATTTAGAATCAATTAGAAAAGAATTTCACAAACTTCATTTGGTGTAAAGTGAACCAGCATAGTTAAAGAGACTCGACCAAAACTCTTACCTCTCATCCATTTATTCATACTTCACACACTAACTTCACATATATATATATATATATATATATATATATATATATATATTTTTTTTTTTTTTTGTCTTTTTTTTTTTTGAAGTAACAGTAGTGGTCGTGCAATGTCGGTTCCCTTAAGCTTTCTATCCAACCCATGTAGCGAGCTTTGGGTCAATGACTCCCAAACCATTAGGGCTTTAGGGCAATAGGTGTAGAACACCCCTAAGGACTTATTAACCCGAGCTGGAAAGGCTACGAAACCAACTAACTAAAATTCGTCAATTTGACCACGTTTTGCTCCAGATGAAGTCGAAAGTCCTATATTGAAAATATAATTCAAAGTATCAAAATTCTTCCAAAATATTAACCAGAACATACTAAAAATAGGGTTAAATATATAATATAAAATTCACTTATCATAATCCATAAGGAATGCCAACCTTTATCCCAAACTAAAGATACAGCATGAATAACAGCGCGTAGTTCGGCATCCAAAGAAGATGTCAAGCCTATTGAACCCGCAAAACAACCAAGAGAATTACCCGTAAAATCCCGAAAGATACCACCAAATGCAGCCACACCAAGGGAACCTTTTGCAGCACCATCAGTATTCACTTTGATCCAAGACTGAGAAGGCGGGCGCCACCACAACACCTCAATAATTTTTGGAGCCTTAGCAGGACGTCCACGAACATCAATAGAATGAAGAATGCAAAGCTCTTCCACATAATTCTTCATACAGCCGGAATTGAGAGAATCAATTTCAAGGAGTTGACATTTGATAGACCTTACAACATAATTGATAGAAACAACCTTCTCATGAAAACGAACAGCGTTGCGAGCATGCCAAATAGAATAAAAACCAACTCCAATCATACCCCACCAAAGCAGTTGCACTTGGGTACCAAAACCTTGTTGTAAAGGATAATGGAAAAAGCTAAAAATATCTTGAAATAAATATTGAACTCTGAATAATTCCAAAACAGTAGATCAAATTTGACGTGCAAAAGAGCACTCAAAGAAAATATGTGAAGCAGTTTCCATACCTTCACAACAAAGAGAGCACATAGATGCTATAACAAAACGTCTTTGCTGCAAGAGATCGTCAATTAACATCTTACCATGTAAATACTTCCACAATGTAACCGAATTACAAGGGAGAAAGCAAGATTGCCAATCCCATTGAACTGGTTGTTTATTACGCTTAAAATCATATTGACTATACTTACCCATCTGACCCCATCTGACTGTTACCCGCTCTTCAGCAGGTCTCTTAAAATCCACTGGACGACGGCCAGTCAAAATTTCTATTAGTAAGATCCCGAACGAGTAAACATCACTTTTCGTGGTGAGTTGTTTGGTTTTCATATACTCAGGGTCAAGATAACCGACAGTTCCTTTCACTTCGGTTGAAATGTGTGTTTGATGTGTCCATCGGGACAATCCTTCCAAATCCAAAATCTGCCACTTTGGCTCTCATGCTTTCTGTCACAAGAATGTTGGAGGACTTCACGTTTCCATGTATGATTTGTTTTTCTGTTGTGAGATGAATAACAGATTATGCTTCAGTCAGGTTGACAAATCGAAATCAATTTTCATCCGCATCCAGAAAGATAAAACTTATACAAAAAACTGTGATTCATGTATAAAATGAAGAGTTTTGTTACCAGCATTTAAATGAAGATAGGTAAGGGCATGCGCAACATCGATAGCAATTTCAAGTCGCTGGTTTGAACTCCAGGACTTTCCCATGCAGACCTGCCAGTGTAGCAGCATAATTATTTACGATCTCATCACTTTATAAATCTCAGAACTAGCTATTGTTGTGAAAGGATTTGAGTAAGCTTACAATCCAGATGTTCTCTAAGAGTACCGTTCGGCACATGCTCCGTAATGATAAGACGCTCATTTCCTTCATCAACATAACCTAGTAGCTTTACGATATTCCAATGATCAATTTTGGCAAGCAGTTCAGCTTCACTGCAGAATTCCGTTTGCAAATTCTCAAAGTGTTCCTATTATAAAGTTTCCATGTTACAAAAATAGCAATCAATTGATTGAATCAAGGACATGAGATAAAAACTTCCTTAAAAATCTACTCGAATGTTTGTTAGAAATATTTCAACATTATGAACTGTTCATACCTTCTTTGCACGTTTAATAGAAACCACTTGGCCATCATCTAACCGAGCCTTGTATACAGTTCCAAAACCTCCTTCACCTACTTGTTGCGATTGAGAGAAATTGCGAGTTGTTTTTTTAATCTGCTTTAAAGTGAGATGTACTGATCCAAATCTACTGAGCTTTAAAGACATTGAAAATCTAGGACTCACACGAGGCGGACTGGCAAGAAAAGAGCTCAATCCAAAAGAAGAAGCTGAATCCGCTACAGTAGTAGAGAAGGGATGAGGGCTCAATTCAGAAGAAGGCGAATCCACTGCAAAATAAAAAAGCAAAAGGCAAATAATCAGTGCCAAGTGGTGCAATTGTCTGCAGAATTGCTATATTTAATCCAAAAGTATGCAACGGAGATTCTGCGGACCAACCTGTAATTTCACTTGGAGTCTGTTCTGTACCAATCCCTTCAATTTGTTCGACACCTGCTTTTGTAGTGCTGGACAAAACCAATGTCTCCCTCGCATCACTCGTTCCCTGCATGTTTAGCACATCCGATCCAATTGTAGGCAATGAAGGTTCCAGCAATGCACACCAACCGTCAGCTTGAGTTTTATTTTGCAGCACACCACTTTCTTCAATTCTCTTGATCACTGCCTCTATATTCCTTATTGAAATAAACGTCTCCCTCACGTCTCTTGCTTCCTGCACTTTCAGTATACCTAACAATTTCTGAAGAGATTCATCCAATCCAATAATTTTGTTTCTGTATTTATAACTTTTGCAACCAGTCCACAGACCAACTTTGGAGCACTTGTGGACGAGCTCTACACCTTTCTCCATTTGTATTCTGAAATTTTGACACTCGTCTTGGCGATCCAATAGTTTGCTATATTCTAGTATCTCTTCCATTAACGGTCTTAAGGAGTCTAGCGTGGACACGAGATTTTCTATGAGAGATTTGAACACTGTAGTCTTGTCTTTCACTTCCATAACAACATCCCACTACACTGCAAATGTTGCTTGTAGAGCGGCGCCTCCCTCAAACGTAGTGACTGCCATATTTACATCACCACCAAATCAGAAAAATTGAAACTGTTACCATGTACATAAAATGGAATCCAATAAAGCAATTTTTTTTTATCTTTTCGCAAATGGTTCCTGATGTCAAACATGCTCATAAATTTAGTTCCAAAAAATTCACCTTGTTCCGAGCCATTCCCTTGAGCTTGCTCGGGCACTGTGTCGGTATTCCCTTGAGCTTCCACGACATCCCCCGCTCTCTGCTGCAGTAACTTCCGTATATCCAACAATCTTCTATTAACTTCATCAAGTTTGTCCCGGTTTTGCCTCGACAAAACCAAGACCTCCTTCACATCCCTTGCTTCCTGCATCTTCAATTTCATTAACAATCTTTTAAGCGCCCTATCCAACTCAACAATTTGTTGAGCGTAATCATCCAAGCAGCAGTAGTTCCACATGCGCAAGTTCGACAACTTTCCAACAAGCTTCACACCATCCTTCATTTGCATTTGAAGACTTTCAATTTCCTCGTTTGGGAGACCCAATTCGACGTTATGCTCTCCAATCTGTTGGATGTCTCTTGGTTCTAAAGAGTCTAGCGTGGATTTGAGATCTCCGAGAAGGGTTTTAAACGTCCCACTCTTGCTCATCGCTTGCTTGACGCCATCGTAGAGCAGCGTAAACAGTGTTCCACCAATAAACTCCAGTGCCATAGTTGTGAAACCTTGTCCAATTACAAGGTCAACAGGTCAAGCTGTTGCGCTGTGATATTTCTGGAGTGGTTTAGTTTACATGGTCTATATTTGTTGGTACGCAAGCAGATCTATTGTGCATGTGGTCCAATATGTGAATATGACGTTGAATATTCAACCATGCATCATGAGTTCCAAACTCCTTAATAATAATAAATTTAAAAAATAAAAATAAAACAAAACTAGTTATCTGTTGAAGAACCATGAAAGTTATGTTACATTAGTTTTTTCTCTCTGATGAAAGTATTTGTGTTGAGAATAAATCTCATATTGATTAGAGGTGTGTTGAGAATGAATCTCACATTGATTAGATGAGACATTGCATGTGCTTATAAGAGTGTTGACCCTAGAAATTACAAAGCCTACGTGGCGCGCAGGCCGAATATATTCTAAGCTAACTACGTCCTTCGGTGATTGCGGGGCGTGCCAACTCGTCGGCCGAGGCTCGGCCGAGGAGTAAATTTGATGATGCTGCGTTGGGTCGCGCTACTGACTTCCGCGTCTTGCGATTGCGGCCGAGAAAGGAACGCGTCTCGGCCTCTTGGGTTCTCGAGCCTGAAGACAAGGCTGCTATTTCTTACAAAGTTCACGAACCGAATTCGGCTTGCAATGTGCCGAATGTAATAACTGTAACACCTCACCTCGCCGAGAAGGCTAATGAGATGACCTCGACCAACAAGGATTCGAAAACCCTTCTCGACCGAGACTTGGATAGGCAATCGACCGTTCTCGCCGCAGTGCTGTTGATGCCAACGGAAGATACTGCGAGACCGACCGACTCTACGGTGACAGAGCTATCTATGCCGACTTAAGATATCACCGGTTGCTTCCACAGTGCTGTTGATGCCAACGGAAGATGTGTCAGCGAAAAAGGAAAAGAAAAAGATCTCAAGTTGTGAGAGTTTGCGCAGGGCAATTGTTGTGTTGATTTGCAGGGGCTCTTTCCGATGCCACTACCTCTGTATTTATAGGAGCAAATGTTGTGTGACGCGGCCAAATAATTTTGTAGAGTCCAAGTGTAACTCTATTTTGTGGAATTGACCTTGATCCCGTATCAAATATGACGCGCATATCCTTCAGATAAACCCTGATCCCGTATCAAATACGCCGCACATATTGTTCAGATAAATAAAGCCTACCTAGGCTTTATCACATCTCACTAGAGATCTAAACCACCTAGGCTTCTTATTAAAAAACATGAGAAACCTTTAAACCCATATTGCCATGCAAAACCATCATCTCCATTGTCGCATGCCACGTGCACAAAACCAATCCCAAAAAACCATGCATTAGGATAGAATCTCCATATTGCACAATTCTTTTGCAAATTACACGTTTTGGCATGTTTGGATTTATCCCTTATCACTTCATTATCTTTACATCCCATGCATGCATGTCCAGCAAAACAAACCAACCTGATTCAAAGCTCACTTCCCCATCACAACTCTACTTGCCTCCATCCCATTTATTTTGCATAAAAACCGAGATAGCTTATTAAAAAAATAATTATTACGATTAAAAATCATAATATTATCTCTTAACAATAATATCTAAACTTTCTTATCCAACAGTTGAGAACCATGCTTACTCAACGGCTTCGATTGCTTAGGCCGATGTGTAAAATCGGGTCCAAACAAAGAGGTTGGGCTACTCCCTATATTGTCAATTGGTTTTATGGTGGAATACCAACTTTCTTCACTGTACCATAGTAGGTTGTCCCACGTGTGAAGTTCAATAGCCACACAGCCACAAGTGCTTCTCATCACCCAAGTTGTGTTGTCCACGTGTTGATCTTGAAAATTTATCACACATAAAAAGGTTTGTTGAGAATGAATCTCACATTGATAAGAGGAGATCTTGCTTGTACTTATAAGAAATTGAATTACATTCCTATTTTCAATTAATTTTTTGACGAAACAGTTTGTTTCTTTAATTTGACTAAATATATAGTTATAATATTCAGTCGAGAATTTTTGGCCGGAAATTTCTCCTCTTTGAATGTTGAATAATTAACCCACTCACCAACTCCAAGCGCAAGACCCAAACTCAAATATTTGGATTAACAACCCAAAAAATGCAATCCAATGGTGACGCCTAAACCCTAAAATTTGGTTTCGAGCCCAAAATAAAATCCGAATTTTTGTTTCTATTTGGCTGACCCAAATTTTGGGGGCCCCACCTTATACAAAAGCGGACAGAGGAATTTGGTAGTGGTCGACAACTAGGCCCCATTTGATAAGGGACTCCAGTTGTCCAATGTTAACATATGGACTAAACGGAGCTGTCCAAACTCCAAAGATAACATTTGGACTAGGGAGCCGTTCGATTTTTGGACCGTTCGTGATCGACGGTCTAAATTACAATGCCTCTTTTGGTAATCGTTTGATTTTGATCTAACGGTCTGTATTTGTGTTTTTTCAAATTCAACAGTAAATAAAAATAAAAAATTCAACAGCTGAAATTTGAATCTAATGATCAAAATAATATAATAATATATATTTTTTAAACGTATCCACTTTAAAAAAATTCTTACCGAAGAAAAAATTAGGGTTAAAATCATTTCACAACAGTTAATACAGTTCGGGTACTAAAGTTTAAGTCTTACTGGTCGGGTGACATTCGATTCACAAACCTTAAATTCTGTGACCTAAATATTTAGGTTTGGATCTAAGGCTACCCAGCCAACATAAAGAAAATAGCACAAAAGGTCTTGGGGTTCCCGTGCTGAGGTACTTTACCAGCTGCAGCCTTTGAGCGGGAAAACAACCTATGGCACGGGTATTTATATCAATGACACAAACATTATATGACAAAAACATGGTGTTCTGATCTATCAGTTCCACATTGCGGCGCCTGAAATATATTGGTAGCTCCACATCTTATGCTAATTATTTATCAATCCATCTAGCTTGAAATAATCCTTATTGCAGTTTTCTTACTAATTGCTTGTAATATCTACGCTGCTTGCAGAGATCTCCTATAGTGGGTATATTGACGAGGTACGACTTCATGCCAGAACATATATTGAGCTTACACCCTATGTTGGTAAGGAGCAGGTGGAAAAGATTAAGATTCCGGCTGCAACCTCCGTCTAAACTCTTTTAGGGCTTTTTCAGCTAGCGTTGCAGTTCCCACCGAAGAGTAAGGTCTTGTAAATAATCTTCACTCGATGGTATGAAATCACGACAAGTCCGGTATCTCATTATTTTTCGACTTCTTCATGGACTCCAGAGTAAAGGGCAGTAGCTTACATTGTCGGAATATAGATAGAGTTTAGTTAGATACCATGATAAACCAGGAAAGGTGGTATTTTTTCTCTCTGATGAAAGTATTTTTTCGCTGTGTAAAATGCTATATATACTTTAGTTTTTTAGTCCTTCAATTAAGATGGTCTCCTAGCTCTTAACAGTTTAACTTCATGTTAACTTTCCAAACTAAATGGTTGATCCCGCACTCGATACTAAAAAAAAAAAATTACAGCTACACAGCCCCGGTACTTAAAATCATGTGAAAAATCGCAATAAAATGGAAAAAAGCGGAACTAGGTCTGAATTTGCCTCGATTGTTATACACGATTTGGTAGTCACCATTTAAATGTAAATGCGTTTGGTTTTTTGGCTGCACGCAATGCGTAGTAGTTTTTCAGTGTGACGAACAAAGATATTGAGAAAAGTACACATTCAACATACGTTCGAGGGTGAAAAGGATGTTGACAAAATGGCCAAAATGAATAGCAAACTAGTGTCTGCGAGTCTCTATCAAATTCAATTTTACATGGTAAGTTGAATGCAGCACGAGGTATATACTACACTGAGTTCATGTTCGGCCGATCAGCTCCGATGGGGGCAGCGCATTGGAGGGCCAAATCAAAAAATTTCACGAGTAGTTCTGCCTCTACAACTTCCTTGATTGAAGGATCAATCAATTCCATCACCTTTCCTTCATTAAACTTCTTGAATACCCGTGGAATGGCAAAACCGGACACCAATAATGTTTATCATACGCATTTTAATACCAAAGCAATATAATTATTGATTTATCTCGTTGAAGTTGTAGTATCACGTCTCAATATATCTTAGTGGTGCAGCTTACCCATCTGAGTGTCACCCGCTATTCAACAGATCCATTCGACTCCATTGGACGACGGCCAGTCAAAATTTCTATTAGTAAGATCCCGAACGAGTAAGCATCACTTTTGGTGGTGAGTTGATACGCTTCCATGTTAAACAAATAGCAATCATTTAATAGCCATGAGATGATCATCTTAGGGTGGTCTTTTTGTCGACGGATGCTCCTATTACACTCGTACTCTGAAGGATGAGAACTAACTATATAGCATCTACATCAAGACATGAGAATAAAAATTTCCTTAAAAATCCACTCGAACCATAACATATAATGCTATGCAGAAATCCTACTATGTAAGCCTACTTCAATTTGAAATTTGAACCACGTCACACGCATACAACTTTAGTGGCGGAACTAAGATTTTAACTTAGAAATGGCCCAAAAGTCTCAATTCGAAACGTTCTTCTCATCTTACAAAAATTACTCTGCAATGTGGTGAGCATCTGACCACCATTGTTTGGGAATGGTATTGTGTCATCCACGTCATCCTCTTTCTTAAACCTAAACTCCAAGCGTCTATGACTTTCTTCCTCTCTCCTTCTACACTAGAGTCCTCAAAACTCACAATCAATGGATTATTTGAACTTTATAGGAGCTACCACCCTCAAATCAACTTCGATGAAAGAAATTAAGTAAAAAAATATCAGATTGGGGCTCTTAACCTACAACAAAACTGTGGAAATCATAAGCATAACACAAAAGTTTTCTGCGTGACAAAAATGTCAATCCCTTCATGGCTCCGCCTCTGTCCATCATTGGGTTGGGCCTGACACCAAATCTGGTCTCGTATAATTATTAGATGGTGCATTCATCATATTTAATTCAAAGACAGTTCATGTTTTCATTTAAGTTCGTGATTAGTATTACATTAAGTTTACATATCAAAGTTGAAAGAGAAGCCCCACATTTGGAGACAAAACATTGGACTTTAGTGATAAAATTTCACACTTGAGACCCATTGAGCATGATACCACCTGAGGGTATTGGGCGCAGGTGATTAAGTTGGGAACAACAACAAACACTCAAACAACTAAAAATTACAGCTACACATAAGCACACTGGAAAATCATGCCAAACATTTAAATACAAATGTGTTTGCTTTCAAGGTTGCAAAATGATTTCGCGTAAAAAAAATGGCCAAACTGAAAAGCAAACTCTTGTCTTGTGACCAAATTTTTTTTACAGGGTAAGGTCCAATAAGGGGGAAGATGTCTCTCACATTATTTATACTACTGCCCTCTCTTGACACTTTCTAAGGTAGTCCCCCCTTATTGTCCACAACCGCTCTCCCACCGATGTCATGACCGGCCGATCAACTCGGGTGGGGGCTGCACAGTGGAACGCCAAATGGAAGATTTTCATCAGAACCTCTGCGTCTATAGTTTCCTTTATCAAAGGATCAACCAATTCCGCCACCTTCCCTTCATTCAACTTCTTGGAGGCCTGCGAAATGTTGAAACTGGATATAATTGTTACAGTTCGAATTTAATCTGGTTCAAAGACATTACCGAGCAAATGACACAACCAAGAGCTCATTCGCAATCATTTTGTAACAATAATGCTAATCATATATAATACCGCGTATTATAATTATTGATTTTATCTCGTTGAATATCGACTATACTTACCCATCTGAGTGTTACCCGCTCCTCAGCAGGTCTCTTCAACTCCACTGGACGACGGCCAGTCAAAATTTCTATTAGTAAGATCCCGAACGAGTAAACATCACTTTTCGGGGTGAGTTGATAGGTTTTCATATACTCAGGGTCAAGATAACCGACAGTTCCTTTCACTTTGGTTGAAATGTGTTCTTGATCTGTGTCCACCGGGCCAAGCGTTGCAAATCCAAAATCTGCCACTTTGGCTCTCATGCTTTCTGTGAGAAGAATGATGGAGGACTTCACGTCTCGATGGATGATTTGTTTTTCTGTTGTGAGACGAATAACGGATTAGGCATCAACCAGGTTGACAAATCGAAATCAATTTTCATCCGCATCCAAAAAGATAAAACTTAAACAGAAAACTATGATACATGTATTAAATGAAGAGTTTTGTTACCAGCATACGTGTGAAGATAGGTAAGGGCATGAGCAACATCGATAGCTAGCAATTTCAAGTCGCTGGTTGAACTCTAGGATTTTCCCATGCAGACCTGCCATTGTAGTAGCATAATTATTTACGATCTCATCACTTTATAAATCTCAGAACTAGCTATTGTTGTGAAAGGATTTGAGTAAGCTTACAATCCAGATGTTCTCTAAGAGTACCGTTCGGCACATACTCCGTAATGATAAGACGCTCATTTCCTTCATCAACATAACCTAGTAGCTTTACGAGATTCCAATGATCAATTTTGGCCAGCAGTTCAACTTCACTGCTGAATTCCGTTTGCAAAGTCTCATAGTGTTCCTATTATAAAGTTTCCATGTTACAAAAATAGCAATCAATATCAAGGACATGAGATATAAACTTCCTTAAAAATTCGCTCGAATGTTTGATAGAAATATTTCAACATTATGAACTGTTCATACCTTCTTTGCACGTTTAATAGAAACCATTTCGCCATCATCTAACCGAGCCTTGTATACAGTTCCAAAAATTCCTTCACCTACTTGTTGCGATTGAGAGAAATTGCGAGTTGCTTTTTTAATCTGCTTTAAAGTGAGATGTACTGATCCAAATCTATTGAGCTTTGAAGACATTGAAAATCTAGGACTCACACGAGGCGGACTGGCAGGAAAAGAGCTCAATCCAAAAGAAGAAGCTGAATCCGCTACAGTAGTAGAGAAAGGATGAGAGCTCAATTCAGAAGAAGGCGAATCCACTGCAAAATAAAAAAGCAAAAGGCGAATAATCAGTGCCAAGTGGCAACAGAACTACAATTGTCTGCAGAATTGCTATATCTAATCCAAAAGTATGCAATGGAGATTCTGCGGACCAACCTGTAATTTCACTTGGAGTCTGTTCTGTACCAATCCCTTCAATTTGTTCGACACCTGCTTTTGTAGTGCTAGACAAAACCAATGTCTCCCTCGCATCACTCGTTCCCTGCATGTTTAGTACATCCGATCCAATTGTAAGCAATGAAGGTTCCGGCAATGCACACCAACCGTCAGCTTGAGTTTGATTCTGCAGCACACCACTTTCTTCAATTCTCTTGATCACTGCCTCTATATTCCTTATCGAAATAAACGTCTCCCTCACGTCTCTTGCTACCTGCACTTTCAGTATACCTAACAATTTCTGTGTTGAAATGGTACCAGGCCATGATCGATTTTGAGTTAAATTTATAAAGGTTTTAACTTTCTGGGAGAAAAAACTGAGATTCAAATGAATCGGGAAGAATGCAGAGAGGCAAGAGAGAGTAAAGTATTTCTTAGTATTCTTTGACAAAAAACCCTAGCATATAGAGGCTTGGAGATGGGTGATTTCAGGAATCAATCTCAGCCCTCTAGTGCATCAGACGTTGGGATCCTTCCACTTGGAATGGATCCAGCAACACAGTACGATAGGGATAAGAACAAAACACAGCTGTTCATCTTTCCTAAAACAGAGGCTAAACTAGCCGTTGCACAAATTTAAACTTAACGGCTACTACTTAATAAGGAAAGACTCTTCATCTTCATCTTCTTCATCATCTGCAGGATTCTAAAACATCTGCAGGTTGAATTCAAATTAGTGAGAAGCTTAATTCTCAACAGCCTCTCCTAAGCTGCTCACTGATTTCACTCCAAGTTTGAGTCTTAAGTAGTTGAATCTCTCTCTAGGCAATGCCTTTGTAAAAATGTCTGCAAGTTGTTCTTCACTTCTGCAGAACTTCACATTAATCACACCTTCTTGTAGTGCTTCCCTTATAAAATGAAACTTCCTATTTATGTGTCTGGTTTTCTGGTGAAAGACAGGATTTTTCACCATGGAGATTGCAGACATGTTGTCACAGAATAAGGGTGTTGCATCAGCTTGCATTTCTCCAAAATCGTCGAGTACAAATCTTAACCAAATAGCCTGGGCCGTGGCTTCTGCTGCTGAGACATACTCGGCCTCTGCAGTTGATAAAGCAACTGTATTTTGCTTCACAGACGCCCAAGAGAAAACCCCACTACCAAAGCTAAAGGCATATCCTGAGGTGCTCCTGCAATCATCCTCACTCCCTGCCCAGTCTGCATCACAGAATCCTACAAGGATTGCATCACTATCTTTTGCATACTCAATTCCATAGCTCAGCGTACCTTGCACATATCTCAGAACCCTCCTTGCAACTCCAAAATGTTTCTTTGTAGGACCATTCATGAACCTTGACAACAAACTAGCAGCATACATCAAATCTGGTCTAGTTGCTGTCAAATACAGAAGGCTGCCCACAATTTTCCTGTACATGGTTTCATCTGCCAATTCACTTCCATCTACCTTCTTGAGCTTCTCACCAGTAGGTAGAGGAATGGAGACAGGTTTGCAGTCTTCAAGACCAAACCTCACAAGTAATGATTTTGCATACTTGCTTTGATGAATAAATACACCATTTTCAGTTTGTAGGATTCCCATTCCTAGAAAATGATGGAGTAAGCCTAAGTCCGACATCTCATACTTCTGCATCATCTCCATTTTGAACTCACTGAGTAGTGTTTTGCTGCTTCCAGTATACACAATGTCATCAACATATATTGAGACAATAAGTATACCACCTTCTTCATCGGACTTGGTGTACAAAGTAGCTTCACTTGTGCTTCTGATGAAATTGCAGCTGGTGAGATATGCATCAATCTCACTATACCAGGCTCTAGGTGCCTGTTTTAAACCATACAGGGCCTTCCTTAATTTGTAGACCTTATGACAAGCATTTTTAACTTCAAAACCTTCAGGTTGTTCAATGTATACCTCTTCTTCAAGTATGCCATTTAAAAACGCAGATTTCACATCTAGTTGGAATAGTTTCCACCCTTTTTGTGCAGCCAAAGCTATAAGGGTCCTAATTGTATCCAACCTTGCCACTGGTGCAAAGGTCTCATTGTAATCAATTCCGGGCTTTTGTGCATACCCTTTTGCCACCAGTCTAGCCTTGTGCTTCTGAACTGTTCCATCTAGATTTAATTTAGTTTTGAACACCCATCTCACCCCAATAACAGGCTTATCCGTGGGTCTATCAACTAGCTGCCAAGTGTCATTCTTTTCAATCATATCGATTTCTGCATTCATAGCTTCTTGCCATGCTTGATCCTGTGCTGCTTCTTGATAATCTTCTGGTTCAACAAAACTCATGTGACATCTAGCATATATCTCTTCTAGACTCCTTAATTTTACAGGTGTTGAACTAGGAGTTGAGTTTTGACTCAGTGATTCACTTCCGCTAGTTGATGCACTGGTTGGGCTCGAACTTGGTTGAGAACTTTGAGCAGTCTCAACCTGAGTCTCATTTGGACTTTCCTGCACATCACCACCATGTGCTTGATTCTCAAAGACTAGGGACATCACAGATGTTTCAACTTGCCTGTATTCCCAACTCCAACACTGATCCTCATTGAATACAACACTCCTGGAGAGGATTATTTTCTTGGACTGCAGGTCATAAACTCTATACCCTTTTTCGCAGCTTCCATACCCCATAAAGATACCTTTTCTTGCCTTTTCATCAAACTTTTTTCTTAGCTGTGAAGGTATGTGTGTATAGCATATGCATCCGAACATTCTCAAATGTTTTATGCCAGGTTTTCTACCTGGGAAGGCTTCAAATGGAGTCTTGCCCTTCACTGAGGTTGTGGGACATCTATTCTGCAAGTATACTGCAGTTCCAACTGCTTCAGCCCAAAAAACTACAGGGATATTCTTCTCGGCCATCATTGACCTTGCCATTTCACCAATGGTTCTATTCCTTCTTTCAGCAACTCCATTTTGCTGAGGGGAATATGCAACTGTTAATTGCCTCTCCATTCCAGTGTTAGAACAGAAATCTAAGAATTCATGAGATGTATATTCACCTCCCCTGTCACTTCGCAGCTTCTTAATCTTGAAACCACTTTGTAGCTCCACAAAGGCTTTAAATTTTTTAAATACATTGAACACATCAGATTTGTTTCTAAGAAAGTACACCCAGCACATTCTTGAATAGTCATCGATGAATGTGATGAAGTACCTGTTCCCACCAATGGATTCATTTTGCATTGGTCCACAGACATCAGTATGCACCAATTCTAGTGGATGGCTTGCTCTCCATGCTTTCTCCTTATCAAATGGTTCTCTGTGCATTTTTCCAGCAATACAACTCTCACAGATTTCATTCATTTCTGATAGCTCGGGTAAACCAAGTACCATTCCCTCTCTTTGCAATTTTTTTAGGTTGTCAAAACTCAAGTGACCCAGCCTTTTATGCCAGATCCATGACCCTTCTTCAATTGAAGCTCTTTTAGCTACTGGATTTATAGATTCCAAGGACAATGGAAAGCACCTATTTCCAGCCATAGTTACCTTGGCTACCACATTTTCAAGATTGCTGTCATCAAAGATTATAGCCATATTACCACCAAACAGGACATAGTAACCGTGTTCCATCATTTGACCAACACTCAAGAGATTTTCATCTAATCCTGGAACTAACAGAACTTCATTAATGTATCTCTTCCCATGCTTTGTATCTACTACAAGTGTTCCCTTGCCTGTAGCTTGAACCAGATCACCAGTCCCCATTTTAACTTTGCAGGTAATTGATCTGTCAAGATTTAGTAGCAAAGACTCTTGAGAAGTCATGTGGTTGCTGCAGGCACTATCAACAAACCACACGGATCTGTCCTGAGATGTTGATGCTGCGTGACAGGCATAGAACATTGTGCCATTGGTCACACCTTCCTCTTTTGCATAGTTAGCAACCTGTTTGTCATTGTTACAATCCTTTGCAGTGTGTCCAAATCTGCCACACTTGCCACATTTTGGTTTTCCCTTATACCTACAAATGCCAAAATGATATTTATCACAAGTTTGACATTGTGGTTTCATGGCACCTTGACTACTGCTTCCTTGTTTGCTTTGGAAAGTGCTTCTATTTCCCCAATTTCCACCATTTTGATTGTTCCAACTAGAGTTACCATTGCCATTCCAGTTGCTGCTTTGTGACCAATTTCTTCCTTTCTTGTTTTGTTGCCATTTATGGTTCTGTTTACTCTGTGCACCTTTATAACTTCCACTAGTACTACCATGAACACTACCTCCAATCTTTAGACTACTAAATGCCCTCTCAATACCAATAACCTTGTCCCTTTCATCATGCAGGTCTTCCCTTTTATCATAGACTTTAACCGAGGCCAAGACTTCCTCAACCCTTATAACATCCAGATCTCTTGTCTCTTCTATTATAGACACTATGGATTTGTATCTTCTATTTAAGCTCATTAATAGCTTCTGCACAATCCTTTTCTCAGGCACATCCTCACCTAGTGATTTCAGATTATTCACTATCTCAAAAAACCTAGCCAAGTAGTCATCTAAGGGTTCACCATCATGCATTCTCAGATATTCAAACTCAGCTCTAATGGCTTGAAGTTTAACAGCTCTTACCTTTTTGTCTCCTCTGAACTCTCTTCTCAGAATTTCCCAAGCTCCTTTAGCAGTTTTCTCATTTCTGATGCGAGGGAAGAGCTCATCAGTTATGGCTCCCTGAATGAGGCTTAACGCCTTGGCGTTTTTTATTCTGTCTTCTTTGGAGATAGTGGGTGCTTCTACTGGAGTGTGCTCAGCCTCACTTCCTTCATCTACAGAACCTTCTTCCTCCTCGGGAGTCTGCTGCGGCTGTATTCCGAGTTCTATCACATCCCATAGATCATGTGCTATGAGGATTGTTTCCATTTTGACAGCCCAAAAATCGTAGTTTGCACCATCAAACTGTGGAGTTCGTAAATCTCCACCGGAAGAACTCGATCCCACCATTTCTTAGTGAGTATCAGTGAATCATCCAACAAAGGAACCACCTTTAAGATTTTCTGGGTTTCCTTCGGAGCTAGATCTCACTCACAGTATCACGCCCTTCTTCGGAATCAGACCTAGAGCTCTGATACCATGTTGAAATGGTACCAGGCCATGATCGATTTTGAGTTAAATTTATAAAGGTTTTAACTTTCTGGGAGAAAAAACTGAGATTCAAATGAATCGGGAAGAATGCAGAGAGGCAAGAGAGAGTAAAGTATTTCTTAGTATTCTTTGACAAAAAACCCTAGCATATAGAGGCTTGGAGATGGGTGATTTCAGGAATCAATCTCAGCCCTCTAGTGCATCAGACGTTGGGATCCTTCCACTTGGAATGGATCCAGCAACACAGTACGATAGGGATAAGAACAAAACATAGCTGTTCATCTTTCCTAAAACAGAGGCTAAACTAGCCGTTGCACAAATTTAAACTTAACGGCTACTACTTAATAAGGAAAGACTCTTCATCTTCATCTTCTTCATCATCTGCAGGATTCTAAAACATCTGCAGGTTGAATTCAAATTAGTGAGAAGCTTAATTCTCAACATTCTGAAGAGATTCATCCAATCCAATAATTTTGTTGCTGTATTTATAACTTTTGCAACCAGTCCACAAACCAACTTTGGGGCACTTGTGGACGAGCTCTACACCCTTCTCCATTTGTATTCTGAAGTTTTTACACTCGTCTTGGCGATCCAATAGTTTGCTATATTCTAGTATCTCTTCCATTAACGGTCTTAAGGAGTCTAGCGTGGACATGAGATTTTCCATGAGAGGTTTGAACACTGTATTCTTGTCCTTCACTTCCATAACAACATCGCACAACACTGCAAATGTTGCTTGTAGAGCAGCCCCTGCCATATTTACATCACCACCAAATCAGAAAAATTGAAACTGTTACCATGTACATAAAATGGAATCCAATAAAGCAAGTTTTTTTATTTTTCTTTTCGTAAATGGTTCCTGATGTCAAACATGCTCATAAATTTAGTTCCAGAAAATTCACCTTGTTCCGAGCCATTCCCTTGAGCTTGCTCGGGCACTGTCTCGGTCTTACTTATGGAATCCAAGTCTTCCACGACATACTCCGCTCTCTGCTGCAGTAACTTCCGTATATCCAACAAGCTTCACACCATCCTCCATTTGCATTTGAAGACTTTCAATTTCCTCGTTTGGGAGACCCAATTCGACGTTATGCTCTCCAATCTGTTGGATGTCTCTTGGTTCTAAAGAGT
Organism: Malus sylvestris; assembly: GCF_916048215.2. Classification (NCBI taxonomy): domain Eukaryota; kingdom Viridiplantae; phylum Streptophyta; class Magnoliopsida; order Rosales; family Rosaceae; genus Malus; species Malus sylvestris. The sequence continues at coordinate 1,692,398 of NC_062261.1, forward strand.
CTAGCGTGGATTTGAGGTCTCCGAGAAGGGTTTTAAACGTCCCACTCTTGCTCATCGCATGCTTGACGCCATCGTAGAGCAGCGTAAACAGTGTTCCACCAATAAACTCCAGTGCCATAATTGTGAAACATCAAATTCAACTTTACATGGTAAGAGTAAGATTTCTCTCACACTGTACTTCTTGATACCAATAATGTCAATCATGCTCGCATTTTAATAAACTTTGGTAGTGGCCAACAATTAGGCCCCATTTGACAAGGAACCCTAGCTGTCCAGCAGTGAGAGTGACATTTGAACAAAAGGGAGTCGTTTTTCTGGTCTATTGGTGATCACCCGTCTAGATTACAATGCCTTTGTTTTGTTTGTAAACTTTTGATTATGATCTAACACTCCTTTTTTTTTTTTTTTTTTCAAATTCTATAGTAAAAAACTGAAATTTAAATCTAACAGTCAAAATAATAAGAGAAATTTTAAAAAACAAATCCACTTTTAAAAAATAATTTCAAACTCTATATATACTCATTCATTTAGGATCGGTATTAAGTTACAAAAGAAATTATTACCGAGAAAAAAAAAAGAGTTAAAAGAGTTCAAACCATTCCATAACAATTAATACATTTTAGGCCATGAAATTTAGATCTTGAGGGTTGATCGAAACATTCACCATTCACATACCTAAATTTTGTCTTTTAATTCAGTATTGTACAAAGGTTTTATCCCTGCCGAGCCGCTCAACGATGTTTCTGGTTGAAGTACCCAGCCAACAGAAGGAATATAGCACAAAAGGGTCATGGGGTTTCCGGTCTGAAGAGCTTTAGCGGCTGCAGCCCTCGAGCAGGACAGCAACTTATGGCACAGGCATCCGTGTTAATGATACAAACGTCATATGTACAAAAGTTTACAGATATCTTTGTATTATCAGCACGAAACCACACAATAATAGTGTTATTACTGTGCCCTTGCCTTGACACTTCTAAGGTAGTCCGCCCTTATTGTCCACAACTGCTCTCCCACCGATTTCATGTCCGGTCTATCAACTCGGATGGGGGCTGCACATTGGATCGCCAGATCAAAGATTTTCATCAGAACCTCTGCATCTATAGTTTCCTCCATAAAAGGATCAGCCAATTCCACCACCTTCCCTTCATTCAACTTCTTGAAGGCCTGCGAAATGTTGAAACCGGATATAATTACAGTTCGAATTTAATCTGGTTCAAAGACATTATCGAGCAAATGACACAACTAAGAGCTCATTCGCAATCATTTTGTAACAATAATGCTAATCATGTAATACCGCATATTATAATTAGTGATTTTATCTCGTTGAATATTGACTATACTTACCCATCTGAGTGTTACCCGCTCTTCAACAGGTCTCTTCAACTCCACTGGACGACGGCCAGTCAAAATTTCTATTAGTAAGATCCCGAACGAGTAAACATCACTTTTCGGGGTGAGTTGATAGGTTTTCATATACTCAGGGTCAAGATAACCGACAGTTCCTTTCACTTTGGTTGAAATGTGTGTTTGATCTGTGTCCACCGGGCCAAGCCTTGCAAATCCAAAATCTGCCACTTTGGCTCTCATGCTTTCTGTGAGAAGAATGTTGGAGGACTTCACATCTCGATGGATGATTTGTTTTTCTGTTGTGAGATGAATAACGGATTAGGCATCAACCAGGTTGACAAATCGAAATCAATTTTCATCCGCATCCAGAAAGATATAACTTAAATAGAAAACTGTGATGCATGTATTAAATGAAGAGTTTTGTTACCAGAATATGTGTGAAGATAGGTAAGGGCATGAGCAACATCGATAGCAATTTCAAGTCGCTGGTTGAACTCTAGGATTTTCCCATGCAGACCTGCCAGTGTAGCAGCATAATTATTTACGATCTCATCACTTTATAAATCAGAACTAGCTATTGTTATGAAAGGATTTAAGTAAGCTTACAATCCAGATGTTCTCTAAGAGTACCATTCGCCACATACTCTGTAATGATAAGACGCTCATTTCCTTCATCAACATAACCTAGTAGCTTTACAAGATTCCTATGATCAATTTTGGCAAGCAGTTCAACTTCACTGCCGAATTCAGTTTGCAAATTCTCAAAGTGTTCCTATTACAAAGTTTCCATGTCACACAAAGTAGCAATCAATTGATTGAATCACGGACATGAGATAAAAACTTCCTTAAAAATCTACTCAAATGTTCGATAGAAATATTTCAACGTTATGAACTGTTCATACCTTCTTTGCACGTTTAATAGAAACCACTTGGCCATCATCTAACCGAGCCTTGTACACAGTTCCAAAACCTCCTTCACCTACTTGTTGCGATTGAGAGAAGTTGCGAGTTACTTTTGCAATCTGATTCAAACTGAGATGTACTGATCCAATTTTACCGGGCTTTGGAGACATTGAAAATCTAGGACTAGGTGGCACACGATGTGGACTAGGGGGCACATGATGTGGACTAGGGGGCACACGATGCGGACTGGCCAGGATCTTTTCAGGATCTGAAGAACTCACCTCAAAAGAAAAACCTGAATCCACTGCAAAAGGATAATCAATTTAGCTTAAATAACAAAATACGAAAGAAAGAAAAGTCATAGTGTGGAAACCGATAGAAGGTAGGTAAACCAATAGAAATGCAATTTGTTTGCCGAATAGTCGACAGAAGGGTTGATGCAAGACACTCACTTGAATTTGGCTCCCTTGCAAGAACTCCGTGCACGCTATCTCTCCTTTTCTTAAAAAAGCAAGGACATAGAAAAGCACAACACGTGAGAAACATTCCACTTGCTGCTATTCCAACCCTTTTCGTTGTAGACATAGAAGCAAAATCATTTTTTTCCTCTCTGTTGTCGAAAGTGGATTTATCCTTTGACTCCTTCTGCAGAAGTTTCCTCCCGGTCCTCAAGGTAAAATCAACTGCAAAAGCAGCAATACTTAATTAAATTAAACTCCAAAAAGCATCATTTAAACAAGAAACCGAGCAACATATCATATTAATGCATACCTAGTGAAGGGTCTGATAGACAATGGTAACTTCCAAGGTTGCCTTCTAAAATGCAACCATTTGCATAGTATGTCCGAAGAGCTGTGCAGAATATAGTTTTCTCTACTGAATTCCCGTTTATGTAAAACAATTCATGACCATGAGAGCTTGAATAGGCAATGTGATCACTACAATCCTTTGACTGTATGACAAACTCGGATGCAAAGATTGCTGGCAATTGCAGCAACAGACTTAACACTGCGATGCCCATTCTAAACGGGATAATCTGCCCAACTCCCATTTAGGAGTTACAAGATGATGAAACCTCTCTGTTTGTTCTGTTCTTCAAATCACCACCAAGAAAAGCCGAAAGATGATAATATGCACAAAATCACAGACCTTTTGGATCCTCAACACACCTTGAGTAGTTCAACCAACCAATACAGAAATTCCATAGCCGATTAATTTTAGCGTTTGGACAGCACTTTCGAATTCAACAAAGTTTACAAAACCCAGTTACAGAGAGATCCCCAAAAACAAGACTGATCAAAGTTACTGACAGTTTTCGTTTCCGCCAGTATTGTTACTGGTAGTTTGGGACTTCAGATTGCTCCAAATAAGCCAGTTTACAGTGACTGAAATGAGTAATTTGAGCCTCTATTCGTTACAGACTGGTTGAAATCCTCAACAGACAAAATGGATGAAATTTGAGTTACATATATTCACATAGTTCCCCATTAGAGAATTCGATTTCTTGATGTGTCCACGAATTCACCCAAAGCCTTTAATACTCAACTCGCAACAGGAAATTGGATAAGTATGTGATTTGAACCCAACACCTCAAACCACCAAAAGTCCCAAACTTTCACTGAATCACTTGAAACCCAATTAAGAAACTACAAACTCATATGAAAATCCACCCAACTCAAAAACCTAACACTGAGAATCTCTACAGAAATCCCAGCTGGTATACTATCCCAAGACCTCAAATAAACAAAAGTTCCAAACATTCACTGAATTACTTGAAACCCAATTCACAAAAACCACAAACCCATTTGAAAATCCACTCAACTCAAAACCCTAACATTTAGAAGCTCTACAGAAATCCCAGCTGGTATACTATCCCAAAAACCAAACCCAAGACCTCAAACCACCAAAAGTTCCAAACTTTCACTGAATTGCTTGAAACCCAAATCATAAAATCCACAAACTTGTACAAAAATCCAGTCAAACTCCAAAACCCAACATCTAAAAATTCTCTACACAAACCAGTACTATGAACCTATAAGTGGCTTAGCTGATTAGAAAAAAAAGCAGAAAAAAAAAGCACCTGAATTTACTCTCGGATGCGGCTGAAGAGGCTGGAAATGTCAAAAACCCAAAACTGCTGCTTTGTTACAATTGATTGAAATTTGCAGGGAGAAAAAAGAAAAGAAGAAAAAGAAAAGGACCTGCCTTTGACGTTGCTGTTGGTGTTGGTGGTAGGAAGGAGGGGAGAGGGAGAAGGTGGTGGATTCTTACTGTGATGTAATTCGCCAGAGCCGTCCGTCTGTGATGCATTAAATTAAGTGATTCTTGTAAACTAGTCTAATAAATTTTAACCTCAAGATGTGGACAATGTTGCTGGTTGACCGTTGGGAAAATGCATTTACATTGTAAGTATCATCCTGCCCGCTGAACGGCTTTTTGGTCATTTCGTGTCAGTATATTATAATTTTCTTTTGGAGAAAAATATAAGCAAAACTAATGAAAAATGCTTAAAAACTTTGAGTTTTAACGATAAGGACAAAATAAATGGTAAAGTAAATAGTACCAGAATTGATTTTTTTGTGTAAAAATGTGGTTTTTCGTTAAAATAAACAGTACCGAGAGCTTTTCATTAAAATTACCAAAATAATAATATTTTCAAGGTCTTATTTTGATTTAGTGTCTTGTAGTTCAGTTGATTTTATCTTATATAGTTGTGGTTCTGAGTTTGAAAGCTTTTTTTCCATTATCACTAGTATCGGTAGTATCGGAAAACAGTCCACACTTCATTCATAAATAATTAACGTCCAATCTATTCACACTCTTAGTTTAGCATCTGACCTCGTCCCAATGCGATTGGTGAGGGTAGAAATGTAAATATTTAATTTATTTTGGAGTGTCAAAAACTATAAGGGTCAATGTTTACTCTTTCATCAAAATCAATGATTTAAAAACAAATTGGTCGTGTCACTAACACTACGGTTTAAAAATAAGTAATTCGACTCACATAAATAGTGGATCTTATTATAATCTATAACGAACTCGTTGTAAAGTATATATATTATCCTTGAACATAAATTAATAAATACATAAAATTGGCCTGGCAATAGCCAAACTTTTTCTTGTTTCTTGTATGATTTCAATTACGTTCCCATTTGATGGATATAAAGAAGAAAATTCTAACACTAAAACAAAGAAAATACACTTTGAATTATTGAAAAGGCTTTTAAAATAATTGAAAGTGCTTTTAACAAATTATTTTTGAATTTTGTTAAGTGCTTCTTGCAAAATCTTTAAATGATTTCTAAAATTCATTTGTATTTTTAATAATAATTAATTTCCAAATCATTTTTACGATAAACGCTTTCAGCGTTGTTAAAAGCACCTTTAAACTAACTCTTAGCTTTTTATTTATGTAACGGTGTAGATTATCGTCCAAAAAAAAGTACCAAGTGTGAATCGATTTTCGCATGGTGTTGAATTTCCTCTAATACAAGTTAAAACCACCAAAATAATCATATTATTATTATAATAATACAATAATTGTACGATCATTGATGGGGCAGCACCCACCAGGCCCATAACAACTTGTAAAACAAATCCGAAAATCACGACACCACCAATCCTGGTCTTACTCACGGCCCTACGCAACATTCACATGATGATAATTACGTTCAGACGCGAACTCTTATACATGTCACTGTTTATTAGTACTCAATTTCGCCATCAGTTAACTTAAGACCTCTTCAAGACACATTACAACTAAAGACTAATTACTAGAACTTATTGCTAGTAGCCCATGTGTGGATAAGTACTTGAGAAAACTTTGGATAGATAGTTATACTCTCACAATAGACATGGCAAACAAATTGTGTTTGTCGTGTTCGTATCGTTTTCGTGTCATACTCGTTATCTTAAAGTGTCATGTCGTGTCAAATCTATTATTTTAACGGTTCCTTAACAAGTGACCTGATAAAGACCTGATTTGTTAACGCATCATGTCATTTCGTGTTGAGTTAACAGATCATGCAAGAAATCATTGTACCTAATTTCTAGATCTGAAAAATAGGTTGTGTTCGTTCCACACCTGTTATCTTATCGAGTGCTTATCGGATGATTTGATAACGACCCAATACGTTAACAAATTAACTCATTCTATCCTATGTAACGAGCCCCACTGTATTTTGGATTCATTCTATCCTATGTAAATACGACTTCTAATGCATACAGCTTCATCATGGGAGATCCCTAGTGAATTTTTTCTCAAGCTTTTCTTTTCGTTATTCTTTTCAAGTTGTAATGATAGGGACAGCATTCTAACATCACTAGGCTAAACCTGAATTTCTAGGGTTCCACATGAAATTGTCTCCTTATGGAAATTGACAGCGGCCAAGAAATGAAAACACAAGTTGTCGAATCCGAAAGTTAAATGTGGGTTGACAAAGGTAGGGTACACTGAAACTTGACCCGGACCCGCTTCGTGTATCATTAGGGCCTAAACCCGCTTCGTGTTCCAGAACAGAGAGGCACTAGGGCCTAAACCCTAAAACAGCACAACTGAACTCTAACCCTAAACCTCAAATGTCCGACTTACCGCCGGAGTTACTCGTTGAAATCCTTGTACGGCTCCGGCATAAGGATATACTACTGTGTCTATGTGTCTGCAAAGTTTGGAATGCTACCATCGATGATCAACAGTTCATCAAAACCCATCTCCAACGCTCCATCCAAACCAAACCTTTTCGCAGTATTTTAGTATCAAGAACATTGATTCGTTGGCTATACCCGATGGGTTCTTCGTATTGTTTTTACGACGACAATATTGGCAGCGGCGGAGAAAAAGCTCTGAGACAAGCATGGGCTTCTGCTTACATATGGGGTCATTTCAATGTTTTGATATTCATTCGAACATTTAGGGATTTCATTCATATTATCTCGTGTTTTCGAACGGTGCTCTAAGTGGGTTGATGTATAACAAATTAGATGAACACCGATTCATATTTCTAAGCCTTGAAATTTGCAGAGGAAAGTACCACGAGTTTTCCACACCAGTCAATGGTGATGACAATTGTAGGCTTGTTTTGGAGGTCTTGAGACTCTTATGTATTTGTGAAAATCATTTATTCTTATTTTTTGTAATAAAAAGTTTAAGGAGACGGGGGTTATCCTATTTCAGGATCAGGGCATACCACAAGCCTTTTTGAGGACTTACAGAGATGATCTTAGCCCCTTACTATATTTTTACAGATCATCCACCAAGAGAGATTATCGACAGTGAGAATCAAACTTAGACTTATGAAAAAATATGCAGGGACCAAAATCATAGACCTTGCTTTTTTCTTTTTTCTTTTTTCTTTTTTTCTATTGAAATGGAAGATTCATGTGCCCTCGGTATTTAGGTATTGAATTGTCAACCTTTGGTGCCTTCAAAGGATGATAAAATGGTTCTTTTGAGGCAATATTATCAAGACTACTCTAGCCACGTGCTTTTTCGGTTTGATTTAGAGAAAAAGAGTGTCAAACGAGTTGAAAGAGTGTCAAACGAGTTGAAAATCCTGGTTTGCCCGGTATCTTTGGAGCTACAATTTGCGTGGGGAGTCTTTATCTTCTTGAAGGTGATCTTGTGGTTAATGGGAGGTAGAACCAAGTCACTTCGATCTCATAGGAATTCGACCTGAAAACGGAATGCCAACTATCAACTACCTGACGCCCTCCTCCTTCTTTATTCGGGTTTGAAATTGACAACGTAAGATAAATTTACTGAGATGCAGTTAATTCCCTTTTGCCTCTTAAGAAGAAGGCCTAATTGGATAAATGGTCCTCGTGGTCATAAGGTATTCGGATGATAGCCCCTGTGGTAAAAAAATTCGGATTTAAACCCCTGTGGTCTAAGTCTGTTAGGATTTAAACCCCTGTGGTCTAAGTCTGTTAGGATTTATGCCTATCTGTTAAATAATACTGACGTGGCTGACACATATATGCCACGTGGCTGCCAAATGTCTGCCACGTGGCAAAAATAATAATTTTTAATTTTTTTTAAAAAACCTGAATTTTTACAACAAAAAAAAAAAAAAAAAACGCAGATCTGCAAGAAGAAGAAGAAGGAAGAGGGAGAGGGAGGAGGGCGCGGGGAGAGGGCTCCGGCGGGGGGGGGGAGCTGGTCTCCGGCGGGAAGAAGAAGAAGAAGAAGAAGGAAGAGGGAGAGGGAGGAGTCGCGCGGGGAGACCGGCGGGAAGAAGAAGAAGAAGAAGAAGAAGAAGAAGAAGGAAGAGGGAGAGGGAGGAGTCGCACGGGGAGAGGGAGGAGTCACGCGGGGAGACCGGCGGGAAGAAGAAGAAGGAAGAAGGAGAAGAACGGCGGGGGGGGGGGGGACGGGCGGAGGGCGGGGGGAGGTTCTGGGTTTATTTTTTTTTTTTGTAAAAATTCAGGTTTTAAAAAAAAAAAAATTATTATTTTGCCACGTGAGCATTATTTAACAGATGGGCATAAATCCTAACAGACTTAGACCACAGGGGTTTAAATCCGAATTTTTTTACCACAGGGGCTATCATCCGAATACCTTATGACCATGGGGACCATTTATCCGATTAGGCCTAAGAAGAAAATTTCAAGTAGTGATGGGTTTCTCGATCTAAAAGTTAAAACAATAGAAGAGGATCAAATTAGGTAAGAAAGTTGTTAACTGCCGCAACATCACATGGATCAGTTTCTAATGTGATCATATCCTTCATTTAGTCCAGGCTTATTTGTTGGAAAATAATAAATTTAGAATTTGGCTCAGCCCATTAGAATTAGGTTTTGTTAGAGATTAGGGTTAGTTTATTATAAATAGAGTGCTTTGTTATTCATTAGTGAATAAGTCAGTCAAGATGTAGCATGTTTGGCTGTTGTAGCTATTTCGACATTTTTGTTTTTTTAATAATATTCTTATTATTTTATTATTTTGTAGTCTTATTCGTTTCGCACTCTGATATTGGTGATTTAATTTGCTTCTGTTTTGTTCGTATCGATTTGTCTATCTCGTTGTTTGTTTTGTCCAGTTTGGTTTCGTGAAACTTTTTTGTTTTTTGGTTTGGGTTAACCTTTGTTTGTCGTTAAAAAAAAAAATTTGTCATTGTTCATTGTTGGTCGTTGTTATTGTCCCGTACTCCAGCGTCTAACCTGCATCCCTAGCAATCTCATACTCGCCACTGGTTTTGACGAAGCTCAGACCCGAGAACCACAAACTCGGACCTAGTTCGTCTCCTCCTTGCACCACCTTCATCTGCATCTGCTCTTGATCTGCACCATGATGACCCACTAACTCTGTTGCTGCACTTGTTGTACCCGCATCCCTGCTGCCGCATCTGACTGACCCGACCCACCTGCTGCAATCCTTCCCTCTTGCAGAATCACCCGCTCCTGGATTTCATCGCTGCTTTTTTTTTTCTTTTTTTCTTTTTATCTATTGAGATGGAAGATTCATGTGCCCTCGGTATTTAGGTATTGAATTGTCAACCTTTGGTGATAAAATGGTTCTTTTGAGGCAATATTATCAAGACTACTCTAGCCACGTGCTTTTTCGGTTTCATTTAGAGAAAAAGAGTGTCAAACGTGTTGAAAATCCTGGTTTGCCCCGTATCTTTGAAGCTACAATTTGCGTGGGGAGTCTTTATCTCCTTGAAGGTGATCTTGTGGTTAATGGGAGGTAGAACCAAGTCACTTCTATCTCATATATAGGAATTCGACATGAAAACGGAATGCCTACTGTCAACTACCTGACGCCAACCTCCTTTTTTATTCAGGTTTGAAACTGACAACGTAAGATAAATTTATAGAGATGGAGTTAATTCCCTTTTGCCTCTAAGAAGAAAATTTCAAGTAGCTATGGGTTTCTCGATCTAAAAGATAAACCAACAAAAGAGGATCAAATTAGGTAAAAAAGTTGTTAATTGCCGCAACATGACACGGATCAGTTTCTAATGTGATCATATCCTTCATTTAGTCCAGGCTTATTGATCTTCGTAGACAATAACAGTTAGAATTCCTTTGTCCCACATCGGCCAGAAGGCTTGAGAATAAGCTATTTATATAGAATTACCCCACTCTAACTAACACTGAGGCCTTTTGTATTAAAACCCCACACCTGACGGATTGAGCATGTGGCCAAGTGGGGACAGTATTAGTGTTGTTGGAGTGGGCCCATGGCCCGTCTACCTGAAATTTAAGAATAACCAAGTTATTACTTGGCCATAGTCCCATTGGATGACAAAGTTAGTGTATAATTGTCTTGCCTCATCCCTGACTTGTATTGTTTTATGTGAAGGATTATAATGCAGTGTACAATTCGCCAGTTTTTTTTTTAACTACTTCATTGAAAATGTAATGAATAATTAGGTTTTGAACTCATGAAATCTCTTACTTGTAAATATAGATGAATACTAGTAAAACGTCTTGCTAGTAGGCTAGTAGTTCATGTGTTTCGTACTTTTCTTGAAATGAAATGACATTTTTAATACCATTGAAAGTTTTTAAAGAAAATGGAGAAGAACAGTCAACCAACTAGAAAATCATGTGCTATTGTAAAAGAACAAATTCCTTTTTTTTTTAGTATCATCTGATTCCACGTATATATAATTTTCTTAAAATTGGTGATAGAAACAACATTCTAAACATCACTAGGCTAAACCTGAATTGCTAGGGTTCCACATGTAATTGTCTTCTAAGGTCCAAGCCCAATATATGAAAATGGAATTTGACAATGGCCGAGAAACATGAGTGTCGGATTTCTCTTATACACAACAAAATAAGACCGGTAAATCTTGTTAAACTGTCATTTTGTAATATGGTCTACTGATATATTCTTTTTTACTTATAAGTGAGAGGTTTTAAGTTCAATTCTCGCTAAAGATGAATTTAAATTATTAGCTCATTGTGAGATTTAACACACTCCCTCACCTTCTTAATATAGATAATATCGTTTATTGAAGAAAAAAGAATATCATGTTAAATCAAATAATCAAACGGCTCTTAATTTATTGTGCAACTTAAGTGTAGACTTTTGTTGTGCATTAGAGAATATCTCCCGAGTCTTTTGCCATTTTGTATTACGTTTGGCCAATAAAAGGAATGAATCTAGAGATCTAAGCTTGTCATAATTTAGATAAATTTAGTATAAATTATCTTATCGTTTGTCTATAAAAAAGTTTAAAAAAAATTAAGGTGGTTTGGAGTGATTTTGGGAAAGGTAAAATTCAATTGAGTGATTTTATAGAAAAACATATTATATGTGTTTCTTCACAAAAATGATTTTAGCGCACCTCAAATAATGAGTTTTGATTCTAGATGAAATTATTGGAGCAGTTTAGTATTACTATCCTATGAACTTTTCTTACATTGGCTTTGCTTATCCAATTGCAGAAAACTCTTTTGATGTATGGCTATGTTTTTGTAAACCAGCAGTCTACCACTTTCATACCAAGATACATTTTAAAAGACAAAAAACCTTTAAACTTATTTGGGTTCATGTGGCCCTCCATCGATTTCAAGCCTTGAAAGGCACATGCGATGAAATGTGGATAGTATGATTTTGCAAACAAAAAAAAATCACCATCATATATACCAACATGGTTGAATTCTTGAATGCGACACATGATAATTGATCATTGCGTAGTTGAGCCTTTCGAGTTAATTCAAGTGGTGAGGGAATGCCATGTGATGTTTTAAGAGAAAAATAGATCAGTAATTCGATTCTCCGAAGACAAAAATGAAAATAACAACAACAATTAACAACAAAGCTTTATCCCGCTAAGTAGAGTCGACTGTATGAATTCTATAATGCTATTGAATTTGGTTCCGTTAGTTCCAAGTACTTCATGTCTTTTTTTAAAGTCTCCTATCAAGTCTTCCAAAATCTTCCTCTACTCCTTTTACCCTGAACCTTTATCTCATAATCGCATTTTCTAACCGGAGCATTTGTATGTCTTCGGTTCACATGTCCAAACTACCTTAATCGATTTTTTTCTCATCTTATCTTCAATTGCGGCCACTCTTACTTTACCTTTGATATCTTCGTTCTTATTCTTGTCATTTTTCGTGTGCTCACACATCTAACAAAACATTCTCATCTCCGTTACACTCATTTTTTGAACATGGTGCCACATAGAAGTGCCAAAATAAGCATATTGTTACGCAATTCCTACTTCTTGGCTTCAGATTAGATGTGTGCCAAATTTGCAAAAGCAAAGAAGTTGTACTGAAGCCATGTATTGTGTGATTGGACGTGAAGGAACATAACGACTAATATGTGAGGAATAATTTCAAATATTTTTAACTACCTTCAAGTCCTAAGCCCTATATAATAGTGCACTAGGAGCCAAATATGATAGGATTATGTGTTCCAATTGGCGCTTAACATGTTTAAGTTTATGTAATCAAGGTTATATAAACAACAATATCTTAAAATAGTAAGGATTTACCTTAAGAATATAGTATCCATCAGCACTAAGCATGCTTACTCTACTAGTGATTAGTGGCTTTTCCACAAATGCTTGTGACTTTGTTCCACTAGTCGACCTTACAAACTTCTGTATGATTCGTCGTCGATGAGAATTGATTTTATTCATTTTTAGTAATAATTGTTGTCCATAAAACGCATAAAGCTTACAATATATTATTGTTTATCAAGTTATGATTTATGTTACTATTAACGCATCCAACATAAAATTAACATTGACAACCATTTAGTCTAATAAGCTTGATTCTAAAAAAATCAAACTAACTGCATCACATCACATTTGTAAGACGTACTTTTGTAGAATCGAGTATTCTTCGTTAAGTAAATATAGATTGATTTTACCTTTTTGTATCTTTTTTTATCTATTAAGAATATCGAAGTTCGGACTACTTAATTTCAATCATACATCATAATCAACTCATTTTACTGATTTACCTTACAAAAAATTTCAAAAGTAAATGCCCAAAATTGACGTTTGGAATTCTTGAACTTCAGACATTGAAATCCAGAGAATATCTCAATCCGTTGTACCAACTTGTCTCCAACTCTATGGGATATACCAGAAGATTCTCCTAACTCCATTATTATAATAATTAAAAATATTTATCTCTTTTTTACTCAATCATTAAGTTGACGTACATTTCAGACACTCGCAGCAGTACGTGTAAAGGCACTCCTACTCTTGACATCTGTCGGACACCTGTCCACAATATTGGACAATCAATTAATTAATATTGTAAATTTGGGCATTAATTAATAATTTAGTAATTAATTACTTTGCATTTTAGTCCCTTATTTATTTATTATTATGAAACATTGAACCTGCCTTTTTCAACAAATAAAATACCGCCTTTTGTTGTTTTAGAGATTTTTGGTGATCTCTAGCTAACCTGTATTTGTACTCGTGACAAGTGACCCAGTGGATAAATGTGAACAACAATTCCCTAAACAAAAAGTGGAAGATTTTGGGTTTGATACTTTATAAGCTGTGAATCTACTTGATCATGGTTAAGAATAGAATGTAATTCCTAACTAGCCTCCGATTCTCCTTACTATCTTTCACTCATCAATTTATGAAAAAACTAGCCTCATCCAAACTTAAAAAAAATAGATAACCGTGGTTCGACACCAGTTATTTTTTAAAAACAACAAAACAAAAAAACTAGCATGTATTTGTAATTTGCCAAAGAGAGAAGCCTAATATTTGTGGGTGGCTAGATTGTAAAGGTTTATAAATTATTTGAGTTCCTAATTTATAAATTATTTTATATACATTGGCGATACAAAAGCATAACCTCGGTGTTTTTTTCCCCTTAACTAATCAACGATATTCATTAAAACAATTTCGACAATATAATAAAAGTATGTAGACATTATGAATCATAAAATCATAAAAAATAATTTGTAAAAAGTATTTGAGAAAAGAAAACTAAAGTGAACAAATGGTTAAATTATAAATAATTCAATATTATTTCAACATCCAACTATATGGAATATTCCTAAAAAGAAAAAAAAAGCTTTATGGAATAAAGATTATCAGTACGTAAGGATAAGAGAAACATATTCTTATGATATAATGTCATTATATTTGTAACGAAAAATATTCAATTAACACCCATGCAAGTGCCCTCTAAGAAGCTATACTTTCTTTTTCTACCATGAATCGCTTCAATTAATATGACATTGTATTTGTAACAAAAAGACTCAATCGTTACGCGCTAGATCGTGCTAAGAGGTTGATATATATTAACTTTTGTTTCAACAAGGGATCACTTTTAACTTCTCTTTCATTCGTGTCTCTTATAAATGACCACCCGAGCAGAAGCCAAAATGGCACTTTAAGTGTAAGTAGAGTAGTATGCGTTGAATAAAGCAGGTTGTTGGAGTTAAGCTTTATGCGGGCCGAATTTTACAAAATGTATTTAAATCCACCAAAAAAATTGGTTCAAATCTTTTACTTTGATGGATTTTTTGTCCTAAATTTTGAAGTGTCCTTTTGACTAGAAAGTAATTTCTTATAATTTAAGGTCCTTGATTAGTCAAACAAATGTCGATAGAGGACTATTTAGACAAAAACAAAACAGAGAAGATCGTTGTCAAAGCCACCGCCACCTCCTCCCCCTCCAACAGTCGCATTCACATGCATAAAACCCTATTTCCATTTCTCACTCTCCTCCACCGTCCACAACTCTCTCTCTGTCTCTCTCTCTCTCTCTCTCACTAAATTCGCAATTGGAATCAGCTGCCGAAGCAGCAGACGGTGAAAAGCTCAGATTTGGTGATTAATGGCGGGGAACGATTGGATAAACAGTTACCTGGAGGCGATTCTGGACGTGGGACCGGGACTCGTCGACGATGCCAAGTCGTCGTTGTTGCTAAGGGAGAGAGGACACTTCAGTCCCACCCGATACTTCGTCGAGGAGGTTATCACCGGCTTCGATGAGACAGATCTCCATCGCTCCTGGGTTCGCGTAAGTCTCACTCTTTCTCTCTCCCTCCCCTCTCTTTTTTTTTTTTCTCTTAGTTTTGTTTCTGCTCTGTTTTCTGTTTGATTGATGATGATGTGTGGGAACCAATGGCAGGCTTCGGCGACGAGGAGTCCCCAGGAGAGGAACACCAGATTGGAGAATTTGTGCTGGCGGATTTGGAACTTGGCTCGCCAGAAGAAGCAGGTTTGTTGCTTTTCGCTTACTTTTCGGGTTGTAAATTTTCGATATAGATTGTTCTTTGTGAGATTTGTGCCTCTTTGATTCGTGTGCTGATAACTCGGAAGCTAAGATTGCTGGATTTGTTTCTGCATTAGTATATAATAATAATAATAGCAATAGTTTTTCGGGGTGAATGTTAAATCGAATGTTTTATGTAAAGTTTGCTCCTTTTAATTTGTAATTGTTGCGAAGTACAAATTGTTTGGAGGGTCTTTTCGATTTTGGATTTTGGAGAATGCTGATTCATGAATACGCATTATTTAACGAATGAGACGGTAATTTTAGGTGGAAATCGAAAGAAAGAGTAGAGAAAGCTTATGACGACTTTGTTAAAATGTGATATTTTTCTTCTCACTGTCTTTTCTTGTGCAGCTTGAGGGAGAAGAAGCTCAACGGATAGCCAAACGCCGTCTTGAACGCGAAAGAGGTCGCAGAGAAGCTACTGCTGATATGTCTGAAGACTTGTCTGAGGGAGAGAAGGGAGATACAGTGAGTGACATATCATCTCACGGTGATAGTCACAGAGGAAGACTGCCTAGAATTAACTCCGTTGACGCGATGGAGACATGGATTAGCCAGCAGAAGGGGAAAAAGCTATACATTGTACTAATAAGGCATGAACTGAACTTTAATGTTTTAAGTTTTGTGTGTAATCATGGCTATGAATTATTGGTCAGTGTTGCATGGCATCTCAAATGATAATATTAGATAATATAACCATGCTTTCAGTATTTAATGGAAGCATGGAAGTGATAATTTAACATGCTTTGAGTTGCATCAATTTTGCTGCCACAGAGAACTTTATAGTAGTTTAACTTGCTTTCAGTATCTATCTCTCTCAATTTTGAGTTGTACGGAATATGATACAGGGTCTGCATCAATTTTTTTGTTTTCTTAATAATGTTTCTGAAGACAAGTATTCATGCAGCCTTCATGGTCTCATACGAGGTGAACAAATGGAGCTCGGTCGTGACTCTGATACTGGTGGTCAGGTAATATTTTGTTGTTAATGTGGTTTCACTCCCGGTCTCTTATTGCACTGCACATTTGTTTGATATAGTAATTCATTCTGTGTTAGCTTATATAGCTATACCTGTATAATACTGGGTTTATTTTCATTTAGGTTAAGTATGTAGTAGAACTTGCACGGGCATTGGGCACCACGCCAGGAGTGTACCGAGTTGATCTGCTAACAAGACAAGTGTCATCGCCGGATGTAGACTGGAGTTATGGTGAGCCAACAGAGATGCTGACTCCAATAAATGCAGAAGGTTTTGAAGAAGAGATAGGGGAGAGCAGTGGTTCTTATATCATTCGTATACCATTTGGTCCCAAAGATAAATACATTCCCAAAGAAGAACTCTGGCCACACATCCCTGAATTTGTTGATGGTGCATTGAACCACATAATGCAAATGTCCAAAGTTTTGGGTGAACAAATTGGTGGCGGAAAGCCAGTCTGGCCTGTTGCCATCCATGGGCATTATGCAGATGCTGGTGACTCTGCTGCCCTTCTATCTGGGGCTTTAAATGTACCGATGCTTTTTACTGGCCACTCACTTGGCCGAGATAAGTTGGAGCAACTTTTAAAGCAAAGCCGACTTTCAAGGGATGAGATAAACAAAACATATAAAATAATGCGTCGGATAGAGGCAGAGGAGTTAGCCCTTGATGCCTCCGAAATAGTTATTACCAGCACTAGACAGGAGATAGAAGAGCAATGGCGGTTGTATGATGGTTTTGATCCAATACTGGAGCGTAAACTACGAGCTAGGATGAGGCGTAATGTGAGCTGTTATGGAAGGATCATGCCCCGCATGGTGGTAAGTACTGAGATCTTTCATATTCTTGTTGAATGCTTTTCCATAACTCTAGGGGAGGACTTGAAAAAAGGCCCAATTTGAGTAGGGTATGCTTCTGAGTGGTTTTTTTCGCTACCCTGATCAGCACTGTTTAAAGGGTACTCATGGCTTGCTCGATTTATAAACATATCTTACGAATTTGTAGCTCTGTGCAGGTAATTCCTCCTGGAATGGAGTTCCATCATATTGTTCCGCATGATGGTGATATGGATGCTGAAACAGAGGCAAATGAAGACCATCCAACTTCTCCAGACCCACCTATTTGGCCTGAGGTGCTAGTTATTCTTAATTTATTTTACTCTGATTTCTTTCAAAGTATAGCTGATGAGTCAGTTTCAATACGTCCTGCTTTGTAACTTTCAAGCCTTGTGTTTTCATGAATTATGCATTGACTGGTGCCAACCGAATTATTTCATGATGCAGATAATGCGTTTCTTTACCAATCCTCGCAAGCCGATGATTCTTGCCCTTGCTAGACCAGATCCGAAAAAGAACATTACAACTTTGGTCAAGGCATTTGGAGAATGTCGTCCACTAAGAGAGCTTGCCAACCTTGTATGTTAGAATCCTTAATGCACTTTCTTGCTGCAGATACCTTTGTGTTCTATCCGATCCACTGATTGGCTTTGTTGCTGAGCCAATGTCATTTGTTTAACCTTTTTCTTTTCCTCTGTACTCTGCAGACACTCATTATGGGTAACCGTGATGGAATTGATGAAATGTCAAGCACAAGTGCTTCTCTTCTTCTCTCAGTGCTCAAGCTGATTGACAAATATGATTTGTATGGGCAAGTCGCATACCCCAAACACCACAAACAATCTGATGTTCCCGATATATATCGTCTAGCAGCAAAGACAAAGGTACCTATCGTTCAACATTGTATACCTGCCGTGCTCTTGTAAAATTATTTTTATTTTGTAGCTACTAAAAATTTACCATTACTCTCATTTTATTGTGGCGTTTAGTTTAATATCATTAGCTACTATTTCATGCCCAAAAACAAGAATCAACTCTTAGTCTACTTAACATAAAACTTGTCCTGCTAATGCTTTTTGCAGGGTGTTTTCATTAATCCAGCTTTCATTGAGCCCTTTGGACTCACTTTAATTGAGGTGCGAGTCTAAAACTTATCAAGAGTTTTGTGTATTTCACTATTTATGATTTCTTGTTCTTTTTTCACAAACGAGTTTAACTTCTGCGCTTTCATTGTACAGGCAGCTGCTCATGGTTTACCTATTGTTGCCACAAAAAATGGAGGCCCTGTTGATATACATCAGGTATGCCTGCTCATTGGTCGTAAAGAATTAATAAAAGTTTCTACTTTATTGTACATTGAATTGTCTTCGGAATTCCAAAACTGATTGGAGTTGTTTCTGCAGGTGCTTGACAATGGTCTTCTTATTGATCCTCATGATCAGCAGTCTATTGCTGATGCTCTCCTGAAGCTTGTTGCGGATAAGCAGCTTTGGGCAAGATGTCGGCAGAATGGGTTGAAGAACATTCACCTATTTTCGTGGCCTGAGCACTGCAAAACTTATCTATCCCGAATAGCCAGTTGCAAACAGAGGCAACCACAGTGGCATAGAAGTGAGGATGGAGGAGACACTTCAGAATCAGAATCCCCTAGTGATTCCTTGAGAGATATACAGGATTTATCTTTGAACTTGAAGTTTTCAATGGATGTAGAAAAGAGCGGAACTAGTGTAAATGATAGTTTAGATTCGGAAGGAAATACTGCTGACAGAAGAAGTAAAATAGAGAGTGCTGTTTTGGCATGGTCAAGGGGTATTTCAAGGGACACGCGGAAGGCTGGGATCTCTGAGAAAGCAGACCATAACAATGCTGGAAAGTTCCCAGTTTTGAGGAGGAGGAAACATCTTATCGTCATTTCTGTGGATTGTGAAACCGTTACAGAACTTAATGAAATTACAAAAAATATTTTTGAGGCTATGGGAAAGGAAAAGGATGAAGGCTCTGTAGGATTCATATTGTCAACATCCTTGACCATAATCGAGATACGTTCATTTCTGGTTTTCGGGGGCTTGAACCCTAAAGATTTTGATGCATATATTTGTAACAGTGGCAGTGACCTCTACTATCCATCTATTAATTCTGAGGATCGCCCCTTTGCGGTCGACTTTTATTACCATTCACACATTGAATACCGTTGGGGTGGAGAAGGATTGAGGAAGACATTGTTACGCTGGGCAACTTCAGTTAATGATAAGAAGACTGGGAGTGAGGCAATTGTTTCTGCAGCTGATCAACTTTCAACTGACTATTGTTATGCTTTTAAAGTGCAGGCACCAGGAAAGGTAAGTGTTCATCAATTTTGATTCTGGATCAGTTTGGTATGAATTCTTAAATTAATGAGAAAATCATTGGTACGTTGATACGCTGGGCAACTTCAATTAATGATAAAAATTGCCCTTAAGAGTTTTTATTGAAGCATGTAATATTTTATAGTGTAGTACATTGGATGTACATCATCGGAAATTCTTTTATTTTATCTTTGCAGTTACCCCCGGTAAAGGAGCTTCGGAAGGTGCTGAGGATTCAGGCTTTACGATGCCATGTAATTTACTGCCAAAACGGGACCAGAGTGAACGTAATTCCAGTATTGGCCTCTCGTTCTCAAGCCCTCAGGTACGGTATTTATGCATTACTTATCTGCACTATTGACTTAATTTATAGTGAATTTTCGCTTTATGGTTTATCGGACCAGAATGAACTCATCACGTCCACGGTAACAGTCTGGTAGAATCTAATTACAGGTACCACTCAAAAGTAATAAAGTGAATGCTAATGTCCTGTTGTCGACAAATCCAAACGATTGTTGATTTAGTAAAATTGTAAAACTGCTTTGGAATTGCTTTGAATCTTTGATCACTGAAACAAGCATTTGCTTCAGGTATTTGTATCTCCGATGGGGGGTAGACTTATCGAAAGTGGTGGTTCTCGCTGGAGAGTGCGGGGACACGGACTACGAAGGATTGCTCGGTGGACTGCACCAAAGTGTAGTACTCAAGGGAGTTGGCAGCAATGCAATCAGTCAACTCCACAATAACCGCAACTACCCTCTATCCGATGTCCTGGCACTCGACACCCCCAACATAGTTCAGACCAGTGAAGGTTGCGGGAGCGACGATATCCGTGCTTCCTTGGAGAAACTAGGAGTTCTCAAGAACTAGAAGTGTGCATTATTTGTAAAGCCTTCCCCATGAGCAGTTTTTTTTTCTATATCTTGAACCTTTTGCCGCCCCTCCCCGAAAATTCGTTTGCCGGGGGATTACATAAAGCTCAATACTTGTATTTTCATCAAATTTAAACCTTTTGTTATTTTCTGGCTATATTTTTAGTTAAGAAATAAAAATAGTCAATATATGTGGAGATTTGGAAGAGGACGATCTCTCTCTGCGATTTCTTATGTTTATCCGTAGCTTGCCTTTACTTAGCTGTTGATGCCATGACTCAAAACCAGGAGAGCAATTTTCATGGACATGTACACCGTCATAGTGGCGTGCGGTCACATATTAACATTATAGTGTTGACATGAGATGTCACAATTTTGGTGTTTTCGTATCATTGATTCCTCTCTCCAAGAGTAGATTATGAAAGATGTGGATTTGGATCAATATTTGTTTGTGGAGAAGATTTACTTGGAACAAGGTCTTGTTCATCGTCTTGTGGCGTTCAATCCATTAATATGCATTGCTATGTGAAGAAAAATTGCATTATTGAATTGGGATGTCAAAATCGTTTTGAACCCGTTTTATGGTGTTCCAGTAAATCTTTTTCTTGGTGTCCCAGTAAATCCGTTTTTTGTAAATTGATCTCGTGTTAATATTTGCAAAAGTGTGGGTCTCCTCCTCGAGTACACTTGTAGACGTGCCATTGTTAAACTTCCATGGAAGAGCACGTGTCCGTAGGGTCACAATGTATTTATCGAAACGAATTCAGATCTTATTCGGATCTCGCAGTTCGGAATTGATAAATCGAGAAATTCGAATCATTTAAAAGAGGGAGAGAGAGATCTGTATCTTTGGTTTGTGTGAGATATGCCAGTGTGATGTACTAATGGGATTGTAAGATTTAGAATGAGTTGTCCGGTTTTTTTGGCCCGTTGACTTCGGATTACGAGATTCGAAGAAGATATTGATTTTATGAAACGTAATACCTACAGTGGCAGAGCCACATGGAGACTAGGGTAGTCCAGGGCCCATCCTGGAAATAAATTTATATCGATTATGTAGTAATTTTTGTAATCATGTGCATGTGGTGTGTTGGTATGTCAGGTTTTAAAGGTTTCATTAGGTCCTGGGGTCAACGCCTGCTGACGGAAAGCTACTTTTTGGTATTTTTTTTACCAATTACCATATATAACTACCCTTCTGCTAACATTCTGATTTCTTTTAAACCAATTATTTTTTTGTTAGTTCATGTAAAACAAGGTATATATATATTCAGGAGAAAGATTGAATGATATTAAAAAAAAAGTATCGTAATAATAGCTTATTTTTTTGTTAGTTCATATAAAACGAGGTATATATATTCGAGAGGAAGATTCAATAATATTAAAAGAAAAATATCGTAATAATAGTTTGAGCTAGTTATAACGCTATTATCAATGTTGCGTTAGATGTCAACACAGGTTCTATTTACTATGATATCTCTCAATACTAATTTTTTCATACAAATTTTAAAGCTCCATCACTCTTGTTTGATTCAAATTTTCCATGATATTACTAATTTTTTTTCTAATTTCTTTCATTAGTTTAAAGGCCCCTCCTGGCATGAATTTCTGGCTCCGCCACTGAATATCTAATGTACAGCTTCTTCCCGGTCGAGATTGAATATATTAGATTTCTCCCCAACTAGTTTGAACAAAAAACATTACGAAGGGAAAAACCAAATTATGTTATATGGGAAGTTGTTAACCAACATTATCTCATGGCTGTTTTATTTCTTCGTAATTATGATGAAATATTTGAAATATTGACGTGCATCCATAGTTAATAAATCGAAATCAATTTATCGTCTTCGATCTTGACCAAAAACCAAATGAAAAGTATGCTTGCAAGTTAATAGTTAGGTTGGTAAGAAGGCGCAGTATTGATGGCGTGTAGGATAATGGGTAGGAATAAGATAAAAAGTTCGAGGTTGGAAACTCTTTAGGGTTCGTCCATTCGTTTGTAAAACGAAAACAACAAATAGAATTTGCATTTTTATATTTGAGAATTTGTCTGACAATTTAGTTTAAGAATAAAAACGTTTAAAATACGTTTTGGAACAAAATGTCAAAGATGGTGATGGTGGCATTAGTGATGGTAGTGATGACAAACATGATTTTTTTTTAATCAAACTGTAACTTGTTTTATAATATACCTTTTATTTTTTTGTTATTTTGAAAACTATTTTTGAAAAGCAACGGAAACATCTAAAGAACTTATGCTGAATATTATTTCCTACGCTTTTCGATTTCACGTATACTTTCACAAATCAATCTACTGAACATATTTTTCACCCGTTTTTTATTTAGAAAACAAAAAATTGTTTTACAAAGCGTTAATGAACATACCCTTATTTTTCACTAAAAACAAGTCGTTAGGTTTGTATGTAAGATGAAATTACCAGTTTCCAAAAAAAAAAATGAAATTACCATGCATCGGAACTCATCCTTGATCATCCACGATCAGGAAGCAACGAGGCAAATTTTGTCATACAAATGGGTGACACCATTGCATCGATCCACGAGCCATAAGATATATTATATGAGAAATTTTTCGTTGTAACGGAAATATGAATGTACACTACGTGTTTTCGTATAAGTGATGAGAAATTTTATTTTTTAAGTTATTAACTTTTTAACACACATATCTCACTCTTTGTATAATGACACGTAGTGTACCATCAAGTATACCGGTCACACTGAAAAATCTCTTATATTATACATGTATTATGTATATATGTTAATTTTTTTAATTAATATACTGATTAGGAACGTGAGAATGAGAATTAAACAAATTAAAAGTGGGTTTTCATGTCAATTGGTTGATCAGTTTTGTTTTGGTGTGAACGTAATGAAAAGACGTCATGCGTTCTTTAATAATTTGGGTATGGATTACTGAACCAACCAACCATGCCTACATTGCCAAGCTAGCTGCTCGCCCCACGCCACCATTATCCATGCAAACAATTCTTCCATATATATATATATAATATATATTCAAAATACTGTCACATGACGTTATTATTTGACTCAAATTATAAACGTAAATTATCTTATCCACGTTTATTATAACACGTGAAATAATACATCAAGTGCTTATATTTCCCAGACTTGCAAAAATGTCTTTGTCAATCCATGCATTTCATCTTTTTTAGTTTCGTGTAATCCAAACATTAAAAATTAAATTGTATAAGCTGGCGGTTGGTTGGTTCAGTTGAGCAACCTCCAACTGTACTAAATAGGCAGCCCCGTTATCCCATCCAATCCTCCGGATCTTCAAAACCATAACCCCGTCCCTCTCCATATAAATTTTGTAAACCTACAAATCCAAATTCGTCTGTCTCTCTCTCTCTGATGAGAAAGCCCTCCTCCCTCCACAACCTCCTTGTGATTATTTTGTCCGGCGACAATGAGTCCCAAGGAAGGAGGAGCTCTTGCCAGGATGAGATATTCATCAAAACAAACAACTCCCGCTTCTGCGAAACAAGTAGAAGACGAAATGAAGAATCAACAAACCCTAATCCGTAACATTTCTTCTGTAGACAATATTAAGAACAAGAGGAGAAGGAAGAAAAAGAAGAAGCAAAACAAGGCAAACCCGAAGCAGTACGGGTTGATGTCGTATTGGGAGTTGCCGGAGTACATGAAGGACAATGAGTTCATACTCAATTACTACCGGGCCGATTGGTCTCTCCCGGAAGCTTTGTTTAGCGTTTTCCGGTGGCATAACGAAACCCTTAACGTTTGGACGTACGTTTTTTTTTAATTATGTTATGATCAATTTTCAATCCAAATTTGTTTATTTTTCTTGGTTAATTTCTTCATTAATTATTCGAATTTCAATGTTATTTGTTAAATTTAGATTTTAGTTGAAGGGTTGAGAACCCTTCTGATATGCTTGCTGATTCTCAGGCAAGGTTTTTTCATCAAGGCCCTTTTATGCACACTTTCCTTTTACTTTGTATGTGTTCTCATTTTTAATGAATATCGTACTTCTTTAAAAAAAATTAAAAAAAAAGAATTTTAGTTGAAGGGTTATCTTGTTTAATTCCTTCAGAATTTAATGGTTTCAATAATTTTTGTATTTTCTCTGAATTTTTTTATTTATTTTTTAATTAATTACAGGCATTTGATCGGGTTTGTTCTGTTTCTGGGTTTGACTATGGCGAATTTGTTGGAAGTGCCTCAGGTAGCGGATCTCCTTGGCTTTTTTGCCAGGTTGGTTGGGGATTTTCTTTCTTTTACTCTTTCTAATTCTGTTTTTGGCAACTTTGAATTTTTTTCTATTTGTATCTGATATCACTAATTTAAAATTAGAATCACAAAAGGACAATGACTGATCATGAAATTAGAAACTTGGCAACACTAATTTGAATTTTATCTTTTTGTGAATAATTTTTTATTTTTTTTATACAAGCAATGGTTGGAAAATAAGGAATCAAACATAGAATCTCTGACTTTGAGCATATGATAAATGCTCTTGGATAAAATTAGGGAAATGTTATTGGCACTCAAAAAATTTCATTCTACACTCCTCACAAATGTATTTTTCTTTCCAAATATAGAAAGTTTAGAGTGTAGAATGAGATTTTTGGAGTGCCAATAACAATTCCCTAAAATTATTAGAAAATCTCTCTTTCTGTTAAAAATAATTTACTAGCTTCATTTTTAATAAATAATTGCAACCATACATATAAATAATTATTCCATACATTTTAGTCTTAAGACTTAAAAAACCCTATGATTTTAGAGTACATCCCATCAATGCATAATATAAATTGCTAAATCTATATATAATTGTTCGGTTTGCTCTTAAAATTTTCAGAGAATTTAACAGCTGAAGAATCTAGATTGTTTAAGTAAGAGATAATGTATACTATACATCAATGTATTTTATATAGTATAAGCGTTTTGGCCAATCACAAATGTGATGTATAGTACACAATGATGTATAATATTTTAAGTGATAATTAAGTACTTGAGCAGCTAGGAAACTAAACTCTTAGAGCTCGTTCTGGAAGTGCTTTTAAAATGGCTAAAAGCGCTTATGGTAGAAATTTTTTTGGAATCAAATCATTAGGGAAAATGTAATTGAATTCTAAAAAAAACACTTAAAACGAGCTCTTAATCATGCAAGTTAGTTCTCCCGTTCTCATTTAATTTGTATTGTATGATACAGGTCCACGCCTATTAGCGGAGTCACAAATGTCTCCCGTAATTTCATTTCGGTAATTGACTTTAATTTCTAATGAAGTTCCTAATGCTATAGTATTACTATAGTATTCAAATAAGATCGCCACTTCTTGTGATCACAACATCTCCTTGATATATGATTTCGAAAATTAATCAACATATATATTTAACAGGGGATGACAACAAATCTTATCAATTTGAAGCAAATGACATCTCAGGATATGGAATTTGCATCATCAGCACCATCAGCTGAAATGGGCGTGATATATTGGCCATTTTATGTGTTCCTCGCCGGCTCTATGTTCTGCCTCCTCTCAAGCACCATTTGCCACCTCTTTTCATGTCACTCACACCCATTAAACCTCATGCTCCTCCGCATAGACTACGCCGGCATCACCACCATGATCATCACCTCTTTCTTCCCTCCCATCTACTACATCTTCCAATGCGACTCGCGCTGGCAGTTCATCTACCTTGGCGGCATAACAGTCATGGGCATTTTCACCATCGTGACATTGCTCTCGCCAAAGCTCTCTAGCAGCGAGTTTCGCAAGTTTCGCGCCTTGTTGTTTGCGTCTATGGGGTTGTTTGGTATCGTCCCCGCCATCCATGGCAGCGTTGTGAACTGGGGGAATCCAAGGCGCAACCTCACTCTAGTATACGAGGCTGCCATGGCATTTTTCTATTTGACGGGGACTGGATTTTATGTCACTCGGATTCCGGAGAGATGGAGGCCGGGGGGGTTTGATTTGGCAGGGCACAGCCACCAGATTTTTCATGTTTTGGTGGTTTTGGGTGCGTTGGCGCATTATGGTGCCATCCTTGTACTGCTAGACTGGCGAAATAGCTTTGGATGTGACAACAATTAAAATCTAAATACTACGTCACATACCAGCAAGAAGGAACTTAGCTTTCTTTTTTATGGGTTGCCGTAGGTTGAGGGTTGAGCCTCTTGATTTGTATTGATGGGGTAGGGGAAAATTATTGATTTGTTGATAGCCAGCTTAGAGGAGAAGCAGAGGTTGTCATGCATTGTGTTTTTTACTTAGAAGAATTCCAGGAAAACGAAAAGTTGAAAATTTTGTTCTGTGATTTAAACAATTACACTGAATGATCATATGTTGATTAGGCTAGAATTAGATTCAGTTATGAATTAACAAGATTCTCAGTTTCTCATCCATGAAAGTAGAAACTGTACTGAGAAATTGAGACACGAATAATCACACTCTTTGCATGAAATTAGAACATATAAATCCATGTTCTCGTTCTGATCATGCCCGACTATGCCATCCTTACGATATTTCTAATAAAGAAGGAATTCAAGCATTGGAAATGGAATCAAATTGGGGTCGAGAAGAGTGGTCACACAAATGGTCAAGCCACCTCTATTTATTTAGAGTCAAGACACAAATTATTTAGAAGACCCTACTGTGGTGTGTTTGCATGAGCGAATTTCAATTTCTATAAAACTTAGGCTATATGTCTTAAAATAACTAAACTCATTATAAATCTGATGGAAGTTTCTTCCGAAAGTTCTTTGTTTAGTATGTTTGTAGTGCATTTTTAGGATTGTGCTTGAATAGTTCATTTTCAACAATTGATATAAAAATTTCATAAAATTTTAAAATCTCTCGTCCAAATATAGGATAAGTGATGAATACATAATTGTGAGGACGTGGAGTGTGGGTGCTAATATATAAGTTTTGATGCTAATTGTGAGGACCTGGAGTTGGTTTATATCAAAAAGTTAAAAAAGATATCATAACATTATATTTTGATAGAAACCTCAACTTTCTTTAATGATATTAACCGAGGTTTGACCATCCATGCAAATAAATTAGTATATTGACATCAACAAACGTAGAATTTACTCGTTCTTTTATCCCTAATTTGTTACAGGTCTTGTTATATATGCCACATTTGCCACTTAAACTGTTAAACCCAGACCACTCATCAACTAAGTACCTTATACTTAAAAAGTTGTACAAAAAGTCAAAACCATTTTTTACCTGAATCCTAAAGGTCTCACTTTTACAGCTTGTTGATGATATTGTTAACCAAATTTGTAGTATCTCTTTGCCCTTAAATGAGGTAATGGTTCCTTTTGTTGGGGCCTGAATGCTAATGATAATTTCTTTGTAAAGTCAGCTACTTAGATTCAAAACAGTATCAAAGGTACCAATACTAGACATCAACTGTTATCAAGAATGTGGAAGGTACTAACACTTGGTTGCAAACTCGGGCAAGGTTAAACAAACACATTAATTCAATTTGTCCTAACTGTCCTTTATGTACCACAGATAATGGAGATCAAGATCACTTGTTTATCAACTGCAAATTTGCAAGACATGTTTGGGCTACAATCCCCGATATATCACCTGTAAATGATAACAATCGTTTGGGATTGTTGGAATGGTTACATGAGCTTGATGATTCAGGTAAAGAGAAACTTTCTAGCCTTAGTAAAGCCTTTTTATTCTGCTGGCAAACCTAACAATGGAGTTAAGTTGGCTAGAAAATAAAATCTGAAAATTAGATGGGAACCTCCTCAAAGAGGGCTGCTGAAAATCAACTTTGATGGTTCTGTTATCAACTCCAAGGCCGCGGCCGACTTTGTGATCAGAAATGAAGATGGTTTGCCTTTTGTCGCTGGAGCAAGAAGCCTGGGAGAGAATAGCATTTTTGTAGCCGAGGCTTTAGCTTTGAGGGATGCTTTTTGGTTGGGTAAAGGAAAGGGATTCAAGAAAGCTTGCGTGAAGGTGATTCTAAACTAGTTATCGATGCAAGTAAAGGAATCTGCTCTACCCCTTGGCGGCTGAGGAACATCATTGAAGACATAATGTGGTTAGCGACTGCTTTTGAAGTCATTTCATGGAACTATGTATACACGGAGGCGAATATCTTGACGAATGCAGTCATTAGCACTTTGAATTTTAATAATTTCCATGTTTGGGATAAGGCTTTGCCTTTTGTGGCCAGAAAAAGCCTTCTTATTTGAATTGGGTGTGATCGCGATCACACTATCTATTATCTTATTTTCTTATTAAAAAAAAGTCCTACATATAAACTCAATAAAAATAAATAAATCTTACATTTGAACATATATATACATAGTTCCATGATTCCATTAGATTTTATATCTGTATCGGGATTATCGATCTAGTTGGAGAGTCACCTTTAAACAGAACATTACTTTCAATTCAATCAAAAGGCAGCAGTCTCGACAATAAATTGGTGATCCAAAGGTATTCACTTATATATCCCTTATTGGGATTATAGCCTTTACAAATTAAACCCCAAAAATTGATAAACAAATGAGTTGGACTAGCTAGCTTGTTAAGTTCTCAATATATATACCTCTTGGGATCAAGTTTAGTCAATCAGTTCCAAAGTCGATACTCTATAGTTTATACTAGAAGGTCGATGATGATCAACATGTACCCAGTCATGCAAAAACCCAAGAATATTTTTTAAAGTCAAAACATGATCCTATTATTCCAATACATATTAGTTAATTAATGTGGTACTCAAAACATGACCCTATTATTCCAATACATAGTAATTAATTAATGTGGTACTTATAGTTACCAAACAGTAATTTTATTTTGACGCACAAAATTGATACACTTGTTGACACATTTCTAATTATAAAAGTGAGTCATATCATTGTATGTAGAATCCTGAAGTATAAGAAAGTGATTAAATACAATATGTTGAATCCTCATGTATTAGAAAGTGATCAAATACAATATGTAGAATCCTCATGTATTAGAAAGTGATTAAATAGAAAATGAACTAGCTAGATATACTATAATGAATTAACTACAGAGATTTGTTCTTGTAGATATACCTATGTTGGATACATTTCTCTATCAAAACCCTTGTTTTATTTTGTTGTTTTCTTCTTCGTGCATGGGTTGGTTTCACCTCCTAAGCCTCGATCTGTTTCTCCTTTATTAGCTAGCCTCAGGGGCCGTCTTTGGCTTTGTTTTTACCGTCTTTTTCCTTGTTCCTCCGGCTTAATGCAATCTATGATTAACAGAAAATTAATGACAAAGAAAGTGAAAGATTGTACGCTTACGTACGTATATATGTTAATCAATGGACCTAGAAAAATCAATCACTACCATATGACGACGACAACTACTACTACTACACCTACCGGAGGCGCCTTCCGATCTCCCACAGTAATTTTTTTGTTAGTAACGTTCTTGTTTCTTCTCTTCTTCCACCTAACCTTATCACCTTTCCCTGAAAACCATCTCAATAATGATCCCTTGATTTCCTCTTTAGCTATGTCTTTCAATCGTAAAAAGAACTACTACACAGCCCTACCACACGTTTCTTTCGATGGGATTCTGGAAAATTCCATGAATCGAAGGATTAGTACGCACAAGGTTAGTGCATGGAACCAAAATTAAGCTTTGTTATAATTACGTATTTGGTAACTTAACTTGTCTTGACTAATTATACAACTTTTTTGTGTTCTATGATTAGAATAAGACTAGTGTGGAGAGAATCGAAGAAGATTTATCTGAAGCACGTGCAGCAATCCGCAAAGCAATTCAGTCTAGGAACTATAGTTCAGAGAGAGAAGAGACTTTTATCCCAAGAGGAAGCGTTTACAAAAACCCTTATGCTTTTCACCAGTTGAGTATATATTGCTAATTAACCACTACTTACTATTATTTTCTTCTCAAAACATTACACAATTTTTTATCATGTTAGAAAAAGTAACCAATTTCATCATTTCACGATCAAGATAATTTTGTCATAATAATTGTGATGCTAATCATCAGGAGTCACATAGAGATGAGGAAGAGGTTCAAGGTGTGGACATACAAGGAAGGAGAGCTACCATTACTACACATTGGTCCAATGAAAAACATTTACGGCATTGAAGGACACTTCATAGATGAAATGGAGAGGATGGATAACCCCTTCAGGGCTACGCATCCTGATGAGGCTCACACATTCTTCCTTCCCTTCAGTGTTGCCAACATTATCGAATATGTTTACTTACCTATCACCGGAAAACAAGACTACCGTCGTGATCGCTTGCAGCGGGTAGTCATCGACTACATTGGCATCGTTGCAAATAAGTATCGGTATTGGAATCGAAGCAACGGCGCTGATCATTTCATGGCATCATGTCACGATTGGGTAATGCTTTACTGAACCCTACATGTTGGTATCACATTTCGATAAATGATAAATTGTGTGTGTATACATCACGTCAACTAATAATTTATCATATTTTAGGCACCGGAGATTTCAGCAGGCCAACCTAAACTCTTCAAAAACTTTATTAGGGTTCTTTGCAATGCCAATACTTCGGAAGGATTTCGACCCAAAATAGATGTCTCACTACCTGAAGTTTATGTACCCCCTCGAGAGCTTGGACCACCAGATTTAGGTCAGGCCCCAAACAACCGCCGGATTTTAGCATTCTTTGCCGGCAGAGTCCACGGACCAATTCGACCCATCTTGCTGGATTATTGGAAGGGCAAAGATGATGAAGTTCAAGTCCATGAGAAGCTCCTCCAGGACCAAAACTACACAAAACTAATGGGTCAGAGCAAGTATTGCTTGTGCCCTAGTGGGTATGAAGTGGCAAGTCCAAGAGCTGTGGAGGCAATTCATGCAGGATGTGTGCCTGTTTTAATTTCTGACAATTATACATTGCCTTTCAGTGATGCCCTTGATTGGAGCCAATTTTCAGTACAAATTCCGGTTGCCAAGATACCAGATATTAAGACCATCTTAAGAGCAATTCCGTATGAAAATTATCTGAAAATGCAGAAGAGAGTTTCCCAAGTTAAGAGGCATTTTGTGCTTAATCGGCCTTCTGAGCCATTTGACCTAATTCACATGATTCTTCACTCGGTGTGGCTGAGACGACTTAACTCTAAGCTCGAAACTTAGATCATGATTCATCAACATAGTCATCACCTTGTGTAATTTTTTTAATCCCTTGTTAATTTTTACGGTATCTGATCGGTCTATAGTCTTTCTTGGATATAAAATTTTGTCAGCAATAATTAATGGGACACAAACTAGCTAGCTATATATACCTACGCTCGTAAGATATATCGGATCTTGTTTGCATTTTCCACTCTCAAACTCCATAACGATCTTTGGTTTTATAATAAAACCAACCTCATTTTCTCATGCAGGGATATGTAGAACTCACGTGAGACCTAGCTACATATGCAAGTAAAGAATCCCACAACTTGCTTAATTAGGCAAGGTAGTCTACTAGCTAGACACTATTTGACCTTTAATCACATGATAAACTGAGTAATTGATCTTTGTTAATCGACTTAATTAATTAGTCCACTCCTCACATAATTAACTGAGTAATTAATCTTTGTTAATCGACTTAATTAATTAGTCCACTCATCACCTGTAGGTCATGTATAAATCCAGCACCATGCATACTACAACTCCCATGGTAGGTATTTTAGTTAGAGATGAATACAAGCAATCTTCTTATTGTGAAATTTTCTCACTTTACCTTTTCTATTCTCTTTCTCATTATGCAATGTTAAATAACGATCTTAATAATTTTCTCTATCACCAACTAAAGATTATTTTTGCAAAGAAATAACTAAATCCGAAATCGTTTAGTCATCTAACACTTTTACATATGACGGAATCATGTTTCTCACTTAAACACTTCAATTTTGACAATGTTGATTGAACAGTTAAACAATTCCTAATTTAATTGATTTTGTAGAGCTAATTTTTTAAGAAGAACTAATGAAAATGGCTTGAAAACTTTGAGTTTTAATGATAAGGACAAAATAAAGGGTAAAATGAATAGTACCAGGTTTGACTTTTTAGTGTAAAAATGTGGTTTTTCGTTAAAATGAACAGTACCGCGGACTTTTCGTTAAAACTCCCAATTTTTTAAGGTGACCTAGAAATTATACACTTTCCGATCATTAACCAATATTGTAAGGTAAAAGGAAAATCGAAAAAGTAAAATGAGAAGAGGATTAAGAAAGTTGCTATCATGAAATATTATATATAATGAGTAATGTTAGAGATATTAAATTTGTAGACAAAATTTTGTAAACTAAATGACATGGAAGTTTATGATTGGTTATTACTTAAGCGTTGATGAACGTGCTCATTTCTATTGATGACACATCATTTAATTTATAATTTGTATCTTTCTAACATTACCCATATATAATATATTGAGATAGAGGGCTGAATGGAGCTCTCTCTCGTGCACTCTCTCTCAAACCATAATTGGGTTGGACTTTTAACAGCACTTACTTGCAGTTTAATCAAAAAGCAGCAACATCAAGATGCACATTTTAATAAAAAAGCAGCAACATCAAGATACACATTAAGCTGATAAATACATTAGTTTGACTAACTCAATGTATACCTTTGGAAATAGGGTTTTGTCCATTCCCTAGGGAACTAGCTAGCCTTAAACAACGACCTCTTACTTTTTGTAAAATTCATAGAGAGATCAAATTGTTAAATCAAATTTACGAATTAAATGATGTGTCATCAATAATAAATAAGTATGTTAATTAACATTTAAGTGATAATCTAATTATTAACAATCATATTATTTAGTTTACAAAATTTATTTTAGAAATTTGACCACCCTAACATTACCCAAAATATGTTAGGAGCCTTGATCGAGCCTTAATAAATAAATTCACTTGAGAAAATGTTCATTAGGGTCACTTGATTAGAACAGTTCTCACACTAAAGTAAGTTTGCATGAGATTAGGTAAAAACACAGAAGATCTCATGCTTTGTGAGGGGTACTCTTTTAAGGCGTGGCCAGACGCCCTTCTCAATTTTTTTTTTATTTTCATATTCATCACAGACATAGTCACGATTCTCTTCCTCCCCATGCTGTACACATACATGGAAAAAGACTAATTAATGACTTCTCTAATACATAAATTGCAAGATACTCATCATTAAATTTTCTAGAATTTTAATTTATCGATATCTGTAGCAATCTTCCATGTTGAATTATTTTGCATTTATATCAGTGTGTGATGATTTTCACCCGGCTAAACCGCTAAGAGCTACCCTTTTTATATACAAGTAAAAAAAATGCAGCTCTCTCTGCAGATTCTTGAATAAACCCAGTTCAGATCATCGTCTTCCCCGCCGATTCTTCCACTCATCCCTCTCACTGATTCTTATAAATGGACACAACAGTGAAGAAACAGTCAAGCTAGCTAGCCAGCCAGCCATGGCCATGACTTCAGCTTTCCGCTGCCCCACACTTCTTTCCCTAATTATCTTCTTTTTTCTCATTTTCTTCGTTCTAACCTTCTCCTCCCTGCTTGGTCAAAAGTATGTCATTATTCCCTTTGTTTCCTCGTACAATACTACTTCTACTGCTTCACCTTTCAATCTAACAAAGAGCAACTACACAGCCCTACCTCAAGTTTCATATTTTGATGAGCCTACTACTACACCTTTCAATCTAACAAAGAGCAACCACACAGCCCTACCTCAAGTTTCATATTTTGATGAGCTTCTCACAAGCTCCATGTATCAAAGGAGACACAAGGCTAATCTTACCAAAGTAAGCATTTCAATTTTCATTTTTCAGGTTAATAACCGTTCCAGTTTCAAAACTTGTTTAGTAACTGTTTTCATTTTTCAGTTTTCAAAAAATATCAAGCCAAATTTTGAAAATTCATCACAAAAGTAGCTTTCAGTTTTCAGTATTTTGAACATTAAAAATAATTACCATACAAGTTTTCAAAAAAAAAAATGAACATAAAATTTGAAAATTAAAAACAAAGTAATTATGAAACATCATTTTCTTGTATATTAGAATTTAGCGATGGTAATTATTTTGATATATTAATTAGTTTGTCTAATACTTGATTTTAGTGTATTTCTTGGTGACCAGGGTAAGACTAGTTTGGATAGAATTGAAGAAGACTTGGCCAAAGCACGAGCAGCAATTCTTGAAGCAATTCAGTATAAAAAGTATACATCACAGAAAATTGAGACTTTTATCCCAAGAGGAACCATTTACAAAAATCCCTACGCTTTTCACCAGTTGAGTAATTTTAAGATTCTATGTACCACACATATTATACTCGTTTCTCTTATCTAAATAATCATTTGCTTTGACCAAGAGGGTTTTCTTAAAGTTTGAAAGGCTAGATTCTGATCTTCAAACTTCAGCCATGCAAATCCAGTCGTCCAGTGCACTAGTACTTCCCATACATTGTCATCCGTGCATTGTAAAATGTTTGCTAATTAAGATATGCATTGTGCAGGAGTCACATAGAGATGGTGAAGAGGTTCAAAGTGTGGAGCTACAAGGAAGGAGAGCATCCATTAATACATTTTGGTCCACTGAATGACATATATGGAATTGAGGGACAATTCATTGATGAAATAGAGAGGGAGGAAAGCCCATTCAGAGCTACACATCCCGATAAGGCACACACATTTTTCCTTCCCCTGAGTGTTGCCAACGTTGTTCGCTTTGTCTACATGCCTATCACTCGGAGACAAGACTACCATCGGGACCGCCTGCAACGGGTTGTCACCGACTACATTGGCGTCGTGGCTGGTAAATATCCCTACTGGAACAGAAGCAATGGTGCTGACCATTTTATGGCTTCATGTCATGATTGGGTACGTATATATGTTGCTTCAACTGTGCCATCAAACTTCTTTTCCGTTTTTCATATGAACTGTGTTAACACTCTGAAATAGTCATAAATATGCAAAATTTCTTATTTTGAAACAACTAGTATTTCATTCGTAATTCAGGCACCGGAGGTTTCAGTTGGAAATCAAGAGCTTTTCAAGAACTTTATTAGGGTTCTTTGCAATGCCAACACCTCAGAAGGATTTAAACCTAAAAGAGATGTCTCACTACCTGAAATCTACTTATACAAAGGAAATTTGGGCTCCTCCAATTTGTGTCAGGCCGCAAAGAGCCGCCCAATTCTAGCATTCTTTGCCGGACGGGTCCACGGACCTGTCCGGCCCATTTTGCTGGATCATTGGAAGGACAAAGATGATGAAGTTCAAGTCTATGAGAAGCTTCCCAAGGGCCTAAACTACACCAAATTTATGGTGCAGAGCAAGTTTTGCTTGTGCCCTAGTGGATTTGAAGTTGCAAGCCCAAGAATTGTGGAGGCAATATATGCAGGATGTGTGCCTGTCTTAATTTCTGACAGTTACACATTGCCCTTCAGTGATGTGCTTGATTGGAGCAAATTTTCAGTGCAAATTCCAGTTGCTAAGATACCGGAAATTAAGACCATCTTACAAGCAATTCCATTCGACAAATATCTGAAAATGCAGAAAAGGGTGTGTAGGGTTCGTCCACATTTTGTGATAAATAGGCCGGCTAAACCGTTTGATGTGATTCACATGATCCTTCACTCAGTGTGGCTAAGACGACTTGACTTTAAGCTCGAGGCTTAATTGTATGTATCAATATAATTTTTTCCCCTTTGCTCGTTTGATGTAAAACTGAGGCCAACAATGAAAATTGGGCCAATTGGTGACCTGGAATTTCATAATTAATAAAAAACGTCACCTTGTTTTGGATATTGTCATTGTCTCTTCTTTCATATAAAGACATGTACAAGACACAAATTTGTGTACAAATTCATTGTGAGGCAAATGAGTTGGCTAGTGGCTATATGGATTTGAGTTCTTTCCTTGTACGAAAGAGAAAATACTCTTCAGCAAAAATTCAATTTTAAATATTTACAATTCTCCTTTTCTACCATGATTTGCCAAGATTTTGTATTCCTAATGGGTTTGGGTTTCTTATTCATGTCGAGAAAGGGAGATTACATACATAAATTGGTACATGATTGTGTAAACTTAATTTAGAATTCAATAAAATCTCAGAGATCTTATCATCTTATTACTGCATGACTTATATTACTCTAGGATTAGTATAAATACAGACACAAAGCGAAGAAAAATCACAATCTAAAAACCGATGAACCCTCTCTCTATCGCCGACCTCTCTCTCCAACTCTCAAATTATTTTTACAACAAATTCAATATTTTTTGCCAATATAGGAAATATATTACACAGAAACAAATCCATATTTTGATTTGATGTCATTAATTGTCCTATAGGGCCTGAATCAAACACTTTCTATTTATAATTGATCATATCAGATATCACAAGCTACACGTACCAAATTCTGCAAATCATAACCGTAGCCCTTCGAGGCCTTTCCTTTAAGTATTTCAAGATGAATCAGTCATAGTTAATTGAGCAGGTGCTACCTTATATGAATCGACGACCAAAATCACTTTACTTGTGCGTGTACGACTGATTGTAGCATTATTGTAATTAATTCATTACCATGCCGAATCAATTCACTCCCCATACCCGATAGTGTGTCCTTTCTCCTCCTCCTCCTCTCCCTCCCTTATTTTGTCAAAGAAGTGAGAAAGAAAGCACATCCATGGCAGAACTTGGCTCTTCTACTCACATCGTTACTGCACTGCTACCAAGTCTTTCAATTATCCTTTTATTTATCTTTTTCTTATCTCCATTAAACCAAACCAACCTTACCAATATTATTTTCTCGTCTCCTACTCCCATTTCCGGCATCAAAATTATCCATGACACCCCTCCACCCATTTCATCACCTCCTTCTTTGCCATCCTCACCCATTTCACCACCTCCGTCTCCGCCACCATTGTTGCCATCATATTTGTTGCCAACCGATGAATCAAGGAGTATCAATACTTGGATAGTGAAGGAGGAACGTAAAAAAGTGTGCCGTGCAATAGTATTTCTTTTTTATTTTACTTTAGTTAAATATTTTTAAACATATGAACATGTGAAATGATTTTCTCGCTCTCGTCTCTTATTTCTAGCCACAAGACTAAATAAATCAATGATCAAGGAATGAAAACAAGCAGAATAGTGCAGCCGAATAAAAGAGGAGTGCGAAAAATATTCCCTCATGAATATATACGCATATTTATTAATTTGTTTTTATCACTGATTCCAATTTTATCTTGTTTTTTGAATAGAAAATGAGTAATTTGGAGAGAATTGAAGCAGGTTTGGCCAGAGCAAGAGAGGCGATCTGGAGAGCAGTACATGAAAAGAATCAAGCGTCTAATTACAAAGAAGACGAAGAAGTGTTCATCCCAAAAGGATCAATTTACAGAAATGCACATTGTTTTCATCAGTTAAGTTCAAAACACAATTATCTCTCTATGGTTGATTTTCTATCAGTTATATTTTTATTTAATTGTCTTTATTGGGGTTTGACTGTATAAAGTCATAGGAAAAATTAATGTTTATGGGAACATAATCTGGATGTTTTAATGCTAATTTGATTTACATAATAAAGTGCTAACATATCAAATGAAAATTCTAACACTTCACATGAAAAAACCGAATCACATGCTCCTCGTTAGAAACTGTGGACCATTGACTGGAATCACGAAAAATAATTCCAACTATAGTAATGTTTCCATTAATTCGAAATAAAATTACTGATTTGTGCCAATTTGTCCCATATTCAACCATTCGGATATACCATTTATGTGTGTCCTCGTCACCACTGATTCAGCATTCAGTTGGTGCAGTAAAACTTTCTACTCGATGTTCATTAATCTGATTCAAATTACTAAGCCTATTTTACGCATTGCTGTCGATTCATTTGCCTTGATTTCATACCATGCAGGTAGATTGATTTTACACTATAAAATGATTTCACCTTAATAATTGCATTACTTAGTTAACTAATCGATTTACCTATTAAGAAATTTACGCACATGAAACTTGTCAACAGACTTTGAATTGAAAATAGAACCTGAATAACAGTAAGACATTAATACAGATACACTAAATGATGATTTATATGCAGATTATCAGTTCTATTGAAAGTTTGTTTCATAGTTTTGTTTATCTGTTCTTGGTGTGGTATGTATTTCTTACATCTGACGTGCTTAAATTTCGGTTAATAAGTACTTAGCACAATTTCATTATTTACGCAAAAATTATAAAACTTTGTTATGGTAGGGATGAGTATGAGGCATGCTCTAAATTCTAACCAAGCACTATGATGATATGTACGATGGATTAGGAGTTACGCAGAGATGGAGAAAAGATTGAAGGTGTGGGTTTACAGGGAAGGAGAGCATCCCTTGGTTCACACCGGGCCCTTCAACAACATTTATAGTGTTGAGGGGCTGTTTATCGACGAGATGGAGAGCAGGAAGAGCCGGTTCATGGCTCGCCATCCCGACGAGGCACACCTATTCCTCATCCCAATCAGTGTATCCAACATCGTCAATTTTCTGTACAGGCCTCTTGTCACATATAACCGTGATCAACTTCAAAGGGTTGTTATGGACTATATTGGCGTTGTAGCTGAAAAATACCCTTATTGGAATAGAAGCCACGGTGCTGATCATTTCTTGGTTTCTTGTCATGATTGGGTATGCCTCCTTTACTCTTCTCGATCCTTCATTAGTGTACAAAAAAAAAAAACAATTTGTAACTTATGCAAAAGATATATATGATGAGTATGACCATAAGTAAATATGTTATAAATAGTTTATTTGGTCACTATACGTCATCGTCTATACGAAAAAAAACTAATTATGTTGTTAGTCTTAAATTTCAGGCACCAGACATTTCACAAGCTAATCCCAAGTTCTACCAGAACTTCATTAGGGTTTTATGCAATGCCAATACATCAGAAGGGTTTAAGTCCCAAAGAGACGCCTCCATTCCAGAAATCAACATACCATATGGAGAACTTGGTCCGACCCCGCAAAATACAAGCCTCGACAAGGGTTCAATCCTTGCCTTCTTCGCCGGAGGATCTCACGGTCTCATAAGAAAGATCTTGCTGGAGCATTGGAAGGACAAAGACAATGAGGTGCAAGTGCATG
The DNA here is from genome assembly GCF_916048215.2 of Malus sylvestris. Taxonomy (NCBI): domain Eukaryota; kingdom Viridiplantae; phylum Streptophyta; class Magnoliopsida; order Rosales; family Rosaceae; genus Malus; species Malus sylvestris. The sequence goes on from NC_062261.1 coordinate 1,732,042, forward strand.
AGTACCTAGAAAATAAGGAAGACTACTTCAAGTTGATGGGTAAAGCCAAGTTTTGCTTGTGCCCTAGTGGGTACGAAGTGGCAAGTCCAAGAGTAGTCACAGCAATTTCTATGGGGTGCGTCCCCGTCCTCATTTCTGACAACTATTCATTGCCCTTTAGCGACGTTCTTGACTGGAGCAAATTCTCGGTGTACATTCCGTCGAAAAAAATACCCGAAATCAAGACGATCTTGAAAGAGATTTCGCACTCGAGGTATTTGGAACTGCAAAAGAGTGTGACGGAGGTGCACCGGCATTTTACGGTCCATCGTCCTGCTCAGCCTTACGATATGCTTAACATGGTGCTCCACTCTGTGTGGCTAAGAAGACTCGATGTTTCACTGCTTTCTTGATATGCATATATTTGAAATTTTTGTTTGACTTTTTTGTTTGTATTGTGTTATAAAACTTCACAACGAGTCATATACATATATATATATATATATATATATATATATATATATATATATATCGACTTTCGTGTAACAGAAATGTCAATATTATAATATTTGAATTCTTTTGCGAAAGAAAACGCATGATAACATGTTGATTTAGATGATTTCGTAATAGATAGTCTCTTCAATACATATTACATACTACTATAACAGGATCAAAAGCAACGCCACCACAAAACTGCTATGACACTAACACAAACCCATTTTTATAATTATGCTAATGTAAAACTTACGAGGGTTTGCTGACCTAAACTCCTTTGCATCTAAGTTCGCATTTCTCTCGTCACCACTACGGTTTAGTGATGTCCCTAATCAGTCATAAGTTAGAAGTTTTAATTTCGAATTTTATGAGTGACAATTTTACAATCAATTTATTTATCCACTTTCTTAGTGTAAATATGTCGTTTTACCAAAAAGTTCGCAGCCCTTTCGTGATTTAAATTAAATTAAGCTTAGACTATACTATTGCTAGGGAACAGGATGATGATTACCAAATCATACCCGACCCATTTGAACCCCTAAAGTCCCCGACCCACCCAACCAGTCCACGCTCACCGTCTTCCTTCCTCGTTTCACTTTCTCAAGGGCAGGCAAAGTGGGCAGCAGCAACCAACAAGTTAAACCAAAAGGACTGATATTCCAACGCAGCAGTGGAAAAAAAAGAAGCATCGGCAACGATGGCGGGGACGACTAGTGCAGAGGACGCTACCGTGAACCTCTCCTTACCCGACCGCGGCACCCCCATTCCTTCCGGCGATCAAACCGTCTGGGCCGACGTCTCGCCCCTCCTCGACGCCGCCTGTAAAGGTCTGTGCTTTTCCCCTTGTTTGCTTACTCTAAACTTAAATCTCAGCTTCTCAGCTGCTCTGTTTGGTTCCCGAGAAAATGAAGGATAATAGAAAAGTAAAGGGATGAAAATCCGAAAAAGCTTATTGCGTTTTCATATAATATAAAGTGTTGGACTTTCGAATTAGAAGTAAAAGAATTTACATAAAGGATAAGACTTGTAGTGATCAGAGTAGTTTAATCAATATTTGCAATTTAATGTAACTGGTTATATGCAAAACTATGTATGTGTGTATATGTATATATGCATATGTGTGTGTGTGTGTGTGTGTGTATCTGTGTTGCGAGTGTGCGTGGTTAATCGAGAGCAGCGGTATAGTTTCCATTAGTTCAATACGATCCTAAGCTTTTGTGGTTTTTCTTGAAAACATTGACTTCGTATGAAGGATAATGTTGAATTGTGTTGGTGTTTTCGCACGGTTAAGTGTTGCGAGGGTGCTTGGATGGCAAAGCTTGTGTTGTGGAAACGTTTTATAATGTTAATGTGGTTGGGATTTTGAACTTGATTGATGTTCTACCAGTTTCTTGGCTTGTTATGCTTCATTTGTTTTGCTTTTTTGATGGATTTTGGTCACAGATCTTCAAGATGGTATGCTCATTAACGGAGATAATTTCAATCTTTTTGCTGCCATGTCTGCTTTGGAGGTAACACATTATCGGCAGTGTTTTTCTTATTTTTTATTTGTACATGCAGCATTGTTGTATTGTAGACTGAATAATTAACGCAGAATTCGGTTATGATCTTTGAATAAGTTGCTGGGAGACAAATTTAATTGGAAAATGTGTTTTTTGCTTTGTATCACGTGGTGGATCGCCATCAAGGGCATTAAGAATTAAAGAGTTGCACAATCCTTCTATAACCTATGCTGTAATGGTTTTGCATTCTCTTAATGCTGATGTTGATTTTCAAGTGTTTGCTTAGTCTAATTTAACACTTTCTGTTTGTGTTCCTTATTAGATAATGGACCCGAAGATGGATTCTGGTATGGTCTGTAAATATTACTCTGTTGATGAAGCAATTGATGATGGTGCTGCTCCTGTTCCTATTAGCTTTGATAAAACTGTTGACGTTCAACGTACTATTGATATCATGGATCATCTTCTAGCCTGTGAGGTATCTGCCACATAACTTTCTTTAACTGCTCTTTAGGCTTGAAAAGCAATTTTTATATATTGTTAACTTGCAGTAATGCTATTATATGCTCCTTCACTGCTACATAACTTCCTAATTTCGTAAACCAAATTTCTTGCTTTTCATGAGTGCTGTTTATTGTAAAAGATTAGGATTGCTATGAAATTTACATAGACATCAGTGCTACTTAGGATCTTAATTTTTCTTTTTCCTTGTTATTTTTTGAAATCTATTCATGATATATGTTTTAAAACACTAAACTTCCCGCTGGAAGTAATCTGTGCTATCATTTGTTTCTCTGTATTACAGTCTTTCCTTTCCTTATGTTTCTATATGTAAATCTTCAAATGGCAGGCAACATGGCACAAGGGTCATTCATTGGCACAAACTGTCTTCTCGTGCATCTATCTTCTCAGGCTTGATAGGACATCCTCACATGCCTTACTGCATTCTTATTGCAGAGCCATACGAGCAACCTGCAAGGCTGTCATTTCAGTTGTCTCAGATGCACGCACTCATGAAGTAAAGTATTTCAACAGCTCTTTTGGCCTATGCTGTTTCAGTATTTCCATTAAGTTGTAGTAATTTATCTTGTGCATATGCTGCTTTAGTCTTTTTGATCAACACCTAACTGCTTCCATTAGTGCGTTGTAAATGATTGTTATCCTCAGAGTGAATTCTAGTTTCATATTCTGGGGACATTACAGTGCATTTTGTTTTTCAAGCCTAGTCTCTGAATAGTGGCTTGCACTGGAGAAATACTTTTATTTGTATTAGTTATCAAACTTGTCTCATTGCAGGAAGAAGACCTTTTTACAATGACATATGGTCTTCCTTTGAATGGGGATGGAGATGAAAAGTGCTTGTCAATGCTACATGCTGTTGAAGAAACAATTTCCCGCCAATTACGTGCCTGTAAAGCACCATCATCGAAAACCCGAGTGTTAGAAGGCAGATATACATTCACTTTCGCAGTAATATTACTTTATCTTGAATTATAGCTTGGAACAAAGCACCACCATCATCATATACTTGCTTTTTGTTGCAGACTTGGTGTCACAACAAAATAATCCTGAATTGGAGGAAGGCTACTGCAAAGCTTTGTTATGCCGCTTACGCTTTCGTAAGGTCTTACCCTGTGTTCATTTATCTTGTATTCATCTGCTTCATCTGGGAACACGTCTATTCATTTGAATATTTATGCCCCCATGTTGTATAAAAAGAGCTCTCTTCTTCTTTCAGCATTTTTACCATGTCCTTACATCTATGAAGCGGCCTCAAGGAAGAGGATTGGAGTTGGCAAGAAAACATATAGCCTCCTGCATATCTGAATTAGAAGACATTCTTAGCTCTTCAGAGTTCCTTAGATCTAGTACTTTTGGAAGTCAACAAGGCAACTTAGAAGATAAAACTACGGCTTCTGGCTGTGAACCAATTGGCTTTGATGCTAGTTTAAACTGTAGATTATCTGCACCTACACCACCACGTGCAATAAAAATTCTGAGTTGGAAAAAGGTGAGCATGAGATAATTGCTGCCGATAATTGTAGTAGTTTACTTCCACTATTGTAACATTTTTGCTTTGGTTTTGTTGTGCCAGACTGTTGAATATTTTATTAAACTTCTTCGTGATCTCGATGTTATATGTTCCTACCAATTAGACCCGTCATTAGAAAGTGTTTTGCACTTTTTGGTTGGGTTTCAAAAATCGCAGCCTGATTTAGTAGCAAGGGCTCATCTTCAGGTATGTGCCATTTGTTTCTACTTTATTCTAGGTACTAATTGCTGAATATTGTCAGCATATTTGTGAATTATTGACCTGAAACTTTTGAACAGCGTCTGCTGGTTCAAGACGGGAAACTCTATGGTCGGGATCCTGTCTTTGCTGTTATTATCCGAGCTGCAGCATTGCCAGATAATACAAGGAACCATGATATTCAGAAACAGGAATCTATTATTCAACTGGGACAGGTGAAGTGATCTCGTTCTCTGGACTGATTACATTTTGTCTTTCCATTTTTGTATTTTTGGGGATATGATAGTTTTCAAATCTGTATCTTCTTATATTATGGAACTATTCATTAATTTTCTAATATGATGTTTTATCAATAAAAGCACTTGATTATGCATGCACAAGAAGAGAAAATGGTTAATAAAACTTTTTTTCTTGTTGTAATCGTGCATGCAACAGAAGGGGAAGGCTGGTTTTAGTTTTATGTTTATAGATCCTTGCACTGTGTGCTGATTCTAATACGTGCGTTATCTTGGGTACTGCAGTTAGTAATCAGTTTGCTAAAAGTTTTATGCACAAATGGTGCATGGCAACGGCGTAAGCTTGGAAAGATTTTACAAGATTGGCGTGTTGTTTATATGCAGGTATGCCACATTATCTTCGAATCAAGATGTTTATTAGTTTTTCTTTGTTTTCAAATTCATTGAGTTCCTCAGGCCTCAAAAGGTAATGTGTTTCTGAAATGATTGTCCTATGAAGCACATGTATCTTGCGTCTATTGTTATCTAATGTTTCTGTTTACCAAAACCGTCCATTTTAAATGTTGTTTGGATAATTTATTTATGCTTTTTAAATGTTGATTTGTAGTTAGAGATGGCCTTTAGAAAGGAGTTTGGAGACAATGCAAACATTTCAAATGATGAGGTATGCTGCTCTCTGGGAATATTACTCTATTAATCATCAAATGCACTTGGAGGCCCTTAGTTTCTATATAAGAGGCTGATGACATCATCATGTTTTGTCCAATCACTTGACACAAGACCATGTTTGTGTTGATTAAATCGTCTCTACAATGCCGTCATATTTCGTTTGATAATCAGTAAGCATAGTGAAACCTAAATGCAAAAACCAGTATAATTTTGCTTATCCAGTTTGGCTTTTTGAATTTCCACAGAATATCAGCGTGAAACTCTTCCAACACATCCTTCTTTGGGTGGAAAAGCAAACATACTGGATAGCTTCTCGATTTCTCATTTTAGGTTTTGAATTGGAGCTCTATTCGCTCAGTGAATATTGCATGGTATATTGGTATATCTATGTTGTCCTGCTCAAGCTTGCACAGAAAACAAATCTTAAGACGGTGGTGTGCAATGGCAGTGGTAAATATTCTTATATCCTGTAAACTTAATCAATCTGTCTGAATTCTCTTGTACATTTGTATGTGATATGGCTCTCCAAAGATAATTTACTTCACTTATGCACCATCTGATGCATCCTGTGTTTTTGTTGTTCAGGTAAATGCAAAGGAAAAAAGAAAAGGGATTCTGTTAAAGATGTGGCACAAGATTATTGGATTCCACCTGCAGTCTTGTTTCTTCAGTGCCAAATATGTCTCGCCGAAGGACTTACAATGGTAATTGTGCTTTAGTTTCTGCATTATGAGTTGAAGAATGACCACTTCCAGGAAGTACCGTTTAAGATGGCTGTCTAGAGAATAAGGTCTTTATGGGCCTCTGACGGTACTAAGAAATTTGTTTAAATCATCAACCGGGCCATTTTATATTGTTAATCTAAGGAAAGGTCCTGTCCGTGTTCATAGCATAAATTTTTGCTTCAACTATTTCACCTCAAAACCTCAGTTTAATGAATTCAATGTTTCCAGATGCTTGCTGCTTTGAAGAACGATCACATGCTTGTACAAAGTCGAAGCCCTTTTAATACTGAGCATGAGGTATACTTGAACAATCCAGTTTCCAAAAAAAAATACTTGCACGAAGCGCATATTGGGAGCTACCTTAGAAGTCACTGTTTATTTTTTACGAATTTATAGTTTGCACAAGTTTCTGACCAATTAGGTTTCGGATGACATGTGTCCTTTGTGTTCTCACTTCTGCAGAGGTTTATTCAGCACTTTGAGCTCCTACAGAAAGCTTGCATTCCTGACCATGTCTCATTCCCCCTGTTCGTGGAATCTACAACCCAAGCTCATTTATCCGTGAGTAAACTTTCTGTCAACACTGGTCGGAATTTCCTTGATATTCCGGTAGGCTTACTGTTACCTATTCCTTTTTGCAGAACCTTGTTATGCACGATTACTTTAAGGATGCTCAGAAGATCGCAAAGAATGTCAAGAGTAGTTTTTCGAACGACCCGGAAAAATTGGCTGAACTACGAAGGCTAGAGCAAGTAGCTGAGCACAACAGCATTGCCTTAAACGTGATTAGCCGAGCTGGAGCCAGTGACCCCTCACTCAAGGTTTCTTTCGAGTTCAACCACCATCCGTGCTTTGCAACGGCTGTTGTCCGGAGGTCGTGAATGTGACATTTAACCATCTCTACCAATTTTGAAGCACTCGCTCGATCCAGCGGCGGAGTCTTGTAGCAGAGCACTTGTAACATCAATTTTTCCAGCGTTATTTTCAACTATTCATTTCATTAATTTTGTACTCAATGAATACACCATAAAACCATATTTATGTGAGCTCTTGTCCTCCCTCTTTCTGACCCCCATCGGGCGATTTGGGAGCGGCCGCATTGGGCGGTTCGGGAGCGGTAGAGGGCAACAATAACGGTATCTCAAATCAATAACACACTATAATGTGTTTATCGTATGACAGTGTGTTATGTCAGAGGCAGATGCATTGAGGGGCAGGGGGGTCAGCTGACCCCCTGAACATCAGTGAATGTTCGGGGATAACTTGAGTGTTGACCCTCCGCACTTCAGTGAATATTCATGGATAACTTGGGTGGTGCCTTTTTAAAGTTTGGAGTTGACTTCATACATGCCTTTCAACTGTAAAAGTGGCTCTTCTTATTTTTATTTATTTTTTAATAAATATTACTTTGTCAAAACGACATAGTTTCGGACCCTTAGTTTAATAAAAAAAATAAACACCAAGAACCAAAAAATAAATGCATGGATGATGGATATGTTACTCGAGGGAGATCACGGCGTAGAGCTCAAAGAATCACAAACTTCCATCATTATCATGTGAAGCTCTTTATTGCTATCGTTGATAAGCACCTTATGGAATTAAACAATCGCTTGATGAGGTAAATACAGAGTTGCTTTTTTGTTTAGCAAGTTTGAGCTTGGATGATTCATTCTCGGCTTTTGATGAACAAAAGCTAATTTGTTTTGCTCATTTTATCCAAATGAATTTACTACTTGTCAACTCTTGGCACTTGAAGATCAACTTGGGCATTATATTCTTAATATGCATTCAAGTAGTGAATTTTCTCAATTGAAAGGAATTGGTAGCCTTGCAAAAAAAATGGTGAAGTATATTAATCACATGTATTTGCTAATTACATTGGCTTTGGTTCTACCAGTTGCTACTGCTTTAGTGGAGATAGCTTTTTCCGCTATGAATATTGTGAAGATTCAATTGCGCAACCGAATGGGAGATCAATGGTTGAGTGATCGCATGATGATTTATATTGATAGCAATGTTTTTTCTTCCATTAACAATGAAGCTACAATGCAACGTTTTCAAAAAATGAAAACACGTCGGGAACTATTGTAACTTGTATTATTATTTGTTCTATAGGTTATGAATGATGGAACTATGGTTTAATTCTTAAGGTTATTATATGTCTAAAAAATGTTTGTAAATTTTTACATGTGAACCCCCTGCGGAAATATTGTTCCTGGATCCGCCATTGTGTTATGCAAGTCCTTTATGATAGGTTTTTTTATTGAAATTTCTCGCTTTATTGTGATAAAGCAAAAGAATGAAAAGAGACTAATGGCCAACTTTGAATTTGAATCTTGATGGATCCATCTGGGATAAAGGACGCCCACCAAAACTTAATCAAAATCGATCTAAAAACACTTTAACGGCTTCGCCCATTACGAAAAAATCTTGGGTCCGACAGGTGGACCATCATTTGTCGGGCCACACACACATTGTCAGAGATCTTTTTACGGTGAGAGCGGGATCGGTAAAGAGTGTGTGGGATATCACCAATACAAGAAGGTTTCACCTTTGTTGACGTGATCTTCCTGTCGAACTCAAAAATTTCTCGTAACTACTCAGATTGATTCTAGTTTAGAAGTTTCAATTTTCAAATGTGGAATTCTTGTTTGGTAGTCTATGCTTGGACCTCTCAATTGGCATTTTTCATTTGGTTTCTCATCTCGTATAGGTTGAATTGTACGGATCGGGTCTCTTGGACCTCTGGATTTGCGCAGTCAGCAGCCGTCGAAGAAGAAGCGACAAAATTTGGAGCAGATGGATGGTACACGCAATCTATATAATACAATAAAATCTTCTACCAAAAGTGCTATCCAGCACCAGCCGTTGACATCTTTTTAGTTGTTTTTGTTACGCATATTGGATGAAGCCCCATTGTTCTTTGAAAATACGATATTCTAGATACAGAGAGCAGCGGGACTCCAATTTAAATACAAATAAGATATCTATTATTTTGGTAAATTGACTTAACTTATATATGCGAAAAAGTTTATATTTAACGAAACCGAGGTCTCTCCTAATAGATTGAGATTCATTCGAGATCTCTGTGTTCGAAATCTACGGACTGAGAGATTCAAATCACTCAATTACAATCTTACGGCTCTTTATTAGCTTTTCTCACTGACCCACTTCATAAATCTAAAAATTTAAACGGTTCGAATTTCTTTATCTCTCTTAAACAGTTTGGATCTCTCGGTCTACGAACTTCAGACAAATTCCTAGGGGATCTCATTCCCCTCCTAACCTAGCTGGAATCATCAGTGTTTGAATCTATGCATGCACCCTGGCAAACAAAAACTATGAATTTTCCAGAACGTGGTTTCAAAACTTATTTAAAAATAAGAAAGAAAATGGTATTGTTTTTCTTATTGTTTATTTGGAGGCTGCGATCGTCTTTTTGGTAAGTAGCTTATGAAATTAGGATCTGTGCTGGCAAATGGCAATGCATTCAAAATGTAAAGTATAAACCCCTGACAATTTGGACAACATAAATCAACACGAAAATGAATTGTGTAGTTCTTTTGGGAAATTGAGGATGTGTTATGGCTTGGTCTCACTTCTTGTTTGTGTGTCTTACACGAGAAAAATTTACGTAGGTCACTTAGATCATTCGTAATATCTGATTACTTTCACAAAATAGAGCTTCTTGTATTTTGGTAGTCTCAACCGACCCAACTGATCACACTCAATGTGAGAGTTGTTCTGATCAGTCAGTCATACCAAAGTTTATCTCTTATACGACATTATATGTAGAAGAATCTCTCGGTTCTCTAAATTAACCTCCTCCATTATATCTCTTTGTTGTTTGTGCGTCTTATACAACGAGAAAAATTTATCTAGGCTACTCAGATCGCTCGTAATGTTTGATTGTTTTCACAAAATACAACTCTTTCTATTTTGGTAGCCTCAATCGACTCAACTAATCTCACTCCGTAAGAGTTTCCCTAATTAATCAGTTATACCAAAGTTTATCTCTTATACGACATTTTATATAGAAGAATTTCTCGTTTGTCTAAATTAACCTCCTCCATTAGATCTCTTTGTTGTAATTTGTGCGTCTTGTACAACGAGAAAAATTTATATAAGGCACTCACAGCACTCATAAACTCGTAATATTTGTTACCACTCGTGTTTTTCTCGTTTGTCTGAAATTAACCTCCAACATTAAAAGTTAAGCAAAGAGAGTGATGTTCAATATGTTATGTGGCTGGTTGTTTTCACATGTCACATCCGTACCAATGGCTTAATAAATGTGACTACTTTATGCTATAATTTTGTTTGGCTGAAAAATGTTGGTGAGCTAATAAACTAAAGAAAATTGGTGTGACCGTTGAGCTTTATTTTTGGGATATTTCTTTTTATCAAAAAACAATTTTAATTATTTTCTTATTTATTCTTAATTTTCGAAATATTTCTCAATGGGATAGTCAATTTTGTAGTCCATGATTGGAATTATGATAAAGAAATAGACATGAATACATTCTGCAGGACAAATGTCTTGGTTTGGATTGGGATTCACTCTGGATCTCTGTGTCCGGAATATGCAGACTAATAACTCAATTTCAACCACATGTTTTAATTAACTCATTATACTGATCAACTTCACAAAAATCCAAAAACTTGAATCTCATGGTCAAATCTCTCGGTCTGCAAGATCCAAACACAAAGATCCGAAAAGCTACTACTATATATTCCAAAAAAAAAAAAAAGAATCATGGCCGATAATTGCCAGAATTTGTTAAAATTTAGTATTTGCATGTGATTAGGTTGACCGTTGAAAATGATTGCTAATTTTTTTTTCATGTTAAAATTAATCTATTTAAATGAGTTGGGTGGAAAAATATTTTATTTGCTAATAATGGAAAGGCCACTATTAAGTACTAAGTAGAGTATAATCACAATTAATACTCGAATTAGCTGGCACTAATTGTTTTTCTTGTTTCTAAGCAACTTCCATTTCTTGTTCTTGGACCATAGTTTTCTTATGATATGGATTGGATTCGAAAAGTTGTCCTAAAATCGACTTCTGAAAAATGGATCCATCAACGTTCTTACATATTTAAAGACATTATTGTTTGTACAACTAAGTAGATCTCGCCCCACTTTAGTTAATTAAAAATTACTCTCTTAAAACATCCTCATGTGAAAAACCAATATGATTGATTGATCATGAATTCTTTGATTAATTAAGAATTACTTAATTAATCAAAGAATGCTGGATACAAATATACTTTCTTGTAAAAAGGTTTATGGCCAAGTAAATTCACTTTACTTAGTTGGAAAAAAGTTCAACGTTCAAATATGCGAGGAAAATACATATTTAAAATGAGTTTGATACTTTTGACAAAAAAATAAAAATAAAAAAGAGTTTGATACTATTGTTGCTTATTCGAGAATTTCTAATGAGCTGCCTAAATGAGCTCCTAACTAGAATTTAGAGAGATTTTAGAGAGATTTAGAGAGATTTAAAAAAAAAAAAAACAACTTTAATCATGCTCCACTTCCTAAAATAGGAATTCATCTAGGAGCTAGAGAGGGAAAAACGAGCTCCTGGTGACTCAATGATTAATGCTAACTGTTTTCATATTATTTTAAATAAATAAATAAGTTTTATTAGTTAATTATTGACTAATAATCGATTATAACTCTCTAAAGCAAAGAGTATAGTTGAAGTAGAACATTTTCCAGAGAGCTTATTAAAACAAATTTTTGAAAATTTTAACTATAACTTTACTACAAAATAGACTACATGATGGAAGATGTTTTTAATACATTCTAAATATATTTTGGTAAATATCTTACGTTTGTTAGAAGAGTTGTGTTATTCACACACTCATTTTTAATTTTCACACACCTTTTCAATTTTTAGCCGTAGAATGAGATGAAGAAAATTAATAAAAAAACTAACAAAAATATGTGAAGTTAAAAAGGATTGCGTGAATAACACTATCTTGATAGAAAAGGGAAAGGAAAATCCAACGAATCACATACGTTGATATACGCAGCAAGATTAAACGGTAGAGGGGAGTAAAAAAGGGCGGCAGTAAAGCATCGTAGAGAATTAGTACCCCATCTCAGACAGCCGTATTTTCTGTCCTTCTGACAGATGGGAAACTTCAGTCAAATTAATTAAATAATTAAATTTAAAACCAAAAAGAAATTTATTTATTTTTTATTTAAAAAAAAGAAAGTAATTGTCGAAAGACGCCGACGGGCCAACCAGAACCGAACTCTTTCTTCTGGTCGACTTTTCTTCTTCTTCCTCCTCCTCTTCTTCTGCTTCTGCTCTCTCTCTCTCTCTCTCTCTCTCTCACATCAGTTCGGTTTCAGGCAAGTCAAGTCCTCCGATCTCTCTCTCTCTCTTTCTCTCTCTCTCTTTCTCTCTCTGCCATTTCGTTTATTTCCGAGCTGCCACTACTGGCTGCTGGGAAATTTGACTTCTTTTTGTGTTTGGTGTTTTGGATTTGAATTTTGGATTGGAATTCAGTCGGTTTCTGAGTATTTGGTGCTGAAGTATTCAACTTTTTAGTATATTATGTGGTTGGCTGTTCCTTTTTGTAGCTAGTTGGATCTGAATTATGAAGCTGGAATTTGGAAACTTAGGGTTTTTGGTAGTTTGTTGGAGTTTTCTGTCAGCTTGTATTTGAATTTATCGTAAATTTGATATTTTGAGTGGTGGGTGAGCGGTGTACTTTAGTTTGATTTAAGGTTTTGGATCATTTCTTCTTGCCTATTTATTGGTTTTGATTCGTGGAATGGAAAGAAGATTGAATTTTTCGGGTTTCGTTGTAGATTTTCGATATATAGAGGAGTGGGAGAATGTCAGGAGGTACACAGAAGAGCATCAGGAAAGCTCTTGGAGCCCTCAAGGACACCACCACAGTTTCATTGGCTAAAGTCAACAGCGATTACAAGGTATCGTGGTTTGTTTGTGGTTGTTTCCGATGCTTCTCGCGGTTATGATGTATCCGGTATTCATGATTGGGGATTCATTCTTGCAGGAATTGGACATTGCGATAGTCAAAGCTACGAACCATGTTGAGCGTCCCGCCAAGGAAAAGTACATTAGAGGTAGACTCTCTCTCTCTGAAGAAGAGCTGCATGATGTACTTTCGATCATCTGCATCTGGAGAAAGAGTTTGTAAATCATGACTGATAAGGTTATGTTTTTATTTATTGTTAAGCTATTTTTGCTGCCGTTTCTGCTACAAGACCTCGTGCTGATGTTGCATACTGCATCCACGCTCTTGCAAGGAGGTTAGCAAAGACACATAACTGGGCGGTATGTGCATTTTCTCATCCGATAAACATACAAGAAGTTATCCATTGACAGGAACTTTTTTATTGTTTATCTGTAACAGCAATAATCTTCATCTTGGTTATCATTCATAGACAAACATAGCAAGTTGCAATTGCGTCTTGCTTGAAATTTTCACGAACTGATTATCGGTTGGTGTTTAGGTTGCATTGAAGACATTAGTTGTTATTCATCGTGCTTTGAGGGAAGTGGACCCCACGTTTTACGAAGAACTCATGAATTATGGTAGAAGTAGAAGTCATATGCTTAACTTGGCACATTTCAAAGATGATTCCAGTCCCAATGGTACTTCGCCATCCCTGACTCCTTTTCGCATACTATTTATCCATTCAAAAACTGACCTTTTCACTGCCCAGCATGGGATTATTCCACCTGGATCCGCACTTATGCCTTGTTCTTGGAGGAGAGACTGGAATGCTTTCGTGTGTTGAAATATGACGTTGAGATGGATCGCCCAGTAAGAAGTTTATTTCTTTATGTCATATTTCTTTTGCTTATTCTTCCATTTCCAATTATATAAGTTTTGTCTTAGGGAAGCAATAACAAATTAGCAATCACCTTTTACATCAATATATATGGCACATTGACATTTCAAACCGTTTGATTTATCAGAACCTCATTTTCCTGCAGTTGCTTTTATTTTTTCCCTCGAAGCTGTATTGCTACTTTTTTTTCATACATTCAAGTCATATTCTTGTCCCTAAGCTTCATTGCAACTAAATAGTTAACATTGTGGCGCAGAGGACCAAAGATCTGGATACTGCCGAATTGCTTGAGCATTTGTCTGCCCTGCAACAACTTCTTTTTCGTGTACTTGGTTGCCAGGCAAGTCTTATGTATCAGCTCTTCAAAATCAATGGGTTTATGATGTGGGGCCACTACATATTTAAACACGAATATGGGTTCAAGCAAGTGTTGATTATCCAAATAACGTTACCTTTGATGGGTGACACTATATTTCAATTAATAGAACCAATTTTATTTTGCAGCCGCAAGGGGCAGCAGTTCATAATTTTGTGGTTCAGTTAGCACTCTCAATGGTAAGTGACCCTTGCAATAAATTCTTGCTGAATGACTAGCCAATATGTTTTATTTTCCTCTGAATGTCTTCCATCGTAAAATCAGGTTGCTTCTGAAAGCATCAAGATTTATCAAGCTATAAGTGATGGAACAGTCAATTTGGTTGACAAGGTAGGATATGATCTTTTGCTATGTAGGAATATAACATTTGGAGCTTGCACTATAAGCTAATTGTGTACAATGATGATTAATACCACAGTTCTTTGAGATGCAACGCCATGATGCTATGAGGGCGCTGGATATATATCGGAGGGCAGGACAGCAGGTAGTTTTTCGGGGAATATATTGGTGGGGACCGGGAAGTTATTTTACGTATCAACATTTAAATTTCCGTCTACATATTTCAGGCAGAGAGGCTGTCAGAGTTTTATGAAGTATGTAAAAGTCTTGATATTGGACGTGGAGAGAAGTTTACCAAGATTGAGCAGGTGACTTTTTGCTTGCAGACCCTTTTTAGTACACATTGCATTCCTTGGATAATTTTAATTTTCTCAACTTGATTTCATTTTGGGTGATGTAGCCCCCTGCATCGTTTTTACAAGCCATGGAAGAGTACGTGAAAGAAGCTCCTCAGTTCTCAACAGCTCGCAAGGATCAGGTATGATTTGTATTGAGGTGCTGCCTCATTAATTCTGTTATTTTGGAAGAGATTTGCAATGTAACCTGATCAGGAAAGCAAATAGTGGATCATCAGATGTCCTTATTAGCAAATACTATGGGAACCTGTTTGATTTACCTAAACAGTTAAAAGGTCGTACCCAGTGCACAAGGCTCCCGCTTTACGCAGGGTCTGGGAGAGGTGAATGTCGGCTAGCCTTACCCCCATTTATGGAGAGGCTGCTCCCAAGGATTTACCTAAACAGTTCAAACAAAAAAAAAAAATTCCGGATCCAAATTCGGCTTTTAGAAGCTGTTGGCTTTCACAATATGATCAGATCCGAAAATACTCACACAAACCAACTCTACCAGCTGATAAGAATTGATGATGTATTGGCTGCCTGCTTTATGTACATGCAGTTTGCAACAATTTCCTTCAAGTTTAATCTTTAACCTGGCAGGTGGTTGCCCCCAAAGAAATCTTGGCTATAGAGTACAAAAAGGCCCCGGAGGAGGAGGCACGTCCACCTTCACCACCTCTACCTGAACCAGTGAAAGTTGAACCAGTGAAAGTGGAAGCACCTGTAGCTGAACCGCCTGATTTGCTGGTAATTCACATAATCCTTTGTTAGTTACTTTCCCTTGAATTTTGGCATGCTGTCGTCCCTCTGAAGTTTAATCATGCATGCCATACTTTGTTGCTAGGGTTTGAATGATCCTGTTCCAAATACTAAAGAGTTGGATGACAAGAATGCACTGGCTTTAGCGATTGTTCCAGTTTGTAAGTTCTCTCTCTCTCTCTCTCTCTCTTAAACATGCACGAATCTTCTTGGTTAAGAAGAAAATTATAATAAATTTTATTTTCTGAAATGCTATTGTGGTTCTTGTAGCGGACCAACCAACATCCACAGCTCCAACTCTAGAAAATGGAGCTACAGGTTGGGAATTGGCACTTGTTACAGCACCGAGCTCAAATGAGAGCGCCGTGGCTTCTAGCAAACTGGTACTCTTCTCCTACCAATTTCCCTTCTCGTATTGTTTACGTGTATGGAATTTAATTGACCAGTATTAGTGTATAGTTAGTTACAAACACACTTTTTGTTCTTCTACTATCACTACACTTCCTTTCTCTTTTCTTTTTTATTTCCCTTAATGTACGGACACTGCTGACACCATTCAAATGTTGAGTGAAGGCGGGAGGGTTAGACTTGCTTACACTAGACAGCCTATATGACGATGCAATCAGAAGAAACAATCAGAATGTGAGCTACAACCCATGGGAGCCTGCTCCGGTAAATGGTACCATGATGCAACAACTTCACGATCCCTTTTATGCATCCAACGGAATGGCTGCACCGCATTCTGTGCAGATGGCAGCAATGGCGAACCAGCAGCAGGCCTTCATGTTGCAGCAACAGCAGCAGCAGCAGCAGCAGATGATGATGATGATGGGCCAACAACAGCAACAGTCTATGAATCCTTTCGGAACTCCTCACGGAGCCCCTACCCACCCCTATGGCCCCGGTGTCCCTGTCCAAGCATACAACCCATACGCAGGCCTTTTATAGACGATCCATCCAAACAAAAGATTTTTATCAAGACTTACAGCCGCGGAAAGAACAGGACGTGAAAGAATAGTCAGTTTTAGCCGTTGAGGCATCCGAAATTCGGAGGGAGACGTGTACCATATGTTTTGTATGTGCCGTGGTTAGCTTAGGATTAAGATTCTTTGTTAAATAAACAGTCGGAGGGAGGAGTTGGAGCTATTTGGCCATTTGCGTTGACGATCGAAAATTATGTTATTTGGATCGACGGCGACTTGAGTAAATTCTTTTGACATGCGCAGGAGATCTTTGTGTATGTTTTTCTTTCTCTTTTTCCTCCCTCTACCGATTTGGTCCTTCAAGCATCTCTATGAGAGAAATTATTTGTAAAATTTGTGATTGTTGATAGATATTATGTATGTGACAATGATATACATGAGATTTGAGGGTTTTTTTTTTTTTTGTAACACTTTGGATGCGGTCCCTAACTACTAAGGTTTCCTGACATTAATGTAATAATGTATTTCTATGTAGATTATTATATTTTTAAATTAAAAATGAAATTTGTAGTTATTTTTATTAATGAGATTTTAAATAGAACCCATAATTATGGGATTAAAAATATTAAAGATGGATTATACTCTTGAATATATTGTGTGTATATATGTATACACACACATGGGTACGTTCATCAAAATTAACCAAAAAATTATTGTACCAAAACATGGGTACATTTTTCAAAAGCACAAAAAACGATATTAGGCTTAATAACATTATTATATTTCTTCTATTAATTTAGACATGGATACATTATCAAATAAACGAAATAGAATGTACCCATATAAGTTTTAAAAAGGAAAAATTAGTATCCGGTCCCTAGTTTTTACTGTTCATTGACTAAGACCTTATTAGTTCTCAAATTTTGATTTAAGTCCCTAGCATTAATGTGATAATGAATTTACTTGTTTATTATATAATTTTTTAATATAAAAATTAGTAATTAATTTAGGGTTTAATACTCACACCTCTATTAAACTTCTAATTAATTTTCAATTCAAACATTTCCAAAATAATAAAAAATTAAATTAAATTAAGTTTGTACCTATTAGTTTTTTTTTTATATATAAAAAGATTCTCAATTTTTTAATCTTAAATGTACCCATTCATATAATTTTTCAATTTTTTTAATCTTAAATGTACCCATTCTCAAATATATCAATTTGTTATATGTAAAATGTACCATTTTTTTAATATAAAATCCATTCAAATTTTTTAATCCATGTTTAAACTTATATGAGTACATTTTTTTTCGTTGATTTGAGAATGTATCCATGTTTTGGTACAATAACTTTTTTTGTTAATTTTGGTTAATGTACCCATACATATATGTATATATATATACATACACACACAATATAATAGAGACTATAATTTATATTTTATTATTTTTTAATCCCATAAATTATGAGTTTTATTTAAAATCTCATTAATATAAACAATTACAAATTTCAATTTTTAATTTTTAATTAAAAAATATAGTAACTTACATTATTACATTAATATCAGGGACCTCAATCAAAAACTAAAAACTAACAAGGTTTCAATCAAAGAATATTGATAGCTAGGGACCGCATCCAAAGTGTCCCTTTTAAAAATGGATTAGATAAAAGATTGAATGAAATTTTATATAAAAAATGGGCACATTTTATATTAAAAAAAGGGTACATTTTTAACAATTTGGTATATTTAAGAATGGATACATATAAGATTAAAAAAAATTTATGGGTACAAACTTATTCTAATTTAATTTTTTTATATTTGTGAAATGTTTGAATTGAAAATTAATTAGGAGTTTAATAAGGGTGTGAGTATTAGAACTCTAAATCAATTACTAATTTTTTTTATATAAAAATTATGTAACTTACATGTAATTCATTAATATATTAATGCTAGGGACTTTGATCAAAATCTAAAAACTAATAAAGTCTTAGTTAATAAACATTATAAACTTGGGACCGGATACTTTTTTTTTTTGGTCAAACGATAGATTTTGTTAGATTAGATATTAGGTTAATCACTGACGATATTTGAACTCACGTTCTCATGTAAGAATTCAACACTTTTCCATTGCTGTGGTAAAGGGCCCACTTGCCCTAAAATTTGATTTGGTTATTTGTATTAAGTATTATACAATGAAAATGTTGCTCATTTGTGATCGAAATGTCATAGTTTGAATCGTAGAAACGACCACTTTACACAATAAGTTTAAGGTTGTGTACTATATAATGTTCCCACTTTGAACCCTCATAAAGCGGAGAGCTTTGTTGTTGGCTTGGAGTCGCCCGCAAACCATTCTATTCCTCCTCGTTGCTAATCACAAATGACATACTACAATGGCTTTTATTATGGTATAATTACTTGTTTGGATTGTTTAATTCACTAAACCGAATTGAAAACTTATGAGTATATACAATTTTTGTAAAAAATGTAATTAAGAAGTCTTACCGTGATTCACAGTATTGTTTATGAAATAAAAATCAATAATGGTGCTGAAAATAATTAGAACGAACTTCTGTCGATATGGACATCTTTGAAAGCTTTCTTTAAATATCTTTTAAATATATACGTGGATAGATATATATTTAAAAGATATTTAAAGAAACACATGATGCGGCGAAATTCTCATGTAAATAGATTTTACAATGATTTTTGTGGAATTTCACAAAACTGGTAAAAATCACGAGTTTTCGCTCATAATTTTTGTGAAAAATGAGATTTTTTTTTAAATTTCATTAGATATTTTGCAATATATGTGTGTGTATATATATATATAATTACAAATTCAAAAAATAAAAAACAAAAATACAAAAAAAATGAATGAGCTTTTTCTTCAGCACATCATGTCGCTGATGTTCTCACAACAATAAATCCAAAAAGAAAGCAATTCAATTCAATTCACCAAACAATGTCTTGGCTCTTCAGCTCTCCCCGCCAACCAAAAGACGACGACGACCAGCGTGATGTAGAACCCAAGCAACCCCAAAACGACCTGTCGTTTCTCCGCCAAACCCTCGGCCGCCAACTCCGCGGCGTCGCCACCTTCCTCGCTCCACCTCCATCACCGCCATCCAACGACGCCCTTCCCTCGTCCAATTCCCAGCCACAGTCGCAATCGCAATCTCAATCGCCGGCGCTTTTGGGAATC
Source organism: Malus sylvestris (assembly GCF_916048215.2). Taxonomy (NCBI): domain Eukaryota; kingdom Viridiplantae; phylum Streptophyta; class Magnoliopsida; order Rosales; family Rosaceae; genus Malus; species Malus sylvestris. The sequence continues at coordinate 1,751,685 of NC_062261.1, forward strand.
CGGAATGATCTGGTGGAGATCGGCGGGAGCTTCAAGACCGGCCTCTCGCTGCTCTCTACTAACAGCAACAAAGCCGTCACTGAGATCTCCAAGTTCGCTTCGGGCTTGTTGCAGCTTCAAAACGAAGCTTCAGAAGAAGGTGGAGCTGATGATGACGGCGACGATGGCGGCGGTCACGTGCCGGGGATCACGGACGAGGTTCTCGGTTTCGTCACCGAGATTTCGGTGATGCCGGACTGCTGGACCGACTTTCCAATGACGCTCGATCATGGTAAAGTTGCTAGCTTCCACGTCAAATTGAATGCAATGTTAGTTTTGCCTACTTTCTTTGTGTCTATTGCTTTAATTTTCTTATGAAGTTGTGGATTGTGAATTGAAAGATCAAGTTTCTTCGGAGGAAGCTTTGAGTTTGTTCTGAAGATATCGAAATTTACTGGAAATCTGTTGCGCATTCGCTGTGATAGTTTTTGTTCGATTTGATTTTCGTGTTCTAATTGTGTAATGTTAGATACCGGAGTTGGTATCGGAGACCTCTGAATCTGTTTGTGATTGCGATACAACGATTGACAAGATAACTGAAACAGACTGAACAATTGGTTCTTACAATCTTATGCTTGTTGGTTTTGATTTTGTGCTGGTTTTATTGCAGATTTCAGCATGTCGGATGCTCAGAGAGAGCATGTGTCCGCTGTTTTACAATTGGTTCCGGGATTTGCAGATCTAAGAGCCCGGCTTTGCAATTCCATGAGTGAGGAGCAATTTTGGATGATCTATTTCTTGTTGTTGCTCCCGAGACTAAACGAACATGATTTTGAGCTTCTAGCAACGCCCAAGGCAAGAAGTTTATCTTTCTCGTCTTTTGTCACGCTTCTTATCCGTATTTACATGTCCAATTTTCTTTTGAGGACACTTTGGAAGTTGACTTTTATACAGAATTCAGCGCGCGTTTGTCTTCATAAATTCAATTTACTATATTTGGTATATTGATTTCAAGGTTCTACGATAGCCATTCTAACCGCAGCTTGCATAAGTGAGAGTTGAGATATGGGCATGATGTGCATAACCCGTCACCAGTTGCTCTTATACAACTTCGTTTGATGTTGTAGTTTGTCTCTCCCTTGTTCCTCATATTTGTTATACGTTTTAACTCTTAACTTAGTAGCCGATTTTATAGCATCATAGAACTTTGGATGTGTTCAATTCCACTTTGCAGCTTCGGACACTACTTGTAGCACTATTTAAAAAATAGAACTTCTTTCTTTGCAGATTGTTGAAGCAAGAGACGTACTTCTGCACAAACTGCATAACAAGAGGAACACACGGGAGGATGCCCCAGAGAAGTCAATTCTCGTTTCACCTAAAAATCACATCCAGGATGGGAAGACACAAGGGGAGGGAAGCTCATCTCAAGAAAAGGAAGCCTCGACTGAAATACTTAACACGACAGAAAGGTTAAAGACCGATGACGAAGAGGGCACTGAGCAGTGGTCTGAAGGTGCAAGTATTAGCTCTGGCACTTTTGTGGATGGCCAAAGAAAACACGAACCTGAAGACGATATCTCATTCAGCGATTTAGAGGACGAAGAGAATGACGTTTCTAGTAGACAATCAGGACTAAGGCAAGGACCGTATGCCAGGGCATGTTCACCCAATGGATCAAATGATTGGGTTCAGCTGAATCGAAGCTCGGAAAACGAGGGTGGCCGGCAAAAGGCTGGTCGGTCAAAGGGGAAAGATTCAGAAGGTGAGGATTCAAGTGACTGGCTTGCGGTAGATGAATATGATTAGACAAAATTGGCAGCAGCTTGCTTGCCAATTGAATTGTAAAGTTTCGGTTTCTTCTTTTCGGTTTTTCGGGTCGGGTGGGCTGGATTGTGTACTTATATGTGTATCAGCATCTTATACAAAGCTTCCTTGTTGAAATTAATAAAGCAAATGAAGTCTATTTCAAAATTGCCTCTTATTTGTTTAATTATGGAGGGAGTTTGGATATCGAGTGCAAAATGCACACTGCTCTGATCAACTGGGTTAAATCTCGTGCGCTCTTACCGGGATTACTTAAAACACGTACAAGCAATAGTACAGTTGTAACAAGCATGGGATTGGGAAGCCTTTTTTACCCATAGAAACACGAATCAATAAGAAACAAAAACCACGAAAAACCATCCAAAAAATCGATTTGAAATTCCGCCATTACATAAAAACGAAGAACTACAAAGCTAGTAAATTTCACTTTACACTATATATTCTACAAAATCCTCTGAATTCTTCCCCAAGTAAATTATACATGTGAATTTGAATTTCTAGGTTTCGGAAAGTAAATTCGACACCAACTATAAATGATAACGCCTCATGATCTGAAGCAGGGGCAAAGATTCTGTAACAATCTGATGCAAAACGGTACAAGTTTATATCGGACACCTACAACAACAGTCGATGCAGCGAAGATTCGAGGCCAAATGGAATTTCTGAAGTAGGGGTAAAACTTCTAGGAGAGAGCTGCTATCTTGGATATTAAACAAAACACCGGTCCAAACCCCGAGCCTTTGTTGAATGGTTAGTAACCCCGACCTGCAACAAAACACGAGGGGATAAAGAAGAGGAAAAGTGAGAGCATGACATGTTAGCTCGTTCGAAAAAAACATGTTACCACACAGAGTTGTCCATCTTTTACTTACGCAAATAATCTCTAGTAACTGTCATGGTCTTGACATGAGGAAGTTCTTTCTCTAACCGAGCAAAAGTAGTAATCACATTAATTCCCTTCATCACAACACACACTTCCTCCAGATTGGGAACCCTTTCGAAAGAGAGCTCTGTATCATCACCCTTATAATGAAAAATGGTAAGATTGGTGGCACTGAGTTCAATCCCCTTTAACCCATCGCAGAGGCTCACCGTCAGTACCTTCAAACGATGAAGAGAATCACCAAGGCACAACCTTTCTAATCCAAAACACCATTGCAATGTTAAACGCTCAAGGTTCAAACAAGAAGAAAACATGCGTGGCTCAACGGGTCCAGCAAGATTAACATCGCACAACACAAGAGTGGATAAGGTTCTAAACCGATCACTAAAATCTGACCAGAGGGTGACTGAGCGTAATGAAAGGTGCCTTAGCTTGGATTCTTCACCGTGCAAAAAGAGCTGAGTAGGAAAAGGATAATAGTCAACGGTTCTCCAATCATGGCGTTCAGCTGGTTTGTCACAAGTAAAGGCAAGATCGAGACTTTCAACACCCTTTCTAACGGCAAAAATGATCCAGTCAGTGATTCGATGAGCATACATACTGCCAAAGCAACAGGAAACCTTGAAGGAGACAACCTTCGTGCCCAAATGGCGCGCTAAGAATCTGTCTATTATTCCTAGAAAATGACGCACATAACCCTTGGGAACAGTTCCACAATTGTAGTTGACTGGTGTGGGGGTTATGTTATGCCAATCGAACTCAAGATTTGATATGTATGCATACATGTTCTTCCACCTGCGTGATAATACACTCGTACGCACAGCATCCCTCATACTCAATAACAAGATGATGGTATAAAGAATATCATCTGGCAGTTTACTGATGTGATCATTGCCACTAATCTTCCACTACATGATTACAGATCAAATATCAAAGTCAGACTCATCTCTTAATCAACAAAAAAACTGACAATAGCAACTAATTCATTTTCTTATACAATGATATTCTACTCCAACGGGTAGCCCGGGTGGGTGATTTGTGCTAAGCTACACAATGGACCGACAATTAGTGGCTAATTTTAATCCTGGATGGTGAATTACTCCTAAAATTACAAATTGTAGCTCAACCACTTACAATTTAATGGAAAATTTGTAACTTTCACATGAAATCCAATCATCTCAATTTGTTCCAAACGAAATACACTTCCAATCATTAATTTTGTCTTCTGGGGTTCTACAAAATCCTGTTTTTCTTCGAACTCGACCTAAACTTGCTAAAGAATTCAGGAAAAAATAAACAAATTTATTGAAAATTGACCACAGAATTCCCTTTCAAATACACCTGATTTAATCCAAGTACAGATCACACACACACACACACACACATATTTCAAATTAACAAGTGAAAAAATAAAGTACCTTTCTGGGAGAAGACTGCCGTTGTGGTTGAGTGGCAGGTACCCCGCGCTGTCTCTTCATGATTTCGGTCTTCAGAGAGCTCGGATTTTTACAACGGAAGCTCTCAGAACCCTAAGCCCTAATGCAATTTTGCGTTTTAGGGTTCGGGGCTCCGACGAACTGAGCCAACAACAACTAAGCCCTAATCTTCATCTTCCCCCAAATCAGAATTTACGTTCGTCTGTGAGACAAGTGTCCCATCTCCATGCTACCGTGTGCCCGCCACTATGCACACAATTTCTTTGTAGTTTCCCAAATCTCGTTTTATTAAATAAAAAAACAGTATTTAGTCGATGATAAATGTTTGGCTACTAAAAAATGAGTAGAAATTTTTGTTCACATAAATCTATTCTAATAATCGAAACCATTCATATATTAAATTATTCTGTAAAAATCATCCATGCCAAAAAAAAAAACTTAAAAGTAATATTGTTAAGTGAATCAACTGTAGTAAATAGATAGATAGTTGTCAATTTGTAATGTTTTTACCATTCCCGTCCATATGTTCTTATACAATTCGGTTACTAAGACTTAAATTTTAATTGATTGTTTTGCATATATACATAATCTTTATAAAGTAATTTATAATATGAACAATTTTCATCATAAACACGAAGATTTATGAATAAGAAATGAGTTTTAAGTAAAAGCTCACTCAATGTATGAGTAGCCAAACACTATTCTTAGTCGACAAAAAAAACCCACAAAGTTTCTCTTTAGTTGTCTCCTTTTGTTTTTTTTACTCACAAAAAGGGTTTTGAAACGAAAGTTGACTGAACCCAACTCATGCGAGAGAGTTGTCTTACGCACAATCCTATCTTAAAATCTCTTCCTAATAAGGCTCATTGAATGGAATAAGCAATTCACAATCCAAAAAACTGCTACCACCACACAGACTCAGTGCCATTAGACTCTTGTTTTCTTTCCCCTCCATAACACATTGTACATGTCAAACTGCATATGTATCCGGATTTTGGAAAGTAATTTAGACAGCAACTACAAACAAGTACGCCAAGTAATCTGAAGCCCACAAAGCTTCTTCTGCAACCACAATTAGATGCAGCGAAGGTTCGAGGCCAAATGGAATATCTGAAGCAGGGTTAAGAGCTTCTAGGAGAGAACTGATACATGTATATATACACACGCATATATATATATGGATATCGAAAGAAACACCGCCCCAGATGCTGAGCCTTGGTGAATGGTCAGTGACCTTAACCTGCGACGAAAGACAAGGGGAAAAAGAAGAAAACTGAGAGCACGTGAAGTTAATCTGTCGAAAAACCAAGTAGCCATTCGGAGTTTTCCATGTTTTACTTACGCGAACGAATGCTGGTAACTGTTAATAGTCTTGACATGAGGAAGGAAATTGTTTCTCTAACCGAGCAAAAGTAGGGATCACATTAACTTCCTTCATCGTAACATGCACTTCCTCCAGATTGGGAACCGATTCGGAAGAGAGCTGTATGTTATCACCCTTGTAATAGAAACTGCTGAGCTGGGTGGCGCTGAGCTCAATCCCATTTACCCCTTCGCAGAGACTCACCACCAATGCCTTCAAGCGACGAAGAGAATCATCATTGCAACAATCTTCCTAATCCCAAACACCGTTGCAGTGTCAAATACTCAAGGTTTAAAGAAGAGAAACATACGCCCGGCTCAACATGTCCAGCATCAAGATTTACATCGCAGAACACGAGTCGATTACTGAAATCTGACTCAAGCATGCATCCGCGCAAGGAAAGACACTTTAATTTGGATTCTTCACGGTGTAAAAGGATCTGAGCCGGAGAAAAGTCAACGGTTCTCCAGTCAGCGCGACCAGCTCGGTTGCCAGTAAAGGTCAAGATTTTCGACACCCCTTCTAATAGCAAAACTGGTCATTGAGTTGATGAGCCCGCTTACTTTCAAAGAAGCAGGAACCTTGGAGACAACCTTCGTGCCCAAATGACAGGCTGAGAATCTGTCTATTTTTGTTAGAAAATCACACACATTTCTCTTGACAGTTTCTTCATGAGTTGTGTCGACTGGATCACACCAATCAAATTCAAGATTCGATATGTATGCATACATGTTCTTCCACCTAGGCAACAATACGCTCGTTTGTATAGCATCCCTCATGCTCAACAATGAGATGATAGTATTAAAAACATCATCTGGCAACTTACTGATGTGATCCTTGTCAATGATTTGGCATTTACGCTACATGATAAAGGAAATTCAAATTTAAGCATGTAAGAAAGAGCACGTTGTCTAACCAAGTCAACTAAACCCTACTCTGCATAATTATGCTATCATTTAAATGAACTTAGATAAATTTCTTTGTAGCTTAGCATAATTTAGTATAATTATCTTATCGTTTATGAAAAAAATCTACATCAAATGGAAAAAAATATGAAGTTATTTGGTTTTGAAATGCAAATAGTAAGAACAAAAGGCCTGGTGGACCAAAACATTGAAACTGGAAAAGGCTGACCTGCTCCTTTAACTCATGGACAGTACTTAGGAATGTGACACACCTTTTCACCACAAAATATGAACTACAGTTGATGAAGGGCCGACTCCTTCCATGTTACTTTATATATGGGTTACGGGGCGGCCCATATATACATTGATTTTTTTTTTCATTTTTATACTAATATATATGCCTTGATTTGTTCAACTAAGGTCAAGCAATATTCTAAGCTGTGGTAGGAGTGGAATTTAGACTATGTTTTGTGTAGAGGATTGGATTGAAATAGATAAATAACTAAATTTAAAGTAAGTTGAAAGGACAAATGAAAAATTTGTTGTTAACTTGGAAGAGTAAAGCTTAGCTACTAATGAAATTTAAGTAATAATGTTTGGGAACTATTATTGGCACTCCATAAATTTAATTGTACACTCCTTATAAAGTTGTTTCTTCAATTAGAGTGGTTTTCCTGATTGGAGTTTGTTTCTTAATTAGAGAAGGATCCATAACTAGATTCCAATTAGGATTAGTATTCCTTATTGAAGATGATCTTTATTATGTCATATATAGAGCTATTGCACTAGTTTTTGAAGAGGAGCAAAACAATAAGTTGTATACCACTTGAGGAGTTAAGTGAGAGAATATTGTAATTTGTAAGAGCAATGTGTGTGTGAGAGAAAATAAGGGATAAAAGTTTATTTCTTGTTCTTATTCTTTCAGATTTGTTGTCAAGTTGTAATTCAAGAGACTGAGCAAAATTCTTTATTGTACTTATTATTAATATAGCGAAAGTTTGTTATTGCTACCAAACTTACATAGCCAAACCACGTAAATAACATGTATACCACGTGTGGTGTTTATTAATTTCCCATTCTTAAACATGGTACTCACAATAATTTATAATCAACTTATTATTATCTCCTTTTTGAAAAATAAAAATGAAATAAACACGCCTACGTGCCCGCCTTGTGCCATTATCGACGGTATAGTACAACATACTAGACCCTAGCTAGATTCTTTTGTTCCTTGTCTTTCTATGCCAAAATAATCATACAAAAGAAACTCAGAACATGTTAATCAGTGTTGAGTATTACAGTATAGTGGTATTCTTCTTTACTTGTATTTGTAAGTGAGAGATTTTAGTTTGATTCTAGCCAAAAACAAACTTAAAATACATTATTGTTTGCCCATTATGAAGTTTAGCTCACTCTCCTATCTCTAGGTGTAAATCATATCTTTTGTTTCGAGGAAAAAAAAGAACATGATGATCAGTATCGATGAAAAATAAATTAATACGAAATTTACATATGTGATTGTAATTCAGTTTTTGTTACGTGACAAATAAACATTCCACGCAAACTACAACCATTTGATAGATTATGACCTACCACAAGCCATGCATGTGTAGGAGGAGTTGCACTGCATCTGCTTGCACTCAGAGTCCCAGTCTCCCAGAGCCATCCGTTACAGCAAAGACACAAAGAGAAAATTAAATGTGCAGAACCAATATTTTAGATTTTACTGCATGACTCTATATCATCATACATACGTTCAATCCTTCAATCCACGATCCAAAAGAAAACATCATTCATTTATGTTACTGCGCCTGTAGAGACACCACACTCGACAAAAACCTATTGAAGTGCACTCGCTCATTTTTTAACAACTTGAAGTCAGGTCTTTTTTTTTCAACTATTACAGATAAAAAAGTAATGGAAAAAATTTGTACGATGTGCGTGTACTGTATACTGTATCTTTATCTCCACCCAAGGAGATACGGGATGGAATATCCCTATGAGCGACTGTGCTAATCATTATATGTTTTGGCCACGTCCGTTTACGCTTTAAAGAGGAAGGTTAGATCTTTCAATCTTATGTTGTGAGGGATGTGACGTATGTTAGGTCCATAAGTACCCCAACTTTTGATGTTCTATGATTCACCTCCGAATATGTACATTATATAATTAATGTGTGCATGGGTTTGAGGGGGTTGTAGTTAAATCTTTTGTCTCGTGATAAACCTTCTCTTAGAATTTTGGGTTTAGGGTAATTAGTGATAGATAGCCTACACTTTATATATGAATACGTTAGCTAATAGCACTTATTACCGATCCTATGTTTACTACTATCATGTTTCGTGGTTTTCAATATTTAGTACATCAAATTTTTTTGTCCCAGAGTCATACCTAAAGTGTAAATTTTGGGACAGTCTCATACGTCTGTTAGTTAAACTATTAAGTCTCCCCTTAACTGATGATGTGGCGCCTATGGGACAATGACTAGGCGCCACGTGTCAATAGGGGGCCCACTTGAATATTAAAAAAATTGAAAATTAAAAATTGAAAAATACAAAAAAAAAAAAAAAAAAAAAATCCCTCCGTCTCCTACCTCCCCCATCCTCCTCCCTCCTTTCCTTCCTCTGCAACCCGCACCTCCCTCCATTCCCTCTCTCTTCTGCAACCCGCAGCACCTCCACCATTCCTCTCCACACCACCACCTCATCCACCATTCCTCTCCCAAGCCCCGTGAGACCAGAATCGCCCCCGACCCTCTTCCTTTTCCCTACCGAGAAGCAATCAAAAACCAAAACAATAAAATTCAAAACATTCCCACAAAAGGAAATTTCCCGAAAATCCCATCTTACGAAATCGGTACTTCCGAAACACGAAAAGGAAGGGGAACTCGACTAACCCTAGCTTTCGTACTGCAATCACACACAAAGACAATCGGAGATGGAAGACCAACACCAAAATTGAACCCGAAAGGATAATCGAAGTCGGAGGACAGGAAATTGGAGCAGCAAGACAGAGAAAGAAAGGTCGAACCTGAGGAGGAGCTAAGAGGCCAGGGTGGTAGAGAGAATGCTGCTGGAGAAGAGCATGCTACATCAGAGCTTGTTGTTGCTGCTGCTTCAGCCTCTGGTGCTGCATTTCCTTCGTGATTCTCCAAGAAAGTAGGGGTTTTGCTGAGAAAGTTAAGGGTTAGGGTTCAATCAGAGGGCCTCAAAGAGAAAAGAAAAATTATAGGTCTCAAATTTGCGAAATCGTTGGACGAAAACGGAAAATGGCATTGTCTCCAGGGTCGGGGGATATTCTGGTCTCGCGGGGCTTGGGGACGAGTCGGTTGTGGACCTTCAACGACGAGGGTTGGGGTACAGGAGAATGAGGAGGAAAAAGAAGGTGGGGGTTAGGAGAGAAATGGTGGAGGTGCTGCGGGTTACAAAGGAGAGATGGAGGGGAGAGAGGTGCTGGTTGTAGATGAAAGAATGGAAGGAGGTATAAGAAGGGGGGATTTTTTTTTTGTATTTTGAATTTTTTTTAATATTCAAGTGGGCCCTTATTGACATGTGGTACCTAATCATTGTCCACATAGGCACCACGTCATCAGTTAACGAGAGACTTAATAGTTTGACTAATGGATGTATGAGACTGTCCCAAAATTTACACTTTAAGTATGACTCTGGGACGAAAAAAATTGATGTACTAAATGTTGAAAACCATTAAACATGAAGGTAGTAAACTGATATTTACCCTTTATTTTTCTTAACTAATGAAGCAAACTAAGAATGTGCAATCGAACAAATCTGGATCCTCTTTGTGAGGATCCCGAGGATCTGTGAGTTGTATCCATTCATTGTACATCGTGCTGTCAGAAACCATTTTATTTAAAATTGAACACAAACAGTACCTAATAAAAACTGACTGCACGATGTACAATGAAGGTATACGATTCACAGATCCATAAGATCTTCACAAGTAGGGGTGCAACTCAGGTGGGTTGGATGGGTTAGAAGGTCAACCCAACCCTAATCCAACTTTTACAATTCTGGTTCGGGTTTAATCGGGTTCAAGTTGAAGTTAGGCTGGTTCGGGTTGCCCAACTTTTTCAAGTTTTAATCGGGTTCATGCAAAGTTTGAATTAAAATAAATACCAAAGCTAGTACCAAAAGAAAAAAAAAATAGAGGAACACTTCACTGTCCAAAGTTAGTACCCAACTCAAGTCTTATCCTTCGAAGCTCTTGCAAAAAAAACAAAGCTAATACCCAACTCAAGTCTTGTCCTTCAAATCTCCTGCAGAAAAATCAAAGTGTGGCTGCTAGAAAAACAATTGCTTTCTGCAACTCCATGCACGTTTTCTATCATAATCCATCAAAAGTCACTAGTGAATCCTCCACGAAGGTGCAAAGCTCATTGAGAAGCATGTTGCACAACTCAACCCAATCGGGTTGGATTAGATTGGGTTGGGTTGGACAAATGATCAACCCAACCTAACCCAATCAATGAACGGGTTGAAATCGGATTGGATTCGGGTGGGTTATAACTAAAAATAAACCCGTTTGTTTGGGTTTAAAATCGGGTTGAACATGGATGGGTTCGGGTTGGCCCAACCCAAGTTGCACCCCTACTTGCAATGAGGATCCGGAGAGAATCCTGTTGGCAATTAAACTACAACTCCTAGAGTTCTAAAAATATATTAAGCTTAAATATATATATATATATATATATATATGTATGTGTGTGTGTATATATATATATATATATGTATATATATATATACATACATATATCCTGGCACAGAATACTAAGCAACGTGGTAATAATATTTTGTATATAGAAGCTGATCCGTCAGTGCATGCATATAATCAATAGTAATATGTACGATTTGGAAGTGGAGATTTCATCAAATAATTTGGTTTTACTCTCATGATGACAAATGAGAAGAAACCAAATTGGAAAGAAATTAGTTAAAAAGGTTTATATTGGCACTATTTTAGCAATTTTTTTTTCTATTCATGGTTATTTTATTGATTAAATAGCCAAAATGATTCATAAGATTTGCATAACTCATCACTTTGATCCCTAACATTTCAAATCAATCAAAGTGGTCCCTGAGATTGTCCAGCATCCATCATTTTGGTCATTCCGTTAAAAACTCCGTTAAGTGTCCCAGAGCTCTTGGCCAGAAGTTTGGGCAATTTTTAAAGCTTCGTAACTCAATCGTTTCTTAACCAAATTCGACCCATAACATATCAAAATGAAGATAGGAAAGTGTAGAATAAGATTATACATATTTGGAAGCCCAATAGTTGCCGGAGATGGCCGGAAAATAGCCTCAAAGTTGACTGGTCCGAGAGAAAACTGGAAAAACTTGCCGGAAACTGGGTAAACTTTAAACTATCATAACTTCTTCAATACTAAACAAAATCAAGTGATTCAAAAACTAAAATCATACTTCTCAACGAGACGAAGAGAATGATACATTTTTCGATGGTATGGGTTTAAATGATATGAGTTAGCCATAAAAAAAGATACCATTCTCTTCGTCTCGTTGAGAAGTATGATTTTAGTTTTTTATTTTAGTTTTTGAATCACTTGATTTCGTTTAGTATTGAAGAAGTTATGAACGTTTATAGTTTACCCAGTTTCCGGCGAGTTTTCCAGTTTTCTCTCGGACCAGTCAACTTTGAGGCTATTTTCCAGCCATCTCCGGCAACCATTGGGCTTCAAAATAGGTATAATCTTATTCTACACTTTCCTATCTTCATTTTGATATATTATGGGTCGAATTTGGTTAAGAAACGATTGAGTTACGAAGCTTTGAAAAATTGCCCAAACTTCCAGCCAAGAGTTCCGAAACACTTAACGGAGTTTTTAACGGAATGACCAAAATGATGGATGGTGGACAATCTCAGGGACCACTTTGATTGATTTGAAATGTTAGGGATCAAAGTGATGAGTTATGCAAATCTGAGGGACCATTTTGTCTATTTACCCTGTTGATGCACAAAATCAGCGAGGACTTTGGTACAACAGAAAGTGTTAAGTTTGTGACCTTCGCTAGATTGCTCCGGTCATTCGTGTGGATAAGTATGTAAATAGATAGAGACAGGGAAACAAACACAAGATGTACGTGGTTCACCCAGATTGGCTACGTCCACAGAGTAGAGGAGTTCTCATTAATTGTGAAGGGTTTACACAAGTACATAGGTTCAAGCTCTCCTTTTGTGAGTACTAGTGAATGATTTCGTACAAATGACATTAGGAAATATTACGAGAGAATGATCTCTATTTATAGAAGAAAGTTTCTAGTTTCATTCTGACATTGACAAGTGTCGTGTTGTGATTGGCTTCTGATGTCGACACGTGTCGCGCTATGATTGGCCTCCTGGTTGGAGGGAAACTCTTTTGGGTCATTGACGGTATAACGTTGACCGGTGCTCAGTAGTTTCGGGATTGAAAGTATGGTACAAACATACCCTATTTTATTTTTATTTTTAAATTGAATTAGTTAAAATAGTTAAAAAAGAAATATAAATCAGGCTTTGTAGAAGAAAAAAAAATGTTGTGCGAAAATCATAACCACTTGGCAATGGGGCAGGAGACCGATCACATCAAGATGAGGGAAGCAGAATCACGGATACCACAAGCAACCAAAACCATACAGCTAGGTAGCTGCATGCATCTGCATATGCATTCTCAATTCATGTCCTTCATTCATTTAGTCACGGACCATAATTTACAAAGAGAGAGAGACAAAGAGAGACCAAACCTATATATTGAGACCCATCATGCATATATAGTTGCATATATCTTGATATATGCATGCCCTTGATCTATATATCTTCCATCCGCGGCCACCATGCATTGCAATTTGCATCTTCCAGCTCTTTCATTTTTCTCTCTCCATTCCTCAACCACCATTTCACATACTTGCCTACCTGTACTGTGTTTCCTAAGATCTACTGCACCACCAGTACTCCCTCTCTCTCTCTCTCTCTCTCTCTCTCTCTCTCTCTCTCTCTCTCTCTCCGTGTTTGTTTACGTAATCATCCTGTTTTCCAGTTCATTTGACTGTGACCAAGCAAGAGGCTCTGGACTTAATTGAACTTTGAGCTCCTAGTAGGTGTTCTGTTTACCATGCACTTTGGGACATACCAACGTACTTGTGATCACAGTCGATGGGTACAATCATTTATATATGTTCCCTCGTCATGCATGTACGTATAATCACAGTGCACGGAGTCAATATAATCAAACATTAATCACTTCTAAATTATGTCTTTGCATCTCTCATTATCAATCGTTAATCAATCAATGGTGGGTTACTATTTGTGCTCTAAATTGATAATTAGTTGAGAAAAGAGAAAGCCACATGTATATGCTTTAGTAAGTACACACATGCACTACCTTATGTAAGCAGCATGTGGCAAAGATAATATAAACTAGCTAGGTATAATATTTTGGCGATGGTCACCAAACACATGAATTTTATTATAAGAAATTAATATTACGATCTAGTAATATTTCTCTTCACTTGTAAATGGTAAGTCTTAGATTTGATTCCTGTGAATGGCATGCATCCAATACCAATTGATTATCATTGACCTACTGTATGGCTTAACTCAAATCTCTCTCCACTTAGTGTAAAAGATCATTGTTCAAAGAAAACTAATCATATATATTAGCACAATATATTGATTATATGGTTGGGTTAACTTCTGAAACTGGTTTAGGAGATATATAGAGGGGTCCAATTAATTGACTATAAGTATACTGTTTTCAATCGACGTGCGGTATTTGTATATCATATTGGGAACGAAATAAGATCTCAGTTCACATTACTGCGACTGCATATCTTATCTACAGTTGATAGACACACAGATCTGTTTCAAAGTAAAATTAATCACCTCCAAATCCAATATATATGTCCAAATTGAAAAAAAATATAAAGAAAGTTGATGCTCTTTGCACATGTTAATAATACACTCATATCATTTAAACCCATACCATCAACACGTGAAGATAAAATCAGTACCGCCATTAGTTTATCAGTTCATCTCCTTTCAAGTGTGGGCTATATATATTGTTAGAAACACCAGTCAAGCATGTACTTAGAGATATCCCTTGTTAAACTATCGAGAAATTTTTATGGATACTGAAAACTCAAGTTACGTAGTGTGTTATTTTACATGTGATAATACTGAAAAAATTGCTCGTTCAATTACTTTTTGAAAATCTGACTGCTACTACTGAAAAATTGCTCATTCAAGTTACGTATTTTACATCTAAACCCTAATTTTATCGTTGTGAAATTTCGACTTACACATATATTTTTTAGACCATCTCCAATCCTTGGGATAAAACTAAAATTTTTAACGCAGAAAATTTAGGTTTTAACTCAGAAACAATTTTTCTGCTCCAACCCTTATGGGTTAAATTTTTAGCCCGAGATTATTAAATGAATTTAGGATATTTTTTTTTTCTTAAAGTAACTTAAAGAAAAAAATTGTGTAGACTACTCTAATTTAATTTTATGAACATTTTAACATAAAAATATTTAGATTATGATAAATGTTGAAAAATCATTAAATCGACACCATGAAACTCGTGGAATACTATGAAAGAATATGAAACACGTGTAAGAATTTTTTTTAATTATTTTAGTTGTTGGATTTAAATTTGGACCGTTAGATTTTATTTTTTTTTACTGTTAGATTTGATCATACTAGATCTTAGCCGTTGCATTCAATGAATTTATAAATATAAAACTAAAAAAAAATACACATATATGGTGGGCTAGCTAGTCCACTAACCCATGGAAAATTCTGAGCTAAATTTGTCGCGAAAATAAGTTTTGAGTTAAAACTCATATTTGGCCCTAGAGTTGAAGTTGGGATAAGTTTAAAACCTAAATTTTAAGTTTTACTCCAAGAGTTGGAATTAGAAAAACATTCAAACATTACTCATATTAAAGGGTTAGTTTACAATATTATTCTTTAAAAGAAAAGTAGTACGGGTACCCATTAATTTGAACGATTATTTTGTAAAGCAATTACATTTACGCATACCCTACAATGTAATAGGACATATACAACGTAAACACTAATCTTGTTACGGTAATAGCAAAGTCAAATTTTCTACAACAATAAGTTATTGTTTGTTGTCCTTGCACCACGGCGTGGGTTCTTCCTA
The DNA here is from genome assembly GCF_916048215.2 of Malus sylvestris. NCBI lineage: Eukaryota > Viridiplantae > Streptophyta > Magnoliopsida > Rosales > Rosaceae > Malus > Malus sylvestris. The sequence continues at coordinate 1,767,256 of NC_062261.1, forward strand.
ATCTAACAAAATCTATTGTTTTTTTTTTTAACAAACTATATTAATTATCTACTACTAACGGGAAGAGGGTGGACTTAACCTCACAATGAGTTAGCAATCATGTGGTTCACAATAACTCCTTGGTATGAACGCTCTAACAGTATTTTGACCAAAAAAAAAAAAGAATGCCCTAACAGTTATTGATCATATATATATATATATATATATATGTATACATATATTTATTTATATATCTATATATGAACTGCAGCTAAATTCCTTTCTTGAACAATCTGTGTATATGCATGAAATAGTTGATAAAAAAGATAAACTGGACAACCCTAGCTATATATGAGACAAATATTTCCAGACAAATGTACCAAAAGAAACTAAATATAGCTAGATTCAACATTTTTATACGTTACAACAAAAAAGACCAGCCAAGGTAACTTTTACACAAAATATGCAAGGTACGAATTGGACTTCAACTCCTGGTCCCATCGATCCTAACAGATTTGTAGCACCTTTAGGATGATAGGATTTATTCCCTTTCTTATTATCAATAAATTTTGAGGTTCTCTCATAACTTATAGTGGATTTAATTTACTTTTTCTTAAAAAGTAACAAATTAACTAAACAATTAATAATTCTATCACAGGAAAACCAAAACTAATAATTGCAAATGGATGCAAATATAAGGAATAAGTTATGCCAACTAGCAAAGTTTGGCAGCTGCCTTTTGATCCTTGGCTACTTGCCCCCATGTTCACGTGATGTGCTTCCTAGGGTTTTTTGTTTTGTTCCACTCATCACTATTCCTATATAACACCCTCGTTTCACTACAAACCCTTACAACAGCAGCACTCTGCCACTCTCTCTCTCTCTCTTTCTCTCTCCAAAGACAGACAGACATGGCGGAGTCCAGCAAGCTCCATGCTCTCTTCCTCATTTGCTTGCTCTTCATTTCCTCAGCCTCTCCAATCCTCGGCTGTGGCACTTGCGGCAAGCCAAAGCACAAGCCTGTTAAACCTAAACCAAAGACTCCCAAAGGACCCATAGTGGTTCCACCCATTCATGTCAAGCCACCTGGCGTCAAAATACCTCCAGTCACAGTCCCTCCCATCGTAAAACCACCAGTGACAATACCACCCATTGTCAAACCACCAGTGACAATCCCACCCATCAAACCACCAGTGACAATCCCACCCATCAAACCACCAGTCACAATCCCACCCATTATCCCACCCATTGTAAAACCACCAGTCACAATCCCACCCATCGTAAAACCACCCGTTACAATCCCACCCGTCACAATCCCACCCATTAAGCCACCAGTGACCCTTCCTCCAGTAATCCCACCCATCGTAAAACCACCAGTCACAATCCCACCCGTTACAATCCCACCCATTAAGCCACCAGTGACCCTTCCTCCAATAATCCCACCTGGGATAATCCCACCAGTCATAGGGGGGCCCCCAGCTACGAAGCCACCAAGTCCAGGGACACCATGCCCTCCACCGCCAGGGAACACGTGCCCCATTGACACATTGAAACTGGGTGCTTGTGTGGATCTTCTAGGCGGGTTGGTCCACGTTGGGCAGGGTGACCCGGTGGTGAACGAGTGCTGCCCGGTGCTGCAAGGGCTTGTTGAACTTGAAGCTGCAGTGTGCCTCTGCACTACTCTCAAAATCAAGCTTCTTAACCTCAACATCTTTGTCCCACTGGCTCTTCAGCTCCTTGTCACTTGTGGCAAGAGTCCTCCTCCTGGTTTCACTTGCTCTCTCTAAAAGAAGAAATCTACGTAAGTTCTTAAGATAACCATGAAGTAATTAATTACTTAACTAGTGCTACGTAGTTACGTACATTATATATCTAATCCGTAGCCTAACTTGAAACATGAACTTTATGGGATGGGTGGATTTTTTATTATATTCGTATTTACAAAGTTCTATTTTGTTTTGAAAATGTTAGTAAGACTTTAAAAAGTTCTATACCACTTTAAACATATAAAAATACATGAAATAAAATAAGAGTGCAGATTAATATTTTTGAATAACAACAACAATTTTCTTTTGTTTATAATACGTACTCATTCCTAGCTAGATCGCTGGTCTTGGAAGTTGGAAATGAGTATTCTTTTAGGGATTCAAAAATGAATGCTACACTTATTATCTAGTTGTACCATCTCTCTAATAGAGGTAAAGTCCATTAACATATGTGGGTCTCATCTCTATTAGAGAAATGATACAAATAATGGTACAAATAAATGGTAAGAGTAGTATTTTTGAATTATATGCATTTTTGTTCACCACCGGCCTTCAAGTGGTAGTAATGCTCACCACTCGTTGGATGAGTTTACATTTTGAGATTGTGTCTATCCTATATACATATATCGAAATTTAAACTCATATAACCAAGATAAATAAGGTGATGAGCAAAAGTATTCCCTCCAAAAATGCAAGCAATTTTGTTTATGTTAAGCAACAAAAACATCACACACTAATATAATTAAAGAGGAATTAATAAATGATTTTTATTTTATTTTATCTAGATCTATCTTTAGCTATCGTACATATAAACACATTGCATTGAAAATTTCTCTTATGAACATTGTTTGATCACAGAATGTTGTCTTGATTTATGGCCTTGCAGATTGATGGATCCAACAGAGCAATCGTTGGGAAGGGAACAATCGTCATGAGAGAATGTCGAGCCTCCCCCTCCCTACGTCCATTTGTTTAACTTTCCCCCCAATATTTTCTTATTTTGATTATTAATGGTATTGAGATGATGTTAATTTGGATGTGATATTGTACACACCATTTGTTTTTAATTGTGAAAGCATTGTTGCATGCATGTGTGTTTTATCTCAGGAATGAAAATTAAGCAATCAAAGATGTTTTTATCTTATCTTTCAATGACAAAAAATTAATAAAGATGCGTGGGAGATAAAAATAAGTGTGTGAATATTAATATCTTTATTCAGTATCCATTGCTCAACCCACAATCATCAATATGCTAACTCTAATGACAAATCTGTAAGTCAAGATTTATAAGTTATATAACAACTGACTCATATACCGATCTAACCACTAACCTGAGGAAGACATCGTCTCAGAAATAGGGTGAAGAACTGAGGCTCTTCTATATCTCTGCACTGACCGGAAGCAAGACTCACTCAATGGGGCTTGAGAATTTCTGTATACTTGCGTATTTAGTGAGAGCACAAGGACCTCAGTTATATACTATATGTGATGGTCTTTGATTAGGAGTCCTCCCATTAAGTAAACCCTATCAAAGATTAACCTTATCACCGAAGATTACTTATGCATAAATCAGCTAGAAGAGTTCTAGTTTATCTAAGAATGTTTCTGACTTGTATACCTAAGTAATACAACTCCTTAAAAGTCTACCGCATGTGTTAATGTTAATCTCCTTGTCGTCCCAAAAGTCTTTGTACAAATCACAAAGTGTTTGCTCTCAAATAGAACTTACATTCTCCCACTAGAGCAAATACTTTGTAAAGTTGTATAATCATACTGGAGTTGGGAAGGATATGAATTGGCCATGAGATTAACTTGCGACACTTCTTAGTTTTCCAGTCTTCGTCATTGTTAAGCATTTATGAGAATTATAGGGCAACACACTCATTACACTGAAGAGTACCGTCCCCATAATTACTTGCAGTAAAGCTTATCAACACATAAGATTCCAACAAGATATATAGCATGTAAGACACAACCGAACATGTATTAATTATGTCAAACATTTGGTCCCTTTCAGAATCGAAAAACGATCCATGTGCTTCTATATAAAGCCCTCAGGTTGTCCGACACTGTATAATGAATAAGAATCCTAAACAGCATGCAAAAATATTCATGCATTATCATAGCTAACAGCTGAACCCTTTAAGGAAACTTGAACAACCTTTCAACTTTATTCTTTATTAGCTAAGAAAACTTCATTGTTAATACTCAAAACTTATCCTCCATAACATAAATTGTTATTGAATTAAAACTAGCATAAAAGTTTAAACCTGTTGCATAGCTCCCACTAATTCGCTTCATCAAAACCAGCCAAGACTCCCATGCTAGTGACATGCTTCTTGAAAACAATGGTGGGAACTGCTTTATTTAATGGATCAGCAATCATGGATCCAGTCTTCAAATAATCAACTTTAACTAGACCGGCCATCACCTTCTCTCGAGTAATGAGATATTTTATATCCAAATTCCTTGTTGCATTAGACCTCTTATTATTCTTAGTAAAGAATATGGCTGCATTATTATCACAGAAAATCTGTATAGGTCTTGATATAGAGTCCACTACTTGAAGCCCAATAATGAAATTCTTCAACCAAACAGCTTGATTCACTGTTTCACAGACTGATAAATACTCTGCAACCATTGTTGATGCTGCCACAGTTCCTTGTTTGACAGACTTCCAAGAAACCACACCACATGCCATTAAGAAAACATAACCTGTAGTCGACTTCATATCATCTGGACAACCTGCAAAATCTGAATCGCTATACCCTTCCAAAACCAAACTCTCGGTTCTTTTATACACCAACATATGGTCATTGGTTCTCTGAAGGTATCTCAAAACCCTTTTGGCAGCATTCCAGTGAGCTTCACTTGCATTGGATTGAAACCTCCCAAGCACAGAAATGGTGAAAGCCAAGTCAGGCCTTGTGCACACCTGTGCATACATTAAACTTCCCACCAGGGAGGCGTATGGTTTGTCGTCCATAGCCTTCCTCTCTAAGTCTGTTTGTGGACACTGCAACTTACTCAATTTATCACCCTTCGATATAGGCATCTCAGTAGTTCCACACGAAGACATGTTAAACCTTCTTAACATTTTCTCTATATATGCTTTCTGTGACAATCCTAGCAAGCCTCTCCTTCTATCCCTTTTGATCTCAATGCCCAAAACATAAGTCGCTTCTCCCATGTCTTTCATTTCAAAATGCTTCTGCAAAAAGGTTTTTGTATCATCCAACAAACTGTGACAATTCGTGGCAAGCAATATATCATCCACATAGAGAACTAGGATGATAAAGTTGCTCCCACTGAACCTTAGATAGATGCAATTGTCTGAAGGATTCTCGGTGAAGCCATGTTCTTTCACAATTCTATGAAATTTCAAGTACCACTGCCGTGATGCTTGCTTCAATCCATATATGGATTTGTTGAGTTTGCACACTAGGTTTCTTCCTTCTCCCTCATTGAAACCTTCTGGTTGTCGTATGTAAATGCATTCTTCCAGGTCCCCATTCAAGAACGCCGTTTTTACATCCATTTGATGTAAAATCAAATCAAAGTGAGCCACCATAGACATGATAACCCTAAACGCATCCTTTGTCGACACGGGGCTGAATGTTTCTTTGTAGTCTACACCCTCCTTTTGTGTGAAGCCTTTCGCAACAAGCATGGCTTTGTGCCTTTCTATGTTTCCGTTTGAATCCCTTTTTGTTTTAAAAACCCATTTACATCCTATGGGTTTTGATCCTTCTGCCTGTTCCACTAAATCCCACACTTGATTGTTTGCCATCGAACTCAGTTCACTCTCCATGGCTTCTATCCATTTATCAGCATCTGGTCCTGCAATTGCTTCTTTGTAACTCATCGGATCATTAAACTCTGAAAGATCAGTGTCAACCTGTGTCAAATATACGAAATCATTTAGGGTTGTAGGTTTTCTAATCCTATATGACCTTCTTATATTTGCAGCACCCACAGTCGTGATGTTGTCTTCATGTGCATGGTGTTGTTGTTGTTGATTTTCTGTCACAACCTCTTCAAACACGTCTTGTACAACAGTGTTATCGTGCAGTTCGATGTCATGTGCAACCTCTATCTCGTTACATGGTTCATCAGAATCATTGCTTCCCATGTTCTCGGTTACTACAACTATTGGTGCCATAATCGCTGTGTTACGATCAACGTCTTCAACTGCTGCTTCTTTATTGTTTATTTGTTCTTCAAATACGAACCCTTCAACCCTTGTCCCAGAATCGATGCTTGCATCAGACTCCATGAAAACTGCTTTTCCAGTTTTGACAATTCTTGTATTTTGGTTAGGGCAATAAAATCTAAAACCCTTTGATCTTTCAGCATATCCAATAAAATGACAACTGACAGTCTTTGAATCAAGTTTCTTGTAGCCTGGATTATATATCTTTGCCTCTGCTCTACAGCCCCATACATGCAAATGGTTTAAACTAGGTTTTCTGCCTGTCCATAGTTCGAAAGGTGTCCTTTCCACAAATTTTGAAGGTACCCTATTTAATATATAATTTGCAGTTTTCACTGCTTCACCCCACAAACAACTTGGCAGATTAGTTCTACAAATCATGCTCCTTACCATGTCCATGAGAGTTCTATTCCTCCTCTCGGCTACTCCGTTTTGCTCCGGAGTACCTGGTGTGGTATATTGGGCTACAATTCCATGTTCTTGCAGAAATAACGCAAAGGGTCCAGGATTTCTACCAATTTCAGTATATCTACCATAGTACTCTCCTCCCCTATCAGATCTTACAACCTTAATGTTCCTTTCCAATTGATTTTCGACTTCACTTTTATAAATTTTAAAAGTTTCAAGTGCTTTAGACTTTTCTGAAATCAAATAAATGAAGCAAAATCTTGAGAAATCATCAATATAAGTAATGAAATATTTGTTTCCTTCTAAGGTTTGTGTGGGAAAAGGACCACAAATGTCAGTGTGAATGATCTCTAAGGGTTGCTTACTCCTAGTTGAGCCTTCCTTCCTAGTGTTTGTCATTTTCCCTTTAATGCAATCCACACAAAAATCAAAATCATTGAAGTTTAATGGAGGGAGAATTTCGTTTTTGACAAGCAGTTCCATTCTTTGTTTAGAAATATGGCCGAGTCTCTTATGCCATAATATTGAAGACTGTTGAGTTTTGATTTTATCATCATGTACGTTGAAAACATATTCAGTTTGATTCAATTTAAGTTGAAACATACCATCACTCATGAAACCATGCCCTACTTGAGAAGATTCATAAAAAACGTCAAAGCCCCTTTTATTAATAGTAAAATAAAAACCCAATAACACTAGCTTTGAAATAGAAATCAACTTCCTTTTCATGGAAGGCACATAAACAACGTTATCTAACTCTAAATAAAAACCAAATTCTAGCTTTAGTCTAACACTTCCTAAGGCTTTGACTTCAACTCTTCTTCCATTGCCAACCGAAACTTTGACTTCATCCTTATTTGGTGTTCTCCTTGTTGTGAAGTCCTGTAATGAAGTTGTAACATGTATAGAAGAGCCCGAGTCAAGCCACCATTCAGTGCTAGGTATGTTAATTAAATTTGATTCAAAGCAAGCAAAAACATTTTTACCTTGCTTTGCTTCTTGTTTGGCAAGCCAAGCCTTATATTTGGGACAATTTTTCTTCATGTAGCCTGCCTTTTTGCAAAAATAGCACTTGAAAACTGAAGGTTTATTAAGTTTGAAGTTTCTTTTAGGAGAGGGAACTGACTTGGTAGAATCCTTTTTGGCAGTATCGGGAACATAAGATTTAGTGGCCCTAGTGACACTTTGGACAAAGTTCACAGACTCAATTCTCTCTTTCTCAAACCTTTCTTTCTTCATCCTTTCTTCTTCACTCACACAAATAGCTATCAATTCATTCACATCCCATTTCTCACGTAGACCATTATAATAAACTTTGAGTTGTGTATAACTTTCAGGCAGAGAATTCATAATGACATGTACCAGAAAAGTATCAGAAATTGGTACCTCGAGTGCATTGAGTTTTCCAGCAACGTCCACCAGTTTCAATATGTATTCTCGCACACTTTGAACCCCATCATATCTCATGGTAGTGAGAGCATTCATGAGATTACCTGTCTCAGTTTTTGGTGATTCCCTATACTTTGCCTCAATGGACTTCAGAAAATCTTTGGCATTTGTTTCATCAGGAAAGCCACCTCTCACCACATCTGTCATGCTCCTTTTGATGATTAATAGGGCAATTCTGTTGGATTTATGCCATTTTTCATACTTGGATTTCTGATTGGAGGTGCTGTCATCAGTGAGTGCCGGAGGTTCTTCAGTTCTCAGTGCCAAATCCCAGTCCATAACTCCCAAAACGATTTCGAGATCTTGTTTCCACTTTCTGTAGTTGACACCAGTAAGAGGCTCAACTGTATTGAGATTCAAAGAGCTGGGATTCACTGAAAAGAAAACGTTCATGATGTAAAGAGTATTAATCTTTAACCCCAAACCATAAATCACATCTTCAACATCTTTAGATTGATGAATATGTGAAAACTTTCTTTAATCATATCATTTTTATAGTCAACATTCGAATTTCTGTAATTAAAATCACAAGCCTTTGTGGTTTGACAATATTAATTTGATTCAAATATATATATAAAATGATATGCTGCTCAAATTCGAAGCATGAAAGAAAAATCATCTTTAGATGATCAATAATCATGTCTTGAATTTTAAGCACCATCACTAGTACATGTATCGATTGAAAAACATAATATCCTTATGATCAAGGATAACTTTAGTCATCCTTGAACGTGTTTTATATATTTTTCCTTGATGATACAGTTCCAGTTCCATAACCTGCAAGACAGAATGAAATTTCTTGATGCCTTTCACATAGGGTCAGATGATATGTGAGGGCTCTGATACCAAATGTAAGTCAAGATTTATAAGTTATATAACAACTGACTCATATACTGATCTAACCACTAACCTGAGGAAGACATCGTCTTAGAAATAGGGTGAAGAACAGAGGCTCTTCTGTATCTCTGCACTGACCAGAAGCAAGACTCACTCAATGGGGCTTGAGAATTTCTGTATACTTGCGTATTTAGTGAGAGCACAGGGACCTCAGTTATATACTATATGTGATGGTCTTTGATTAGGAGTCCTCCCATTAAGTAAACCCTATCAAAGATTAACCTTATCACCGAAGATTACTTATGCATAAATCAGCTAGAAGAGTTCTAGTTTATCTAAGAATGTTTCTGACTTGTATACCTAAGTAATACAACTCCTTAAAAGTCTACCGCATGTGTTAATGTTAATCTCCTTGTCGTCCCAAAAGTCTTTGTACAAATCACAAAGTGTTTGCTCTCAAATAGAACTTACAAAATCGTGTAACTATGGTTAATTCTAAGTTGTGACATTTTTTCAAGGATTGGTTAATTCTAAGTTGTGACATTTTTTCAAGGATTAATTTGGAATTCTTATTATTTGACCTAAAACACAATCAGTGTAATTGTAAATTCAAATTCGTATTAACTCAATCATATTGTGTTCACGAACTGTGTCAATGTCAAATAAGGACAGCCATGTGTATACAACAGCTGGGAATTTTGGATTCCTATGGACTTTGAGTAATCCTACATTTTGAGAATCAGTGCTGTTTTTTGAACTTTCAACAAAAGAAAGAGGGAGACGTCTTATTGCTCAATAAATTGACTTGTATTTATTTGTTCACCACTGTTACGTCAGAAATTAAAAAAATGATAAAATAAATATATAAAAAAAGATTAAAACTACAAATATCAATCCTTTACGAACAAAATTGAGAATTATTATTAATTCGACACAAAAAAGGGTTAAGGAAATTTCTGTTCCTTGTGTCAAGGACTAGGAGACAGAACAATCCCCTTAAAATCCTTTGTTTCTCTCATTCGTACTTTGGTTTCAGTCAATTCAACTTCCATATCCATACACTCTGGCACTGTAACTTTTAGAGACAATGTGTACACCACCCACTAACATGCTATGAAAGTTCAGTGACCGATATACATATTGGATATGAACAAACAAACGTAAAGAGTAAATTCTTACATGGCTACCACAAGCACAAGCACCGGTAGTATAAATCTTCCACAAAAACGATAAACGCAAAAGACTTATAGGAGAGCACACACAATATCATCGTCAGCAAGCGAGACCACGTCAAAACAAAACCGGGGTGACAGACTGTGTGAGGTAGTTTATTATTAATCAAGAATCAAGAAAAAAGGGATTTACCGTCACAACAATTTCCCAGTAAATCTGGCCCTGGAAATGGCCAAGAACACAGCAGGGATGAAAGTAGAGGAGGATAGGGAGGGGACCATTCAAACCCATTGCACATGGCCACATGAACATTGTTCACCTCTTATATATATCATCATCATCTTATCTCAAAATTCAAAAAAATCAAAGAAATACCTAGTGCATGTGTCGTCGTGTCGTACGTGTTTGATTGGTTCTGCTGCTGTTGTATCAATGCAACCCAGAATTTCCTTGTTCTTATACCAACACTAGGATTCTCACAGTAAAATTTAATTACAACAAGAATTGCATGTTAAGCCTTTTTCTTTCTTGTTATATACTTGCATATTTCCCACAAAATCATCCAACATCTAAGAAATTGGTGACAATAATGTGGTTATTTAGGGGCCGTTTGATAATCATCTCATTTTTAGTTTTCATTGTTTTGAAAACTGAAACCGTAAAATAAAAACCAAAAACTGAAAGCTGAAAAATACAAGCCAAAAGATTATCACTCGACCCCTTAATTTTTCGTACCCAACAAGCAAACATTTTGTACCTTCGTTGGTTTATTATCATCTCTCCATTCTATAGTATCAATGGAGTACACAGTGGAACGTGTATTTTTTATCCATCCTTGGCCTGGATTGCTCTGGACTGGAGTGTGCCGATATCCAACCCACGTAACTGTCCAACCGCGCACACAAAACATTTTCATCCGCTTAAATTTTGGTCTTACTCTCGTGTCTAATTCCTTATACAGACGTCCAAACACAAGAATATCTCCGATGGAAGTCTTGAAAGTGCATTCGCCTGGACCACGCGGTCGTCCATCCACACACACAATACATTGCCTTCTCAGAGGGTCACCTTGTGGTCCAAGGTTACTCGTGGATTGACTCGTCAGATAGTTCAAGTCACCACTTGATGACAATATCCGTTGATTTAAAGGTAAGCAAAAGCTAAGAGGACGCCAAGAACATCAAATGCTCCATAATACATGCTAATAAGCTTAATTAGGCTGCATAATCATCCACATTTAAACATTCAAATCGGAAATCGACAGAAACAACGTACGGTAGAGTGGCGAAATACTACAAGAATGACATTTGCAAGGGAAAAATGACTTCAATGTTGATACAGAATGAATGAACATTTTCAGTTCCTTTCTCTAGGAGAACACACGAGATCTCTAACCACGTTTAACCAACTCGATTAGCCGCTAAAACACAAATCTAATCAGAACAACTACATCTCAAAATATGACCAAAAGGTGGGCTTCCGCACTAACCAAAACACAGCCACACCACCAATTAATAAGCCCCTACATATGAAAATTTGAAAAGAAAACAGAAAAAATTATTTCTGAATTGAACTATATGTATGATACAAATCCTCCGATGGAAGGATTGCTGATCTACCCCCAGTAGCTTACCATTGAGAGGCGGGCCTGGATGTTGCGATAATCCACCGATACAACAATCAAGAAGCTTTGTTCATGTCAATCCGCTAGGTACGAAAGTGATTCGACCACACTGTTTTAACTTGGCAAGAGCTTCTTGTGAGTGACCGAGCTTGAGATCCACATACACTGCAGTCAAAGTTGCTTCTGGACTGTTGGGTGTTATGGACAATGCCTGTGCAACAAACTGGCAAGCCTGATCAAGTTCACCTTGCATAGCGTACAGGGCAGCAAAATTTACGTACAGGTTTGCCCGTGCTTCTTCTGGCTTGAGGAACACAATACCTAATCTGTTTTCAGATGAGTTTTTGGCAGCCATTGAACCTCCGTTCGACTCTTCATAATCAACAGCCCTGATCCCTTGCAGTTGTTCACAGTCCTCTTCACTGAATGGTAATTCGACGTCATTACCTCCTGACAAATATGTCATCAAATGGTCAGCAGCATCCTTTGGCCTGTTTAGTAAGCACAGAGCCTCTGCAGCATACACATGACCTAGAAAGATGTAAATTCTCGAACATTCTGGAAGTTCCAAGAGAGATCTTGCAATTGACAATGCCTTCATGGGATTTTCCAATTCTAGTTCTACATATGCCAGATTTGCCAAAAGAGCTTGTTTGATCAACAAATTTTCCTTGTTACGAACATCAGCATAATATGAAAGGGAGTTCTGCACAAGCTCCTGAGTAGTTCCCGCCTTTTGCTCTTTTCCGTCCCCATTTATGCTAACCTGACCAAAGCCTACAGATAGCGCAGATGCCTCGGAATCCATACTGTGAAAATTCTTGTGGTTTGAATTCTTGGAAACTGCCGCTTCCCCTAATTCATTATCGTCTAAGAAGAAATTAGAGGGCAAAGAATTCTTACAATAGCTTGACTCAGAACGGTTCAGTAAGTACAGGGAATTCGAGAGACACTGCCGGGCAAGGGACAAGGAGAGCTTAGGCTGCCGATCACTGCCCAAAAATAAATCACCTCTTTCAAAAGAACCCAAGTTTCCATTCTTCGAAACCCCATCTTCCATTACAAGTTGCCTCCACTTTCCGTTGCCAATGACATAAACTCTAACTTCTGATGATGCCAAATTGGTTTTCATTAATCCCTTCTCCAAAGCCATCAGACAGCACTCAGCAAATCGAAGCCACAGCAGAGGTCGATTATAGAAAACTAAACCAGCCTTCTGAAAACAACGTGCAGCAAGTAGTGGTTTCTCACAAGCCAAGTACTGCATACCACAGTTATATACGATTAAGAAGGAATTGTCCTGTGAAAAAGTTGACAGATTTAGAGGCCGATCCTTCCGGAGAGATGAGCAATCACGCAATGCACTGGAGAAGAATACTGATGATGTGTGATATTTCCCAAGCTGGTAATAAATGCAGCCTAGATTATTGTTGATCATGCTCGATATCCTTGTGTCTGTTCGATTATTAGATGCCATCAACAACTTGATGGCTTTACGATAATTACCACGAGCATATTCAAGCTGGGACTTCAAAAGGAGAGCCATAGAAGAATCTCTCCCACGTGCAATATTCATAGCATTCTTCACTTCACGTTTAGCTTGCTTTAAGTTCCTAGTGAGAAGCAGAAACTGAATCTTGTAAAGTTGCATCTTAAGCTTCAGGTAAACAGAAGAGGCAGACATGTGAACTGGGTTCCTAGAAATATCGTTTGAAGATAAGAGACCAGTTGGCTGTGCAACATCCATGTCAAAAACCACATTATCATACTCGCTAGTCTCCTCAGACTCCAAAGCATTTGAATCTGAATCTAAAGTAGGACCATCTGCGGCTGGTGAATTGGTAGAAAGAGATGGAGGCTTTGCAACTGGGTTTGCAGGTTGTTGCGAAGCAGTGCTTCCACCGTCTCCTTGATTCATAGAACTCACACCAAAAGATTTTTCCAGATAAATCAAAACATCCTGAATAAAAGGAATTGCAAAAAGAATTAGTTTGGAATCAAATCAACAGAATACAAACATAGCAAGCTTATCTTTACCCCGATGTAGCTAACCAGTAAAGGAGCCCCCTCTAATTATAGTGCATAATGAAGAGGGACTCAGCACATGTTTGTACAATTCATACACAAATGAACAGAACAATGGAATCACTATTGAAAAAATCATCACGACTGAAGAGCCTTGACCATGCTTAAAAGTAGCATCTATATTGATGTCACAATTAGTGATACCTCAAACTTTAACCGCATCCAATCAACAATTACCTTCCCAACAGCCAACATCAAGAATTTAACACAACTGATGCTTATTTGCATTTGGTGGAGTGTTTGTCAACCTCTAAAGTAGTTTGAATATTCTATAATTTTTAACAGAAGGTATTAAGAAACAAATAGCAATCCAAAAAATGAGCTCCCCTGAAACTCTGATGAGACTGATGCCCAAAAATGAAATAGTTTTTCACAAAGAGAACTGTTATTGGCATTCCAAAAATCTAATTTTGCACTCCAAACTTTCTATATTTAGAAAGAAAAATACTCTTATGAGGAGTGCACAATTAGAGTTTTGGAACAGTTCCTTTTCCTAGAACAAAAGGTAAAAATAAAACAATTTCAATTATTGGTAAAGCACTTGCAAAATCAACCAGAAAAGATCATCGAACTGTTTAACAAACATCACCCAATATTCCCCTCAAACCAGGCAAGTTGAACTCCAGCTCAAATATAACACTGTTACCGATGTTATCTTCACCCATCTACACTACACTTGACAGACATAAAATCATTCTATCCCAGACTACTATCAAGAAGACAAAATTTTAAAAAGAAAACTGACATAAACCCATTGAATGCACAAAATTCAAGATGAACCAAGGTGGAAAATCAAAGTGCAGTTAAATGGATTCCCTTTTTTTTGCAAAATACAACTCAAAACGACAGATTACAGCCCAAGAAAAACTAGTGCCCTTTCTTCCAGTAAACCAACTTAAGTGATCATTGCTTCTTTCATACACTGTTCTATCAACAAATAATTAGACTTTAGACAGACACAAACATTCCTCCTCTTTCATTTGGGGGTAGAGAAGGAGGATCACCAGCATGATGCTAAGGAAAAGACTTCAGCAGATATAAAATTCAACAGTACCATGCCTTGAAAACAATGGTTGAACTAAATGACCATCTTGCACAATTATAAACAAAATCAATTACACAAACTATTAGTATTAGTACTTACAGCAGACTTCATTGCATCATGGCAAGCCAGCCCAACATCCAGCAACAAAAGGCACATATTAAGAGCAGTTTTCTGCATACAAATAAAGAAGCACTTAACACAACATTACAAGTACAAAAAGAATATAATTTTAGGTAATAATTAATCTACCTCATCTATAGGTCCTCTATTTTGAAAAAGCGGTTCCACAACAGATAATGCCTTTGCATATTCGTGAAGATGGAACCAGATAACCGCCTGCACGAGATCCCAGATTTCCGACAAAAACATCCATTGAATTAGAGAAAGTTAATATTGGAAAAATATAATCAACAGTTAACAGAGAAAGTAAAAAAATATGAAAAGTTAAAAAAAACATGATGAAGAAGCAACATACAATGTTTAAGGTGGCAACATAAGTGTCAAATTCATCCATGTAAACAGCAGAAAGGGGATGTCCCATTGTACCACTTCCTTTGGACCCTAATGCAACTTTATCTCCAGTATTGCTGCCAGACTCCACCTGTTCTGCAGATGTTCGAGCAAGCTCTTCACTTCGCTTCTAAACCAACACCAATAAGAAGAAATTAGAATAGACGTTGACATCAATTTATCATATTGATGGAAATAACGACTCCTGCATAATGCTCATGCTTGTCTGAATAGCAAAATGCAAATCATAGGTGTCCCCAAATGCTAGCTCTAATAATCTTCATAGTTGCTGCAATTCAGTAATACCAAGCAAACCAAAATCATAATAAATAGAATTCAGTACTCCACTTTCAATTTGATATGCTAGTTTAGTGATTGGAAGTGAAAGAACAACAAATACAAATGTATACAAAATTCCAAATCATAAGAATTCTAATATATGTCTGATTTCACTTTCTAACTTATGATAGAAGAGGACATAAAGAGCACTACGTACTCCTTTCAAACTTGAAAGATTACTCAGCACCATCCTTAGAAACCTCAAGAATACCAAACTCATCATTCAAATTGTCACCAACTTTGATGGAAAGCCCAGAACTATAACCTCGCTAAATTATATGAACTTGAAAATCATCTGTAGGCCCCCTTTAACAGACTCACTACAGTCATATATAATTACATAACACAGTCAATAAAGTTTCTAAGCTTTCAACAACGATGTCTTTCAACAGATACGATATCTAGCTTAAGGTTCAACTCTGCCTGCTTCTGCATGGCAAAGGTTCTATAACTGTTCCAACCTCTTTCGACAAACGCTTTTCTTCCTAAGTATACTTTAGACACCAAAGAAGGAATGAGTGTAAACTACAAAAATGATGAAATCTAACCCCCAAGAAAAAAACTTTAGTAATTACAAGACTAGACAGCTAAAACATAATCTCAATATGTTGATAGAAAAACACAGAGTGCTCCAAGGCACCAAAATTTCTATCACTGCTCCACCCATAAGCACTCACAAAAGAGTGAACCCGCCACGTCTCCTCAAATCTCCCTCTCATAAACTTTATATTTCACGAGGTAAACAAATCAGAAACAGTTTTCAGCTTCACACTAATTCATTTAGTGCCACTCAAATTAAAAGTTCAACAATTTAAAAATTACAAAATATTCTCATCACCTGTCCTTTAACAGCCCAGGTAGTTGGAGCATATAATGACGTAAAGTTGTTGCAAGAATGCTATAAGCAAGTTTGTATATATGTGAGTACTATAAACCTCTGTGTGTGTTAGAATGGGAAGAAAAAGAGAGAATTTAAGATACCTTGACATCATTAAGCACATCAAGCAACCTTTTAGGATCTGAACAACCATCCCGATAGAACTCCGCAAGTCCGATATTATGAAATATCTAATAAGAATATCCATAATATGCACAGATTAGAAATGTTATACAAAACATTTATATAATACATATTATAAGCCATTTGAACCAAAATGCAGAATCAAGAAGCAACATAATTCCATCTCAATCCATGTAAAAAGAATCTTCCAAAAGAGTACTCGAAATAAGAGTCGTTGGTACAGACATGATGTTCAAGATCACGGTATTTTAAGCCAGTCATTTCCTTATGGTGCATTTCACCAAATTATCCTTTACAACTGGTGGATATATTTCTTGATCATTTTCACTCACATGGGGGAAGACGACATCATACGTAGCATTAGCTTAAGACTTTGTTTACTCCGCATGAGCTTCACTACAATTTTTACTAAGCAAAGCAACCAAATTCCATAATTTAAAAGTGCTTAAACTTTCTTATATAAGATCCAGCACACAACCAAAAACCAATTATAATTAATTCAAAACTAAAAAATTAATTCAAAGCAAACACTTAATTCAACTAAATAATAATAAAGAAGTAACAAGAAACCTCGATCATTACAAAAATACAAAATTAAATCATTTCAGAAATTGGGTTTTCAAAAAAGAAAGCTTCTTCTTCTCAAATAAAATTAAACAAAAAGAAAAAGAATTACTTTGGGATCGTTTGGCTTCCTCTTGAGGCACTCAGACAAGGCGGCAAGGCACTGATCGAACTTGCCCGACTGGAATTGCAGCAACGCTTCCTGCGCAAAAGCTCGGGTCTCGGACTTGATGGCTTCATCCTCGGCAGCTGAAGCAGAACCGTCCCGATTGGCAACCGTTGATGACGAAGACGAAGGTGAAGCCATTGGCGAATCGATCGATCAGAGCCCAGGAACCAATAAGCCTTATCTGAATACACAAACCCCCAGAAGAAATGATCGAAAACGACGAACCCTAACCGATAGAATGTGAGTTTGGGGATTGATTTGAAATCGGAGTTGGGGGTTTGGGGGTTTTCGAAACCCTAAAAGGTTTGCAGAGAAGGACACCTGTTCGAGCGTCTTTTGCTCGAACGTGCTGATTTGCAGAGAGATTGAAGAGAGAGAGAGAGAGAGAGTAGAAAAGGATACGACTGAGAGGGATACATATGGAGAGAGAGAGAGAGAGAGAGAGAGAGAGAGAGAGTAGTTGTTTCGGGGCTTTCCTGGGTTGCTGGGTATGAGATTGGGGTGTTTGCTGGGTGCACACAACGATTGGGCTTTTCACATATAACTCTGTTTCTGTTTCTCTTCTGTGGGTTTAACTACTGTTGGGAAATGGGCCATTGTTTGAAACTTTGAAATTCTCTTCGTGGTGTGATTAGAATTTTGTGATTTTTTTTGTTTTTAGCTTTTGTTAACATGAGACTTTGCGTAAAACCGAGCGTAGTAGGATTATAAAATTCATATAGTCAACTTCATTTTGTGTATAAGGCTTTTTAGCTTTGTGTTTCATGTTTTGTTTGATTTAGTTAACATGTTTGAAACTCTAGCTTTCTATAATTGATTGATGGGAATTAAGTTTTCAAAACAATGAAAGTTATTGGGAAATTTTATGGGATTACGAAAGATGTTTCTGGCGCATCAGTGTTTGAAACTTTGATTTAACAGCTAAAATTATTATAATTTTTAAAGTGGACTCATGCTTTTAGTTGTTTGATCAAATTTCAAAGATCCGAATTGATGGATTTGATGGAGTTGGTGGAAGGTATCCGGAGAGGATCCGTTTCCCAAAATATTGATG
Source organism: Malus sylvestris (assembly GCF_916048215.2). Lineage (NCBI taxonomy): Eukaryota > Viridiplantae > Streptophyta > Magnoliopsida > Rosales > Rosaceae > Malus > Malus sylvestris. Next base: position 1,785,492 of record NC_062261.1, read on the forward strand.
TTGACATGCCATTTTTAGAATTATAATAACGGCTCTCAAGTGGTTTCCATGTTCCGTTTTCTCCTAATGATGCAATCCTTTAGCTCGTGCGGAACAAAGAAACATGACCACTTTTTTACAGGGAACACATCACAGAAGAAGCAAAGAGTACTGAGACAGCCAAACTATCCCTTTCTCAACAACTCCAAGAGCACTCTGCATTTCAGATATCTTCGTTGTCTTGCAAATCCTCGTTCCCCTGCAAAAAATCCATGCTTATGAAAGTCTGGATGCCCAGGCCATGACCACTACAATCCCTCTCCCTTACTGCGCTCGCATTACTTCCTTTTAATGCTCAGTTAGTACTTTGTTCCAACCTTTTACTTTTCGAACTTGAACGTGGAGGCATTTCTTTGAGTTCACCGCCTGTCGTGTCCTCTAGCAGTTCTACTCTTTTCGAGCATATATTATGTATTGCATTGACCCTATATCTTGGTGGAGTGATAGCAGATTCCGGTCAAGTTTGACATCTTTGAAGTGGTGGGCTACTCTTATGGAGGCTTATTCTTTCGTTTATCCGGAGCTTGACCAAGACATGAAGTAAGGTCTGGGGGTAATGCAACTCGGTTTGTTCACCATAGGTGGAACTCCAGAAGGTGATGGTTGGATTTGAAATGGACAGGTTTGGGGGGTCAAGAGTTTTTCCAAGGATGGGTGCTTGGAGATGGAGAAATGTAGCGTCGAAGATTATCGAAGGCTGACTCCTCCGTAAACATTTAGGCTTCTCTGCCCAGAGAAGTTGAAATACATTCTCATCTTGTGTTTCCCCGAGTGATGACAACTCCTCTTGCAACCAATTCAAACCGTTCTGAGAGATGAAAACGGTTTTCAAATATCTTTGAAATTTTAGCTCGTTAGAGATAGAGCTTTCTTCTTTTTCTTTTTTTTAATCTTTCTATCAAGTGCTGTTGAAAGATATGCTGATGGACGATCTCAGCACTATGGCATCTCTCAATGCTGCTGTTGTTGATTTATTTGTATTTTGGTGTTTTTGTGGGTTTATTGATAAATTTTGTTGTATTGTTAATTTCACTTGATCTTAATTCATATGGGAATACTTATTGCACTATTCGACATCAGACCCAATTTTGGGATCAAGGTAGACGCAAATTAATCTTTGTTCAACCCTTTGAGTTTTTACTAGAATAACAATCCTTCTACTTGTACTGCCTTCTGCTTTGATATCCGCAAGTACTGCAAACTGGTTTAAGCCGCCTTAAAAAGAATATCAAGTTGAGTTTAAGTGTCTTTTAAATTTTCTTATTTATTTTATGTCAGCTACTTTTCATTACGTTTCTCTCTGTCTCTCAAAACTCTTTTGTCCTTCTTTTTCAGTGAACCAGTTGGTGGCTCCACATCAGGACCAAAAACGATCAAAATCAAAGTAGAATTGTAGGGCAGGCTGACAAATAAAAAGAGTCAGTACAAATTTTGAGTTGACCCAACACATAAGGGGTTTGTCCTAAGGGTACTTCTAGCGAACAAGAAGGTCCAGCTACTACAGGGTTATTTGCTACTGCAGGGTTATTTCTTTGCCACCGATATGGCAGTAGTGAATGAAGATAAAAGTTTCCTTGATCAGGGAATGGTGGGTGTGGGAGCCTCGAAACTGTACGTGCTGGACTCCTTCTCCAATTTCTCTTGACATTAATTCATATGGGAATAATTATTGCAAATACTATTCGACATCAGACCCAAAACTAATTGGGATTAAAGTAGAAGCAAATTAATCTATGTTAAACCCTTTGAGTTTTTACTAGAATAACAATCTTTCTACTTGTACAGCCCTCTACTTTGATATCTGCAAGTGCTGCAAATTAGTTTGAGCTGCCTTAAAAAGAAAATCAAGTTGAGTTTAAGTGTCGTTTAAATGTTCTTATTTATTTTATGTCAGTTGCTTCTCATTATGTTTCTCTCTATCTCTCTAAACTCTTTTGTCCTTCTTTTTTCAGTGAATCAGTGGGTGGCTCCACATCAACACCAAAAACAATCGAAATCAAAGTAGAATTGCAGGGAAGGCTGACAACAAAAAAAGGAGTCAGTACAAATTTCATGTTGACCCAACTCATAAAGAGTCTATCATGAGGGTACTTCTAATGAATAAGAAGGCCCAGCTACCGCAGGGTTATTTCTTTGCCACCGATATGGCAGTAGAGAATGAAGATAAAAGTTTCCTAGATCACGGGGTGGTGGGTGTGGGAGTCCCGAAATTGTACGTGTTGTACTCCGTCTTCAATTTCTCTTGACATTAATTCATATGGGAATAATTATTACATATACTATTTGACATCAAACCCAAAACTAATTGGGATCAAAGTAGACACAAAATTAATCTTTGTTCAACCTTTTGAGTTTTTACTGGAATAACAATCTTTCTACTTGTACGGCCTTCTGCTTTGATATCTGCAAGTACTGCAAACTGGTTTAAGCCACCTTAAAAAGAATATCAAGTTGAGTTTAAGAGTCATTTAAATTTTCTTATTTATTTTATGTCAGCTGCTTTTCGTTACGTTTCTCTCTGTCGCTCTAAACTCTTTTGTCCTTCTTTTTCAGTGAACCAGTGGGTGGCTCCACATCAGCACCAAACACAATCAAAATCAAAGTAGAATTGTAAGGCATGCTGACAGATAAAAAGTGTCAGTACAAATTTCATGTCGACCTAACACATAAGGAGTTTGTCCTTAGGGTACTTCTAGTGAACAAGTATATGCATATACTATTCGACATCAGACCCAAAACTAATTGGGATCAAAGTATATGCAAATTAATCTTTGTTCAACCTTTTAGGTTTTTACCAGAATAACAATCTTTCTACTTGTACTGCCATCTGCTTCGATATATGCAAGTACTGCAAACTGGTTTAAGCCGCCTTACAAGGAATATCAAGTTGAGTTTAAGTGTCGTTTAAATTTTCTTATTTATTTTACGTCAGCTACTTTTCATTACGTTTCTCTCTGTCTCTCTAAACTCTTTTGTCCATCTTTTTCAGTGAACTAGTGGGTGGCTCCACATCAGCACCAAACACGATCAAAATTAATGTAGAATTGTAAGGCAGACCGACAAATAAAAAGAGTCAGTACAAATTTCGAGTCGACCCAACATATAAAGAGTTTGTCCTGAGGGTACTTCTAGTGAACAAGAAGCCCTAGCTACTGCAGGGTTATATTTTTGCCACCGATATGGCAGTAGTGAATCAAGATAAAAGTTTCCTTGATCAGGGGATGATGGGTGTGGGAGTCCCGAAACTGTACGTGCTGGACTCCGTCTCCAATTTCTCTTGACATTAATTCATATGGGAATAATTATTGCAAATACTATTCGACATCAGACCCAAAACTAATTGGGATTAAAACATATGCAAATTAATCTTTGTTGAACCTTTTGAGTTTTTACTAGAATAACAATCTTTCTACTTGTATTGCCCTCTGCTTTGATATCTGCAAGTACTACAAGTACTGCAAACTGGTTTGAGTTGCCTTAAAAAGAAAATCAAATGGAGTTTAAGTGTCGTTTAAATTTTCTTATTTATTTTATGTTAGTTACTTCCGTTACGTTTCTCTCTTTTTCTCTAAACTCTTTTGTCCTTCTTTCTCAGTGAACCAGTGGGTGGCTCCACATCAGCACCAAAAATGATCGAAATCAAAATAGAATTGCAAGGAAGACCGACAAAAAAAAAGAGTCAATACAAATTTCGCGTTGACCCAACTCATAAAGAGTCTGTCATGAGGGTACTTGTAGTGAACAAGAAGGCTCAGCTACCGCATGGTTATTTCTTTGCCACCCATATGACAATATTGAATGAAGATAAAAGTTTGCTAGACCATAGGATGGTGGGTGTGGGAGTCCCGAAAATGTACGTGCTGGACTCCGTCTTCAATTTCGCTTGACATTAATTCATACGAGAATAATTATTGCATATTCAATTCGACATCAGACCCAAAACTAATTGGGATCAAAGTAGATGCAAATTAATCTTTGTTCAACCTTTTGAGTTTTTACTAGAATAACAATCTTTCTACTTGTACTGCCATCTGCTTTGATATATGCAAGTACTGCAAACTGGTTTAAGCGGCCTTAAAAAGAATATCAAGTTGAGTTTAAGTGCTGTTTAAATTTTCTTATCTATTTTATATTACGCTTCTCTATGTCTCTCAAAACTCTTTTGTCCTTCTTTTTCAGTGAGCAAGTGGGTGGCTCCACATCAGCACCAAAAACGATCAAAATCAAAGTATAATTGTAGGGCAGGCTAACAAATAAAAAGAGTCAGTACAAATTTCGTGTCGACCTAACACATAAGGAGTCTGTCCTTACGGTATTTCTAGTGAACAAGAAGGCCCAGCTACTGTAGGGTTATTTCTTTGCCACCGATATGGCAGTAGTGAATGAAGATAAAAGTTTCCTTGACTAGGGGATGTTGGGTGTGGGAGTCCCGAAACTGTACGTGCTGGACTCCGTCTCCCATTTCCCTTTACATTAATTCATATGGGAATAATTATTGCAAATACTATTCGACATCATACCCAAAAACTAATTGGGATTAAAGTAGATGCAAATTAATCTTTTTTCAACCTTTTGAGTTTTTACTAGAATAACAATCTTTCTACTTGTACTGCCCTCTACTTTGATATCTACAAGTATTGCAAACTGGTTTGAGCTACCTTAAAAAGAAATTTTCTTATTTATGTTATGTATGTTGCTTCTCATTACGTTTCTCTTTGTCTCTCTAAACTCCTTTATCCTTCTTTTTCAGTGAACCAGTGGGTGGCTCCACATCAACACCAAAAACAATCGAAATCAAAGTAGAGTTCCGGGGAAGGTTGACAAATAAAAAGAGTCAGTACAAATTTCGTGTCGACCCAACTGATAAGGCGTTTGTCCTGAGGTTACTTTTAATGAACAAGAAGGCCCAGCTACTACAGGGTTATTTATTTTCCACCGTTATGGCAGGAGTAAAAAAGGTCGTACCCAGTGTTAGTTATTTATTTTCCTCCAATTTCTCTTGACATTAATTCATATGGGAATAATTATTGCAAATACTATTCGACGTCAGACTCAAAACAATGTACGTATCTTTGAGTTTCTGATGCCATGGGATAGATAGTGTGGGAATCCCGAAAATTGAAGTGGTGGACATCATCGCCAATTTGCCAACATAGAAACGTATAAATTCACAAGACAATGCAGGACCATCAAGTCACAAGACTGAAGCGGCAACAAAGACTATAGAATGCTCCAAACCCCAAAGCATGTGCTATCGATGGATAGTGATTTCGAAGTTTTATCCTTTTCCAACATGGATTTATCGATGGATAGTAATTTTACACCTCCTGAATTTATTGACCCATTTTTTTTTAATGATTTCTACCTTACACGATCCTTGATGATATTCTAAATGTGGAAATATTTTGTATATACATAAATGTTTACACAATCAGACATCTATTTTGCGTTCAACCCACAACAATCAACAAAAACAAAAATAAGGAAAATTACCATCGATATACATTAAGAATATGAGTACGACAGGAGCAGCTTCAACTTCAGTCTTTGCTGTGCATTGAAGGATGTCCTCACAAGGTTAGTACAATGATGTTTTAATATTACATGAACGTATTAAGTCTAACCGGAGCAGTCGTGGCTTCAAGAGGAGTTCTTTCGTAATAATTTTGCAGCAGCAGTGGCATAGGGGTATGCAATTTGGTAGTATTATTGTTGATAATATAAATAAACAATGCAAAATGGCTTGCATATTGGTGTGTGCATGCTCTTTTTGGTAAGATTTTTGTTTCTCTTTATCCATTTTAAGAAGTAAGGGTTTAATTTCTTTTGTTTGCTGTTGTTTTTGTGTTCCAGGTACAAGATATATCAGGAGTTGTTACACATAGTCCAGGGGGATCACCAAGGGGCGACCGCTAATATTTCTACAATGCAGACACTGAGGTGGTGGTTTTTTTTTTTTTTTTTTGTTTCTTTTTAAGTGTCGTTTAAATTTCCTTATTTATTTTATGTCAGTTGCTGTTAATTACGTTTCTCTCTGCCTCTCTAAATGTTTTTATCCTTTTTTTCAATGAACCAGTGGGTGGCTCCACATCAGCACCAAAAAACGATTGAAATCAAAGTAGAATTGCGGGGAAGGCTGACAAATAAATGAGTCAGTAGAAATTTCGCGTTGACCCAACTGATAAGGCGTCTGCCTTAAGGGTACTTCTAATGAACAAGAAGGCCCAGCTACATCAGGGTTATTTCTTTTCCACCAATATGTCAGTAGTGAATGAAGATAAAAGTTTCCTAGACCAGGGGATGGTGGGGGTGGGAGTCCCAAAACTGTACGTGCTGGACTCCGCCTCCAATTTCTCTTGACCTTAATTCATATGGGAATAATTATTGCAAATATTATTCGACAACAGACCCAACACAATGAACGGATCTTTTGAGTTTCTGACACCATGGGATAAATGGTGTGGGAGTCCCGAAAATTGAAGTGGTGGACATCACCGCCAATTTCCCAACTTAGAAACGTATAAATTCATAAGACGATGCAGGACCATCAAGTCACAAGACTGAAGCGGCAACAAAGAATATGGAATGCTCCAAACCCCAAAGCATGTAGTAATTTTACACCTCCTAAATTTATTGACTTTTTTTTTTTTTTTCTAATGATTTCTACCTTACATAATCCTTGACGATATTCTAAATGTGGAAATATTTTGTATATACATAAATTTTTACACAATCAAACATCTATTTTGCGTTCAACCCACAACCATCAACAAAAAAAAAAATAAGAAAAATTACCATCGATATACATCAAGAATATGAGTATGATGGGAACAGCTTCAATTTCAGTCCTTGTTGTGCATTGAAGGATTTCCTCACAAGGTTAGTACAATGGTGTTTTAATATTACATGAACGTATTAAGTCCAATAGGAGCAGTCGTGGCTTGAAGAGGAGTTCTTTCGTAATAATTCTGCAGCAGCAGTGGCACAGGGGTAGTTTTAATATTACATGAACGTATTAAGTCTAATAGGAGCAGTCGTGGCTTGAAGAGGAGTTCTTTCGTAATAATTCTGCAGCAGCAGTGGCACAGGGGTATGCAATTTGGTAGTATTATTGTTGATAATATAAATAAACAATGCAAAATGACTTGCATATTGGTATGTTCGTGCTCTTTTTGGTAAGATTTATGTTTCTCTTTATCCATTTTAAGAAGTAGGGGTTTAATTTCTTTTGTTTGTTGCTGTTTTTGTGTTCCAGGGACAAGATATCAAGAATTGTTGCCTATAGTCCAAGGGGATCACGAAAAGGCAGCTGCTAATATTTCTGCAATGCTGACACTGAGGTGGTTGTTTTTTTTGTTTAAGTGTCGTTTTTTCCTTATTTATTTTATGTTAGATGCTTTGAATTACGTTTCTTTTTGTCTCTCTAAACTTTTTTGTTCCTCTTTTTCAATGAACCAGTGGGTGGCTCCACATCAGCACAAAAAACGATCGAAATCAAAGTAGAATTGAGGGGAAGGTTGACAAATAGAGTCAGTACAAATTTCGCATCGACCCATCTGATAAGGCGTATGTCTTGAGGGTACTTCTAATGGACAAGAAGGCCCAACTACCGCAGGGTTATTTCTTTTCCATCGATATGGCAGTAATGAATGAAGATAAAAATTTCCTAGACCAGGGGATGGTGGGTGTGGGAGTCCCGAAACTGTACGTGCTGAACTCTGTCTCCAATTTCTGTTGACGTTAATTCATATGGGAATAATTATTGCAAATACTATTCAACATCAAACCCAAAACAATGAACGAATCTTTGAGTTTCCGATGCCATGGGATAGATGGTGAGGGAGTCCCGAAAATTGAAGTGGTGGACACCACCGCCAATTTCCCAACTTAGAAACGTATAAATTCATAAGACAATGCAGGACCACCAATTTCAAATGGCAAGTATACCCCCCACACGTTATTATGCCTTTGACAATTATTATGTCACATTAAATACTATATCTTTTTTAGTCATTTAACATATTCAAAACAATATATATAAAAGTTTACCAGACACTCAGACACTGCTTCTTTTATTAAAAGCACGTTTACAAAAAAAAAAATTACCAAATACTTAACAATTTTATTTTACAACTGTTTATTCTCACAACACAGTAGAAGTAGTTTTTTTAAAAAGCACAACAATACCATACTAGCCTTAAATGTGCACACTTGCCGCAACAAGATTGGTAATTGTGAGCATTTGGCTCAATGGTTGAAGTTTTCCATAAAACCTTACAATATTTGGGAGGATCTCCGATCCGTCGCACAACTTCGGACAACTCCATCGTCCTCTGACAATATAACCCTGATGTGCGGGAAATAAAAGGTTTGATTAAATCAGCATCGGGAGAACCAATATTTGAATTTAAGGGCCGAATTAATGTGGGCTGGGATAAGTTCTCCATTGGGCTTTTGAATTTAAGGGCCGAATTAATGTGTGCTGGGATAAGTTGTCTATTGGGCTTTAGGGTTTAGGTCCGAATTAAGACAGGCAGAAAAATTTGATCTTGCTCGGACCCTATGATCCGAGTAAACAAAAGTAAGTCAAAGGCTCAGAGTTGACACTAATATAAACTGTAGACATTATTTAATAATATAATCACTGCAGTGTGGGTTCCCTCGGTAACTAACTTAACATCTAATCTAACAAAATCTATCATTTAACAAAAAAACACTGCGGCGCTGCACTCCTACAGGCACACAAATTCTACACTAGCAGGCACTTTTTCCTTGAGGTGTTGGATGGCATGATCTCTTGCATTCGCTTCCTCGTTCTCCAGTAGGTAATTGATCTCCATTCCCGTAGGCCAACACCAAAACCGGATAGGATTTATAACAATCTTCTCCAGTGCAACAGCATTCTTCACCAAGTACCTGACATGCTTTACGCAACACTTGTGACCCCGATACCCTGCTATTTCTACCACCTTGAGGCAGTGATGGGGTTGTTTGGAAACTTTCTCTAGTATTGCCATGTCCTCGTTGGAGGTTCCAAATTCCAACTGCAACAAGGAAAGCAAACAAGACCAGATTCAAAACAAACCCCGTTGTTCATTCTTTTGGTTCTTCGAGAATACAGGTAACAGAGAGATGAGAGGATATGAACGCACAAAAACATTCATACATATATCAACTTTTATTTGGTAACCTATCAATAACAAAGGCATACAATACATACATACCCCCAAAACAAGGCTGCGCAAGTCGGGAGCTGCCTTCATGAAAGAAGCTAAGCGACCAAGGGACAGACAGTAGTCGGCTTTTTTTTTAGTATGACGACATATTTTCACACTAAGGAGAGGGTGAGTTCGGCCAAGCAACTTAATTTAGTATCGAATTTGCCTTCAACGAGACTCGAACAAGAATTTACAGGAACATTTGGAACCTTTCATTTTTGCCTCTCACTTATAAGTGAAGAGGAATACCATCATACCATAATAATAAATGGCAACAAAAGATAACTACTTGACTGAAAAGAGAAATTAAACCAAAGACTACTACTCCTAATAACTCACGAAGTTCAACACAAACATAAAGGCTCCAAATAATTAAAGGACTTCAATTAAAAATTGAATTGGACAAAAAAGAAGACTACCGTGTTTTTTTAAAAAAAAAAACAGAAAATAGAAGGAAAGAAAGAATGAATGAATAAAGAAAAAAAAAACCACTAAAACAAAAATGGAAAACGGAAAAATAAAATTCAGTAAAGCAGAACTATTTTTGGATGAAGAAATTTAAGATTACTAAGGAATTTTAAAATGATTGAAATTTAAATGATGGAATTTTATTCTATAGAATTTGTGAATTTTCTTGTTTGGGTAACCTAAAAGAACAATAGAATTGAATATGGATTTTTTTTTTTAACTCTCAATCATAGAAATTGGAAAATGACACCTATTTACATGAAATTTAAACTTGGGAATTGGAGGTCCCAAATTCCAAAAAATTTTTCCATGCGGAAATTCAAAATTTCTCTATTTATGAATCCAAACAAGGGAATTGGTGGATGTCAATTTATAAATTATGTCTTTAATTCAAATTCCAAATTTATTTCCCTCATCCAAACATAGTGTAAGATAAAAGGGCAATTTCCGGCAACAGTGCCAACTACTGTCAAGAAGACAATTTTTTTAAAGAAAAATGACATAAACCCATTGAATTCATAGAATTCAAGATGAACCAAGGTGGAAAATAAAAGTGCAGTTAAATAGATTCAATTGTTTTGCAAAAAACAACTCAACAACAGATTGCAGTCAAAGAAAAATTAGTACCCTTTCTTCCAGTAAACCAACTTAAGAGAAATATACCATCAATCAAAGAATAATTCATAAGTGATCATCGCTTCTTTCTTACACTGTTCAATCAACAAACAATTAGACTTTAGACAGATATAAATATTCCTCCTCTTTCATTTGGGTGTAGAGGAGGAGGATCACCAACATGATGCTAAGGTAAAAGGCTTCAGCAGATATAAAATTCAACAGTACCATGCCTTGAAAACAATGGGTGAACTAAATGGCCATCCCGACATCCAGCAACAAAAGGCAAATATTAAGAGCAGTTTTCTGTTTCGAAAAAGCCAGCCCGACATCCAGGCAACAAAAAGAATATAATCATAGGTAATAATTAATCTACCTCATCTATAGGTCCTCTATTTCGAAAAAGCGGTTCAACAACGGACAATGCCTTTGCATGTTCGTGAAGATGGAACCAGAAAACCGCCTGCCCAAGCCACCACATGTCCACCTCTCTCCTCTCAACCACCACTTCATTTCTTAATTTTATTTTTTTTATTTTAATAGTGTCCTAATTTCTAAATTAAAATAAGTTTTCTAATTTTAGTCCAAAATAGAATGCCATTAAATTGATGTGTATCGGATAAAAATGTTAGATTCTTAATAGATACTTGTTAGTGCTTGGATTGTAATTTATGATTTTTTTATATTGATTTGATCATGTGATGGTTAATTTCTATTTATATAATATATATATATATATATATATGTTTTGTTTTTGAACAAAAATACATAAGTTTTTAGCTCCATTAATTGATATGAATTTTTGTTTTAATAATTGAATGTGTAGAAATTAAGAACATGGAACGATATAATACATGAAAATCATACTCGATTAGTTTAAACAATGTTATTTCGAATGGTACAACACCAATTTTGATGGGTTCAATCCGATTTCGGATAGTTTAACTCGGGAAGAGATCCTGGATCAAATTTCAACGGCCCGGATCACTTGATCATGGGCCTTTGATGGGAAAGATCCAGACTCTTTCCATTCAACTCCAATACTGGGACCACCCAATGATAAAAGTCTAGACCCGCCACTGGGTACATGTAGGAGCTACGAGAAGCTCAGGCATACATGAGGCTAGGTAATCTAGCGGTCGATAAGTACAACTGGAGTAGGGAAATGTGGGCCTATACTCTTATGGAATATGGTAGTGATCGGGAGGAGGAGGATGTTGTAATACCCCGTATTTAATAAAAAAATTATATATATATATATGTATGTATGTATGTATGTATGTGCGAAGTTATAATTTTATTGGGTTCCTTATATACGCTATGAGTAAAAAAAAAAATTTAAAAAAAAAAACGCGTATTTTTAACATGTAAGTTAGTAGGGATCCTTTCACTACAAGAAAATATCTAAGCCTAGCTAGTACTTTTAAACTCAAATTTCTCCAACTAGAGAGGTTTCTAGTGTTTGCCATCCTCATTGTAGTTTTGTAATTTTGTACATAACTTATATATGTATTAGATTGTTTTTGGTAGGCCCTAAAGTTATTTTTACTTGCTAATGGCAATTATCATTGCTATAGCCGAGCTTCATGTGGGATTATTTGAGTAGTTTTTGCTTATTTCATTTTTCTCTAAAGGGTGAGGTGGAAGTTGGTAATTAATAGAAGATAATAATTAGGGTGTGGAGGTGGGAAGTCTATAGCTTGTACGTATGGCTAAGTGTTGAGTTTTTAGTGAGTTGGCAAGTTGAGTTAATGTAGTGTGATGATTCATCCCCCAAGTTTGGAGAGGTGTGAGTCTATATAGGGTCATAGACTATGTATGTGTATGTATTGACATGCATGTGGCAATATGTTGTTGATGTTTTAGAGTGCTTACTCACTAGCCTAGGGGAATTTTCAATTATTTGTCTATATTCTTTCTTAAATGCTTCAATCTATCATTCCAAATGTTCCAATGATATGAGAACAAATGAGCTTCCAACGTCAAGGGGGACGTAAATGGCCAAATAGCAACAAGAGGTATGATTACATTCTATATAAATGAAGGAGAAGATCTGGAGAAGAAGAACGCCAAGCCAGCAAAGAAGAAATCCTCCTTTTCTCATATCCCTCCTTCTTTAGCATCCAATTTGAGTAGATTATGTAATGGCTTTTCAAGCTACTTTCATTGTATTTTGTAAATCTCATTTTTAGTGAATTACAAATATAAACACAAGTCTAGTGGACGTAGCCGAATTGGCAAACCACTTAAATCCGGTGCGTGACTCTGTTATTACAAGACTATACTCTCTTCTTCTTTACTCTCCTAGTAAGAGCTATGAAAACACCACACCAATCAATAAAAAAATAGTTAGTTGTGCAAGTCTAATTAACGTGACTACAAATGAACGGAAGAAAACAGCATTAGAAAGCCAAGGAACCAAAAATGGATTCTTTTGATCATCATCGCGTCAAGTTCGCCATTGCCAACCCAAGTCCTCATATCTTTATCATCAACTCAACCTCACCTCTCACTCAACAACTGCCACGCTTGGCTATTCACACTCACTAATGGCAACCACGACGAACGAGACGATGGATGACGTTGTGGCTATGCTCTCATGAGAGTCACTCCATGTGCCTCATCCATCCCCGCCAACTATCACCACCCTTGGTTATGATTTTTTGACAAACTGAGATGATGAGAAAGAGATGAGGTGTATTATGATGAGTGAAAAGGGAGAGCTGTGAGAGGAGATGAAAGAAAGGAAAAGAGTACGAAGCAAAAGCAAGAGTGAAAAGGAAGGAGAGAATGAGTAAGGAGAGCCAGATGAAAGAAAGTGATCAAGTGGAGAGAGAGAGAGAGAGAGAGATAAACCAGAAACCGGAACTGAGAGAGGGCTGTGGAGTCCATTCGACTCAACCTGTATCTCGTTGTGTATGGGTAAACGATTTCCATACTTTATTTATCCTCTCCATAATTGTTTCCTTTCTTATTGTTGTCTTGGATTGGCTACTGTTATCCAAAACTAGTTTATATGCAAGCTTCATATGCAGGTGTGTTTATTTATGCAAAACCAGTTTTATATGAAGAGCTAAAATATGCATATGCTTAAACCCTATTTTGGCACGTAAGAACTGGTATGATTATTTGGGTATTATTTCCTATTGGCTATATATATATATATATATATATATATATATATATATATATATATATATATATATTTATATTGTTGTAAAAAATGATATTCAAAAGGCTGCACATATGATATCAGTTTACTAATTGTTGGGATACTATCTTTTATAAATTGGTTTGTCAGTGAGTGAGAACATAAGGGAAGAGAGATGAGAAGAAGTAGAAGGGTGGGCCAAAATAAAAATAAAAGATGATGTTTGGAAAGGGAAAAGTTAGAGACATGATTTCATGTCTTGTGGCCTTTGAACCATGTATTTCACTTTAACAATTATCTTCTCTAACATGGATGTCTATTCCTTTCTAATAAAAACAGGTTGCCCGACCAAAATGGACGAGACATTGGAAAAATATATAGAGTGGTCAATGAGCAACGCCTTATATGATGGATTATAAATTACTACTTTGTTATTGATATTATGATTATATTACTTTTGTTACTAATCAGATTGGTTTATGTTGAAGCTTGCAGGTTTGTAAGATAAAATGTGAGTATTATGCACATGACGTATACATATGCATTGCAAAGCAAGAAAAAGAGTTGTGTTGTGTCAAGTGCTCACCTGTGTAGAGTATTTGCATTGTGAGGATATTCAAGGGCTGAAGTTTGCCTTGAATATAAAATAATGAACTTTGTATATGTCAAGTGTAGGGTACAATTGGTTGATTATTAAAATAATGAAATCTTGTATATGTCAGGCGTAGGGTGCAGGGCTGGAATATACAATTGGACGTCGGGGGAAGTGCCTGTTTAATAAAGTGGAAACTGAGAGTTTAATTACAAAAATTGGGTTTAAGGGATGAACGGGAGTTAACTTATATTCTAACGTATCCGGAGCCAAGTGGTATAAGCATGGTATGGGACGTGCAGGCTTGGGTGCCTTAGGTATGTGTTGACGAGATTAGAAGAAAGTGAGTACATTCATCCATCTCATTTGCATATATTTTATGTATTCGAAAGAATTGTTACAATTTAATTATTATTTTGTTAGTAGTTTTTGTTGTGAATTAGTTTGTGTGCTATAATTATTTCGTTGCGTATTTTAAAATTTTGTATGTAAGATTTTGTTGATGTATGGTGTAATTGTTATAATTTAATTTAATTTTCCACCATATCTTGGTTGTAGAATTTATTTCTATGGCTAAGATATGACTCACACCCTAACTTGTGAATATTCTTTATTCGCGGGTCGGGATGTGACAGAGGTGGTGGAGGCGGAGCTGGATTTGGAGAAACATTGGTTTCTGGATTCCAATAGAACACCAGACCACCAGACTCATCCATCACACTTCTCCACGGTGCTGGAAGTGTGGGATCGATGGAGGCCAACCACAGATCCACGGTGGTTCTCTGGCTCTAGTACCAATTGATAGGATCAGACATGATAAAAAGGGAAATTGCAAGAAAGTAAATGCAGAAATGCAAAAGGAATTAAAGTAAATTCATATCTTCATTCACCCTTTCTCCATATCAGAAAAGGGGTTTAAATGCATCGAAAGATAGAGGTATGGTTTGAAATCTAAATGGGCCTAATGGTATCTTTTATGTAATGACCCTAATAGATAACAACAACAATAGATAATTCAATTGGTCTAATAGAAGCCCAATAACTTAGAGTTGCATCAATAATTATTCCCATATGAATTAGAAATTGGAGACGCAGTCCAGCACAGACAATTTCGGGACTCCCACACCAACCATCCCTTGGTTTAGGAAACTTTTATGTTCATTCAGTATTGTTGCATCAGTGGCAAATAAATAATGTTGCGGTAGTTGGGCCTTCTTGTTCACTAGAAGTGCCGTCAGGACAGACACCTTATCAGTTGGGTCGACGCGAAATTTGTACTGAGTCTTTTTATTTGTCGGCCTTCCCCGCAATTCAACTTTGATTTCGATCGCTTTTGGTGCTGATGTGGAGCCACCCACTGGTTCACTAAAAAAGTAGGATAAAAAAGTTTAGAAAGGCAGAGAAACGTAATTAAAAGCAACTGACTTAAAATAAATAAGAAAATTTAAACGATACTTCAAAGAGAGAAAAAAAAAAACACAACCACCTCACTGTCTGCATTGGGCCATCCACTCCTGATATAATGTGTACCTGGAACACAAAAACAACAACAAACAAAATAAATTAAACCCCTACTTCATAAAATGGATTTTGCATTGTTTATTTATAGTTGATAATAAGGGTAACAATAATACCACCAAATTGCATACCTGTGTGCCACTGCTCTAGAATTATTACGAAAGAAATCTTGATGCCACGGCTTCTCCTGCTTCTGCCACAACAACTCCTGATGTAACTTGTCCTGAAACACAAAAACAACAACAAACAAAAGAAATTAAACGTGTAGCTAATAAAAGGATGCATTCCCCTGTGCAGTATTACCAAACAAATAAAAAGTTCTTTGTAAACTTGACCGGCCTGTGCTGTATTACTAAACAAATGAAAATAAAAATTCTCCAAACAACAGATTTACCTTTCAATTGGAAATTCGCCATTGTTATCCATCTCAAGGGTTCAGGGTTCAAACGGAGGTCACTCTCAGAAGCTTAGGTTTTCGCCCTTTTATTTCTTTTATAGAATGAGTTGGTGATCTTGTTTGAATGGACATGGAGATTATTATATAGTGTTTGCTTGGCGAAGCTAGGGTTCCTATCACAGTGTAGTGGGGCCATGTTTTATTTTCTGCCAGCATTCTTCAGATGGCTTTAGGGGTGAGTAGTGTTGGAATTTTAATCTTTGGAGAGAAGTGTTGGAATCTTAACCTTTGGAAACTCAGGAATGAGTAAATGCGAAGCTTAACATTTGGAGAGAAATGTTGGAATCTAAAGGTCTTCGCCTAAGCCGATCAAAAACAGAATATATGGAGTGCAAGTTCAATGCAAATGGAGGCCAAAATGAGTTAGGGGTAAGGATCGAAGATCAGGAAATACCAAAGAGCGACCGCTTTCGCTACCTAGGATCTATCTTGCAAAAGAATGGAGAATTAGATAGAGACCTCAACCATAGAATACAAGTTGGATGGATGAAGTGGAAGAGTGTATCTGACGTGTTGTGTGACCGCCGTTGTTGGAAGTATGCCCACAAAGCCACTCATTTGATGTAATAGCTTTTTGGAATACTTATTATGTTAAACTTTTATATGTTTAATGGAGGGCAAATCTTATTGTTAATCACTGTTTATTGTATCATGTGTTTAAGCAATAAGTGAATCCAAGGAATGTATTTGTTCTAAGAGATAAGTGATCTAAGTGAGTTAGATTATCGAGACCTTTCTCTTATGTTCATTCCTAAAACGTTCCTAGCCATAGGATTGCCAATTGGGCATTGACAATCCGCTAAGGTTAGTATGTGTTATGTTGACTCAAGCGTGAGTATGACTAGTCTCAAGTGATTTGGTGTTGGACACTAAGACAGACACATAGGTGCTCGAAAGAGTAATCGAGTACACTGAACTACGATCAAATCAGAGTTCGAACATACATGTCATGTAAGAACTCTAAGGTTGCAATATGCAAAGTAGTCCTTTGACCTGAGGCATCATAGATGTCTAATGGTTAGGTCCTTGATCTTTGATCCTGTCAATGGCATTCCCTCGGAGTGTCCACGGCATTGTTGGGGTCAAGCTATCTAGTCATGTAGACATATGAATGTACAACAAGGGATCTCTAACCTTCCATGGTGGAGGGAGAATACTCTAAGATATGATTCTAAAGTCTTTGGCCAAAGCAAATGAATATGACTAAAGGAAGGATGTTCCAAATCATATTCAAGGGAATCATATAAGAAAGTATCACATTGGATAGTAGACATGAAACAAACTATCACTTAAACAATGTGATTAAGAGTATTGTATTAGAGAATGACCGTATTGCATTGTAATTGTAACTGGATAGGTTCTCCAACCACTTCTAGTTAGCTTGGGTAACCATGACATGCTGCTAGGCGTCAACCATGGTTTGTGGAAGCCCTAATGGTTAGCAAACACTAATCAATAAAAGGGAGAATTGAAATGTGGTTTCAATTCACAATCGATAGTTAAGAGTAACATCGCCCACTACCTCGCTAATTGGAACCTAATGGATCGTACACCGAGTAAGGATGTATGTGAAGAAATTATATGAAATGGATAAGCAATTAAATGGTTTAATTGATGAATGGTCAAGATTAATTAATTAGTTAATTAATTTTACGAAAGGTTCGTATAGGGCTTATATGTTGGTTTTGGGTTTCGGGGCCCAAAAGCGTTTTGGTCCAAAAGGCCCATTATGTTTAAGTTGTATGACAACTAAAACAAAATGAGCAAATAGCCCAAGAATACCAAAGAGGCCGGCCATTAGGGTTGGATGGGCAAAGTTTGCTTAATTGCAAGTTTGCCACTCACCAAAGAAATGAAGTATAAATTCAACTTTATAGCTTCAAGGGTTAGTTAGTTGAAATTGGGTGAGACATTTTCTCTCTATTTCTTCTAAGAGGCCGGCCATTAAAGGAAGAAACATCTAGCAATCTCTTCTTCTTTTAAATCATCCATATCATCTTCACAAGATACAACCTTGGTGAAGAGACTTAGAGACATCAAGCTTTTGGTGTTGTGGAGAACAAATCCTTTTTCCTCAAATCATCAAAGGAGCACTAAAGGGAGGAAAACACAAGAAGGATTCAAGGAGCTTGGAGGTGACTTGAAGGCCCTCCACTTGGGTGAATCCCTTGTGTAAACAAGGATGAGCTTCAAGGGTAAAGAATCACTAAATTCTTCTTTCTCTTTAATGTTGTTAAAGAGTTTATTTTGGTTCACCATATACTAGGCTTTGAAAGTCATGGGTTTTATTGAATTGTTTTTGGATGCATGCCTATATTAATGAGTTAATAGTATGCATATGTATTCAAATGTTCATACTTGTTCTTAGCTAGGACAAAATTTTTCCTTCAGCCGTATGCCACTGAAACTCAGGGAAAAATTTTATAGGATGGCTTAAGACCGACGATGTTGTATGGCACAAAATGTTGGGTGGTGAAGTATCAACACGTACATAAAATGAGTGTAGCGGAGATGAGAATGCTTCGTTGGATGTGTGGGCACACGAGAAATGATAAGATTAGGAATTAGGATATCCGAGGTAAAGTAGGAGTAGCCGAAATTGAAGGAAAGATGAGAGAAAATCGGTTACGGTGGTTTGGACATGTGTAAAGAAGGCCTACTGACGCTCCGGTTCAAAGATGTGACTACATGATAGAGGTTCAGGACCGAAGGGGTAGAGGAAGATCTAGGAAAACTTTGGAAGAGACCCTAAGAAAAGACTTAGAGTACTTGGATCTAATGGAGGACATGACACAGAACTGAGCGTAATGACGTTCTAGGATTCATATAGCCGACCCTACTTAGTGACAAAAAGCTTTGTTATTATTGTATTCTCCAGATGGCTTTAGTAGCTTATTCAAATAAAACCCAGACGTTGGCCATGGAAAAATTTTTAGAGAGAGAGAAGGGGAGATACAACTTTATTTTATTATTTTTTATTAAGTCGGTACGAACAGTTTGAAATCGAAATCGAAATTCTTTGCAACCTCGGGAGCAACCCCAGATTTTGGCCATGGAAATATGTTAGAGAGAGAGAGAGAGAGAGAGAGAGAGATTTCCTCCTTCATTGCATTGCTTCCAAGGGACAAGGATTGTCTGCCCTCTCATTTTCCATGTCCTTTCATGCCCTTCTGTTTTGTGTGGTCACGGTTAAGTCACGTTAACATTTTATATTATTTTTTTATAAAAATAATAAGACAAAAATGAATAGTAATATAAAATGTTGACGTAATTTAACCGTGACCACACAAACAAGAGGGCATGAAAAAAGGAAGGACAGACAATCCTTGTCCGCTTCAAGATTGAAATTCTCAATCTTTATTGCTCCACGTAGATTCTCAATCTTTATTGCTCCTTACCATGGCCAACTTTATTTAAAGTTGTTTCTCCCCCTCTCTCTCTCAGAGGCAGATGGTTTGCCCTTCTGTTACCGTGCTTGTTTCATCTCCTTCTATTTGTACAGTCATGATTAAGCCACGTAAACATTTTATATTCCTATTACTTTTTGTCATATTATCTCTATTAAAAAATTAATATAAAATGTTAATGTAACTTAACCGTGACCATATAGAAAAGAAGGGATGAGAAGCGATAACTAGAGGGCAGACAATCTGCCTCTCTCTCTCTCTCTAATATTTTTCCATGGCCAACGTCTGGTTTTATTCGAATAACCGTTTGACAAATTGGCTGGTTTTTTTCAGTCTGCTGCATGCTTCATATCAAAACCAATCAAATATTCGAATGTCACTGAAGCAGGTGTATGAAAAGGAAATTATATTTTTAATTAGTCATGTTAATGAACTTCGGAGTACACAAAACACATTCGAGTACACAAAATTCCAATTGAGGGAGGGAGGGAGAGAGAGAGCGAAAGGATTGTGTTTGGGATTTGGCATGGCGGCTGAGGCACATTAATTATTTTGAATTAAGGATACATTAAGAGATTACAATCAATATGTAATCTAACATCAAGTTTATTTTAAATTTCAATCTTATTAAATGATTTAAGTTAAAAAACCCCTTTATGCAAAAACTTGAGAAAATTTTATTTAAATCTATGTAACATATTTCTACACCCAACTTACTTTTTGCATCCATTTGATTTTTAACTAAACTATTAATATCTCTTTAAACCCAAATTTATTATCTATTATACCCTCATAAAGAAGTATTGAATTGGAGTAGGAGCTGCGTAGGGACGACTCCTTCGATCAATCGATTTCAACATGCTTCTAATGTTAATTGAAACACTTTCTTTCTTTCTTTCTTTTTCTTTTTTTGGTTGAGCGAGTGATAGTCTGAAGCATTATTCTTAGGGCCTCTGTAGGGACGAAGCTAGAAATTTCTTCTAGTGGGGGCAACCCGAAAAACAACTAAGAAAACCTTATTATAGTATGGCTTATACTCAATATGATAACATGGATGATTTCAAATGATGATGTATCACAATTTCAATGTTACAAAAATTTCAGTATAGTAGTGAAATTTTACATTCAGTTCAATCATAATTTGACATGATCATCCAGAACAAAACACAACCAGATTCAAAACAAACCCCGTTATTCATTCTTTTGGTTCTTCGAGAATACAGGTAACAGAGAGATCACGAGAGGACATTCATGCATATATCAAGTTTAACTTTGGTAATCCATCAATAACAAAGGCGTACAATACATACATACCCCCAAAACAAGGCTGCGCAAGTCAGGAGCTGCCTTCATGAAAGAAGCTAAGCGACCAAGGGACAGACAGTAGTCGGCATCCACTAATAATTCCAAATGCTTTAGATTTGATAACGAGGGAAACGCATAATTCTGATTGTAGACCTGAAAGCCAACAATAACTGAGTAAGGGACGCGACAATATTTGATCTCAACCAAATAACATGGGATAAGTATGCTAACAGCTTGCCTGATATCCAGCTTCAGGGTCTCTAAATGAGAAAGACGGCATGAGAGTTGACTGAACGCAAGCCTTATGAATTCAGCAAAAGTCCCCCCCTTGTAAATGGATACCTCAACCAGCAATGGCACGTTATTGAAACTCAAATCTATTATCGGTCCAACATCAAGAAGAAGAAATTAGACTAGATGTTAACATGGATTTATCATATTGATGGAAGTAACAGCTCCTGCATAATGCCGATGCTTGTCGCAATAGAAAAATGCAAATTATTGTACTAACAAAATAACTGTCCATGTATACTAGCTCTAATAATCTTCGTAGTTGCTACAACTTGGTACCACCAAGTGAACCAAAATCACAAGAAATAGAATTCAGTACTTGACTTGCAAGATTACTCTCAGCACCATCCTTAGAAACCTCGAGAAACTAAACTCATCATTCAAACTGTTACCAACTTTGATGGAAAGCCCAGAACTATAACCTCACTAAATTATATGAACTTGAAAAATCATCTGTTGCCTCCTTTAATGGAAAGTCAAATATAATTATACAACAGGGTCAATAAAGTTTCTAAGCTTTCAACAATGATGTGAGTCAACAGAGACCATATCTAGCTTAAGGTTCAACTCTGCCTGCTTCTGCATGGCTATGGTTCTATAATTATTTTAACTTGTAGTTCCACGTCAAAAAACCTCTAACCCTCTCTCGACAAATCTTTTTCCTCCTAACTAAGAAGTATACTTTAGACATCAAAGAAGGAATGAGTATAGACAACAAAAATGATAAAATCTAACCCCAAGAAGTAAACAGAAGTCATTTCAAGACTAGTCAGCTTAAATTAATCTCAATATGTTGATAGAAAAACACTGAGTACCCAAGGCACCAAAAAAAATCTACCACTGCTCCACCCAAAAGCACATAAGTACAGACAAAGAAAGAACCCACCACGCCTCCTCAAATATATGTGAGCAGTGGAAGACTATATATCTCTGCGTACTTTGAATGGAAAGAAAAAGAGAAAATTTAAGATACCTTGACATCATTAAGCACATCAAGCAACCTCTTAGGGTCTTAACAACCTTCCCGATTCGCAAGTCCGATATTATGAAAAGTCTAATAAGAAGATCCATGGTAAACTTAAAAAAAACACACTAAAATAAAATTACATAAACTCATCAAATAAACTATAAAAAAAACACACTAAAATGAAATTACATAAACTCATTAAATACACTTTATTCTTCAACCACAAACTTTATTATTTATAGAAAAAAATAACATTTTAAAAAAATTTCTGTATTTTTTTTAAATTTTTTTGTATTTTTTAATAATTTTTCTGTATTTTTTTTATAATTTTTAATATAGTTAATTAATATGGACTGTTGGATTTGAAAAATATTCAAATCCAAGAGCCAAGGAGTTGCCACGTGGCCACTTGCCCAGCTTCTTGGTCAATCAGTTTTGAGCTGGCCCAGAGACCAGCATGGGTTGGGCCCCAGGTTGTTGCGCGGGCTGGAGGTAATGGACAGAGTGCTGGGCTGTTTTATGGACTGAGTGCTGGGCAATGTCCACTCCGGTGGACTTGCTCTCAAAGGCAAATGGTCTGCCCTTCCGTACCGTGCCATTTCCTTCTCCTCCTATTTGTACGATCACAATTAAGCTACATTAATATTTTATATTTCTATTACTTTTTATTTTATTATCTCTATTAAAAAATTAATATAAAATGTTAACGTAACTTAACCGTGGCCGTACAAATAGGAAGGGATGAGAAGAGCACGATAACTAGAGGGCAGACAATCTGCCTCCCTCTCTCTCCCTCTCTCTAATATTTTTCCATGGCCAACGTCTGGTTTTATTCGAATAACCTTTTGACAAATTGGCTGGTTTTTTTGCTGCATGCTTCATATCATAACCAATCAAATATTCGAATGTCACTGAAGCAGGTGCATGAAAAGGAAATTATATTTTTAATTATTCATGTTAATGAACTTCGGAGTACACAAAACGCATTCGAGTACACAAAATTCCAATTGAGGGAGGGAGGGAGAGAGAGAGCGAGAGGATTGTGTTTGGGTTTTGGCATGGCGGCTGAGGCACATTAATTATTTTGAATTAAGGATACATTAAGGGATTACAATCAATATGTAATCTAACATCAAGTTTATTTTAAATTTAAATCTTATTAAATAATTTAAGTTAAAAAACCCATTTATGCAAAATGTTAGAGAGAAAGAGAGAGGGGGAGAGGATTTTGTTTGGGTTTTTGGTGACATATTCCTTGTCCTTGGCCATGGAAAAATGTTAGAGAGGGAGAGAGGGGGAGAGGATTTTGTTTGGGTTTTTGGCATGGCGGTTGACATAAATTCATACGGGAATAACAATTGTAAATACTAATCGACTTCAGACCCAGAATTAATTGGGATGTAAATTAATCTTCGTTCAGCCTTTTGAGCTTTTACTAGAATAACAGTCTTTCTACTTGCACTGCCCTTTGCTTTGATATCTGCTAAGTACTGCAAACTGGTTTGAGTTGCCTTACATCTTGGAGTTAGTTTCTTTTTTTTCTCTTAACTTCTTGTTGTAATTACGCTTTGTGTTCGCGCCTAATGAAGTTGAATTTAAATTATAAACTACCACTGCTCCACCCAAAAGCACTTAAGTACAGACAAAGAAAGAACCCACCACGCCTCCTCAAATATATGTGAGCAGTGGAAGACTATATATCTCTGCGTACTTTGAATGGAAAGAAAAAGAGAAAATTTAAGATACCTTGACATCATTAAGCACATCAAGCAACCTCTTAGGGTCTTAACAACCTTCCCGATTCGCAAGTCCGATATTATGAAAAGTCTAATAAGAAGATCCATGGTAAGCAAATATTAGAAACCTCAAACATTACAAAAATACAAACTTAACTCATTTCAGAAATTGGGTTTTCTAAAAGAAAAAAGAAAAAAGCTTCATCTTTTCATATAAAATTAAAGAAAAAGAAAGAGAATTACTTTGGGATCGTTTGGCTTCCTCTTGAGGCACTCAGACAAGGCGGTAAGGCACTGATCGAACTTGCCCGGCTGGAACTGCAGCAACGCAACCTGCGCAAAAGCTCGGGTCACGGACATGACGGCTTCGTCCTCAGCAGCTGAAGCAGAAGCGTCCCGATTCGCAAGCGTCGATGACGAAGACGGAGCCATTGGCGAATCGATCGATCAGAGCCCAGGAACCAATAAGACTTATCTGAATACACGAATCCCCTAGAAGAAATTATCGAAAACGGCGAACCCTAATGGGTAGAAGGTGCGTTTTGGGAATTGATTTGAAATCGGAGTTGGGGGCTTTCGAAACCCAAAGAGCTTTGCAGAGAAGGACACCCGTTCGAGCGTCTTTCGCTTGAACGTGGCACTGGATATGGGGATTGGGAACCTATTTTCGCGCCATAACGCGGGAAAGGGTGGCGGGTTTATTAACTTGGGGCCTCTTGCTACAGGCCCAAATAAACTTAAACCCTTATGTGATAAGTTGGGCTTTAGGGGATTCAATTGCCCAATTGGCTAGGCAATAGGGTAGGGGGTGGATTCGCTCTTACCCCACTAGATCGCCTCTCTGCTCTTACCCCACCCGTCCCCCCTCTCTCTCTAGTTCGCCTCTCTCTAGATATATACTAGGAGGTGGTGCTCGCGCGTTGCTGCGGAATAAGAAAGTTTGTAGGTAATAACAACTAAAAAATTATTAAAAATAAACTGAGCATAATTTGTAAGTTGTTCAGTTTTGACTAACGTTATGTTAATTTATACTAACAAATGCATTGAAAAATAAAGAGTAAGTGAAATTGGATACATACCTGGGTTGAGAATTTGAATAACGTCTCAGAAAAGATAAGTTTTTATGCAGTTTAGTACAACAAAGATGGAAATTGGTGTCTTATGCAATAAAATATATTTAGTGATAGCATTATATAATCTTTAACACAATCTTACGAAAGCAAAAAGCCCTTACAAACACACTCAATTGCTTGAAACCTTGACAGCTGAAAGCTACTTCAGCAGCTAAAATTATTGTAGGAACCAAGATGTGGCAGAGATTTTTTCAAATTGAAATTAACCTGCAGATGATTGCAAACACAAAAATAATTCATTTTCAAATAAAGATAAAACAAACTTAAAATATTTCCAGGCTACTTTCAATAACAGGAGAATAAAAACAAAGCTTTGATCAACATGACTCTCAATTTTATGCAGATTAGCATAATCCAATTTAAGGGCAAAACAGACAGAATTTACAAAATAAAAAAGAAACAAACTGAAAGTCTAATCATGACAGATAACAGTGTAAATGTTACTACAATAACTTGTCGTACAGAATAAGCAAGACTATTAAACTGCAATATTAATCGAGCAAATTTATATAAAATTATAAATGTTGTCAAAATCAGATGGAATACAAAGCAGTAAAGATTTATATCCGAGGATAATATTTTAGACATTAAACTATAAAACTACTTAGCCGCTCCTGATACAACAACAACAAAGTCTTTTCTTACTAAGTGGGGTCGGCTATATGAATCATAGAACGCTATTGCGCTCGGTTCTGTGTCATGTCCTCCGTTAGATCCAAGTACTCTATGTCTAAAAAATAAAAAAAATTAAGGTCTAAGAAATACGATGCTGAAATCCATGGATGCCAGAATAATTCAATTTAAATTAGAAAGGGAGAGGATTGATAAAAAGAAAACGGAAACAAACCAAAATTTAACCATGACATATAACAAATAGATTAACCCATGCACAAAAAATCAATAAATTTAGTTAACATTAACCTTAGCTTTTTCCCGACTTCAATACTCGGTGCAGTTTGTTAGCTCTATGCTCGGTGCTCTCTTCTGCATTCAGTGCTAAATTCAACCTCTCAGCAATTCGTGATTGAATTGAAAGCAACCACTATTAAACTTTAAAGGCTGCAGACAAAACCCTCAAAAATCACTATTTCCTCCAAATGAAAAGAAAACAAAATTATCTAGTTATACCTAAGATCTAAACATAGAAAAAAATCCTCTTATTTTTCGCCTATACAAATTTATGAAGCCATCCCCTTCTTTGGCTTTTTCAGCAATATACAAAGCTATAGTCCCCAAGCTATCAAATAAAGCTAGAACGCCCTCTATCATGCATATTGCCAAAGACATTGTATCAACTACTATTCTAGTCATATTCATCCCTCAATAATGTCTGGCCTTTTAATAAAATAAAATAAAAACTTGACGCACGGTAAAAACCGAAACAACTCAATTAAACCCAAAAATTAACCATGATCATCCATATGTGTTCCTTAGAAATGTTTAGCCCTCCAATGCTTTTGAGATACTTTGGTTCTGTTCGTCAATTATTTTATAAGAAAAGAATGTGTGATATCATTTTATTCCAATAGCATATACTTCAGATTTTGATTTCTTTTCTTATGTTATATTCCTGGTTTTGGTTATCCAGCAAAGGTTGACCTAATGAGTCCAAAGCAGTAGACCACTAACTTAAAATGACAAACCACAATTTATCTCTCTCCCTCTACCTCCCTCATTTGTCAAACCAAACTAATAACCGATTCTGAACTTATCAGAACTAATCAGTCCAATCAGTCCAAAGCAGCGGACCACTAACTTAAAATGACAAACCACAATTTATCTCTCTCCCTCTACCTCCCTCACTTGTCAAACCAAACTAATAACCGATTCTGAACTTATCAAATCTAATACGTGCAAAAAATTATAATCAAAACCAAATAAAAATCTAAACCCAAGCTCTGATTTCAATATAATCGACAACAAAAAAGCAAATTCAAGTCCAATATAACCAAATACCAAACAAAACTCTAAATCAGAACTCTAAAATCTTGAAATCGCTCACCTCAAATACACATGGCTCTGAAGGCTGCAAACAAAAGCCCCAAATCCAAAAAACCACGATTTCCTTAAGCCAAAAACAAAACAAAATTAGACACCATTTTTGCCACAATCCGCAGTTGAAAATTAGCTTCAATCAAGGACCTTAAAATCTGATTAATCATCCTGACGTTTTTTCTATTTATTTATTTTTAATTTCTACAACAATCTAGTGCATTACTTTAAATCATGACTACATTATTATTTGGTGTAAATTATTCTCCTTATATAAAATAGTTAAACGTCCCTACTTTACCTATATAAATAATATCGCCCTATAGTCTGTAATTTACCTACAGTATATAAACAAAATATTCTCATATTTCTTTTGGCAATTTACCTATGATATATGCAAATAATATTCTCATGTTTTGTTGGCATTTTCCCTAAATTATGCAAGTAGGTAAATTAATATAATAGTAGGTAAATTATGCAAGCAAGTAAATTTCAATAATAGTAGGTAAATTATGTATGTGATTTACCTACATTTTTTTATGTGAATTAGATATCTAGACTGTGTATGTAAATAATTTACCTATAGTTGGTTCTTTTATTTTTCTTTGTCCTAAAATTAATTTACTTGCAATTTTTATCTCCTTTCAACATTTTTTGTTTATCTCTACTAATTAATAAAACCCTCTTTGTCAACCAAAAGAGGGTGAAAAGACAAATTAGTCTTCTATCACACAAAAAAAATGATGGGCAAAAATGTAATTTCACAGGTCCAAATTTTTCTGTTTTTTATTGAAGCCTCACATACAGGTGATGTTAAAATACCTCAAATATTAAAAAAAAAAAAAAAAAAAAAAAACCTCCCACTCCCCTCACGTTCTCTCTCTCTCTCTCTCTCTCTCTCTCCCTCTTTCCTTCTCATTTTCTAAAAAAATATGTTCATACACACAAAATGTTTTGTGTAGGCAAATGTTAGTACATTTTAAAGTACAATAATTTACCTATATATAATATGGACACGTTGTAATGGTAAATTGGAATTCGAGAGCCAAACTAACCAACAAATCCTTACATTTATATGCAATATATTATTTTTGTAAAATCATTAATTTTCCCTTGCAATTTGCATATAATTAATTGTATACATTAAACATTCAACAACAGTGTTTTAGGCATCTGAAAAAATTTTAAACAGGTAAAGTCAAACATAATTAATGAATTTGCTTATGTTGAGTCTAGTTAATGGGTTTTATTCAAGCAAAAATTTTACTTCGGGTTTTATGTAGAAAAATTTGAGTTCTAGAGGCTAAAGTCATATTTTCAGTAATTTAAATTCGACTTCATTAGGCGCGAACACAAAGCATAATTACGAAGTTAACGAATGAGCAGATTTTGGAGAAAGAAAGTAAAACTAACTCCAAGATGTAAGGCAGCTCAAAGCAGTTTGCAGTACTTGTAGTTGTAGATATCAAAGCAAATGGCCGTACAAGTGAAAAGATTGTTATTATAGTAAAAACTCTAAAGGTTGAACAAAGATTTATTTGCATCTACTTTGATCCCAATTAATTTTAGGTATTTGCAATAATTATTCCCATATGAATTAATGTCAACCGCCATGCCAAAAATCCAAACACAATCCTCTCCCTCTCTCTCTCTCTCTCTCTCTCTCCCACATGACTAATAAAATAATATAATTTCCTTTTCATATAGTATTTGCAGCAATATTTATTCCATATGAATTAATGTCAACCGCCATGCCAAATAAAAAAAAAACCCGTGAACACGAGTGTTTTTTGTGTACTCCGAAGTTCATCGACATGACTAATAAAATAACATAATTTCCTTTTCATATAGTATTTGCACTTTTGCAGCAATATTTATTCCCATATGAATTGATTGGTTATGATCCGTTGGACTCATTAAGAAGCATGCAGGGGAAAAAACCAGCCAATTTGTCAAACGGTTATTCGAGTAAAACCCAGACGTTGGCCATGGACAAATGTTAGAGAGAGAGAGGGGGGGGGGGGGGGGGAGAGACAACTTTAATTTATTAATATGCACATATTTAGTTCTTTAATTATAAATGAACATAAATGAGAAAATATTAAAAGAAATTTGTGATACAAAAATATATAAATACATAAGTGTACAGAAATGACTGTGTCGAAATATATAAAATTGATTTTTTTTTACCTAAATATTTGTACCTACATGATTGTACTGAAATATATTATAATGAATCTAAATATATGTACCGAAATGTATTATATATATTGAATTAATGTACCTAAATGTCAATACCAAAATGTATGTACCAAAATGTACATACCGAAATGTATGTACTGAAATATAGTATATTGAATTAATGTAACTAAATGTCAATACTCAAATGTGTGTACCGAAATGCATTATATGAATTAATGTACCTATATGTTTGTATCGATGGATATACCAAAATATTCAAATGTATTAATGTACCTAAGTGAAGAACATACAAAATTGTTATCGGATTATAAAAAAATTAGTTACCTAAATGTAGACATTAAAATATTATGATGAATGAAATAAAAATTAAATTTAAATGTAATTAATACATGAAAATAAAAATAAAAGACAAATAAAACATTAAAATATAACTAATAAATGAGATAATTAAATGTACTAGGGACTAAAATTGGATTTTAATCTTACACAAGGTTATAGTCTAAAACTCATATTTTTTAAGTATTAAAATAAAGTTTTCTATTATTTTATTAAGTTGCATGGACTTAATTTCTTCCGAAGACGTTGGCCATGGAAAAATATGTTAGAGAGAGAGAGAGAGAGAGAGTGAGAGACAAGTTTATTTTGTTAAGTCGGCACGAACAATTTTCTGGGGGGAGCATGATGAGGGAATGTTGATTGATCCAAACCTTTACGGGGCAATGAACAGTGAGATTTCGGTTTTGCAAGCATGCAATGGAGGGAGACCCATCTGACCATGCAACTTAATAAAAAATAATAAAATAAAGTGGGTGTCCAACCCCACCCACTCTTTCTCTCTACGTCTGGGTTTTACACTATAAATAATCTCCAACTCATTCGATAAATGAAATAAAAGGGAGAAAACCCTAGCTTCTGAGAGTGACCTCAGCCCTAAACTCTTGAGATGAATACCTTCGGTAACAATGGCGAACTTCCAGTTGATCCCGTTGATCCAATTGATTGGTAAATCTGTTGTTTGGAGAATTTTGATTTTCATTTGTTTGGTACCACACAGGGAAGTTTGATTGGTTTAATTTCTTTTGGTTATTGCTGTTTTTGTGTTGCAGGAGCTTGGGAGATGAGTTAGTGGAGCTGTATTTTCAGGGGTCTTTGTGGCAGGAGGAGCATGCGCAATGGCTTCAAGATTTCCTTTGTAATAATTCTGCAGGGTACGCAATTTGGTAATATGAGTATACCCCTTGGAATTCAATTTTCATTAACTAAAACCCCCAATTGTAAAATTTTCTAATAAAAACCCAATGACTAGGCTCCAACTAAGCAATATCCATAATTAAGTATGACTTGGCAAAATTGGTATTTTTGGATGTCTGAATTACCCCTAATATTATTGACTTTGGGTTTATTACTTGTTATCTACATTTATGTTATATTATTTCATTCAATTAAACGTTTTGAAATGTTTATGCAGATTTGGAAAAGAAAATTTTGAGTGTCATGATTTCAATGCATATTAATAACAAAAATTACATGACATTAGAGTTTTGTTTCCTTATATAATTGTTTTCACATTTATGTAAAAATGAGCATTTTTTTCCTTTTCAAATAATTCTAACAAGTAAATTAGCATTTTTTCACAAATATACAAATGTTATTTTATTCAAAATTACCAATATCTTACATATATAAAATTACAATATAAGTTCCAGGTAAAATAATACATGCAAAATAATTTACCTACATAATAAATAAATAAATATTGTTTGATTCAAAAGTTATCTAAGCTATTTGCATACACATATATATAATAATATCAAAACGTGCCTAACATATGTAATAATACATGCAAAATAATTTACCTAAAAAATAAATGAATGTTGATTGATTGCAAACAACACATAATAATAACAAATGTGCCTAGTATATGTAATAATACATGCAAAATAATTTACCTACAAAATAAAAGGATGTTTTTAGCCAATTGATTCAAAGTTAATTAATTAGCTATATTCTACTTTAAAATATAGGTAACACATATATAATAATAACAAAATGTGCCTAATGTATACATGCAAAATAATTTACCTACAATGATTGTCAAACAAATATAAGAAATGGAACAGATGATGGTGAGACAAGTATAAAGTGGATACTTTTGTAATTTACCTACTGAATAAATGAATGTTGATTGATTGCAAACAACACATAATAATAACAAATGTGCCTATATGTAATAATACATGCAAAATTTATTTACCTACAAAATCAAAGGATGTTTTTAGCCAATTGATTCAAAGTTAATTAATTACCTTTATTCTACTTAAAAATATAGGTAATTTATTTCACACATATATAATAACAACAAAATGTGTCTAACGTATATATGCAAAATAATTTAAGTACAATGATTGTCAAACAAATAAAAGAAATGTAACAGATGATGGTAAGACAAGTATAAAGTAGATACTTTTGTAATAATAAAGCACTTATTTGCTATAATTATGGTGGTAATTAAATTCATCAACATAATTAGGGTGTTGTGGCACAATTGTAAATATTTTGAAAATAATAGGTATTTATTTGTTTACATGGCAATTTATTTCAAATTTGGGTTTTATTTGGATGTTTAAAACGAGATGAGTTTTTGTTAAGGAAATAAGTATTGCATGGGCTTATATCTAAAGAACCCTATTTTTTTTTAAATAATTGGAACATACTAATTTACCTACCAATTAATATGGGTAAAATTGCTACAAAATATATCACGAAAAAAAAACTACTTTTCTAGTTTGACATGGATACGGTTAATGCAAACACTTTTTACATTTTATTTCACTTTTTCTACTACTTTTAATTTTGCATAAATTTAGGAATTTGGAAAATGGACCATAAAGTATGAGTGGCATGAGTGTAAATAAATTGTATTAATAGGTCAATAGTGTTCTCATATATTTGCAAATTTTAAATTTGGGCTTAAACTGGATCTTTAAAGATAGATGGATTTTTACTTAGAAATAATGAGTTGTAAGGGCCAAAACCTAAAGCACCCTTATTTTTTTTTTGTTTTTTCTCTCTTTTAAGTGTCATTTAAATTTCCTTATTTATTTTATGTCAGATGCTTTTAATTGTCTTTCTCTCTGTCTCTCTAAACTCCTTATTTTTTCAGTGAACTAGTGGGTGGTTCCACATCAGCACCAAAAAAGATTGAAATCAAAGTAGGATTGTGGGAAAGAATGGCAGCTAGAAAGAGTCGGTACACATCACACGTCAACCCAACTGATAAGGTGTCTGGCCTAAGGACACTTCTAGTGAACAAGAAGGCCAAGTTACCGGAGCGTTATCTCTTTTCCTACCGTATGACAGTATTGAATGAAGATAAAAGTTTCCTAGACCAGGGTATGGTGGGTGTGGAGGTCCCGAAACTGGAATTGCTGGACAACGTCACCAATTTCTCTCGACATTAATTCATATGGGAATAATTATTGCAAATGCTATTCAACATCAGATCCAAAACTAATTGGGATCAAAACAGATGCAAATTAATCTTTGTTCAACCCTTTGAGTTTTTACTAGAATAACAATCTTTCTACTTGTATAGGTACTACAAACTGGTTTGAGCTGCCTTACATCTTGGAGTTAGTTTTACTTTCTTTCTCCAAAATCTGCTCATTTGTTTAACTTCTTGTGGTAATTAAGCTTTGTGTTCGTGCCTAATGAAGTCGAATTTAAATTATAACTAGCTGCAGACAAGAAATTATTCTTTCTGTGCAAATTAAAAAGAAAATCAAGTTGAGTTTAAGAGAGCAGCTCTCCATTATATGGTCACCAAATTTACAAATCATCAAAAGTAAAATTAGAACAAGTCTTATGCGTTTGATTTCATCAATCTCCCAAAATTATTCATTAAAAAAAAAAAACAATCCCAAAGAGTGTTGCAGGGTAATTTAGAACAAGTCATACAATGTATCTGGGAAACAAACAATTCAAAAAAAAAAATGAAAAAGGTGAAATTTTTTTTATGGGAAACATTCCAAAAATTTCATTCTACACTTCGTGTATTTTTCTTTCCTTATATAAAAAATTTAGAGTGTTGAATGAGATTTTTAGAATGCTAATAACAATTTCTTTTTTTACGACAGTGGAGAAACAAGTTTTTACTTTTTACCTTGAGTTATTGGGAGGTCTTCGTCAGGTGGAAGGAGTTGGCGTTTGCGGCTTTGTTCTAGACTTGGAGCCTCTAGGGTTTTGAATTCAGGAAAGAGTGAGAGAGATCCTGAGGGATTGCATCATGTGCTAATTTCACACATATTAGGGATAAAAGAGAGAGATTCTTCAATCTACCTGTGGAAGATGGTATGGCTGTATAGTCTGCTTCAAGTATTCTTAATGATATCATCTCCCCTAAATCCTCATGCACTTCTCTTAATTTATAACATCCAGAAAGAAGAAGAGTCTCAACAGATTTCAACTTATAGAAATCCCTTGGAAGAGATCTAAGCATTCTGCAATTTATAAGGTTCACCAAAGAAAGTTTTTGAAGTTGACCAATGGAGAGGTGAATCTCGGACAAACTCCAACAACCTTCCAGTATCAACTCTTCAAGATCTGGGACTTGTGAAAAGTCCGGTGATTTAATTAGAGATACGGAATGATTGAGATTCAGGATTTTCAACCTCTTTAGCAACTGTTACAGAAAACCAAAGGAAAATTGAAATTAATATCCAAAAGGAAGATGTCATAAAAAAACAAGGAAATCCAAAAGCAAACAGAAATAGAACATCATCATGTGTAATTGATCGTACCTTATAACCCTCCCAAACTTGTACCAGTTCGCTAAATTGCATATCTAAAACAACTAGTCTTGGTTGATCAAAAAAGTCATCTGGTATGGACTTTAAAGGGCATCCTACCCAACACAACCATATTAACTCTTTGGGAAGATGTTTGTATTCTCCATTGAGCTGAACATCTTTGAGATGAAGGAATCAGTTTCTTCATATTGGCAAATGCTTCTGTATTGAAACTAGGCAGGTTCCAAACATAAGGCAAATATAGAGCAAGTCCTTCAACTTCTTCAGTTCCCTGTTAACAAAAGGTTATATTCATGTGTAAGAAACGGATTATTTGTATATATTTACATGTATTATTATTCATTAGGCAAAATCACCTACGGTGAATTATATTTACACATAAATGTTGTTTAGTGTACAATAGACATACGTGGGTTATATATGTTTTCGAGCAGGATGCATTATGCAAAATTTTATTGGGAATGTACTTACAGATTTATTTCTCAAGACTTCGGCGGCCTCTTGACTGTTCCACAACCTACTCCATTTTCCAGGGTGACCAAGAGATTTTTCAGAAATGATTACTTTGGCCATTTCTCGAAGCAAATCATGCACATTCAACTCATTCTGCATAGTCCCCGTATTCCACTTATTCTCCTCAATAGTTACAAGGCATCGTTCATGAAGGACATTGATTCCTACTATTCCAAAAAATCCGCATCGATCTAACATTTTTGCAACATAGTCCTTGTCCTCTCCAATAAAGAAACAAAATATGTAAAGAAATATAGCCTTCTGGTAATAATCTAGCCCTTCATAACTTGTTCTGAGTTGATTTCCAATGTTTTCCATCTAGATGTGTTCCTAATTTCTCCAATTGATTTTTCCACTCTGCCAACGATCTTTTAGTCAAAAAAGATCCTAAAACTTTAAGCACTAGTGGTAAACCTCCACAGTAAGAAACAACCTTTATTGAAACTTCAAGATATGTTTGATCAGGACAACTATTTTTAAAGGCATGCCAACTAAATAGCTCAAGAGCTTCTTCTTCATTCATTTCCTTGGCCTGAAATTTTTTGTTCACATTTTGTAGTAGATGTTCATCTCGTGTCGTTATAACAATTCTACTTCCAGGACCAAACCAATCATAACCTCCAACTATTGCATCCAGTTGTTCCTCTTTATCTATGTTGTCCACGATGACAAGTATCTTTCTATGTCCAAATTGTTGTTTTATCAGACCGATACCATGGTCAACACAACTTATTTCTTGCGTCTGTTTCAAGATGTCAGAAATAAGTTTTTTTTGCAAATCAACCAGATCATGTATACTTGTAGCATCGCGAACGTCGGCAAGGAAACTTTTGAATTCAAACTTATGATGAATTTGGTTATAAATGGCTTTGGCAGCTGTTGTTTTACCCAATCCACCCATCCCCCAAATTCCAACCATGAGAACTTCATTTGATCCACCACTTGAAAGATAACTGATAATATCTTGAACACGTGAATTGATTCCAACTATGTGCTTGGTCACATGTAATTCGTAAGTGCTGGTGAGCCATTCCCAAATTTTCTCGTCAATAATTTTTTTAATGAACTCTGCTTCGCCCCTGAAAATTGAATTCGTAGGCATTAGTGGGACTCAATGAAAGCTCGGTAGGAGATATCAGTGCATAAACAATTTTCTTTCCTTCTTCCCTTCAGTTAATTTGTATATTAACTACCTACTAGCTAGTATGTGATTTTATGACGAACTTGAATAAAAGGATTAATTGATAAATAAAAGTCAGGCGTATGAATTAAACTCCAATTACGGTTTAGGTTACTTATGAGAGATTAAGGTGTATTCCTTAAGCATGTGAATGAATGTTTAGATTATGTAAAATGTTAATTAAGCATGTCAATTAATTGAGAGATTAAGTCATTCACTAAAATTTGTAGCTTCTGTGACGGATCAACGTGAGAGATTAAGGTGTATTAATTAAGCATGTTAATTAGAGTAATACAACTTAAATCTTGAAAGGCAGCTGAATGATTACCCATTGTTAGCGATTTGAAGATGGTGGCCAGACAAATTTGCAGCTTTTGTGAGAGCCTCTCTCCACAGCTTTAGCCTTTCTTGTTTAGCTTCACGTTTATTGTCATCTTTTTCTTCACGGATGTCATTTTCGTGCTTCTGAAATGCTTCGGCTAAATCTCCGTCCTGCTTCCTGACATGCGAAGGATCAACGTGATAGAATATTGGTAAAACATGTCGCCCCAGTTCGACTCTGCACTCCATGATCTTCACCAGCTCGTCAAGATACCAACTCGAATCCGCATATCTCCTTGAGAAGATAATGGCAGAGATCCTCGACTCTTCGATTGCACGAAACAGTTTATCTTTTATTACTTCCCCTCCTGGTAGATCGTCCTCATCAATAAAGACCTGGTACCCTCTGTCTTTTAATGCCGCATGGAGGTGGCCCGTGAAGCCATAGCGCGTGTCTTCACCCCTGAAGCTCAAGAATACGTCGTAGTTCCAGAGTTTGGACTTGGAGGAGGACGAAGAGGAGGCTTCGTGGGCTGTCATGGCGGTATCCACCGTTTGGCTTTAGCAATGGTTCAGAATCAGATCACAGACTGAAAAAAATAGCAATAGTTGTGTTTGTGTTGGCGTGTTGGCCTGAAAAGCGACAGACTATTAAAATGATGCCACGACCCAGAAGAATATTAAAATGATGCCGTCCGACACGCAATAGAACCGTGAAAAGCCGTCCGACACGTCACAGGATGTTGGAAAACAAACAATATTATGAGAGAGAAAGAGCTAGCAAATTTATGAGGAAGAAACAAAACTCAGCAATTGAAAAAAAATAATATATCCTTCTTCAACTTGCAACAAACAAACAAAAAAATCACTTTAATGGTATTTTGGTGTTCTTGGATTTGTCGAGATGAAGGCGAAGGGTGAGAGAGAGAGAGAGAGAGAATAAAATTACTTTCAATGGTATTTTTTTATTAAATTAACAATGAGGTTCAGACTCCAGACTCACCATTAATTATGGAGGCTCAGTTACACGTGGAGTTGAATGGGGGAGTTTAGCGGAACTGAGTCCTGCTAGCATTTCTTTTTCTAACATGGATTCCATTCGGATCCATTCTCAGCCGTACATCGGAAATCATGTGGTCAGAAATCATTTTACTTATATTATTTTAAATTAGACACAAATAGTATCTGATAAAAATTAACCGGACGATATACAATAAACGGCTGAGATATGAGATTTCTTATGACCCCCACATAATGGATCCAAAGGGCATCCGTGTTCTTTTTTTTCAAGAATACGAGGGTAGAAACAATTAAGATCTACCTCCCCCTATTTCATCTATAATGTCAACCGGCTAAATTGATTAGCTAATCGTATATAAAAATAATAATAGCATGAAATCCTAATTATCGAACTAAGAAGGCACATAGCACACCACTCCATTACGAAAATGGAAAAATAAATGTGAGAAATATAGAGTGTGCATGCATGCCAAGTAATATCCACATGAACTAAAATATGAGAAACTCTTAATAAGAGGACTGCTGAAAACGAAAATTGGTTGTATTTTGATTATTCATCTCTAAATATTGATGGTACGTGGGTAGTTATATTGGTTCGAATTCAAATGATATAAAAATAATAATATAAATTCATTACTTTATACAAATTCAACTTTATATTCGAAGCTTCACCATATTAACATATCTAAGATGTGTTGCATTAATTGTTTTCTTTCTATCAATTAATTAGTTCGAATTCAAATGATATAAAAAAAATAATAGCATGAAATCCTAATTGTCGAACTAAGAAGGCACACAGCACACCACTCCATTAGGAAATTGGAAAAAAAAATGTGAGAAATATAAAGTGTGCATGCATGCCAAGTAATATCCACATGAACTAAAAATGAGAAAAGCTTAATAAGAGGACTGTTGAAAACGAAAATTGGTTGCCTTCCGATTATTCATCTCTAAACATTGATGGTAAGTGGGTAGTTACTGTTGGATCTCACATTAAACTAAGATTAGATTGTGGGAATCCTTGGGAGAAAACTGTTAACTCGTTTGTGTTTTTTCTCCGTCGTCTTTGAGGTTGAACACGTAAACTTTTTCTTTTTTTTTTCTTTTTCACTTTTTCACTTTTTCATTTTCTTTTCTACTTTTATTATTTATTTATTTATTATTGATTTTTCACTACAGAACCAGAACGTTTCTAGTTCTTATTTACATATTTTTGTTTTTTTATTTTTTTATTTTTTTTAAATACAGTTTTATGTTTAGTTATGTTTTTTTTTTACCAATTTGTCCAATTTTTTTATTTTTTAAAATTTAGATTGTGAAGGAAATTAAGGATCATTTCTGGTATTTTCGAATGCTTCATCAACCACTCAACATAAAAAAATGAAGTGCTAGAAAGAACTAATCATGCTGTAGAAGCAACAGCATGGGGAGACCAAATACTTGCATTTAAGGGCCGAATTAATGCTGGCTGGGATAAGTGGTCCATTGGGCTTTCGGGTGAAAGTAAATAGAAGTCGGAAAGAATATAGAGAGGAGTACCGATGGCGTCGTCTTACGCCTTTCTTCCGTCGGCGTCGTCTAGGGTTTTATTTACATATTTTGTTTTTTTTTATTTTTTTTAAATACAGTTTTATGTTTAGTTATGTTTTTTTTACCAATTTGTCCAATTTTTTAATTTTTTTTTAATTTAGATTGTGAAGGAAATTAAGGATCATTTTTGGTATTTTCGAATGCTTCAACCACTCAACATAAAAAAATGATGTGCTGGAAAGAACGAATCATGCTGTACAAGCAACAGCATCGGGAGACCGAATTAATGTTGCCTTTCTTCCGTCGGCGTCGTCTAGGGTTTTAGTTGTAACAGAGCCTATAAGGAGCACGATAGCCCCAGTAATTCATCAACCTTCAATTCCCAGACCTGACCGGAGTCTGGAGGCCGGAGCCGCCGTAGAAATATTACTATTACCATCCTCCTCTTGGTGATCACCCTGTCCCATATGGCCTTCTGGATTCAGGGCCTGCACAGGGTGATTACCAAAGGGATGACGGTAATATTTAATTCATGATGTTGGCAAACTCGTCGGAGGGAAATGTACTTTGGTTTTCTTGGATTTATCGAGATGGAGGAAGAGGAAGGGGAAGGGTGAGAGAGAGAGAATAATTATTTTTAATGGTATTTTTTATTAAATTAACAATGAGGTAAATTAACAATGAGGTCCAGACTCACCATCAATTATGGAGGCTCAGTTACACGTGGAGTTGAATGAGGGAGTTTGGCGGGAGAAATTTTTAGTTGTAATAGAAACCCGTATGGTATATCACATGTTTTTACATGAGTACTGAAAAATTTTAATTTTTAAGTTATTAACTTTTTAACACACATATCCCACCATTTATATAGGAACACATAGTATACTGTCTCATGTGACGATCACATTGAAAAATCTTTAGTTTGGCAGAAACGAGTCCTCCTAACATTTCATTTCAAGAATACGAGGGTAGAAACAATTAAGATCTACCTCCTCCTATTTCATCTGCAGGAAAGTGATTCTCTCTGGATTATTTCTTCCTAATTCATCAAATCAGAAGATCCGTGTCATTGAAATTTGATCCAACGGCTACAAACAGGGGTCTAATTTAAAAGTTATAATAATTTCAATCGTTTAACCAAATTTCAATGACACGAATCTCCTAATTTAGTGAATTAAGAAGCAGGGATTCGAACATAATCCCTTTCTTCATCTGCAATGTCAACCGGCTAAATTGATCAGCTAATCGTTCAATATCTCTCCCTGCTAAAGATAATCCCTTTCGCATCTACAAGATTTTGGTACTACTTAGGTAAATGTTATCAAGGCATGCAAAGCAGTACGCCTGGTATAATTAATAACAATATTTTCAAGATGACATTTATATTGTTCACTTAACGAGTAAATACATCAAACAATCAACTCTTTAAAATGACAATCATCACTTTTAAGCATAACAAAGTCGGCTACATTCTCCTCATAAGCAAACTCAAACAACTCAAAAATACCATAAATCCAATTGAGATAAATGTCACCGTATCCACAAGAAATCCATCCCTATACATGTTGAAGAGTACAAGGATCTCACATCAAATTTGTCAAAATTAAAGATGACTTATATTGTGCAATTTTCACTCCTAATTATATCAAAGTTTTTTGTGATAAGATATTCACATATGAAGTGTTGTGCATGTAGGAAAATTCAAGTCGATAGAAAGTATTGATGTTGTTAATGATGGGTCCTTGTAAAGCATGTGATAAAATTTTCATGTTTCAAAGCTGTTTGTAAAACGCTAATAGATGAGCCCTTAACTTATATGTTAGCCACCATTAGCTAGTAAACATTACCATACCAACAAACCCCCAAAATCTATGTGCTGTATTATAAATAAAACCGGTCTCTATGAAAAAACACTTTGTAAAACGGATAAGCACTTTACAAACCACTTCTGTTTGTCACTTTTCTTTTCTAAAAGCCATTTTTGTATATAAGCACGATACTAGAAGCAACGTCAAAAATTTTAGTAAAATTCTATCCTTTAAAAGCACTTACATTTTTTTCTACCAACATCATCATAATGCTTTGAGAATATTGTTTGAAAGCATTTTTAATAACTCTAAAAACTTCAATGAATTAGCCAAACTAGGAAAAGTTGACAATATTTAACTTTTAGCTCCTTTTTTTTTGTTTTTTTTTTATTCTGCAATGTCATAATTTAAATCTTCTATTTAATCGGATGTCATTTATATGTATCACTTGTCATGTCAAATAGTACATTAATGTGGTAAAAAAATAAGAACGCTAAGTTGAAGGGAGCTTTCTTCATTGACCCCGGCCACGACCATCATTAAATTGACTGAAATACATTCTTTCTTGAGGGATCGTGCCCTTGGGAGAAACTAGCGATGATTGCCTCTCAATGAAATTCGTCTTCGGGATATATTTCTTTGAGAAGAATGCAATTTCAATATAAGAATTTCCGTGGGGAGGATTTTACGAGGAATTTGAGTAGTCGGCGGCTTTGGAAACTTTGGCTCACATACGGTCACAGTGAGGTAGCAACTGTGTAGTACTCTTATATCCCGGCAATCCCTGACGACGTCGTTCCTGGAACTAAAGTATTCTCTGGTATAGATTAAGCTCGGCCACTACAAATACAATGAATTTGGAAGTTTTAGGTCACGACTTTCAGTTTATGGCTCCAAACTTTTTGTCACAAAATTGACTATTTGATTGGTGGTGTTTTGGTATTAAGAGGACGGACAGATTTAATGACATGTATGTATCCAATCTCAAATTATTTTGGAATGATGAAATGAATGGTGGTGTCTGTTGAATTTTACTGTTTTGCAATTTGGGATTTCTGTGTGGATTGTAAACTTTAATTTTTTTTTTTTGGTCAGTGATTGAATTTTTCTTGCATTTGATACAAAATTAATGAAATGAGATTGAAAAATGAGGAGTTGCTACGAGACGTTTATGTTTTAGTATAATTTCACACGTATGATTCGAAAGCGCTCCCCCCCCCCCCCAACCCCCAACCCGGTTTTTTTTCTTCAGATGAATATGATTTTTTTGAATTTAGATTGTGAAGGATTTTTTGAATTTAGATTGTGAAGGAAATTAAGGATCATTTTTCGTATTTTTGAAAATAAAAAAAAATATTAGTTTTAATGAAAAATGATAAATACATGTGTAGTGAATAGTACAAGAGAAAGGTAAAAATGTGATTTTTCATTAAAAGTAAACAATACCGGGAATGTTTTGTTAAAATTCCTTAAAAAAAAATGATGTGCTAGAAAGAAAGAATGATGATGTACAAGCAACAACAACGGGAGACCCAAATACTTGCATTTAAGGGCCGAATTAATGTGGGCTGGGATAAGTTGTCCATTGGGCTTTCGGGTGAAAGTAAATAGAAGGCCTTTCTTCTGTCGGCGTCGTCTAGGGTTTTAGTTATTACAGACCCTATGAAATGAGCACGATGGCTGCCTATAATTCGTTAACCTTCAATTTCGCACACCTGAGTCTGGGGGCCGGAGTCGCTGTTGCAGAATACTACTATTACCCTCATCCTCTTGGTGATCGCCCTGCCCCACCCATATGGCCTTCTGAA
Organism: Malus sylvestris; assembly: GCF_916048215.2. Lineage (NCBI taxonomy): Eukaryota > Viridiplantae > Streptophyta > Magnoliopsida > Rosales > Rosaceae > Malus > Malus sylvestris. The sequence goes on from NC_062261.1 coordinate 1,827,571, forward strand.
TTCAGGGAACTTCTGGATTCAGGGCCTGCATATGGACAGGGTGGTTACCAATGGGATGACGGTAATATTTAATTGATGATGTTGGCAAACTCATCGGAAAATCGACCCGGCGCTGGAAAACTCACCGGGGGCAGAGCTCTGAAGTGGCCGCCATACCACTCCTCTCGCTGACATTTCACGAAGAAGATAACGAACGCGAAAATTATGCTAAATTTTAGTGCTTTTTGTTGTTTGACTTTGTTTTTGTGTTCTAGGGTTTCAGGGTTTGGTTGCTGGTGACAGGGTTCGAAAGCTCGAGGATTTTGACCTTTAGCAAGGACTTGTTCTTTCTGTATGAATCAACTCTCAATTCTATGAAATTTCAGTTTCGATTTCAATGCCTGTTTTGAAATTTATTTCATGATGTTCGAATTGGGATCTCAAACATCGCCTTTGTGCTTGGATTTATGATGCAAATCTTAAATTTTGTAACTCGTCTAAATTTGGAGTATGTGAGATAAGATATATTCTGAGATCGTGTTTTTCCTTGTTTGAAAACTGTCCCCGAAAGGCGTCATCACCTAGCTCAGTCTACTCGTTATTATTTCCAGGGTGCCCTTGGGTCGAGTGTTTGTCACTAACTTGGCTTATCATGGCCCTTCAATTGAAATGGCACTAGATATGTTTTGACGTGCTCGTTCTGCGCATTTGATATGTCTGAGGGCTGATACGACATGTCAATGGCATATCACGACAATGTGCATAGATAGTCGTAACCTCGTTGCTTGTTGGCATAAAGCGAGAGCTTGGCATGCGATTGGCTTGTTATGGCATATCATAGCAAAATCTAACGAGTACAAATTTGTGGCCTTCACTACTTATACTCAAGAGTCGGATGACATTGTGAGACTTATTACTCCACCCTAAGCGGTAGTAAACACCATCAGTTGTGATTCTTGGAAACTACTTTGGTTTGGCCTGACAGGTTCCAGATGTGCTTCAAGGGAATGTGTTTTTGGCTGGGAATTGAGCAAGATAAGGAAATATCTGTTTATGACACTTTTGATGACCCAGAAGGCAGGAGAGTGATCATTTCTTTGAGTCGCGAGGTATTTCATGGTATACCCGAACCATCTGAGCTCCAACGATTACCCCTGGGGCGTGACCTTGATTTGAAGCTTATTGTGTGGAATGAATCAGTTTCTTATGGTTCACAATGATGGACGCGTAGTTTGCTTCTTTGTACTAAAAAGCTTATGTATGTTCCCATTGAAACACGAGGTGAGTTTGTTGGTTATGTGAATACCATAGTTTCGGTCAGGGGACGCAACCACAAGCCTGAGAGCATAGAGAATAATTGCTCAGACAAAGATGGAGATGCGATGGTGGCGGTAGACGGGAAGAGGGAAAGCTGCAGGAGGCGGTACTCATATTCCGTTTGGGCCGTTCCACCGCCTGATGTTTCCCATAGAATCAAGAAGGTGAAGGAGGGCCTCCGGGCAGAGTTCGGTGCGTTTCCCTGTAAACAGTAAGTTGCTGTTTACATTAACTTTTGAGCTGGTGTTCTTTTGTTTTCACGAAAGCTTGCTTCTTAATTTCTTCTTGTTGTTTACGGGAATGTTCATATGTAATCTGTCTGTCTGCAATATTTGATGGATGCAGGTTCTATGCCATATTTGAGCCTCCTCTACGGGAAGCCGACGGAAGAAGAAGAAGAGGAAAAAAGCTCGAGAAATGGTTAATGCTCTGGATGAGGGCATTACTAGCTTGAAATATTGGATCAACTACGATGACAGATCTCTGAAATCTTGGAGGAAGATTGATGAAATCGGCCATTAGACAAGTTCTCCGAATTCATATAATTGCAAGCAAGTTAGCGACTCTGAGGTCGAACAAAGTTGTAATATATCAATCATTTGCAAACGTGGAGTAATATATCAATATCAAGGGATCCAGGGAACGAATAGGGAGTTATTAATAATATATCTAATGAACCAACGAAGAGTTCATTTTTCCATCTGGATATGCAAATTTGTAGATAATATCTTTTGTTCAAAAAAGAGATTCGACATTTTTTAAGGTTGATGCTAAAGATATCATCTTTTTGGACTATATTTATAGATCACATTATGATGATGTTAAGGTTGATGATTGAATTATTTTTTTAAACCATTAAAAATGGAATCTAACCATCAACAATTACATTATTTGATTTCAAAATGTAATCTAAAAAGATTATCTGCCTAACATTTTCCATTAATTAATCCGTCCCTTGTTTAATTAGCGGTACAACAAAACACAACATTTCCTTCAAATTGACTTTTCCAATTTCAGGGCAAGTCGAGATTAATGAAATATGTGGTGAAAGCAGGGCAAACATTTTCCTTGATAGGTTTGTCCAAATCTTGAATATTTTCAATGAAACATAATTATATAAGATCCCGCCAAAATTAGATCAACTTCAACTTTGTGCCTTGCAAATTGAGCTTCAGGACACATGAGTCGGATTGCAAATGATGGCAAAATGTTTGAAAGCGGAGAAAATTTCGGAGATTTTCTATTGAGAAATCCATCATTTCTTAGTCCTGCCGAGGAGATTTTTTATCATAACACGAACAGCCCTACAATCTATTCAGCTCTCATAGGCACTCTCTCCAAATGGAAAAGGCCAAAAGTCTGAGGTGTTTAGTTGAATGTTATCTGAACAAGAAGATGATGAATGATCAGGAGACCGAGAGGCACGTAAGAGTATCTTCGTCCATTGGGTCGGATATCTGATCTCCTCTGTCACTGGGGCGTGCAAAAATATATTCCTCCATTGGGCCGGATATCTGATCTCCTCTGTCACTTACTGCCGGACCCTGTGACTTCCAATGATCAAGAGACAAAGAAAGGCTCGTAAGAGGATCTTTGTCCATTGGGTCGGCTATCTGATCTCCTTTGTCACTAACTGCCGGACCCTGTGGCTTCCAATGATCAAGAGACAAAGAAAGGCTCGTAAGAGGATCTTCGACCATTGGGTCGGCTATCTGATCTCCTCTGTCACTGATTGCCGGACTCTTTGGCTTCCAATGATGAAGGGTCAAAGAAAGGCGTGCAAGAAGATCTACCTCCATTGGGCCAGATATCTGATCTCCTCTGTCACCGACTGTCGGACCCTGTGGCTGGAAGAGTACTTGGAGATTCTCAGGACGAGTTTGAGGCTGAATATGATGGCCTGCAGGAAAAATACCAGGAGGCAAGGAAAAACGTGAATGCGCAAGGCTGAGAGGATCATGATCATGCACTGCTATGATACTACCCATGTAATTACTGAGATCAAATCATTAGATGGCTCAAAATTATCAGCTGACTCCCAATAGAACCGAGCTGGATGTTGGTCAAAAACATAACTAGCTTGGTCCAAATCATGCGTATTTTCCTTTATAAGTTTGTTTCACACTCTAGATTAACCATTGTTCTCATTGATGGCAAAATGTTTGAAAGTGGAGAAAATTTCGGAGATTTTCTACTGAGAAATCCATCATTTCTTAGTCTTGCGGAGGAGATTTTTTATCTTAACATGAACAGCCCTACAATCTATTCAACTCTCATGGTCTCACTCTCTCCAAATGGAAAAGGCCAAAAGTCCGAGGTGTTTAGTTGAATGTTACCTGAACAAGTAAATGATAAATGATCAAGAGACAGATAGGTAAAAAAAGGATCTTCGTCCATTGGGTTGGATATCTGATCTCCTCTGTCACTAACTGCCGAACCCTGTGGCTTCCAATGATGAAGGGACAAAGGAAGGCGCGCAAAATCTTCCCCCATTGGGCCAGATATCTGATCTCCTCTGTCACTTACTGCCGGACCCTGTGACTTCCAATGATCAAGAGACAAAGAAAGGCTCGTAAGAGGATCTTTGTCCATTGGGTTGGCTATCTGATCTCCTTTGTCACTGACTGCCGGACCCTGTGGCTTCCAATGATCAAAAGACAAAGAAAGGCTCGTAAGAGGTTCTTCGACCATTGGGTCGGCTATCTGATCTCCTCTGCCACTGACTGCCGGACTCTGTGGCTGGAAGAGTACTGGGAGATTCTCAGGACGAGTTTGAGGCTTAATATGACGGCCTGCAAGAAAAATACCAGGAGGCAAGGAAAAACGTGAATGCGCAAGGCTGAGAAGATCATGATCATGCACTGCTATAGTACTACCCATTTAATTACCGAGATCATAATCATTAGATGGCTCATAATTATCAGCTGACTCCGCATAGAACCGAGCTGGATGTTGGTAAAAAACATAACTAGCTTGGTCCAAATCATGCGTATTTTCCTTTATAGGTTTGTTCCACACTAGATTAACCATTGTTCTCATTGATGGCAAATGATGGCAAAAGGTTTGAAAGTGGAGAAAATTTCAGAGATTTTCTATTGAGAAATCCATCATTTCTTAGTCTTGCAGAGGAGATTTTTTATCTTAACATGAACAGTAATAATCAAGAGCCAAAGAGAGGAACTTACAAGGATCTCCGTCCATTGGGTAGAGTACTGAGAGATTCTCAGGACGAGTTTGAGGCTGAATATGATGGCCTGCAGGAAAAGTATTAGAAGACGAGGAAAAATGTGAATGCTCAAGGCTGAGAGGACCATGAGCATACACTGCTACAGTACTACCGATGGAATTATTGAGATCGAAATTCTCAGGACGAGTTTGAGGCTGAATATGATGGCCTGCAGGAAAAGTATTAGAAGACGAGGAAAAACGTGAATGCGCAAGGCTGAGAGGACCATGAGCATACACTGCTTTAGTACTACCGATGGAATTACTGAGATCATAATCATTAGATGGCTCAGAATTATCAGATGACTCCTCATAGAACCGAGCTGGCTGATGGTAAAAAACATAACTAGCTTGATCCAAATCATGCGTATTTTCCTTCATAGGTTTGTTCCACACTAGATTAACCATTGTTATCATTGGTGACCTATAATAATCAGATTTTCTTGAAAGTCGAAGTACTATAACTTCAACTTTATCCCCACTTTGCAATTTGAGCTTATCGTTCGATAGTTGTCCTTGCCAAAGTACGTGCAAAAGATTAGAGTTTGAAGACTTATCCCAATATCCGCTGCCAAAGTAAGCCTGCAACTTAGTACGCTTGGTATTATTTATAACAGTAATGCCAAATTCAAAATTACTTTCAAATGCAGATCTGTGCAAGAAGCACATAGTCAGCCCTTCAAAAGTACGACCATCATTCGGGGGAATATCAAAACTGACTTTATTGCCATTGCCAACAAAATCAAACCAATGAGGAATAAAATTCCCATAGAGTAAAATGCCACCAAATCCGCACGAAGTCCATCCCTACATATACAATGCAAGTGTCTTATATATATATACATGTAAATGTGCATTCGTGTATGCATGTGCACGATAGGAAGACAATGAGAGAGAGGGGGGGAGATACCTGTAGGATGTTCCTCCCAAAATCAGGTGTGAGATTGGTGCAGTTACTCATATCAATCAATGTCATGAACTTTAATGACTTATCCAAGCCTGGAACCTCAGTGAGTTTGGATGAATCATTTACCTTCAACTCTCTCATATTTGACATTTCCGAAAAATTGGGCACTGTTTCCAATGCAGGGCAATTAGCGGCATACAGAAATTTCAAATTTGTTGGTAAATCAGGGATTGTATGAAGGTTAAAGCAGTCATTTAACCTCAATGTTTCAAGCTTTGTAAGACCACTGAGGCTGGGTAGGATATGAAAATCATTCCCTCGAAGATCCAAAACTTGTAAAGAAATTAAACTCCCAAGATCATGAGGGATTGCATCATGAGCTAATTTCACACCATTTAGGGATAAAAGAGTGAGATTCTTCAATCTAACTGTGGAAGATGGTATTTCTCTTATGGCTGTATGCTCTGCTTCAAGTATTCTCAATGATATCATCTCCCCTAAATCCTCATGCACTTCTCTGAATTCTAAACAGTCATTAAGAAGAAGAGTCTTAACATATTTCAACTTATAGAAATCCCTTGGAAGAGAACGAAGCTTTTCGCATTCTTTAAGGTTCACCAAAGAAAGTCTTTTAAGTTGACCAATGGAGGGGTGAATCTCGGACAAACTCCCACAATTTTCCAGTATCAACTCTTCAAGATATGGGACTTGTGAAAAGTCCGGTGATTTAATTAGAGATAGGGAATGACTGAGATTCAGGATTTTCAACCTCTTTAGCAACTGTTACAGAAAACCAAAGGAAAATTGAAATTAATATCCAAAAGGAAGATGTCATAAAAAAACAGAAGGAACTCCAAAAACAAATAGAAACAGAACATCATCATGTGTAACGATCTTACCTTATAACCCTCCCAAACTTGTACCAGTTTGCTAGACTGCATATCTAAAACAACTAGTCTTTGTTGATCAAAAAAGTCATCTGGTATGGACTTTAAAGGGCATCCTTCCCAACACAACCATATTAACTCTTTGGGAAGATGTTTGTATTCTCCATTGAGTTGAACGTATTTGAGATGAAGGAATCTTAGTTTCTTCATATTGGCAAATGCTTCGGTACTGAAACTGGGCATGCGAGAGCTTCGAGGCCAAGGATAAGGGAAATTTAGAGCAAGTCCTTCAACTTCTTCAGTTCCCTGTTAACAAAAGGTTATATTCATGTGTAAGAAACGGATTATTTGCATATATTTACATGTATTATTATTCATTAGGCAAAGTCACCTATGACGAATATATTTACACATAAATGTTGTTTAGTGTATAATAGACATACGTAGGTTACATATATGTTTTCAAGTAGGATGCATTATGCAAAATTTTATTGGGAATGTACTTACAGATTTATTTCTCAAGACTTTGGCGGCCTCTTTACAGTTCCACAACCTACTCCATTTTCCAGGGTGACCAAGAGATTTTTCAGAAACGATTACTCTGGCCATTTCTCGCAGCAAATCATGCATATTCAACTTATTCTGCTCAACAGTTATAAGGCATCGTTCACGGAGGACACTGATTCCTATTGTTGCAGAAAATCCACATCGATCTAATATTTTTGCGACATAGTCCTTGTCCTCTCCAATAAAGAAACAAGATATGTCAAGAAATATAGTCTTCTCTGAAGGACGTAGCCCGTCAAAGCTTATTCTGAGTCGATTTACAATGTTTTCATCTGGATATCTTCCCAATTCCTCCAATTGGCTTTCCCACTCTGCCAACGATCTTTTAATCAAAAGAGATCCTAAAACTTCAAGCGCTAGTGGTAATCCTCCACAGTAAGAAACAACCTTCTTTGAAACTTCAAGATATCCTTGATCAGGACAAATATTTTTAAAGGCATGCCAACTAAATAGCTCAAGAGCTTCTTTTTCATTCATTTTCTGAGCCTGAAATTTTTTGTTCACATTTAGTAGTAGACGTTCATTTCGTGTCGTTATGATAATTCTACTTCCAGGACCAAACCAATGACGACTTCCAACTATTGCATCCAGTTGTTCCTTTTTATCTACGTTGTCCACGATGACAAGTATCTTTCTATGTCCAAATTGTTGTTTTATCAGGTCGATACCATCGTCAACACAACTTATTTCACGCTTCTTTTTCAAGATGTCAGAAATAAGTTTCTTTTGCACATCAACCAGATCATGTTTACTTGTAGCATCGCGAACGTCGGCAAGGAAACTTTTGAATTCAAACTGAGGATGAATTTGGTTATAAATGGCCTTGGCAGCTGTTGTTTTACCCAATCCACCCATCCCCCAAATTCCAACCATGAGAACATCATTTGATCCACCACTTGAAAGATAACTGATAATATCTTGAACGCGTGAATTGATTCCAACTATGTGCTTGGCCACATGTAATTCGTTAGTGCTGGTGAGCCATTCACAAATATTATCGTTAATAATTTTTTTAATGAACTCTGCTTCGCCCCTGAAAATTGAATTCGTAAGCATTAGTGGAAATCAATGAAGGCTCGGTAGGAGATATCAGTACATAAACAATTTTCTTTCCTTCTTCCCTTCATAATATATATACATATATATATATATATATATATATATATATATATAATTTTCTTTCCTTCTTCCCTTCATAATATATATATATATATAATGAACTTGAATAAAAGAATGCATTGATAAATAAAAGTTTAGCGTATGAATTAAACTCCAATTACGGTTTAGGTTACTTATGAGAGATTAAGGTGTATTCATTAAGCATGTGAATGAACGTTTAGATTATGTAAAATGTTTATTAAGCATGTCAATTAATTGAGAGATTAAGTCAATCACTAAAATTAGCAGCTTCTGTGAAGGATCAACTTGAGAGATTAAGGTGTATTAATTAAGCATGTCAACTAAAATTAGCAGCTGAATGATTACCCATTGTTAGCGATTTTATGATGGTGGCCAGACAAATTTGCAGCCTTTGTGAGAGCCTCTCTCCACTGCTTTACCCTTTCTTGTTTAGCTTCACGTTTCTTGTCATCTTTTTCTTCACGGATGTCCTTTTTGTGCTTCTGAAATGCTTCGGCTAAATCTCCGTCCTGCTTCCTGACATGCGAAGGATCAACGTGATAGAATATTGGTAAAACATGTCGCCCCAGTTTGTCTCTACACGCCATGATCTTCACCAGCTCGTCAAGACACCAACTCGAATTCGCATACATCTTTGAGAAGATAATGACAGAGATCATCGACTCTTCGATTGCACGAAACAGTTTCTCTTTTATTTCTTCCCCTCTTTGTAGATCGTCCTCATCAATAAAGACCTGGTACCCTCTGGCTTTTAATGCCGCGTGGAGGTGGCTCGTGAAGCCATAACGCGTGTCTTCACCCCTGAAGCTCAAGAATACGTCGTACTTCCAGAGTTTGGAGTTGGAGGAGGACGAAGAGGAGGCTTCGTGGGCTGTCATGGCGGTATCCACCGTTATGGCTTAGTAGTGGTTCAGATCACAGACTGAAAAAATGGCTACAGCTGTGTTTGAGTTGCCGAAGGATGATGCTTAAACATAAGTCAAGATTCTTGAGTCAACAAAGGCTAAAGTTTATAATATAGGGACGTGTTATTCACAACCTCTCTTTTTACTTCTCACATAACTTTTGTTAATTTATGTCATTTGATCTTCTTTAATTCAGTCGATCTGACGATCACAAATTAAAATGGTGTGTATAAAGTAAAAATGATGTGTGAATAGCACATCCCATCATATAATATAAATGGGGCAGGGAAAGAGAGAGGAAAACAGGAAATAAATAAAACTCTGCAATTGAAAAAAAAAAATTATTTCCTTCTTCAATTTGAAAAAAAAAAATCACATTAAACATATTCCAGTAGAAAAACCCATCACAGCACTAGCAAATTTAGGAGAGAGAAGGAGACCTGCACTCAAATCGTAAGTTCGCCCTAGAAATTTTCCAATTCAGAATCCAGATCGTGGGTGGTCGAGAATTTTCAAGGTATTTTTTTATTCAATTAACAATGAGGCCCAGACTCACCATCAATTATGGAGGCTCAGTTACACGTGGAGTTGAACGGGGGAGTTTGGCGGGAGAAAGTTTTTAGTTGTGATGGAAAACATATAGTATATGATATCACATGTTTTTATGTAAGTAGTGAAAATTTTTAATTTTTAAGTTATTAACTTTTTAACACAAGTATCTCACCATGCATATAAAAACATATGGTTTACCATCTCGTGTGACATTTACATTGAAAAATCTCTCGTTTAGCGGAAGCGAGTCCTGCTAACATTTCTTTTTCAAGAATACGAGGGTAGAAACAATTAAGATCTACCTCCTCCTATTTCATCTGCAGGAAAGTGATATTCTCTATATCATTTCCTTCTAATTCATCAAATTAGAAGATCTGTATCATTGAAATTAGATCCAACGTTACAAATAGGGACCTACTTTAAAAGTTATAATAATTTCAACCGTTTGACCAAATTTCAATGGCACGAATCCCCTAATTTAGTAGATTAGGAAGAAAGGATCCGGAGATGATCACTTTCCTTATCTGCAATGTCAACCGGCTAAATTGATCAGCTAATCGTTCAATATCTCTCACTGCTAAAGATAATCCCTTTCGCATCCACAAGATTTTGGTACTACTTAGGTAAATGTTATCAAGGCATGCAAAGCAGTACGCCTGGTATAATTAATAACAATATTTTCAATATGACCTTTATGTTGTTCACTTAATGAGTAAATACATCAAACAATCAACTCTTTAAAATTACAATCGTCACTTTTAGGCATAACAGAGTTGGTTACATTCTCCTCATAAGCAAACTCAAACAACTCAAGAATACCATAAATCCAATTGAGATAAATGTCACCGTATCCACAAGAAATCCATCCCTATACATGTTGAAGAGTACAAGGATCTCACATCAAATTTGTCAAAATTAAAGACGATTTATATTGTGCAATTTCCACTCCTAATTATATCAAAGTTTTTTGTGATAAGATATTCACATATAAAGTGTTGTGTACGTAAGAAAATTCAAGTTGATAGAAAGTATTGATGTTATTAATGATGGGTCCCTGTAAAGCATGTGATAAAATTTTCATTTTTCAAAGCTGTCTGTAAAACGTTAATAGATGAGCCCTTAACTTATATGTTAGCCACCATTAGCTGGTAAACATTACCATACCCCAAAGTCTATGTGCTATATTATAAATAAAATTGGTCTCTATGAAAAAACACTTTGTAAAACGGATAAGCACTTTACAAACCACTTCTGTTTGTCACTTTTCTTTTCTAAAAGCCATTTTTGTATATAAGCACTATACTAGAAGCAACGTCAAAAAATTTAGTAAAATTCTATCCTTTAAAAGTGCTTACATTTTTTTTCTACCAACATCTAGCTGGATGTGTTTTTAAAATGACTGAAAGCGCTTTTGGTGAAAATGTTTTTAGAACCAAGCTTTAGTAAATATGCAAGTAAACTCTGGAAAAGCACTTAAAGTGCTTCCTGAAAGAAGCACATAACTGGTGCTTCTTATAAAAAATATTTTAAGAGCTTTTGGAACCCAAAAATATTTTTTCCAAAAGCGCTTTTAGTTATTATAAAAGCACATCCAAACGAGCCCATCATCATAATGCTTTGAGAATATTGTTTGAAAGCACTTTTAATAACTCTAAAAACTTCAATGAATTAGCCAAACTAGGAAAAGTTGACAATATAAAAATTTTTGCTCCTTTTTATTTTTGTTTTTATTTTTTATTTTGTTATTCTGCAATGTCATAATTTAAATCTTCTATTTAATCGGATGTCATTTATATGTGCTACTTGTCATGTCAAATAATACATTAATGTGGTACAAAAATAAGAAAGCTAAGTTGAAGGGAGCTTTCTTCATTGACCCCGGCCACGGCCATCATTAAATTGATTGAAATACATTCTTTCTTGAGGGATCACGCCCTCGGGAGAAACTAGCGATGATTGCCTCTCAATGGAATTCGTCTTCGAGAGATATTTCTTTGAGAAGAATGCAATTTCAATATAAGAATTTCCGTGGGGAGGATTTTACGAGGAATCCGAGTAGTTGGTGGCTTTGGAAACTTTGGCTCACATACGGCCACAGTGAGGTAGCAGCTGTGGAGTACTCTCACATCCCGGCAATCCGTGACGACGTCGTTCCTGGAACTAAAGTATTCTCTAGTATAGATTAAGCTCGGTCACTACAAATACAATGAATTTGGAAGTTTTAGGTCACGACTTTCAGTTTATGGCTCCAAACTTTTTGTCACAAAATTGATTATTTGATTGGTCGTGTTTTGGTATTAAGAGGACAGACAGATTTAATGACAGGTATGTATCCAATCTCAAATTATTTTGGAATGATGAAATGAATGGTGGTGTCTGTTGAATTTTACTGTTTTGCAATTTGGGATTTCTGTGTGGATTGTAAACTTTGATTTTTTTTTTTGGTCAGTGATTGAATTTTTCTTGCATTTGATACAAAATTAATGAAATGAGATTGAAAAATGAGGAGTTGCTATCAGACGTTTATGTTTTAGTATAATTTCACACGTATGATTCAAAAGTTCTCCCCCCCAACCCCCTAATCGAGAATTTTCAAGGGATTTTTGTAACTTGGAAGCCATCTTTTTCAATTTCATAGCCGGAGGGCGGACTGAAATGTAGGGGGGGGGGGAGAAGTTGGAGGGAAAAGTGGTTTGGTTTTCTTGGATTTATCGAGATGGAGGAAGAGGGAGGGGAAGGGTGAGGGAGAGAGAGAATAAAATTATTTTTAATGGTATTTTTTTTATTATATTAACAATGAGGCCCAGCTCACCATTAATTATGGAGGCTCAGTTACACGTGGAGTTGAATGGGGGAGTTTGGCGGAAGCCAATCCGTGGACCGTGAGAGAATCCTCGCCGGATCTTTTTGTGAAGATTATAGGATCTTTCTATTGCATCTGTCCATTGTATATTATGCGATCAGTTTTCATCAAGTATTGTTTATATTTAATTTTAAACAAAAAAATTTACAATGATTTTTAATCACACGATATACGATAAACGAATATGATTTGAGAATCTTCGAAATCCTCACAAAGAATATCCGGCTCCTGCTAGTGCTAGCATTTCTTTTTCAAGAATACAAGGGTAGAAACAAAACAATTAAGAGCTACCTCCTCCTATTTCATCTGCAATGTCAACCCGCTAAACTGATCAGCTAATCGATCAATATCTCTCCCTGCCAAAGATAATCACTTTCGCGTTCACGAGATTTTGATGGTACTTATGTAAATGTTATCAAGGCGTGCAAAGCAGTACGCCTTGTATAATTAATAACAACAATTTTAAGATGACTTTTAGGTTGTTCACTTAACGAGTAAATACATCAAACAACCAACTCTTTAAAATTATAATCATCACTGTTCGGCATAATAAAGTCGGCTAAATTCCCCTCATAATCAAACTCAAGCAACTCAAGAATACCATAAATCCAATTGAGATAAATGTCACCGTATCTGCAAGAAGTCTATCCCTATACATGCTGAAGAGAACAAGGATCTCACATCAAATTTGTCAAAATTAAATATGACTTATATTGTGCAATTTCCACTCCAAATAATATCAAAGTATTTTGTGATAGAATATTCACATATGAAATGTTGTGCATGTAGGAAAATTCAAGTTGATAGAAAGTATTGATGTTGTTAATGATGGATCCTTGTAAAGCATGTGATAAATTTTTCATTTTTCAAAGCTGTTTGGCAAACGTTAATAGATGAGCCCTTAACTTATATGTTAGCCACCATTAGCTAGTAAACATTACTATACCAACAAGCCACCAAAGTCTATGTGCTATATTATAAATAAAACTTGTCTTTATGAAAAACCACTTTGTAGAACGGATGAGCACTTTACAAAGGCTTTTTATTCAAAATGGTCCCTGAGATTTGCATTATCCATAAGTTTGGTTCCTGAGATTTAAAATCAATAGAAGTAGTCCTTGAGATTGTCCACCATCCATGATTTTGGTCATTCCGCTGAAGCCTTTGGCCAGAAGTTTGGGCAATTTTCAAAGCTTCGTAACTCAATCGTTTCTTAACCAAATTCGACTTGTAATATATCAAAATGAAGATAGGAAAGTATAGAATAAGATTATATCTATTTGGAAGCCCAATGGTTGCCAGAGATGGTCGGAAAATAGCCTCAAAATTGACTGGTCCGAGGGAAAACTGGAAAACTCGTCGGAAACTAGGTAAACTTTAAACGTTCATAACTTCTTCAATACTCAACGAAATTAAGTGATTCAAAACCAAAAATCATACATCTCGACGAGAAGAAGAGAATGGTACCTTTTTTCAACTGCTAAATCACCGTGATTTGGCTGGAAAACGGCTCGAAAGTTCCTAACTCGTTTTTCAATAGCCACTTTCGAGCTATTTTCCAGACAAACCACGGCGAGTTAGCTGTTGAAAAAGGTACCATTCTCTTTTTCTCGTTGAGAAGTATGATTTTCATTTTTTGAATCACTTGATTTCGTTGAGTATTAAAGAAGTTATGAACGTTTAAAGTTTACTTAGTTTTCGGCAAGTTTTCCAGTTTTCCCTCGGACTAGTCAACTTTGAGGCTATTTTCTGACCATCTACGGCAATCATTGGGCTTCCAAATAGATATAATCTTATTCTACACTTTCCTAGCTTCATTTTGATATATTACGGGTCGAATTTGGTTAAAAAACGATTGAGTTACGAATCTTTGAAAATTGCCCAAACTTTCGGCCAAAAGTTTCGGCGGAATGACCAAAATCATGGATGATGGACAATCTCAGGAACTACTTCTATTGATTTTAAATCTCAGGGACTAAACTTATGGATGATGCAAATTTCAGGGACCAAATAAAAAGCCCTTTACAAATCACTTCTGTTTGTCACTTTTCTTTTCTAAAACCAATTTTTATATATAAGCACTTTACTAGGAACGCGTAAAAATTTTTAGTAAAGTTCTATCCTTTAAAAGCACTTATCATTTTTTTTCTACCAACATCATCATAATGCTTTAAGAATATTGTTTGAAAGCACTTTTTAATAATTCTAAAAACTTCAATGATTTAGCCAAACTAGGAAAAGTTGACAAATTACAAATTTTAGCTCATTTTTTATTTTGTTTTTTTATTCAAATTCAACTTTAATTCATCACTTTATACAAATTCAACTTTATATTAGGAGCTTCACCATATTAACATACCTAAGATGTGTTGAGTTAATTGTTTTCTTTCTATCAATTAATTAGTTCGAATCCAAATGATATAAAAATAATAATAGCATGAAATCCTAATTGTCGAACTAAGAAGGCACACAACACACCACTCCTTTACGAAATTGGAAAAAAAAATGTGAGAAATATAGAGTGTGCATGCATGCCAAGTAATATCCACATGAACTAAAAGATGAGAAACTTTTAATAAGAGGACTATTGAAAACGAAAATTGGTTGCCTTCCGATTATTCATCTCTAAATATTGATGGTACATGGGTAGTTACCGTTGGATCTCACATTAAACTGAGATCAGATCGTGAGAATCTTCGGGAGAAAACTATTAACTCGTTTGTGTTTTTTCTCCGTTATCTTTGAGGTTGAACATGTAACCTTTTTCTTCTTCTTTTTTTCCTTCACCTTTTCATTTTCTTTTCTACTTTTATTATTTATTTACTTTTAATTGATTTTTCACTACAGAACCAGGACGTTTCTAGTTCTTATTTACGTATTTTTGTTTTTTTATTTTTTTATTTTTTTTAAATACAGTTTTATGTTTAGTTATGTTTTTTTTTTTTACCAATTTGTCCAATTTTTTTATTTTTTTTAAATTTAGATTGTGAAGGAAATTAAGGATCATTTTTGGTATTTTCGAATGCTTCATCCACTCATAAAAAAATGATGTGCTAGAAAGAACGATTCATGCTGTACATGCAACAGCATCGGGAGACCAAATACTTGCATTTATGGGCCGAATTAATGTTGGCTGGGATAAGTGGTCCATTGGGCTTTCGGGTGAAAGTAAATAGAAGTCGGAAAGAATATAGAGAGGAGTACCGCCTCGCCTTACGCCTTTCTTCCTTCGGCGTCGTCTAGGGTTTTTGTTGTAACAGACCCTATAAGGGCACGATAGTCGATAGGCTAGCCCCTGTAATTCATCAACCTTCAATTCACAGAGCTGACCGGAGTCTGGAGGCCGGAGCCGCCGTAGAAATATTACTATTACCATCCTCCTCTTGGTGATCGCCCTGTCCCATATGGCCTTCTGGATTCAGGGCCTGCACAGGGTGATTAACAAAGGGATGACGGTAATATTTAATTCATGATGTTGGCAAACTCGTCGGAAAATCGACCCCGGCGCTGGAAAACTCACGGCGGGGCAGAGCTCTGAAGTGGCCGCCATACCACTCCTCTCGCTGACATTTCACGAAGAAGATAAGCAACACGAAAATTATGCTAAATTTCAGTGTTTTTTGCTGTTTATCTTTGTTTTTGTGTTCTTGGTTTCAGGGTTTGGTTGCTGGTGACAGGGTTCGAAAGCCGGGTATGAATCAACTCTCAATTCTATTTCAATGCCTCTTTTGAAATTTATTTCATGATGTTCGAATTTGGATCTCGAATATGCACTACAAGGCTCATCATGGCCTTTCAATTTCCCTCTAAAGCATAGTGTGCATGTTTCAAGTTCCACTCTCACATCTTTGCAAATTATGCATTGCAAGGCTTATCATGGCCTTTCAATTGAAATGGCACTAGATATGTTTTGACAAGCCCGTTCTGCGCATTTGATATGTCTGAGGGCTGTCATGGCAATAGCAATAGCTACTCTCTTGTTGGTGTCCAGGACATTATTTTTCCTCACTCTTTGATTTAGAAGGTCCGACTCCCAGAACAGCTGCATATTATAGGCCACTGCAATGGCATTGTTTTACTATATAGTAAGAGTAGCTTTGTTTTATGCAATCCCGGAATTGAGGAATTCATTCGTGTTCCTGATGAGACATGCCTTCCAATGTGGCCCAGATTAGATTTGGACCCGGGGGAGGATTACAATTGGCCAGAACATATTGATCCTGGATTTGGCTATGATCCCAAATCTACGAGTACAAATTTGTGGCCTTTACTATTTGTACTCAAGAGTCAGATGACACTATGACACTTACTGCTTCACAAAAAGCGGTAGTATACACCATCAGTTGTGATTCTTGGAAAGAGGTCGACACCGTTTCTTTAGAAGCCAAAACTACTTCGTTTTGGCTTGACGGGTTTCCAGATGTACTTCAAGGGAATGCGTTATTGGCTGGGAATTGAGCAAGATAAGGAAATATCTGTTTATGACACTTTTGATGACCCAGAAGGCGAGAGAGTGATCATTTCTTTCCATACAAGTCACGAGGTATTTCGTGGTATACCTGAATCATCTGAGCTCCAACGATTACCTCTGCGGCATGACCTTGATTTGAAGCTAATTGTGTGGAATGAATCAGTTTCTTATGGTTCACAATGATGGATGCGTAGTTTGCTTTAATCTTTGTACTAAAAAGCTTACAGAGGTGAGTTTGTTGGTTATGTGAATAGCTTAGTTTCAGTCATGGGACACAACCACAAGCCTGAGAGCATAGAGAATAATTGCGCAGACAAAGATGAAGATGCGATGGTGGCGGTAGAAGGGAAGAGGGAAAGCTGCAGGAGGCGGTACTCATATTCCGTTTGGGCCATTCCACCGGCTGATGTTTCCCATAGAATCAAGAAGGTGATGGAGGGCCTCCAGGCAGAGTTTGATGGGCCGGAGATTGAGCCTCACATCCCCATATTGGGATCCATCCATATTATGAGTCATGAGGACGCTCTTAATAAGTTTAGATCTGCCCCTAGGGATGATATCGTTGCTAAAGTTGTTCAGGTGGTTACTAGGAATTACTCTCACCAATGTGTTTCCCTGTTGATGGATCGAAAGGTATATATTTTCCCGATCTCTTGCTAATTGCTATTCATTTTCTTCATGTTTTCTTCTGTTTTGTTTCCTTTTCCTCTTTCTCGTTTTGGTTTCTTGAGCTGGGTAGTCTCACTGATCATCAAAATTTCTTTTCTTAGTTATTTCAAAGTGCCGAATCTTGGAGTTACCATTTTGGTTTCTACAACAGTAAGTTGTTTTACATTAACTTTTGAGCTGGTGTTCTTTTGTTTTCACGAAAGCTTCCTTCTTAATTTCTTCTTCTTGTTTACGGCTCGTTCATATGTAATCTGTCTGTCTGCAATATTTGATGGATGCAGGTTCTCTGCCATATTTGAGCCTCCTCTACGGGAAGTCGACGGAAGAAGAAGAGGAAAAAAGCTCGAGAACTGGTTAATGCTCTGGATGAGGGCACTACTAGCTTGAGCTTCCGCGTAACTCGCTTTTGTATGAAATCGACTACGATGACAAATCTCTGAAATCTTGGAGGAAGATTGATGACATCGGCCATTAGACAAGTTCTGAATTCATATAATTGCAAGCAAGTTAGCAACTCTCAGGTCGAACAAAGTGGCACACATACATACATATTGCCCAAATTTGACACATCATGGATGAGATAATAAGTGGAAATCTTTGATGAATGTAACCTAACGTAGCCTGCTAACGGAGAGATTTTTTCGGTGTACTTTGAACATTGTCATTGTGATAAAATAGTTCTAATCAACTGTAACACATGTATTTAATTACATCGCGTGACATGTTCTCGAGGTACACACAAAGAGAAGAAAAAGATATAAATTAGGTTATTCACACTTGGAAACAAGATCGATTGATCGCCTTATGAATTTCAATGTGATCTTGAAGTAGTATTTAACTCTTTCCTTGAATTTGATCGATCTCCTAGTCAATTTCTTGTCCTCATATCGAATGAATTGAATAAATTTATGGATAAAATTTAACGAGAGTATAAAACACCCAGGGTTTGGAGTCATGCTAGTTGCTGCAGTATCATCACCATCACCAAATTACACACGTGCAAATTACACACGTGCAGGGTTTGATTCTTTTACTTTTGAGCCAATAAGCCAAGAGGAAGAGGAGTGTAGATAAGCCAAATTACACACGTGCAAATTGCAGGGGAAGCCAACAAAGGTGGAGGTTGAAAGTTCAATTAATGTCGTTTATTGAATAATCACGTGATGATGTTGGATAATGGATAGTGACCCACCTGAATATTTTTGTTGCTGGTTAGAATTTTGTATTTTGAGGAATCTTCATGAATATATTGGAAATGTTGTCAATTTTGATAGAATGTAGATTTAAATTGGAATTTCAACAAAACTATAACTTGAAATAAGTCTGGTAAATTGTCGTATGATTCGTTAATCCAATACGAAATGATATGGAAATAATAGGTTTTGGATCAACTTGTTAACGATTCATATCTTTAACGAATGACCCGTTAAGAATATGATAAAATATCATTTTGCATATCTAAACATTAGGGATTGCAATTTCTTGCATAACCCATTATCCGACATGAAACATTATTAGTTAACGAATCAAGGTGTTATCGGGTCATATATTAAGAACATTTTAAGATAATTAGTATAACACAAACACGACAAGTACGACCTGTTTGCCATGCCTAACTTGAAAGCTATTAAATATTTACATGGAAATAAGTTTTACTGAATAATATTTCAGTGTAGTTCAACCTGCTAGGTATTTCGACTTTTTAAATAATCTTCACAACTCAATTTCTTAAAATCAGTTTTCACCGTTCATTTTTGAATTACATAGCAATTCTGGAGAAATTGTAGAGACTAAGATAATGCAAGTTGCCAACTATATTAACCTGACGCTGCCAACTTTACATCTCATTTTCATAGGGACAAGGATTGTCTGCCCTCCTTGTTCCCGTGCCTTCCCATGCCCTCCTGTTTGTGTGATCACGGTTAAGCCACGTCAATATTTTATATTACTATTTATTTTTGTCTTATTATCTCTATAAAAAATATAAAATGTTAACGTGACTTAACCGTGACCACACAAAACAGAAATGCACGGAAGGGCACGGGAACAAGGAGGGTGGACAATCCTTGTCCTTTTCATAGCTCGATTCATAGGATCCACGTCAGACTGAATCATTTTTTTATCTCTTTCAATATATAATAATTGGTTACGAATAAATATTAAATTTTCAATACTATTACACATGTGCAGATAATATCCCAAATTATTGTTTTCCTTCCAAGAATTCACAACTTGGAGTCCATCGCGACCATTCCACGTGTCACCTTCTCATCTATATAATAGGTTTCCAAATGAACCAAAGACAACTTGAGAAGAACTTCTACGTAACGTGAATGTTATTGTAACAGAATATGAATTAATAATGGATTATCGTGTGGGAAATTAAAAACGTATGAGATTGTGTTTAATGCGTTTAGAAAATCAAAATCTGTTGTTCTCGTTCTAGATAAGTTCTTATTCCGTGCACATGAAAACCCCATTATAATAAGGTTACTAAGAGGTCTGGCAAACGGATCGTGTTTGTGTTGTTTCGTGTCTTATCCGTTACCAAACTCGTTATTTTAATGGTTCTTAACCTGTGACTCAATAACGACCCGATTAGTTAACGAGTCGTGTCGTTTCGTGTCAGGTTAACAGATTAGCAAGAAATTGTCATGCGTAATGTCTAGATTTGACAAATGATATCTTATTGGATTCTTAACGGACGACCCGACAATGACGTGACGTGCTAACAGATTTTTAATAGGTTACTTAATAATGATTCGACTTAACAAGTTAACCCGAAATTCTTTATTTCGTATTGTTCGTATCAGATTAACGGGTCGCATAACAAATTGTTTGGGCTACCTACTGGAATACGGGATCTTATCCTTATGCAAACGTGGAAGATCAATGATTTGATAATAATGGACCATTATCCAATAATCAATTTCTTAACGCAATGATCATAAATTGTCACTTAAACTTATACAAAGAAAAGTTCAATTTTATTTTTGTCTTAGAAAGTAAATAGTCGGCCTCCACGTGTGATGAATGTAAAGGAAGTAACGCGTTTTTGTTTATTTTTGGCGCGTAGTTGGTGGGAGAGTAGTGAGTACGTGGACACAGATCAGCGCACTTGATAAACTAATTCAAAGAGTTATGGGTATTGGGCTCTTCTCTACCCTTCCAGTTTTCATACACTATCATTCTCTCTTATTTTTGCGGTCACGGTTAAGTCATGTCAATATTTTATATAACTATTGTTTTTTATCTTATTATCCCTATAAAAAAATCAATATAAATGTTGACGTGGCTTAACCATGACCGCACAAAATAGGAGGGGATGAGAGTGTATGAGAACTGGAAGGGCAAAGAAACCGGGTCCATTGGGCTCTAGCACCTAGGAGAATAATTACAATTCAACGAATTGGAACCAGGGGCTGATCATCTTGGAACAAGTGGGTCAGCTATCCTCAAGCTAAGAAATCTTTTATGGAAGAGTTGGATGATGTCTTTCGACTACTCGATGAATTACTTCTATAGCTACTGAATAGGATAGTTGCTAGCTAAATGTCTTTGTATGCGTTGTTATGAGAATTTGACGATAGGTTCACTCAGCTTGCTTGCTAAAAATTATTGACATCAATGGATATGCTTATTCGAAAGTTATTGACATATGTCGACAAGTGTACAATATGACTTGGTAAATAACTTATCGCCTATCAAGGCTTGATGAAATGTCAATTTGCATGCTTTCCTTCCAAAAAAGATTACGCGTTGCACATGTTATTTTTACTGATAACATAAAGTTCTTTTATTTTTTTGTTGCAAAACCCTGTTTTTGTTTATCCTTATTATGTGTTATCCACTTACGAAATCCGAAAGGTTATGTTTGAGTGATAGTATATATGTGTGTGCGCCCCAAGATTTAGTGTATTAGTTGAGTAGTCGAACCATTTCTTTCTCTATTTCTCTCTGTGTCTGTCAATAATTTAACTGTTTCATGGACTTTCAATTGTGCAGTTCAATTCCTACACACCCACCTCCCTCAGCAACACAAACAGTCTGCCTCAGGAACTTTGAATTTGGCAGTACAGGTGTTGATAATGAACAACCACAAGGGTATGCTTCAGTTGATTTTGGTTTTATTTCTCTTTTAAGAATAATTCCTTTAAGTTTTTTTCTCACCCGAAATCAACGGAGTGATCGGTTCAATTCTCATAGCAATTTGATATAAAACAAAAATCAATTTGTTGGGTTTTTATTTAAGTGTGTAACCTTTAAATTTTGAAAGCGATTATCAACTATCATAAAGTTCTTTTATTTTTTTGTTGCAAAACCCTGTTTTTGTTTATCCTTATTATGTGTTATCCACTTACGAAATCCGAAAGGTTATGTTTGAGTGATAGTGTATATGTGTGTGCGCCCCAAGATTTAGTGTATTAGTTGAGTAGTCGAACCATTTCTTTCTCTATTTCTCTTTGTGTCTGTCAATAATTTAACAGTTTCATGGACTTTCAATTGTGCAGTTCAATTCCTACACACCCACCTCCCTCAGCAACACAAACAGTCCGCCTCAGGAACTTTGAATTTGGCAGTACAGGTGTTGATAATGAACAACCACAAGGGTATGCTTCAGTTGATTTTGGTTTTATTTCTCTTTTAAGAATAATTCCTTTCAGTTTTTTTCTCACTCGAAATCAACGGAGTGATCGGTTCAGTTCTCATAGCAATTTGATATAAAACCAAAATCAATTTGTTGGATTTTATTTAAGTGTGTAACCTTTAAATTTTAAAAGCGATTATCAACTATTATAAAGTTCTTTTATTTTTTTGTTGAAAAACCTTGTTTTTGTTTATCCTTATTATGTGTTATCCACTTACGAAATCCGAAAGGTTATGTTTGAGTGATAGTGTATATGTGTGTGCGCCCCAAGATTTAGTGTATTAGTTGAGTAGTCGAACCATTTCTTTCTCTATTTCTCTCTGTGTCTGTCAATAATTTAACTGTTTCATGGACTTTCAATTGTGCAATCCAATTCCCACACACCCACCTCCCTCAGCAACACAAACAATCCGCCTCAGGAACTTTGAATTTGGCAATACAGGTGCTGATAATGAACAACCACAAGGGTATGTTTCAGTTGATTTTGGTTTTATTTCTCTTTTAAGAATAATTCCTTTCAGTTTTTTTCTCACTCGAAATCAACGGAGTGATCGGTTCAGTTTTCATAGCAATTTAATATAAAACAAAAATCAATTTGTTGGGTTTTTATTTAAGTGTGTAACCTTTAAATTTTGAAAGCGATTATCAACTATCATAAAGTTCTTTTATTTTTTTGTTGCAAAACCCTGTTTTTGTTTATCCTTATTATGTGTTATCCACTTACGAAATCCGAAAGGTTATGTTTGAGTGATAATGTATATGTGTGTGCGCCCAAAGATTTAGTGTATTAGTTGAGTAGTCGAACCATTTCTTTCTCTATTTCTCTATGTGTCTGTCAATAATTTAACTGTTTCATGGACTTTCAATTGTGCAGTTCAATTCCTACACACCCACCTCCCTCAGCAACACAAACAGTCCGCCTCAGGAACTTTGAATTTGGCAGTACAAGTGTTGATAATGAACAACCACAAGGGTATGCTTCAGTTGATTTTGGTTTTATTTCTCTTTTAAGAATAATTCCTTTCAGTTTTTTTCTCACTCGAAATCAACGAAGTGATCGGTTCAGTTCTCATAGCAATTTGATATAAAACCAAAATCAATTTGTTGGGTTTTTATTTAAGTGTGTAACCTTCAAATTTTGAAAGCGATTATCAACTATCATAAAGTTCTTTTAGTTTTTTGTTGCAAAACCTTGTTTTTGTTTATCCTTATTATGTGTTATCCACTTACGAAATCCGAAAGGTTATGTTTCAGTGATAATGTATATGTGTGTGCGCCGAAAGATTTAGTGTATTAGTTGAGTAGTCGAACCATTTCTTTCTCTATTTCTCTCTGTGTCTGTCAATAATTTAACTGTTTCATGGACTTTCAATTGTGCAGTTCAATTCCTACACACCCACCTCCCTCAGCAACATAAACAGTCCGCCTCAGGAACTTTGAATTTGGCAGTACATGTGTTGATAATGAACAACCACAAGGGTATGCTTCAGTTGATTTTGGTTTTATTTCTCTTTTAAGAATAATTCCTTTCAGTTTTGTTCTCACTCGAAATCAACGGAGTGATCGGTTCAGTTCTCATAGCAATTTGATATAAAACCAAAATCAATTTGTTGGGTTTTTATTTAAGTGTGTAACCTTTAAATTTTGAAAACGACTATCAACTATAATAAAGTTCTTTTATTGTTTTGTTGCAAAACCCTGTTTTTGTTTATCCTTATTATGTGTTATCCACTTACGAAATCCGAAAGGTTATGTTTGAGTGATAGTGTATATGTGTGTGCGCCCCAAGATTTAGTGTATTAGTTGAGTAGTCGAACCATTTCTTTCTCTATTTCTCTCTGTGTCTGTCAATAATTTAACTATTTCATGGACTTTCAATTGTGCAGTTCAATTCCTACACACCCACCTCCCTCAGCAACACAAATTGTCCGCCTCAGGAACTTTGAATTTGGCAGTACAAGTGTTGATAATGAACAACCACAAGGGTATGCTTCATTTGATTTTGGTTTTATTTCTCTTTTAAGAATAATTCATTTCAGTTTTGTTCTCACTCGAAATCAATGGAGTGATCGGTTCAGTTCTCATAGCAATTTGATATAAAACCAAAATCAATTTGTTGGGTTTTTATTTAAGTGTGTAACCTTTAAATTTTGAAAGCGATTATCAACTATCATAAAGTTCTTTTATTTTTTTTGTTGCAAAACCCTGTTTTTGTTTATCCTTATTATGTGTTATCCACTTACGAAATCCGAAAGGTTATGTTTGAGTGATAATGTATATGTGTGTGCGCCCCAAGATTTAGTGTATTAGTTGAGTAGTCGAACCATTTCTTTCTCTATTTCTCTCTGTGTCTGTCAATAATTTAACTGTTTCATGGACTTTCAATTGTGCAGTTCAATTCCGACACACCCACCTCCCTCAGCAACACAAAAAGTCCGCCTCAGGAACTTTGAATTTGGCTGTACATGTGTTGATAATGAACAACCACAAGGGTATGCTTTAGTTGATTTTGGTTTTATTTCTCTTTTAAGAATAATTCCTTTCAGTTTTTTTCTCACTCGAAATCAACAGAGTGATCGGTTCAGTTCTCATAGCAATTTGATATAAAACCAAAATCAATTTGTTGGGTTTTTATTTAAGTGTGTAACCTTTAAATATTGAAAGTGATTATCAACTATCATAAAGTTCTTTTATTTATTTTTTGTTGCAAAACCCTGTTTTTGTTTATCCTTATTATGTGTTATCCACTTACGAAATCCGAAAGGTTATGTTTGAGTGATAATGTATATGTGTGTGCGCTCCAAGATTTAGTGTATTAGTTGAGTAGTCGAACCATTTCTTTCTCTATTTCTCTCTGTGTCTGTCAATAATTTAACTGTTTCATGGACTTTCAATTGTGCAGTTCAATTCCTACACACCCACCTCCTTCAGCAACACAAACTGTCCGCCTCAGGAACTTTGAATTTGGCAGTACAGGTGTTGATAATGAACAACCACAAGGGTATGCTTCAGTTGATTTTAGTTTTATTTCTCTTTTAAGAATAATTCATTTCAGTTTTTTTTCTCACTCGAAATCAACGGAGTGATCGATTCAGTTCTCATAGCAATTTGATATAAAACCAAAATCAATTTGTTGGGTTTTTATTTAAGTGTGTAACGTTTAAATTTTGAAAGCAATTATCAACTATCATAAAGTTCTTTTATTGTTTTGTTGCAAAACCCTGTTTTTGTTTATCCTTATTATGTGTTATCCACTTACGAAATCCGAAAGGTTATGTTTGAGTGATAGTGTATATGTGTGTGCGCCTCAAGATTTAGTGTATTAGTTGAGTAGTCGAACCATTTGTTTCTCTATTTCTCAGTTGATACGTACATCGGTATAATTAATATAGGCATGCAAATTTTTTTATCGATGGATGGTGATTTTGAAGTTTGATCCTTTGTCGATGTGGATTTATCGATGGATGGTAATTTTACACCTCGTGAATTAATTGATCCTTTTTTTTTGTCAAACAATAATTTTGGTAGATTAAATGTTAAATTGGTCATCGACATTGAAGTATGCAAAATGTATCTTCAATTTTTTGTGTTTTTGTTTCTCTTGATCATTTAAAGTGTGTATATGTTAATGTTAACTTTTGAATTTTGAAAAGCGATTATCAACTATGAACAATGCGAATCATTTTGCATATTGGTGTGTGAATGCGCGCGCAACTTTTTTTACGTTTCCTTGTGGTGGGTTGGCATGTAGTGTGCACAAATATTTCTGTCATTTTTCAAATTCTAGCATGCAAGTTGCGTTTAAATTTTATGTTGATAAAAATCTTTCCAATTTTCTTATTTATTTTATGTTTCTGTCTCAGTCTCTCTAACTTTTTGGTCTTTCTTTCAGTGAATCTCCAAAGCATATCGATGCACTCGATAATTATTCAGGATCATGTAGGTGTGAATGCATCGAGAATCATTAAGGATCGTGTAGGTGTGGAAGTATGCAATATTAACGTTAGGTTCTCCTATTTGGATTCGGTAATACAAACGTTATGTTCTCCTATTTGAATCTTTTTTTCAATGGGAAACTGTATGCAGAATCATGATCTGTTCTACCAGGCCACGAAGAGATGCTCAATGAGCAAGCTAATGTTGTGAAGGGCATACTGGTCGCACCAGCCAGCACCTTTTTGGGTGGTTCCACATCAGCAACACAAACAGTCCAAATCATAGTAGTGCGAGGAAGGCAGGCAGATAAACTAACACAATACAAATTTCATGCAGACCCAGATGACCTTGTGGCTGTCCTAAATGTGCTGTTTGTGAACAAGATAGCCCATCTACTGCTGTATTATCGTTTTACCTCCATTCTGACATTAATGAACAAATCTTTGAGTTTTTGACGCCATGGGATAGATGGTGTAGGAGTCCCAAAAATTGAAGTGGTGGACATCAACGCCAATTTCCCAACTTAGAAACGTATAAACTCACAAGATGGTGCAACCATCAAGTCACAAGACTGAAACGGCAACAAAGAATATGGAATGCTCCAAACCTCCAAAGCGAAGTGGCAATAAAGAATACGGAATGCTCCAAACCCCCAAAGCATGTGTTATCGATGGATAATGATTTTGAAGTTCGATCCTTTGCCAATATGGATTTATCGATGGATAGTAATTTTACACATTCTGAATTTATTGACCCTTTTTTTTAATGATTTCTTCCTTACTTGATCCTTGACAATATTGTAAATGTGAAAATATTTTGTACATACATAATTTTTACACAATCGGACATCTATTTTGCGTTCAAACCACAACCATCAACAAAAACAAAAATAAGAAAAATTACCATCGATATACATCAAGAATATAAGTACGACGGGAGCAGCTTCAACTTCAGTCCTTGCTGTGCATTGAAGGATGTCCTCACAAGGTTAGTATAATGGTGTTTTAATATTACATGAACGTATTAAGTCTAATAAGAGCAACCATGGCTTCAAGAGGAGTTCTTTCGTAATAATTTTAAAACAGCAGTGGCACACGGGTATGCAATTTGGTAGTATTATTGTTGTAATATAAATAAACAATGCAAAATGAATGTGGTGTGTGCGTGCTCTTTTTGGTAAGATTTATGTTTCGCTTTATCCATTTTAAGAAGTAAGGGTTTAATTTCTTTTGTTTGTTGCTATTTTTGTGTTCCAGGGACAAGATATGTTAGGAATTGTTGCACATAGTCCAGGGGGATCACTAAGGGGCGGCCGCTAATATTTCTGCAATGCAGACACTGAGGTGGTTTTTTTTTGTTTTGTTTTTGTTTCTTTTTAAGTGTCATTTAAATTTCCTTATTTATTTTATGTCAGTTTCTTTTAATTACGTTTCTCTCTATCTCTCTAAACTTTTTTGTCCTTCTTTTTCAGTGAACCAATGGGTGGCTCCACATCAGCACCAAGAACGATCAAAATCAAAGTAGAATTGCGGGGAAGGTTGACAAATAAAAAGAGTCAATACAAATTTCATGTCGACCCAATTAATAAGGTGTCTGTCCTGAGGTTACTTTAAATGAACAAGAAGGCCCAGCTACCGCATGGTTAGTTATTTTCCACCATTACGGCAGAAGTGAATGAAGGTAAAAGTTTCCTAGACCAGAGGATGGTAGGGGTGGGAGTCCCAAAACTGTACATGCTGGACTGTCTCCAATTTCTCTTGACATTAATTCATAATTGCAAATACTATTCGACATCAGACTCAAAACAATGAACGAATCTTTGAATTTCCGATGCCACGGGATAGATGGTGTGGGAGTCCCAAAAATTGAAGTGGTGGACATCACCGCCAATTTCCCAACATAGAAACGTATAAATTCACAAGACAATGCAGGGCCATCAAGTCACAAGACTAAGGTGGCAACAAAGAATGCGAAATGCTCCAAACCCCAAAGCATGTGTTATCGATGGATAGTGATTTTGTAGTTTGATCATTTGCCAACATGGATTTATCGATGGATAGTAATTTTACACCTCCTAAATTTATTGAACTTTTTTTTTAATGATTTCTACCTTACACGATCCTTGACGATATTCTAAATGTGGAAATATTTTGTATATACATAAATTTTTACACAATTGGACATCTATTTTGTGTTCAACCCACAACCATCAACAAAAACAAAAATAAGGAAAATTACCATCGATATACATCAAGAATATGAGTACGACCGGAGTAGCTTCAACTTTAGTCCTTGATTTGCATTGAAGGATGTCCTCATAAGATTAGTACAATGGTGTTTTAATATTACATGAACGTATTAAGTCTAACACGAGAAACCGTGGCATCAAGAAGAGTTCTTTCATAATAATTCTGCAGCAGCAGTGGCACAGGGGTATGCAATTTGGTAGTATTATTGTTGATAATATAAATAAACAATGCAAAATGGCTTGCATATTGGTGTGTGTGCACTCTTTTTGGTAAGATTTATGTTTCTCTTTATCCATTTTAAGAAGTAAGGGTTTAATTTCTTTTGTTTGTTGTTGTTTTTGTGTTCTAGGTACAAGATATATCAGGAGTTGTTGTACATAGTCCAGGGGGATCACCAAGGGGCGACCGCTAATATTTCTACAATGCAGACACTGAAGTGGTTGTTTTTTGTTCTTTTTTCTTTTTAAGTGTCGTTTAAATTTCCTAATTTATTTTATGTCAGTTGCTGTTAATTACATTTCTCTTTGTCTCTCTAAACTTTTTTGTCCTTCTTTTTCAGTGAATCAGTAGGTGGCTCCACATCAGCACCAAAAAACGATCGAAATCAAAGTAGAATTGCAGGAAATGTTGACAAATAAAATGAGTCAGTACAAATTTCGCGACCCAACTGATAAGGCGTTTGCCCTGAGGGTACTTCTAATGAACAAGAAGGTCTAGCTACCACAGGGTTATTTCTTTTCCACCGATATGGCAGTAGTGAATGAAGATAAAAGTTTCCTAGACTAGGTGATGGTAGGTGCGGGAGTCCCGAAACTGTACGTGTTGTCTCTAATTTCTCTTGACATTAATTCATATGGGAATAATTATTGCAAATACTATTCGACATCAGACCCAAAACAATGAACGAATCTTTGAGTTTCCAACACCATGGGATAGATGGTGTGGGAGTCTCGAAAATTGAAGTGTTGGACATCACTGCCAATTTCCCAACTTATAAACGTATAAATTCATATGACGATGCAGGATCATCAAGTCAAAAGACTGAAACGGTAACAAAGAATATGGAATGCTCCAAACCACAAAGCATATGCTATTGATGGATAGTGATTTTGAAGTTTGATCCTTTGCCAACATGTATTTATCGATGAATAGTAATTTTACACCTCCTGAATTTATTGACATTTTTTTTAATGATTTCTGCCTTACATGATACTTGACGATATTCTAAATGTGGAAATATCGATGGATGGTGATTTTGAAGTTTGATCCTTTATCGATATGGATTTATCGATGGATGGTAATTTTACACCTCGTGAATTAATTGTTCCTTTTTTTTTTTGTCAAACAATAAATTTTGGTAGATTAAATGTTAAATTAGTCATCGACATTGAAGTATACAAAATGTATCTTCAATTTGTTGCGTTTTTGTTTCTCTTGATCACTTGAAGTGTGTATATGTTAATGTTAACCTTTGAATTTTGAAAAGCGATTATCAACTATGCGAGTCATTTTGCATATTGGTGTGTGCGTGTGAGCGCAACTCTTTATGTTTCCTTGCGGTAGGTTGGCATGCATTGTGCACAAATATTTATGTCATTGTTCAAATTCTAGCGTGCAAGTTGCATTTAAATTTTATGTTGATAAAAATCTTTCCAATTTTCTTATTTATTTTATGTTTCCGTCTTAGTCTCTCTAACTTTTTTGTCTTTCTTTCAGTGAACCTCCAAAGCATGTCGATGCACTCGATAATTATTCAGGATCATGTAGGTGTGAATGCATCGAGAATCATTAAGTATCATGTGGGTGTGGAAGTATGCAATATTAACGTCAGGTTCTCCTCTTTGGATTCGATAATACAAACGTTATGTTCTCCTTTTTGGATATTTTTTCAATGGGAAACTGTATGCAGGATTATGATATGTTCTACCAGTCAACGAAGAGATGCTCAATGAGTAAGCTAATGTTGTGAAGGGCATACTGGCTGCACTAGCCAGCACCTTTTTGGGTGGTTCCACATCAGCAACACAAACAGTCCAAATCAAAGTAGTGTGAGGAAGGTGGGCAGATAAACTAACACAATACAATTTTCATGCAGACCCAAATGACCATGTGGATGTCCTAAAGGTGATGTTTGTGAACAAGATAGCCCATCTACTATTGTATTATCATTTTACCTCCAATCTGACATTAATGAACGAATCTTTGAGTTTTCTACGCCATGGGATAGATGGTGTAGGAGTCCCGAAAATTGAAGTGATGGACATCATCGCCAATTTCCCAACTTAGAAACGTATAAATTCACAAGACGATGCAACCATCAAGTCACAAGACTGAAGCGGCAAGAAAGAATATGGAATGTTACAAACCCCCAAAGCGAAGCGGCAACAAAGAATACGGGATGCTCCAAACCCGCAAAACATGTGTTATCGATGGATAGTGATTTTGAAGTTTTATCCTTTGCCAATATGGATTTATCGATGGATAGTAATTTTACATTACCTGAATTTATTGACCCCTTTTTTTTTAATGATTTATTCCTTACACGATCCTTGACGATATTGTAAATGTGAAAATATTTGGTATATACATAAATTTTTACACAATCGGACATCTATTTTGCATTCAACCCACAACCATTAACAAAAATAAAAATAAGAAAAATTACCATCGATATACATCAAGAATATAAGTACGACGGGAGCAGTTTCAGCTTCAAGGATGTCCTCACAAGGTTAGTATAATGGTGTTGTAATATTATATGAATGTATTAAGTCTAATAAGAGCAGCAATGGAGTCAGTACAAATTTCGCATTGACCCATCTGATAAGGTGTATGTCCTGAGGGTACTTCTAATGGACAAGAAGGCCCAACTACCGCAGGGTTATTTCTTTTTCATCGATATGGCAGTAGTGAATAAAGATAAAAATTTCCTAGACCAGGGGATGGTGGGTGTGGGAGTCCCAAAACTGTATGTGTTGAACTCTGTCTCCAATTTCTGTTGACATTAATTCATATGGGAATAATTATTGCAAATACTATTCGACATCAAACCCAAAACAATGAACGAATCTTTGAGTTTCCGATGCCATGGGATAGATGGTGAGGGAGTCCCGAAAATTGAAGTGGTGGACACCACCGCCAATTTTCCAACTTAGAAACGTATAAATTCTTAAGACAATGCATGACCACCAATTTCAAATGGCAAGTATACCCCCCACACGTTATTATGTCTTTGATAATTATTATGTCACATTAAATACTATATCTTTTTTAGTCATTTAACATATTCAAAACAATTTATATAAAAGTTTACCAGACACTCAGACATTGCTTCTTTTATTAAAAGCACGTTTACAAAAAAAAAATTACCAAATACTTAACAATTTTATTTTACAACTGTTTATTTTCACAGCACAGTAGAAGTAGTTTTTTTAACAAGCACAGCAATACCATACTAGCCTTAAATGTTCACACTTGCCGCAACAAGATTGGTAATTGTGAGCATTTGGCTCAATGGTTGAAGTTTTCCATAAAACCTTACAATATTTGGGAGGATCTCCGATCCGTCGCACAACTTCGGACAACTCCATCGTCCTCTGACAATATAACCCTGAAATCGAACCGAACCTTAAAACACTTAAATTTTGACATAATGATGTGCGGGAAATAAAAGGTTTGATTTGATTAAATCAGCATCGGGAGACCCAATATTTGAATTTAAGGGCCGAATTAATGTGGGCTGGGATAAGTTCCCCATTGGGCTTTTGAATTTAAGGGCCGAATTAATGTGTGCTGGGATAAGTTGTCCATTGGGCTTTCGGGTTTAGGTCCGAATTAAGACGGGCATAAAAATTTGATCTTGTTCGGACCTATGATCCGAGTAAACAAAAGTAAGTCAAAGGCTCAGAGTTGACACTAATACACTGTAGACATTATTTAATAATATAATCACTGCGGTGTGGGTTTCCCGTCGGTAACTAACCTAACATCTAATCTAACAAAATATATCATTTAACAAAAAACACTGCGGCGCTGCACTCCTACAGGCACACAAATTCTACACTAGCAGGCACTTTTTTCTTGAGGTGTTGGATGGCATGATCTCTTGCATTCGCTTCCTCGTTCTCCAGTAGGTAATTGATCTCCATTCCCGTAGGCCAACACCATAACCGGACAGGATTTATAACAATCTTCTCCAGTGCAACCGCATTCTTCACCAAATACCTGACATGCTTTACGCAACACCATTCCCGGTAGGTATTTCTACCACCTTGAGGCAGTGATGGGGTTGTTTGGAAACTTTCTCTAGTATTGCCATGTCCTCGTTGGAGGTTCCAAATTCCAACTGCAACAAGGAAAGCAAACAAAACCAGATTCAAAACAAACCCCGTTGTTCATTCTTTTGGTTCTTGGAGAATACAGGTAACAGAGAGATGAGAGGATAAGAACGCACAAAAACATTCAGACATGTATCAACTTTTATATGGTAACCTATCAATAACAAAGGCATACAATACATACATACCCCCAAAACAAGGCTGCGCAAGTCAGGAGCTGCCTTCATGAAAGAAGCTAAGCGACCAAGGGACAGACAGTAGTTGTTTTTTTTTTTTTTAGTACGACGACATATTTTCACATTAAGAACATGGTGAGTTCGGCTAAGCAACTTAACAGGAACATTTCATTTTTGTCTCTCAGTTATAAATAAAGAGGAATATCATCAGACCATTATAATAAATGGCAACAAAAGAGAACTACTTGACTGAAAAGAGAAATTAAACCAAAGACTACTACTCCTAATAACTCACGAAGTTCAACACAAACATGAAGGCTCCAAATTACTAAAGGACTTCAATTAAAAATTGAATTGGACAAAAAAGAAGACTACCGTGTTTCTTTTTTTTAAATAAAACAGAAAATAGAAAGAAAGAATGAATGAATAAAGAAAAAAAAACCACACAAACAAAAATGGAAAACGAAAAAATAAAATTCAGTAAAGCACAATTAAGATTAAGGGGCAATTTCCAGCAACAGTGCCAACTACTGTCAAGAAGACAATTTTTTAAAAGAAAAATGACATAAACCCATTGAATTCATAGAATTCAAGATGAACCAAGGTGGAAAATAAAAGTGCAGTTAAATAAATTCAATCGTTTTGTAAAAAACAACTCAACAACAGATTGTAGTCAAAGAAAAATTAGTACTCTTTCTTCCAGTAAACCAACTTAAGAGAAATATACCATCAATCAAAGAATAATTCATAAGTGATCATCGCTTCTTTCTTACACTGTTCAATCAACAAACAATTAGACTTTAGACAGACACAAATAGAATATAATCATAGGTAATAATTAATCTACCTCATCTATAGGTCCTCTATTTCGAAAAAGCGGTTCAACAACGGACAATGCCTTTGCATGTTCGTGAAGATGGAACCAGATAACCGCCTGCCCAAGCCACCACATGTCCACCTCTCTCCTCTCAACCACCACTTCATTTCTTAATTTTATTTTTGTTACTTTAATAGTGTCCTAATTTCTAAATTAAAATAAGTTTTCTAATTTTAGTCCAAAATAGAATGCCATTAAATTGATGTGTATCGGATAAAAATGTTAGATTATTAATAGATACTTGTTAGTGCTTGGATTGTAATTTATGATTTTTTTATATTGATTTGATCATGTGATGGTTGATTTCTATTTCTATAATATATATATATATATATATATATATGTTTTGTTTTTGAACAAAAATACATAAGTTTTTAGCTCCATGATATGAATTTTTGTTTTAATAATTGAATGTGTAGAAATTAAGAACATGGAACGATATAATACATGACAATCATACTCGATTAGTTTAAACAATGTTATTTCGAATAGTACAACACCAATTTTGATGGGTTCAATCCGATTTCGGATAGTTCAACTTGGGAAGAGATCCGGGATCAAATTTCAATGGCCCGGATCACTTGATCATGGGCCTTTGATGGGAGAGATCTGGACTCTTTCCATTCAACTCCGATACTGGGACCACCCAATGATAAAAGTCTGGACCCGCCACTGGGTACATGTAGGAGCTACGAGAAGCTTAGGCATATACAAGGCTGGGTAATCTAGCGGTCGATAAGTACAACTGGAGTAGGGAAATGTGGGCCTATACTCGTATGGAATATGGTAGTGATCGGGAGGAGGATGAGGTTGTAATACCCCGTATTTAAAAAAAAAAAATATATATATATATATATATATATATATATGTATGTATGTATGTATGTATGTATGTATGTATGTATGTGCGAAGTTATAATTTTATTGGGTTCCTTATGGGTGCGTTTGGTACGCAGACGGAACGGGACGGGACGGGACGGGACGGGACGGAACGGGACGGAACGAAGGTGTAATTTTTGAAAAAGACATGGGGTATATTTGTCTTAAAATGGTAAAACATTGTGTTCCACATACGTGGAACAAACCCGTTCCAGGGGGGAGGTGGAACGCAAAAACACCCAAAATCTGTCCCGTGGAACAGCCCGTTCCACCCATTTTTGGCGCACCAAACGCGGGACGGAACGCCTCGTCCCGTTCTGTCCCGTCCCGTCCCGCGTACCAAACGCACCCATATATACGCTATGAGTAAAAAAAATTTAAAAAAAATTAAAACTCGTATTTTTAACATGTAAGTTGGTAGGGATCCTTTCACTACAAGAATATATCTAACCCTAGCTAGTACTTTTAAACTCAAATTTCTCCAACTAGAGAGGTTTCTAGTGTTTGCCATCCTCATTGTAGTTTTGTAATTTTGTACATAACTTATATATGTATTAGATTGTTTTAGGCAGGCCCTAAAGTTGTTTTTACTTGCTAATGGCAATTATCATTGCTATAGCTGAGCTTCATGTGGGATTATTTGAGTAGTTTTTGCGTATTTCATTTTTCTCCAAAGGGTGAGGTGGAAGTTGGTAATTAATAGAAGATAATAATTAGGGTGTGGAGGTGGGAAGTCTATAGCTTATACGTATGGCTAAGTGTTGAGTTTGGAGTGAGTTGGCAAGTTGAGTTAATGTAGTGTGATGATTCATCCCCCAAGTTTGGAGAGGTGTGAGTCTATATAGGGTCATAGACTATGTATGTGTATGTATTGACATGCATGTGGCAATATGTTGTTGATGTTTTAGAGTGCTTACTCACTAGCCTAGGGGAAATTTCAATTATTTGTCTATATTCTCTCTTAAATGCTTCAATCTATCATTCCAAATGTTCCAATGATATGAGAACAAATGAGCTTCCAATGTCAAGGGGGACGTAAATGGCCAAATAGCAACAAGAGGTATGATTACATTCTATATAAATGAAGGGGAAGATCAGAAGAACGCCAAGCCAGCAAAGAAGAAATCCTCCTTTTCTCATATCCCTCCTTCTTTAGCATCCAATTTGAGTAGATTATGTAATGGCTTTTCAAGCTACTTTCATTGTATTTTGTAAATCTCATTTTTAGTGAATTACAAATATAAACACGAGTCTAGTGGACGTAGCCAAATTGGCAAACCACTTAAATCCGGTGTGTGACTCTGTTATTACAAGACTATACTCTCTTCTTCTTTACTCTCCTAGTAAGAGCTATGAAAACACCACACCAATCAATTAAAAATTAGTTTGTTGTGCAAGTCTAATTAACGTGACTACAAATGAATGGAAGAAAACAGCATTAGAAAGCCAAGGAACCAAAAATGGATTCTTTTGATCATCATCGCGTCAAGCTCGCCATTGCCAACCCAAGTCCTCATATCTTTATCATCAACTCAACCTCACCTCTCACTCAACAACTGCTACGATTGGCCATTCACACTCACTAATGGCAACCACAACGAACGAGACGATGGATGACGTTGTGGCTATGCTCTCATGAGAGTCACTCCATGTGCCTCATCCATCCCCGCCAACTATCACCACCCTTGGTTATGATTTTTTGACAAACTGAGATGATGAGAAAGAGATGAGGTGTATTATGATGAGTGAAAAGGGAGAGCTGTGAGAGGAGATGAAAGAAAGGAAAAGAGTACGAAGCAAAAGCAGGAGTGAAAAGGAAGGAGAGAATGAGTAAGGATAGCCAGATGAAAGAAAGTTATCAAGTGGAGAGAGAGATAGAGAGAGAGAGAGAGAGAGATGAGAAGAAGTAGAAGGGTGGGCCAAAATAAAAATAAAAGATATTTATATTGTTATAAAAATGATCTTCAAAAGGCTGCACATATGATGTCAGTTTACTAATTGTTGGGATACTATCTTTTATAAATTGGTTAGTCGGTGAGTGAGGGAAGAGAGATGAGAAGAAGTAGAAGGGTGGGCCAAAATAAAAATAAAAGATGATGTTTGGAAAGGGAAAAGTTAGGGCTGGTTTGGTATTGCTGTGCTTTGAAAAAAAACTGCTGTGAAAATAAGCGGCTGTGCTGTGAGAATAAGCGGCTGTGAAATAAAGCCAGTAGAGTGTTTGGTAAACTTTTCTGTGAAAGTGCTTTTGGAAAAAAAAGCAGGATGATAGTGTGTCTTTTCATTAAAGGAGCACTGTAGCTCCGTGTGCTTTGAAAAAACTGGCTTTTTTTTCAAAGCAGCAAATAGCAGCTTCAGCTTTTCCTTTGATTTTCAGCTTATTCTCACAGCAGTTTCCAAAATAAGCCCTTTTTTTTCAGTTTACCAAACACAAAAATGACCCTCAGCTTTTTTTCACATTGACTTTTTTTAAAATCACCTCAATCCCAAACGGGGCCTTAGAGACATGATTTCATGTCTTGTGGCCTTTGAGACATGTATTTCACTTTAACAATTATCTTCTTTAACATAGATGTTTATTCCTTTCTAATAAAAACAGGTTGTCCGACCAAAATGGACGAGATGTTGGAAAAATATATAGAGTGGTCAATGAGCAACACCTTATATGATGGATCATAAATTACTACTTTGTTATTGATATTATGATTATATTACTTTTGTTACTAATCAAATTGGTTTATGTTGAAGCTTGCAGGTTTGTAAGATAAAATGTGAGTATTATGCACATGACGTATACATATGCATTGCAAAGCAAGAAAAAGAGTTGTGTTGTGTCAAGTGCTCACCTGTGTAGAGTGTTTGCATTGTGAGGATATTCATGGGTTGAAGTTTACCTTGAATATAAAATAATGAACCTTGTATATGTCAAATGTAGGGTGCAGGGGCTTGAGTATACAATTGGTTGATTATTAAAATAATGAAATCTTGTATATGTCAGACGTATGGTGCAGGGCTTGAATATACAATTGGACGTCAGGGGAAGTGCCTGTTTAATAAAGTGGGGTTTAAGGGATGAACGGGAGTTAACTCATATTCTAACGTATCCATAGCCAAGTGGTATAAGTATGGTATGGGACATGGAGATTATTATATAGTGTTTGCTTGGCGAAGCTAGGGTTCCTATCACAGTGTAGTGGGGCCATGTTTTATTTTCTGTCAGCATTCTTCAGATGGCTTTAGGGGTGAGGAGTGTTGGAATCTTAACATTTGGAAACTCAGGAAGGGGTAAATGCGAAGCTTAACCTTTGGAGAGAAGTGTTGGAATCTAAAGTCTTCGCCTAAGTCGATCAAAGACAGAATATATGGAGTGCAAGTTCAGTGCAAATGGAGGCCAAAATGAGTTAGGGGTGAGGATCGGAGATCAGGAAATACCAAAGAGCGACCGTTTTCGCTACCTATGATCTATCTTGCAAAAGAACGGAGAATTAGATGGATACCTCAACCATAGAATACAAGTTGGATGCATGAAGTGGAAGAGTGCATCCGGCGTGTTGTGTGACCGCCGTATGCCACTGAAGCTCAAGTGAAAATTTTATAGGACGACAATAAGGTCGGCGATGTTATATGACACAGAATGTTAGGCGGTGAAGTATCAACACGTACATAAAATGAGTGTAGCGGAGATGAGGATACTTCGTTGGATATGTGGGCACACGAGAAATGATAAGATTAGGAATGAGGATATCCGAGGTAAAGTAGGAGTAGCCGAAATTGAAGGAAACATGAGAGAAAATCGGTTACGGTGGTTTGGACATATGCAAAGAATGCCTACTGATGCTCCGGTTCGAAGATATGACTATGGGACAGAGGTTCAGAGCCGAATGGGTAGATGAAGACCTAGGAAAACTTTGGAAGAGACCCTAAAAAAAGACTTAGAGTACTTGGATCGAATGGAAGACATGACACATAACCAAGTACAATAGCGTTCTAGGATTCATATAGCCGACCCTACTTAGTGGGGAAAAAATTTGTTGTTGTTGTTGTATTCTTCAGATGGCTTTAGTAGCTTATTCAAATAAAACCCAGACGTTGGCCATGGAAAAATTTTGAGAGAGAGAGAGGGGGAGATACAACTTTATTTTATTATTTTTTATTAAGTCGGTATGAACAGTTTGAAATCCAAATCGAAATTCTTTGCAACCTCGGAAGCAACCCCAGATTTTGGCCATGGAAATAGGACTTGGATTGTCTGCCCTCCTAGTTGTGGTGTCCTTCCATGCCCTCCTATTTTGTACGGTCACGGTTAAGCCACGTCAATATTTTATATTTTTATTATTTTTTGTCTTATTATCTTATTAAAAAATTAATATAAAATATTGACGTGACTTAACCGTGACCGCACAAAATAGGAGGGCATGGAAGGGCACCACAACTAGGAGGGCAGACAATCCAAGTCCTATTTGGATTGTCTGCCCTCCTAGTTGTGGTGCCCTTCCATGCCCTCCTATTTTGTGCGGTCACGGTTAAGCCACGTCAATATTTTATATTTTTATTATTTTTTGTCTTATTATCTTATTAAAAAATTAATATAAAATATTGACGTGGCTTAACCGTGACCGCACAAAATAGGAGGGCATGGAAGGGCACCACAACTAGGAGGGCAGACAATCCAAGTCTATGGAAATATGTTAGAGAGAGAGAGAGAGAGAGAGAGAGATTTCCTCCTTCATTGCTTTGCTTCCAGGACTGAAATTCTCAATCTTTATTGCTCCACTTAGATTCTCAATCTTTATTGCTCCACGTGGACACGTAGATTCTCTATCTTTATTGCTCCACTTAGATTCTCAATCTTTATTGCTCCGTCCCATGGCCAGCTTTATTTAAAGTTGTTTCTCGCCCTCGCTCTCTCTCTCTGAGCAAGTCCATCCCTAAGGACTTTACGTCTGCATCCAGCGCATTTATCCATTCAAGTGAACAGTAATAGACTGGAATGAACAGAAATAGGTCAAGGCATCTCCACCCCTAAAAAAATACGCTGGCACCCAACATATTTATTTGGTGTGTTTTTTTTTTTTAATTTTATTTCGGATAAGATTTTTAACCAATTTCGGATAAAATTTCAAATAAACTTAAAAAAAATACACACTAAAATAAAATTACATACTCATCAAATAAACTTAAAAAAAACACACTAAAATAAAATTACATAAACTCATCAAATAAACTATAAAAAAAACACACTAAAATGAAATTACATAAACTCATCAAATACACTTTATTCTTCAACCACAAACTTTATTATTTATAGAAAAAAATAACTTTTTTTTTAATTTTCTGTATTTTTTTTTAAATTTTTGTATTTTTTAATATTTTTTTGTATTTTTTTATAATTTTTAATAAATTTTAATATAGTTAATTAATATGGACCGTTGGATTTGAAAAATATTCAAATCCAAGAGCCAAGGAGTTGCCACGTGGCCACTTGCCCAGCTTCTTGGTCAGTCAGTTTTGAGCTAGCCCAGAGACCAGCATAGGCTGGGCCCCATGCTGTTGTGCGGGCTGGAGGTAATGGACAGAGTGCTGGGCAGTTTTTTGGACTGAGTGCTGGGCAATGTCCACTCCGGTGGACTTGCTCTCAGAGGCAGATGGTCTGCCCTTCCGTACCGTGCCATTTCCTTCTCCTATTTGTACGATCACAATTAAGCTACATTAATATTTTATATTTTTATTACTTTTTGTCTTATTATCTCTATTAAAAAATTAATATAAAATGTTAACGTAACTTAACCGTGGCCGTACAAATAGGAAAGAAAGAGAAGGGCACGATAACTAGAGGGCAGACAATCTGCCTCCCTCTCTCTCTCCCTCTCTCTAATATTTTTCCATGGCCAACGTCTGATTTTATTCGAATAACCTTTTGACAATCAATATGTAATATAACATCAAGTTTATTTTAAATTTCAATCTTATTAAATGATTTAAGTTAAAAACAATCAATATGTAATCTAACATCAAGTTTATTTTAAATATTAATTACAATCAATATGTAATATAACATCAAGTTTATTTTAAATTTCAATCTTATTAAATGATTTAAGTTAAAAACAATCAATATGTAATCTAACATCAAGTTTATTTTAAATATTAATCTTATTAAATGATTTAAGTTAAAAAACTCATTTATGCAAAAACTTGGCAAAATTTTATTTAAACTCATGTAACTTATTTCTACACCCAACTTACTCTTTACACATATTGATTTTTAACTAAACTATTAATATTTCTTTAAACCCAAATTTATTACCTATTAAACCCTCGTAAAGAAGCATTGAATTGGAGCAGGAGCTGCGTAGGGACGACTCCTTCGATCAATCGATTTCAACATGCTTCTAATGTTAATTGAAACGCTTTCTTTCTTTCTTTCTTTTTCTTTTTTTGGTTGAGCGAGTGATAGTCTGAAGCATTATTCTTAGGGTCTCTGCCTTGACACGCCAACCAGAACGCACAGATAGAATTAACAAAAAGACAAATGGGCTCATGAGAAAGAGGAAGGAGATGAGTGAGCTTTTTTTGGTATTTTTCTACAGGGGACTGGGACGGCTTTTGAGCTCATCGACACCCCCAGCAACTTTGGGTCCGAGATGAAATTAAAATGTTGTTGTAACTCGTGGAAGGATTCAACATAGAAATCTGAGGGGTGTGTGTAATCCACATCAATAGTCTGAAAGGGGGAACTAGAAAAAAGGATTGTGGGACAAGAAGTTAGAATTGAACCGAAGGTTCCAATCCCTTTTTAACTTTCGTGTTTATTTTCCATCTTGTTTCTGGCTGCAACTTCCCTCACCAAAAACAATTACATTTCTTGTCTGTTCAACTGTACCCCTCGAAACTCCAAAGCATAATCCTGATCACTGATCCCCGCCATTAACATATATCAAATGGAACTATATATATGTACACGCATGTGTGAGCAGTTGGTTGCATGTAATCGAAGAAACATTAATCAAGTTTATTGATATTTCCCCAATCTTGTAAATTATTGGTTGTTTTTCTTAATAGAAAGTGCTGCCATCTACATTTTTTTGTTAATATGCCATCTACACAATAAATGTTTGGGTTTATTGATAAATATGAGTTTTATTATTAATTTCATTGTGTACTTAATAGTAATTATGCAATAGTGTGAAATAGACAATTAACATTTAAAATTTAAATTGGATGTATAAATAGGTTAAATGAGTTTAAATAAAATTTCCCAGAAACTTGGCATCCATCTAATACTTATTGGTGACATATTCCTTGTCCTTGGTCATGGAAAAACGTTAGAGAGAGAGAGGGGGGGGAGGATTTTGTTTGGGTTTTTGGCATGGCGGTTGACATTAATTCATATGGGAATAATAATTACAAATACTAATTGACTTCAGACCCAGAACTAATTGGGATGTAAATT
This sequence comes from Malus sylvestris, assembly GCF_916048215.2. NCBI lineage: Eukaryota > Viridiplantae > Streptophyta > Magnoliopsida > Rosales > Rosaceae > Malus > Malus sylvestris. Next base: position 1,869,602 of record NC_062261.1, read on the forward strand.
AATCTTTGTTCAACCTTTTGAGTTTTTACTAGAATAACAGTCTTTCTACTTGCACTGCCCTTTGCTTTGATATCTGCAAGTACTGCAAACTGGTTTGAGTTGCCTTACATCTTGGAGTTAGTTTCTTTTTTTCTCTTAACTTCTTGTGATAATTACGCTTTGTGTTCGCGCCTAATGAAGTCGAATTTAAATTATAAACTAGTTGCAGACAAGAAATTATTCTCTCTCTGCAAATTAAAAATCAAATCAAGTTGAGTTCAAGAGAGCAGCTCTCCATTATTTGGTCACCAAATTTACAAATCATCAAAAGTAAAATTACTGGAAAAATGGATTCATTCAGTTCAATCATAATTTTACATGATCATCCAGAACAAAACACCATAGACAATTAAAGAAACACTAAAATTAATAAGAGGAGAAATTAAAAGCCGGAGAAAATCGTCTTACAAATCTTCATTCCATACCAAGTTCTGCAGCCACTAAAATTAATAGTTATTCAAGTAGCTGCTTCCGAATAAGCACTGCGGAGCTGCACTCCTACCGGCACACAAATTCTACACTGGCGGGCACTTTTTTCTTGAGGTGTTGGATAGCATGATCTCTGGCATTCTCTTCTTCATTCTCCAGTAGGCAATTGATCTCGATTCCCGTAGGCTGACACCAAAACCGGACAGGATTTATAACAATCTTCTCTAGTGCAACAACATTCTTCACCCAAGTACCTGCCATGCTTTACGCAACACTTGTGACCTCGATACCCTGCTATTTCTACCACCTTGAGGCAGTGATGGGGTTGTTTGGAAACTTTCTCTAGTATTGCCATGTCCTCATTGGAGGTTCCGAAACCCAACTGCAACATGGAAAGCAAACACAACCAGATTCAAAACAAACCCCGTTATTAATTCTTTTGGCTCTTCGAGAATACAGGTAACAGAGAGATCGTGAGAGGACATTGATGCATATATCAAGTTTAACTTTGGTAACCTATCAATAACAAAGGCGTACAATACATACATACCCCCAAAACAAGGCTGCGCAAGTCAGGAGCTGCCTTCATGAAAGAAGCTAAGCGACCAAGGGACAGACAGTAGTTGGCATCCACTAATAATTCCAAATGCTTTAGATTTGATAACGCGGGAAACGCATAATTCTGATTGTAGACCTGAAAGCCAACAACAACTGAGTAAGGGACGCGACAATAGTTGATCTCAACCAAATAACATGGGATAAGTATGCTAACCGCTCCCCTGATATCCAGCTTCAGGGTCTCTAAATGAGAAAGACGGCATGAGAGTTGACTGAACGCAAGCCTTATGAATTCAGCAAAAGTGCCCCACTTGTAAATGGATACCTCAACCAGCAGAGGCACATTATTGAAACTCAAATCTATTATTGGTCCAACATCAAGAAGAAGAAATTAGACTAGATGTTAACATGGATTTATCATATTGATGGAAATAACAGCTCCTGCATAATGCCGATGCTTGTCGCAATAGAAAAATGCAAATTACTGTACTAACAAAATAACTGTCCATGTATACTAGCTCTAATAATCTTCGTAGTTGCTACAACTTGGTACCACCAAGTGAACCAAAATCACAAGAAATAGAATTCAGTACTTGACTTGCAAGATTACTCTCAGCACCATCCTTAGAAACCTCGGGAAACTAAACTCATCATTCAAACTGTTACCAACTTTGATGGAAAGCCCAGAACTATAACCTCACTAAATTATATGAACTTGAAAATCATCTGTTGCCCCCTTTAATGGAAAGTCAAATATAATTATACAACAGGGTCAACAGAGACCATATCTAGCTTAAGGTTCAACTCTGCCTGCTTCTGCATGGCTATGGTTCTATAATTATTCTAACTTGTAGTTCCACGTCAAAAAACCTCTAACCCTCTCTCGACAAAGCTTTTTCCTCCTAACTAAGAAGTATACTTTAGACATCAAAGAAGGAATGAGTATATACAACAAAAATGATAAAATCTAACCCCAAGAAGTAAACAGAAGTCATTTCAAGACTAGTCAGCTTAAATTAATCTCAATATGTTGATAGAAAAACAATGAGTACCCAAGGCACCAAAAAAATCTACCACTACTCCACCCAAAAGCACTTAAGTACAGACAAAGAAAGAACCCACCACGCCTCCTCAAATATATGCGAGCAGTGGAAGACTATATATCTCTGCGTATTTTGAATGGAAAAAAAAAAGAGAAAATTTAAGATACCTTGACATCATAAAGCACATCAAGCAACCTCTTAGGGTCTGAACAACCTTCCCGATTCGCAAGTCCGATATTATGAAAAGTCTAATAAGAAGATCCATAGTAAGCAAATATACATTACAAAAATACAAACTTAACTCATTTCAGAAATTGGGTTTTCAAAAAGAAAAAAGAAAAAAGCTTCATCTTTTCATATAAAATTAAAGAACAAGAAAGAAAATTACTTTGGGATCGTTTGGCTTCCTCTTGAGGCACTCAGATAAGGCGGTAAGGCACTGATCGAACTTGCCCGGCTGGAACTGCAGCAACGCAACCTGCGCAAAAGCTCAGGTCACGGACATGACGGCTTCGTCCTCAGCAGCTGAAGCAGAAGCGTCCCGATTCGCAAGCGTCGATGACGAAGACGGAGCCATTGGCGAATCGATCGCTCAGAGCCCAGGAACCAATAAGACTTATTTATCTGAATACACGAATCCCCCAGAAGAAATTATCGAAAACGGCGACCCTAATGGGTAGAAGGTGCGTTTTGGGAATTGATTTGAAATCGGAGTTGGGGACTTTCGAAACCCTAAGAGCTTTGCAGAGAAGGACACCCGTTAGAGCGTCTTTTCTCGAATGTGGCACTGGATACGGGGATTGGGAACCTATTTTCGCGCCATAACGCGGGAAAGGGTGGCGGGTTTATTAACTTGGGGCCTGTTGGGCTACAGGCCCAAATAAACTGAAACCCAGATGTGATAAGTTGGGCTGTAGGGGATTCAATTGCCCAATTGGCTAGGCAATAGGGTAGGGGGTGGATTCGCTCTTACCCCACTAGATCGCCTCTCTGCTCTTACCCCACCCGACCCCTTCTCTCTCTCGATATATATATATATATATATATTTTTTTTTTTTTTTTTTTTTTCCTTCAAATCTCTCTAGAAATATATATAAGCAGCTAAATGAAATACAAGGACGAAACCCCTAGCTTCGAGAGTGACCGCCGTTTGAACCCTGAACCGTTGAGATGGATGCCTTCTGTAACAATGGCGAATTTCCAATTGATCCAATTGAAGGGTAAATCTGTTGTTTGGAAATTTTCTGTGTTTGATGTGGACAATTAAAGAAACAGTAAAATTAATAAGAGGAGAAATTAAAAGCCGGTGAAAATCGTCTTACAAATCTTCATTCCATACCAAATAGTTATTCAAGTAGTTGATTCCGAACAAGGTCTAAAATATCGATATTATCCCGATATTTTTATCGAAATTTTCGTGTTTTTGTACTACTGATATTTCCGATATCATCGATATTTTAGACCTTGATTGGAACTCTATGTGATACTAAGTCACTCATGTATCTTACCATACAATGTATAAAGTGTAAAATATTGTACTAATTTATTATATATAAATGATTACGGTGTGTTTAAACTTCTTTCATTAATTACTACATATTTTCTACACTCACAATGTTTGCCAGCTCGTTATATAATCAACTTAAATCAGTTAAATCCATCATGCAATGTATTTCCTTCCAATTTTTTGTGATAAACTAATAGATAATTGATTAAATAAACATCCTGCAAAGTTTTTGGATTACCGATATTTCGATCGAAATTTCCGTGCTTTTGAACTATCGATATTTCCGATTTCATCAACATTTTAAACCTTGATTCCGAAGAAGCACTGCGGCACTCAGTGGCGGATCTACAGAGGGACCTGGGAGGTCCTAGGACCCTTCGGCGACCCTAAATCCCTGTTAGAAAATTTCCGGGGGACCCCTCGAACACAAGGTTTGAGCTGCTGTGCAGGTTGCAGGTTGCAGTTGCAGGTAGCAGTGAAGAAGAAGACGCTGCGGGAAGAAGAAAGAAAATAGGGCTTTTTACCAATTGGTCCAAAACGGCTGTGTTTTGGCCCATTGTTTTAAGTATAAAAAAACAAAAAGGTAGACAAACGTTGTCGTTTGCCATGCATGATGACTCAATATTGCTTTAATTTTAAAGCCCAGCCCCCCTGAGCCCTTCCCCAAAGTTCTCTCTTTCCCTGCTGCTTTTCCCCCAATTCCCTATTATTTGGTTCCCTCTTTCCCCCCATTTCAAAACCCTAAATTTCTAATCTCACCCATGACCCAATCCCATATTATAATTACGTAAGTCCAATATCATACATCCACTTGTTTTAATTCTCCACTCCACCACTATTTGGTTCAAAATTCAATTAAGTTTTTTAGAATTCTAATCTAATCTCAATTAAATTATATTAGATATTGATGGAGATTTTTAGTCTATTATTGATATGATTGTTGATATGTTTTATGTTTGTATACTCATTTTATCATTGGAATTTAGATGGAATTTTTGTTTATTGGTTAATCGGTATATGTTTTGTGTTTTTGCTTAAATATGTAGTTTACAAATAAGAAATATGGAAAGATTTTTCCTTCCAAAGCCAATAGCACCATTTATTTGTTCTGGTAGTTCGAGCTCAAGACAAAATGAGTGTGACGTTGATTTTAATAATCTTGAGAGAGACCCAAGAAAAAGAATTCGAATGAAGGACTATTCTTCTAATATTCAAGATGAGGTTCAAAGAACATATTTGCAAATGGGACCTTGTAGGCCTACAAAGCATGAGTTCCCATACACTTTGCATGCAAAGAAAAAACGACGATTTGTTGTTTTGTGATTTTATAGCTTGTAATGTTGTTTTGCGTATGATTTTGAATGAAATGTATTATATTTAACTTTTTAATGTTATTTTTGTCTATAATTTTTTTGAAATTTATTATTGGGACCCCCCGAGTTTAAAATCCTGAATCCGCCACTGGCGGCACTGAGAGAAAAAAATATAAAAGAATAGAGAGAAAAAGAGGTAGAAAAGAACAGACACAAAAAACGTAGGCTTTAGTTCTCAAAAAAAAAAAAAAACGTTGGCTTTTTGTTTGAACATGCAAGAAAAATGATTATGGTTGAGCTTGGAAATCTCCTGGTCGCCAGGAAGGAACCATCACTAGGGTGTTACTTTGGACTGATAATCATTCGGGGCGGCGTGTACCAGATTCCTTGTTTGTGATACGTTCGTTCTTTTCTACTTTTTTTTTCTCTCAGTCCTTTTCTACCAGATTCCTTCGGAAGCAGCTACTTGAATAATTATTAATTTTAATGTCGGTAGAACTATTAATTTTAGTGGCGGTAGAACTTGGTATGGAATGAAGATTTGTAAGACGATTTTCACCCGCTTTTAGTTTCTCCTCTTATTAATGTCAGTTTCTCATGTTTTGTTGGAATTTTCCCTAAATTATGCAAGTAGGTAAATTAATATAATAGTAGGTAAATTATGCAAGTAAGTAAATTTCAATAATAGTAGGTAAATTATGTACGTGATTTACCTACATTTGTTTATTTGAATTAAATATCTAGACTGTATATGTAAATAATTTACCTATAGTTGGTTCTTTTATTTTTCTTTGTTCTAAAATTAATTTACTTGCAATTTTTATCTCCTTTCAACAATTTTTTTATATATATTTTAAAGTACAATAATTTACTTATATATAATATGGACACGTTGTAATGGTGAATTGAAATTCGAGAGCCAAACTAACCAACAAATCCTTACATTTATATGCAAAATATTATTTTTGTAAAATCATTAATTTCCCCTTGCAATTTGCATATAATTAATTGTGTACATTAAACATTCAATAAGGGTGTTTTAGGCATCCGAAAAATTTTAAATGGGTAAAGTCAAACATAATTAATGAATTTGCTTATGTTGAGTCTAGTTAATGGGTTTTATTCAAGCAAAAAAATTTACGTCAGGTTTTATGTAGAAAAAAATTAAGTTCCAAAGGCTAAGGTCATATTTTCAGTAATTTAAATTCGACTTCATTATGCGCAAACACAAAGTGTAATTACCATAAGAAGTTAACAAATGAGCATATTTTGGAGAAAGAAAGCAAAACTAACTCCAAGATGTAAGGCAGCTCAAACCAGTTTGCAGTACTTGCAGATATCAAAGCAGGGGCCGTACAAGTAAAAAGATTGTTATTCTAGTAAAAACTCAAAAGGTTGAACAAAGATTTATTTGCATCTACTTTGATTCCAATTAATTTTAGGTATGTTGTCGAACAGTATTTGCAATAATTATTCCCATATGAATGCCAAAAATCCAAACACAAAACTCTCCCTCTCTCTCTCCCTCAATTGGAATTTTGTGTATCGAGTGTTTGGAGCTCCTTGGAATTTTGTGTACTCGAGTGTTTGGAGCTCCCGAGTGTTTTTTGTGTACTCCGAAGTTCATTGACATGACTAATAAAATAATATAATTTCCCTTTCATATAGTATTTGCAGCAATATTTATTCCACATGAATTAATGTCAACCACCATGCCAAAAACTCGCGAACTCGAGTGTTTTTTCTGTACTCCGAAGATCGTTGACGTGACTAATAAAATAATATAATTTCCTTTTCATATGGTATTTGCACTTTTGTAGGAATATTTATTCCCATATGAATTAATGCCAACCGCGCCAAAAAGGACTTGGATTCTCTGCCCTCCTAATTCGGTGCCCTCTTCGTGCCCTCCTGTTTGTGTGATCACGGTTAAGTCACGTTAATATTTTATATTACTATTTTTTTTTTGTCTTATTATTTTTATAAAAAATAATATAAAATGTTAGCATGGATTAACCGTGACCGCACAAAACAGGAGGGCACGGAAGGGCAGAGAATCCAAGTCCCGCCAAAAAACCCAGACACAATACTCTCCCTCTCTCTCTCTCTCTCCCCCTCAGTTGGAATTTTGTGTACTCCGAAGTTCATTGACCTGACCTGACTAATAAAAAAAATATAATTTCCTTTTCATACTCCTGCTTTGGTGACATTCGAATATTTGATTGGTTATGATCCGTTGGACTCGTTAAGAAGCATGCAGGGGAAAAAACCAGCCAATTTGTCAAACGGTTATTCGAATAAAACCCAGACGTTGGCCATGGACAAATGTTAGAGATAGAGAGAGAGAGAGAGGGAGAGACAACTTTATTTTAGAAATATTTTAGATGCGGTTCCTAATCCTTAATATTCTTTGATTAAAATCTTATTCAAAGTTTGATCAAGGTCCTTTGACTTTGTACACCTCATTATATGACTATTAATATTTATATTTTTATAGTTTTGACATTAATTGTTTGATATTTTATAAGATTTATAATCCTATAAATTTAAAATCTCTCATTATAATACTATTAGAAACGGTTACAATAAAAAAATTCAAACATTTTGATTGAATAAATAGATAAAAACTATGTAAAAATAAGAAATAATAAATGGCAAAAAAATGTATCCATGGTGTTGGCTTATGAGGTTGGCAAAAGAATGTATCCATCGTGTTAGCTTCTGAGGTTGGCAAATGAATGTATCCATAATGTTGGCAATCCTTGGACATTAATCTGTCCATGCAACTTAATAAAAAATAATAAAACAAAGTTGTCTCTCCCTCTCTCTCCTCTAACATTTTTTCCATGGCAAAAGAATGTATCCTTGGACATTAATCTGTCCATGCAACTTAATAAAAAATAATAAAACAAAGTTGTCTCTCCCTTGGACATTAATCTGTCCATGCAACTTAATAAAAAATAATAAAACAAAGTTGTCTCTCCCTCTCTCTCCTCTAACATTTTTTCCATGGCAAAAGAATGTATCCTTGGACATTAATCTGTCCATGCAACTTAATAAAAAATAATAAAACAAAGTTGTCTCTCCCTTGGACATTAATCTGTCCATGCAACTTAATAAAAAATAATAAAACAAAGTTGTCTCTCCCTCTCTCTCCTCTAACATTTTTTCCATGGCAAAAGAATGTATCCTTGGACATTAATCTGTCCATGCAACTTAATAAAAAATAATAAAACAAAGTTGTCTCTCCCTCTCTCTCCTCTAACATTTTTTCCATGGCCAACATCTGGGGTTGGCTTCTGAGGTTGCAAAGAATTTCGATTTCGTTTTCAAACTGTTCGTGCCAACTTAATAAAAAATAATAAAATAAAGTTGTCGCTCCCCCTCTCACTCTCTCTCTCTCTCTCTCTATAACATTTTTCCATGGCCAACGTCTGGGTTTTATTCGAATAAGCTACTAAAACCATCTGAAGAATGCTGGCAGAGAATAAAATATGGCCCCACTCCACTGTGATAGGAAGCCTAGCTTCGCCAAGCAAACACTATATAATCTCCATGTCCATTCAAACAAGATCACCAACTCATTCGATAAATGAAATAAAAGGGAGAAACCAAGCTTCTAAGAGTGACCACCGTTTGAACCCTGAACCCTTGAGATGGATACCTTCAGTAACAATGGCGAACTTCCCGTTCATCCAGTTGATCCAATTGATTGGTAAATCTGTTGTTTGGAGAATTTTGATTTTCATTTGTTTGGTACCGCATAGGGAAGTTTGATTGGTTTAATTTCTTTGGTTATTGCTGTTTTTGTGTTCCAGGAGGCTGGAGGACCAGTTTCTGGAGCAGTATTTTCAGGAGTCTTTGTGGCAGCAGGAGGATGCGCTGTGGCTTCAAGATGTCCTTTGTAATAATTATTGAAGTTTTATATATTTATTTCATGACTAAAATTGTTACAAGTTGCAGCATATAAGGAAGAAGAAACGTGAAGAAGAGAGCAGGGAAGATGGCAGCTAAGCCAACATCATGATGACATGCAATCCCTCTAAAACTTAATCTAATATCCTACTTTTGCTTTACAGCATGAAGAGCCGAAAGCAAAGAATAAAAAACAGTAAGTGAGGGGGGGAACCGAAAGTAACAACACCACTAGACAAAAACTTTCTAATATTTTAACCCTACTTTCAATGATGACTGATGACATCCAATACTCCCCCTCAAGCTGGATCCAGTAGGTTGATGGATCCAAGCTTGGAGAGGAGCCTTTGAAACTGATGGGAAGCCAGAGGTTTAGTGAATATATCAGCCAGCTGATCGAAGCTTTTTACGTAATGCGTCTGAATCACCTGCGACTGTACTTGTTCACGGATATAGTGACAGTCGACTTCAATATGCTTCGTCCTCTCGTGAAAGACGGGGTTTGATGCTATGTGCATGGCAGCCTGGTTGTCACAAAATAATGTCATTGGTTGAGCTGTGAACACTCCTAAGTCACATAAAAGTCCTTTTAGCCATATCAGCTCACACGCGGTTGAGGCCATTGCACGATATTCAGCTTCAGCACTTGATCTTGCGATGACAGTTTGTTTCTTGCTCTTCCACGTGACCAAGTTTCCACCAACAAAGGTACAGTAACCCGTGGTGGACTTGCGATCGATTGCGTTTCCTGCCCAATCAGCATCACAGTACCCCATGATTTGAGTGTTGTCATTCTTTGCCATGAGGATGCCACGACCAACAGACCCTTTTAAGTAACGTAAGATCCTTTTGACAAGGTTCAGATGCTCGATGGTGGGAGAGTGCATGAACTGACTGGCGATACTTACTGAATGTGAGATGTCTGGTCTGGTGATCGTTAGGTAGATCAGCTTGCCGACAAGCCTCTGATATAAGCTGATATCCGAGAATGACGTGCCTCCCAAGTCAAGCTTGAGCTTGCTATCAAGAGGGGTAAGTGCAGGCTTAGCATCACTCATATTAGCATCTTTAAGTAGGTCCATGACGTATTTTCGTTGATTAAGAAATAGTCCCTTGTAAGAAGATGCCATTTCGATTCCAAGGAAATACTTCAACACCCCAAGATCTTTGACTGCAAATTTTTGTTGAAGTGACTGTTTGAGTGTGGTGATTTCAGCAGCATTATCACCTGTAATTATTAAGTCATCCACATATATTAACACAACTAATTTGCTCGCAGCTCTTGTGCGAACAAATAATGATGAATCTGCATTACTCCTTTTGAAACCAATGCTATGAAGAACGGTACTTAGTTTTGCATACCAAGCACGTGGCGATTGCTTCAATCCATAAATTGACTTATGTAACTTACACACCAAATTAGGCTCTTGGCTTTGAGGGTGTCCTGGTGGCAATCTCATATAGACTTCTTCTTCAAGATCACCATGTAGAAAGGCGTTCTTCACGTCCATTTGGTACATAGACCAACCTTTATTGACCGCAACAGACAATAGAACCCTTACTGAGTTCATTTTTGCAACAGGAGCAAATGTTTCCTTGTAATCCACCTCAAATGTTTGAGTGAATCCTCGAGCCACCAGCCTGGCTTTATGCCTCTCAATCGAACCATCAGAATTAAACTTGATCTTATAGATCCACTTGCAGCCCACTGCCTTTTTTCCTTGTGGAAGTTTGGTGATGCTCCAGGTTTTGTGTTGGTCTAGTGCTTTGAGTTCATCTCTCATTGCTTCTTTCCACACAACTTGGTTATTAGCCTCATAAAAGTTTTGAGGCTCACTGTGACTTGAAATATTGTTAAGAAAGGCAGCATGAGATGGAGTTACCTTTTGATACGACACGCAATTTGAAATTGGATGCCTCGGTTTATATGTGACAAAATCTTGAAACCTTGTGGGAGGTTGTCTATCACGCCGAGGATTGCGTCGAGGTTCTGGGAGGTTTATCTCATCCTCGTTCAAATTTTCATCCACACCTTGAGGATTTTCTTGGTTGCCGTTGTCATCATCATGCACAGAACTATCAGGATGAGTACCTTCATTATTGACTTCAATGAGAGGTGTAGAAGATTCATCAATGTGGTCATGGTTAGCACCTCTGTCATTTAAAACATCTTGAGTACAGATTCTTGGTAGAGGAATTAGGTCTAAGATGCACTCCCCCTGACTTGTGGCTTCATGTGATTTGCTGAAAAAAGGGTTAGCTTCATGAAATCGAACATCTTTAGATACAATTATTTTTCTTAGTTGAGGATCATAGCACTTATATCCTTTTTGTGTTGATGAATAACCAAGAAAAATACATTTGAGAGCTCTAGGGTCCAATTTATCTCGATGGTGTGACTGTATATGAACAAAACAGACACAACCAAAGACTCTAAGATGTGAAAGGTCGATTTTTCTTCCTTTCATGACTTCAAGTGGAGATTTAAACCCCAAGACTCGGCTAGGAAGTCTATTGATGATGTACACAGCCGCCATGACTCCTTGTGACCAAAATCTCTTTGGTACGTTCATTTGTAACATTAATGCTCTCGTTTTTTCCAGTATGTCACGATTTTTTCTTTCAGCTACACCATTTTGTTGAGGTGTGCCGACACAACTTGTTTGATGCATGATACCGTGCTTGCTCAAATATAATGACATGATATGGGACATATATTCGGTGCCATTATCAGATCTTAAGGTTTGAATTTGAGAGGAAAAATGATTCTTAACAAGATTGTGAAAATCCTTAAAAACTTCAATCACTTCACTCTTAGACTTTAAAAGGTATAACCAGGTGGCTCTAGAGAAATCATCAACAAACGTTACATAATACTTATAACCATCAAAAGATTCAAACGTTGGTCCCCATACATCTGAGTGAACTAGTTCGAAAACTTTACTAGTCCTAGATAAGGATGAGGTAAAAGGTAATCTGGTGGCTTTAGACAAATGACATGTTTCACACAAAATTAAATCATTTCCTAAGTTTGGAAACAAGGATGACAAAACAGGTTGGGCAGGATGAGCTAAACGTTGATGCCACAAGTGACTATCTTGGGATGGACTGGACTTGGCTTGAAATCCTCTGGGACTGCTTTTTGATATGTAATAGAGGCCATCAAGGTAAAACCCTTCACCAATCGTCTTCTTGGTGAGGCAATCCTGAAAAATGACATTGTGAGGGGAGAAAATGGCTAAACAATTTAAGGTATTAGTGATTTTTCCCACAGATAGAAGTTGAAATGGAAAAGAAGGAACAAATAAGGCTACTGACTCAATTTTGTCCGACATTAAGTTGATATTTCCCTTCCCTAAAACCTTATAACTCTCACCATTGGCAGTTGAGACTTGAGAAGGTTTTGAAAAATTTTCAAACTTGTGAAACTTAGAAACATGGTTGGTCATATGATCTGTGGCACCCGAATCAACAATCCACAAATCATGCATCATATTTACATTAAGAGCAGTTTTGAAAGCAGTCATGATACCTTGCATGTCATCTCGGGTCATGTGTTGTGTGTCTGTCAGAAATCCAGCGAACTTGCCTAGCAAAGCTATTGAATTTCCATCTTCAAAGCCAACCTCTTTCTTGCTTTGAAGATACACTGCAAACTCATTTATGAGTGCAGCTGGATTTGCAGTGAAATTCTTGAGTGCATCAGAACCATGAGATGTTGAGGCAGTTGCATTGTTGGCTCTGTGTGGTGCACGGTTCAGTCTTTGTGAGCCCTTGTTATCCTTCATGAACTCTGGCTTTAATTCTGGATGTAAAATCCAGCATGTCTCCTTAACGTGACCAGTATAGTTGCAGTGTTGACACTTTAAGTGTGGATTCTTCACTTTGTATTTTCTTTCGTTGGCTAGATAAGCCCTTGCTTCAGTTACACCGGTCTTTGTGCCAATGTTCATGACTTTCCTTCGTACTTCTTCACGTTGGATTGTTGCACATACGCTGGTGAAGGAAGGTAGATCGGGGTTCATGAGTATGTGGCTTCGTAGGTCTTCGTATCCTGAATCGAGGCTTGACAAGAGTTGGAATATCTTGTCTTCTTCTGCCCTTTTTAGTAGCAAAGACGCCTCAGTTGTATGAGGCCGATACATTTCCAGCTCATTCCACATGCTCTTCATGCTGCCCAGAAGTTGAACAAAGGGCTTTCCTTCTTGTTGTAGGTTGGAAATGTCCTTCTTCAATTGAAACACACGTGCAGCATTGTTCTGGCTGCCATACATCTCCTTGACTGTCTCCCATAGCTTGAATGATGATTCAGAATAACTGAATATTTCAGCTAGTTTACGTTCCATGGAATTTAGGAGCCATGACATAACTAGCTGATCCTTGCAAAGCCAGATTTCATAAGTTGGTGAGGAAACATCTGGGACTTCGATGCTTCCATTTATGAACCCTAGCTTGGATCTTCCACCTAGGGCAAGACTCACTGCTCTCGACCAAGGTAAGTAATTAAACTCATTTAACAAGACCGAGCTTAATCTTTGATTTGGATTTACATCCACCTCAGACACGGTTGAGGAGGAAGGCTGGGGATTTTCATCTCCAAACGAATAAGAATGTTCTTCCGCCATGTCGGAGATGGAATACGATCAGCTAGAAGAAATGCAGAAGCAGGTTATTTTTCCTGCTCTGATACCATATTGAAGTTTTATATATTTATTTCATGACTAAAATTGTTACAAGTTGCAGCATATAAGGAAGAAGAAACGTGAAGAAGAGAGCAGGGAAGATGGCAGCTAAGCCAACATCATGATGACATGCAATCCCTCTAAAACTTAATCTAATATCCTGCTTTTGCTTTACAGCATGAAGAGCCGAAAGCAAAGAATAAAAAACAGTAAGTGAGGGGGGAACCGAAAGTAACAACACCACTAGACAAAAACTTTCTAATATTTTAACCCTACTTTCAATGATGACTGATGACATCCAATAATAATTCTGCAGCAGTAGTGTCAGAGGGGTATGCAATTTAGTATTATTGTTGATAATATAAATAAATAATGAAAAAGGACTTGCATATTGGTGTATTGGTGTGTGCGTGCTCTTTTTGGTAAGATTTATGTTTCTCTATATCCATTTTAAGAAGTAAGGGTTTAATTTCTTTTGTCTGTTTCTGTTTTTTGTGTTTTAGGGACATAGTCCAGGGGGATCACCGACATGCGGCTGCTAATGTTTCTGCAATGCAGGCACTGAGATGGTTGTTTTTTGTTTGTTTGTTTTTGTTTATCTTTTAAGGGTCGTTTAAATTTCCTTATTTATTTTATGTCAGATGTTGTTAATTACGTTTCCCTCTGTCTCTCTAAACTTCTTTATCCTTCTTTTTCAGTGAACAAGTGGGTGGCTCCATGTCAACACCAAAAATGATCGAAATCAAAGTAGAATGGCAGGAAAAGCTGGTAAATACAAAGAGTCAGCGCAATTTTCCGGTCGACCCAACTAATAAGGTGTCTCTCCTGAGGATACTTCTAGTGAACGAGAAGGCCCAGCTACCGGGGGGTTATCTCTTTGCCTACCGTATGACAGTACTGAATGAAGATAAAAGTTTCCTAGACCAGGGGATGGTGGGTGTGGGAGTCCCGAAACTGGACGTGTTGGACAACATGGCCAATAATCACCGACAGCGGGCCGCTAATGTTTATGCAATGCAGACACTGAGGTGGTTGTTTTTTTTTATTTCTCTTTAAAGTGTCATTTAAAGTTCCTTATTTATTTTATGCAGATGCTTTTAATTACGTTTCTCTCTGTCTCTCTAAACCTTTTTATGCTTCTTTTTCAGTGAAATCAAAATCAAAGTAGAATTGTGGAAAAGGCTGGCAAATAAAAAGAGTAGGCACAAATTTTATGTCGACCCAACTAATAAGGTGTCTGTCCTGAGGATACTTCTAGTGAACAAGAAGATCCAGCTACCGGACGGTTATCTCTTTTCCTACCGTATGACAGTACTGAATGAAGATAAAAGTTTCCTAGACCAGGGGATGGTGGGTGTGGGAGTACCGAAACTGGACGTGTTGGACAACGTCACCAATTTCTCTCGACATTAATTCATATGGGAATAATTATTGCAAATACCATTCGACATCAGACCCAAAACTAATTGGGATCGAGTAGATGCAAATTAATCTTTGTTCAACCTTTTGAGTTTTTACTAAAATAACAATCTTTCTGCTTGTACTGCCCTTTGCTTTGATATTTGCAACTACTGCAAACTGGTTTGAGCTGCCTTACATCTTGGAGTTAGTTTTACTTTCTTTCACCAAACTCTGCTCATTCGTTTAACTTCTTGCGGTAATTAAGCTTTGTGTTTGCGCCTAATGAAGTCGAATTTAAATTATAATTAGCTGCAGACAAGAAATGATTCTTTTTGTGCAAATTAAAAAGAAAATCAAGTTGAGTTTAAGAAAGCAGCTCTCCATTATTTGGTCACCAAATTTACAAATCATCAAAAGAAAAATTACTGGAAAAACGGATTCATTCAGTTCAATCATAATTTTACATGATCATCTAGAACAAAACACCATAGACAATTAAAGAAACACTAAAATTAATGAGAGAAAATAAAGCCGGTGAAAATCGTCTTACAAATCTTCATTCCATACCAAGTTCTGCAGCCACTAAAATTAATAGTTATTCAAGTAGCTGCTTCCGAATAAGCACTGCGGCGCTGCACTCCTAAAGGCACACAAATTCTATACTAGAAGGCACTTTTTTCTTCAGGTGTTGGATAGCATGATCTCTTGCATTCTCTTCCTCATTCTCCAGTAGGGCATCGCTATCGAATCCCCAAGGCCAACCCCAAAACCGGACAGGATTTATAACAATCTTCTCCAGTGCAACAGCATTCTTCACCAAGTACCTGACATGCTTTACGCAACACTTATGACCCCGATACCCTGCTATTTCTACCACCTTGAGGCAGTGATGGGGTTGTTTGGAAACTTTCTCTAGTATTGCCATGTCCTTGTTGGAGGTTCTGAAACCAACTGCAACAAGGAAAGCAAACAAAACCAGATTCAAAACAAACCCGTTGTTCATTCTTTTGCTTCTTCGAAAATACAGGTAACAGAGAGATGAGAGGATATGAACGCACAAAAACATTCATACATATATCAACTTTTATTTGGTAGCCTATCAATAACAAAGGCATACAATACATACATACCCCCAAAACAAGGCTGCGCAAGTCAGGAGCTGCCTTCATGAAAGAAGCTAAGTGACCAAGGGACAGACAGTAGTCGGCATCCACTAATAATTCCAAATGCTTTAGATTTGATAATGCGGGAAACGCATGATTCTGATTGTAGACCTGAAAGCCAACAACAACTGAGTAAGGGACGAGACAATACTTGATCTCAACCAAATAACATGGGATAAGTATGCTAACCACTTTCCTGATATCCAGCTTCAGGGTCTCTAAATGAGAAAGACAGCATGAGAGTTGACTGAACGCAAGCCTAATGAATTCAGCAAAAGTGCCCCACTTGTAAATGGATACCTCAACCAGCAAGGGCACATTATTCAAACTCAAATCTCTTATCGGTCCACAATAAATAAAGGAGACAATGTTTCCACCAGAGATCTCAATGAATCTGAGATCAAGGCAATACTTTATCTCTAAATATTTCAACGCGATGGAGGGACCTATCACTCTTAGCTTGCCTAAATCTTTGGCAAAACTCAGCGACAAACGTTCTAGAACTGGACAGTTGGACAACAAGAACTCAACAGCATCGCTGGTCACACCAACATGTTTAAAGCGAACAACTCTGAGGGACTTGAAGGAGCAGTACTGTATCCACAAGGGCGTAGGCTTGGAAGGTTAGAAAACAGGCCGTTTTGCTTTTCTGGACCCAATAGTAGTTCGTGGGGAAATGTGTAGTCATCATCAAGGCAAGCTATTGAGTCTGTCCAAAGCTCCAACTCAAGTATTTGAACCCTCTTTTCCATTGCAAATTGGATCCATTTGGCAATGGAACCGGCAAAGTCGCGTTGCAGAAAAACAGCAAACCCGGAAGCGTTCAATGCATTGGCCTCTATGTTGGCCCAGAATGTGATCGACCCAATTGACGTAGAGGAGGCTTACCTGGTCTTTCACTTGTTCTTTGAGCTTCAAGAAGCGTTGTATAGTAGTGGCGATAGCACTATCGCCAACATCAAAGTTAACAGCGTCAAAACTGAGAGTCGTAGTAGATGCCCAGACATGGCACCATCACCTAGAAAGAATACTAGTAGCTGCTGCTTCCTTTAGCGGCAAGAGTGACACTATACAGACAAGGATTTCGGGTGGTAAATTACTGATTTGGTCCTGCAGCACGGCCCAGCTGTGCCCATCATCCTTGCATATACAGAAAAGAAGAGAGAAATACATTCTTGTTAGCCAAAAAACTTCAAAAGCTAAAAATCATAAACATAATCCCAAAGAGTGTTGCTGGGTAATCTTAGGCGTTTGATTTCACGATTCTACCAAAATTACTCATTAAAAAAAAAGAAAAAAACCAATTCCAAAGAGTGTTGCTGGGTAATTTAACAAGTCATGTAATCCAACCGGGTGCTTGGCCACATTTAGTTCGTTTGTGCTCGGAAGCCATTCCGTAATAACATAGTCAACAATTTCTCTAATAAGCTCTGCTTCTCACCTGAAAATTGATATATAAGTAGGAGCTATCAGTATATAAACAATTTTCTTTGCTTCATATATATATACACACTAACTAGCTACTGGCCAGTATGCGATTTTGTGATCAACTTGAACAAAAGAAACAGAGTCATTCTTTGATGTATAAAAGTAACTAAACTCCAATTACGGTTTACGTTTTATACGAGAGATAAGGTGTATTAATCAGGCATGTTAGTTAGAGTAGTACAACTTAAATCTTGAAAAGCAGGTGAATGATTACCCATTGTCATTGATTTGAGCTTGGTAGCCGGACAAACTTGCAGCTTCTTTAAGAGCCTCTCTCCACTGCTTAACCCTTTCTCTTTCATATTCACGTTTCCGGTCATCTTTTTCTTCACCGATGTCCAATTCGCGTTTCTGAAATGCTTTGGCTAAATCTTCTTCCAGCTTCCTGAAATGCGAAGGATCAAAGTGATAGAATATTGGCAAAACATGTCGCCCCAGTTTGGATCTGCACTCCATGATCTTCACCAGCTCGTCAACACACCAACTCGAATGCGCATACCTCTTTGAGAAGACAATGATAGAGTTCCTCGACTCTTCGATTGCCAGTAACCGTTCCTCTTTCATTTCTTTCCCTCTTTTGAGATCGTTGTCACCCATAAAAGTCTGGTATCCCCTGTCTTTTAATGCCGCGTGGAGGTGGTCTGTGAAGCCCTTGCGCGTGTCTTCGCCTCTGAAGCTCAAGAAGACGTCGTAGTTCCAAAGTTTTGACTTGGAGGAGGATGAAGAGGAAGCTTCGTGGGCTGTCATGGCGGTATCTACTGTTATGGCACTGCAGTGGTTCAGATCACTACTGAAACAATAGCAGTGGTTGTGGTTGTGTTGCCTAACAGATGATACTGAATACCGAAGCACAAGTCTTATGCGTTTGATTTCATCAATCTCCCAAAATTATTCATTAAAAAAAAACAATCCCAAAGAGTGTTGCAGGGTAATTTAGAACAAGTAATATAATATCTGGGAAATAAACAATTCAAAAAATAAAAAAAAGGTGCAATTTTTTATGACAGGGGAGAAACAAGTTTTTACTTTTTACCTTTAGTTGTTGGGAGGTCTTCGTCTCCACTGAATCTGAACCTTAGGTGGAAGGACATCGCGTTTGCGGTTTTGTTCTAGATTTCAAGCCTCTAGGGTGTTGAATTCAGGAAAGAGTGAGAGAGAAACCAACTTCAAATTCCAAATCAAATCAAGGACAAGATAAGGGAATCATGATTTGGTGGGTTTCGGTCGAGAAGGGATTTGGCGGATTCACGGCGTCGGGGTCGCATGTCCGAGTGGGGAAAAGGTGGTGATCAGTGACGGAGGGGATGGTTGGGGTCGTGACCGAGTATTATCGAATATAGCCAAAAATTAACTTTTAATTTCAAAAATGTCACTTTATATAAAACCTTTCAAATATATCAAAATTTCACTTAAATAGATACAAATACCTCCAAATTTAACAATTAAATCAATTAAATTCTTTTTAGCTACTCTTGCCTCAAGTTCCGGTCCAACTTCACCTTCGCTTCTACACTTCACTACCACAACCCTATCCCCTTCGACCCCCTCATCACCGATATTGAGCGCCACCGCGGTTATCGCAAGTGGGAGCAGCAGAATTTCAATCATGCCTTCAACGCATTTTTTCTTACTAATATCATTTTTAGTTTTAAATATAAAAATAGTTTTTAAAGTTAATCCACATATCGTTATATGATTGTATTTATGAAACTCACGTAATGCCACATCATCACACTAATAGAGCAATTGACAGATTTTTCACGAAAAAACTAAAATGATCACGATGGACAAATTCAAAGAAGGACTAAAATGATTAACAATAGACAAATTCAAGAACACTACTATTGCTTATCATTAATTGTTAAGGACCAGATTAAGGAGTTATGTCAATGTCACGAATCATTTTGGCTAAAAAGCCTTTAATTTATTTTATTGTTAAATTTGAGGGTATTTGTGTTTATTTAGGTGGAATTTTGGATATATTTGAAAGATTTTATAAAAAGTGACATTTTTGAAATTAAGGGTTAATTTTTGGCTATATTTGATAAATACTCGTCGTGACCGTCGCGCAAGGGGAGAAATTTTTGATGGTACACGATGACGTGTTATTATATAAATGGTGAAATTTTTTCTCTTTTTACTTATCATACGTCATCTTAATTTACAATCGTCGAATTGAATGAATTGATAACAATCAAATCACATAAATTAATAGATAGTGTGTAAGAAGTAAATAAGATCTACACCTCCCTTCTTGTATTGATCTCTAATTTATTTTTCCACAGAGAGAGTAGTTGACAGTTTCGTGGCAGAAACGAAGAAGGTGCCGTCGAATTCTCATTCCGCTTAACGAATCGCCACTAACTTCTACAATTCCCAAATCAAAAAATTCCAGTAAGGGTATGTCGAAACACAAATCAAAATTCAATTTCTTTGTGTACAGGACACACAAAGATCGAGACTTTTTTTTACTTCTAAAATTCTACACACTTTCAAGCCCTAAATTTTCCCGGAAATAAAAGAAAGTGAAAGAAGTCGTACCTGGTTTGAGAGAGCAGACGCTATCGGCAAGTTTGGTGGAGCAGTGATGGCGGAGATCTCTGGAGATCTCTGGTGAGAAACCATTGAACAAAAAAACCCCGATTTTTAAATTTAAAGTCAACAAAAATTTGAACAAATAAAAGAGAACTCAAAAATCAAACCCCAAACAAATAAGTCGGAGAACTCAACAGGAAACCCAAAGTTTCTGCAGGATTGGCGATTTCCTGAAAACCAAGCTTTGTAGGTTTAAAATTTCTTCCCAAAGGTACCAGATCCAACATTCTCAACTTTAGCTATTTCAGCTACATAACAGAAATTTTTTTTTAATTTAACTATAATTAACTAATCTGATTTAAGATTAATAAAAAAACTTGAAAATTTCAGCTTTAAAATCACATCTCAGGTTGCAAATAGAATAAAAAGCGTAGAATTTTAAAACTGCTCATCTTAAATATAGAGGCCTTCGCAGGCTCCAAAGAAACGTCAGAAACCCGAAAAACCGATCTCCTGAAACCAAAAACAAAACCAAATTAATCACCATCACCTAGAATTCGAAGCCACAAACAAAATCCCCAAAATCACAACCAAAAAATTTAAACAAAAAACCCATTTATAAATCCAAATTAACACTCCCAAGCATATAACATTCAAAGCAAAGAATTACCTACACCAAATCGGCAGCATGAAACGCGATCCTTTATGGGCTCCAAATTTTTTGCAAATCGAGACCAAATTGACGTTGTCGTTTGCAGCCCCCGACAAAACCATCTAAACAAATTTTATTGACTTAACCGTTTTCTGCAAAAAGCCGAGACACAGAGAGAACTTGAGATCGGGAGCGAGGCAATGAGAGGTGTTTGGGAAGGAAATCTCGCTGGTGGGCGTTCCTGGCTCAAGCACACAACTCCCCGAGGAGTTGGCACTTTGGTTGGTTGTCGGGCTCCTACTTGTCGGAATGCTGCAAGAGGATGACACAGTTAGTTCTGAAATGTGCCTTTGTGGGGCCTTAGGTGTAGGCATTGAGGTTCACAATCAAAACTAACTGAGTGCGAAGGCGTGTCATTGCCATCTCAGTATGGCAGATGTAGAACAAGTGTGTTTAAGTCGATTACTTGCGCCCCAAGTTATTTTGACTTCTTGTTATCAAAGGATTGTCGTAGATGGGTTAAGTCTACATTAAGTTCTTTTCTATGCCTTAAGATCAAGGACTTTTATTTATCTTGTATGCTTAGAGGGTGGATGTCCAGATCCGATTAAGTCAGCAGTTTAGTTCACTTTTTATCCTCTTATGACAATAAAACCACTAAGGGAACCAGATCTGAAAACTGATGGAGCTTTGAATCATTAAGAGATTGGAAATGACTTGAATATATGTTGGGGAATACATTATAACACCAAATCTATTAATTGAAAGACGATACAAAGAGAGTCGGGTAAGATTTCACCTTGTCGGGCAAGGTTTAAATGTCTTGCAGTCTCTTCTCTTTGTAGTTACAGGAGGTTGAGTACTAAAGCAGGATGAATGGTGCGCAAGTTTACACAATCGATACTACAACATTTAAAAAATGTAGCAAAGCTTTTACACTAGACAAAAGATGTCTTTCTAAGGGGAGTCTGAGGCTAATACATAATCTGGACAAAACACAACTTTCTGGGTATTTGCTTGACTAAGAGGCAAGTTGTATATTTGTTTGATTGGTTGAGTGTCTTTGTCTTTGGGCCATCTTCCTCTTTTTATAGGCGAATTAACCCGACTATGTTGTTTTTGCTCTTGCCCAAAAGTAACTGAATGATAGTGAGTCATCAGCCTTTTTACATGTTCTGTCATTCAAAAAGTGCTTTTGGGCTGAGAGTAGGTGGATTTCCATCGGTTGTCACTTCTCTTGTAAGCACCTAGCCTTTGCATTTATGTGGGGCCGTCATATTGTCTCAAGATGGATGATCTGGGCTTGACTCTGGGCCTCGGCAAAACCTTCTTTATTGAGCTCTTTTGGGCTTTCTTCCCTTCAAGTCCAAAGTTAAATATTAACCCAAACAAGAGGTTTGAGAGAAACAAAAGCGTTTGTGAGACAGAGACGAAAATGGAAAGAAGAGTCCAAAAGAAAACCTAGAAGGAAACCTATAATTAATGGGATTATCTATGGGTAGATTTAGCCTTACAATAGTAGGATGTTACAATAATGATAATGTATCTATTGTATGGTGAAGTGTTATTGGCACTCCAAAAATCTCATTATATACTCCTTACAAGTGTATTTTTTTTTCCTAATATAAAAAGTTTGGAGTGTAGAATGAAATTTTTGAAATGCTAATAACAATTTCCGTTGTATATTAAATATGTATTATTGTGCCACTTAAATTGCGAGTTCTTAACGAGTATTTATCAAATATAGCCAAATATTAGCCCCTAATTTCAAAAATGTCATTTTTTATAAAAACTTTCAAATGTATCCAAAATATCACTTAAATAGACATAAATACCCTTAAGCTTTTAAACCTAATAAATTAAAAAATCAAAAAATCAAAACCCTATTAGATTAAGAATTCTCACGGCAAAACCTAAAAAATGGTGGAAATCTAGTGAAGGCATCGACGGTTGGTGGAGACTTGTGCACTCCTAAACGAATGTGAGTATAGATGGTTAATTTCTTACATTTTTCCTTGTCTACGTTTTCTCTTTGCTTTGGTAGTTTTTTCCTTCGTATTTAATTTTCTGCTGCAACTTGAAGAAACAAAAACATGAGGTTTTATGATGATTGTAACACGGTTTATACTCCATTATATATTTATTTTGAGATTAACATCTGAATAGTCATGAGGTTTGTACATTTCATGGTTTGCAATACTCGCCTTGAGAGATTTATCGAGTTTTCCTACAAGGGCCAATAACAAGGTTGTTTTCCCGTAGCCATGGGTACCAAGAAAATCATGTACTGCATTTAGAAAATTTAGGGTTTACTTTATGATTTTTTTTTTTTTTGGTGTTTTTTTTTCTTTTAGTCTGCAATTGTCGATTAACTGTACTAATAATTTGGCCAATATTAAATTAATTTTTTCAATATATATGTCACTTTCTTCTTTGCTTATTGTTTTGCTTATATTTTAGGAAAATGTCTAGTAATATGCAATCTGATGAACTCAGCTCTAACCGATCAGATGTTCACAAGGGTAAAAATATTGTACATGAATCAGACATGGCAGACCTGTGCAATTCAGATAGAGAGATAGTTATAGGTCAATTGTACGAGACTAAGGAGGATTTAAAAAAAATGTTGGGTATTGATGCTATAAAGAACAATTATGAATTCAAAGTGAAGAGATCAAGCAAAGAAAGGTTTGAAGTTGGTTGTGTCGGCGATGAATGCAAGTGGAAACTATGTGCCTCTAAATTACAACAATCATCATATTTCAAGGTCAGGAAATACGTTACTATGCACTCATGCTCATTAGACGTTATCAATCGCCATCATCGACAGGTAAGTAGTTCTCTTATTGGTCAATGCATAAAGTCTAAGTACGAGGGTGTATCACGAGTACATAGACCACGTGACATCATAGAAGATATGCTGAAGGACATGGGTGTGAGTATAAGTTATGTGAAGGCTTGGAGAGCTAAGGAACATGCAATGGAGTTGGTTAGGGGATCATCAGAGGAATCTTACGCGTTACTTCCATCTTATTTTGCTGTGTTAGAAGCCAAAAATCCAGGTACTATAACACATATTGAAACTGATGAGAATAATTGTTTTTTGTACTGTTTCATGTCACTTGGACCTTGTATAAGAGGTTTTCGAAGTGCTATTAGGCCAGTAATAGCAGTCGATGGGACATTTTTAAAGGGTAAATATCTTGGCACCCTATTTGTTGCCACATGCATGGACGGTAATAAACAAATATACCCTCTAGCATTCGGAGTTGGAGATTCAGAGAATGACGCATCATGGAATTGGTTTTTGACAAAATTACGGGGAGCAATTGGGGAAGTTGATGACTTGGTGTTCATTTCTGATAGACATGAAAGCATTCGGAAGGCTCTCTCAACTATTTTTCCCAATGCCCATCATGGTGCATGCATATTTCATATAAGTCAAAACATTAGGCACAATTTTAAGCATGAGAGAGCACACAAACTGTATTTTACAGCTGCTAAGGCATACAGAGTTCCCGAATTTCATCGTCTCATGACAGAAATATATAAAGTCGACTATGAGGTGGGTGATTATCTTAATTCAGCTGGATATGAAAAGTGGACTCGTGCGTACTTTGATGGAAAGCGGTACAACATCATGACAACAAATATTGCTGAATGTCTTAATGCAATCACCAAAGATGCTCGAAAACTACCTATCACATGATTTCTTGAGTATTTAAGAATGAATATTCTCCAGAAGTGGTTTTATGATCTATATTCCTGATTATCTTTACCACTGCTTGATGTATTGTTCCATCTTCCCTTGTTCACTCTGGTATATTGCCTTCTTCATCAACTTCTTCATCTATATTCCTGATTATCTTTACCACTGCTTGATGTATTGTTCCATCTTACCTGTCAACTACTAGATTTTCAAAGGAAAAGTTATTCGGTTACTATTAGCCGAAAGACTAGTATAAGAGAAAACACTATTTTTAGGTTTTGCCGTGAGAATTCATTCATTTAATAGGGTTTTGGTTTTTTTTTTTTTTTTTAAATTTTTAATGCAATGATATATTTTATTTTTAATTTATTAGATTAAAAGCTTAAGGGTATTTGTGTCTATTTAAGTGATATTTTGATACATTTGAAAGTTTTTATAAAAAATGACATTTTTGAAATTAGGGGCTAATATTTGGCTATATTTGATAAATACTCGTTCTTAACTGTCTCTCTATAAATATTTTTTAAAATTAATTTACACTACAATAGTTAAGTGTGCCATTTGGGGTTTAAACAAATCAAATGAGGTCCAATCTCACTGTTATGTAGTATTTGATTTGAACATGAGACTTAAGATATTGGCTTAAATAAAGTACTTTACACTAATATAAACGATTAGTGATACAACGTATGAGGCGATTGATATGTTTTTTTTTTTTTTTTTTACTTTTGTCGAAAGGTGATGTATAAACGAGTAAAACTCTTACAATTACCAAAATTTTGAATTAATTACCGGACATGTGTATTTTTATGTGATTATTAGCCTATTTAACCGTGTAAAATACAAAGTATCATATTTCACAAGCATCCAGCTAAAGTTAGTAAAATTGAACCAAACCAATTTAATCAAATATTCTATAATTGTCAAACCAATTGCTATTTGATTCGGTTAATTCCAAAAACTCTTTTTAGTGTAAGAACCAAACAAGAACCCTCAAATTGGTTTTCTTTTCATTGATCGATTTGAGCTTTCTCGAGGTCTTTTGGCCACTCCTATGATCTTTATGATTTAACATTTTAGTTTAATTAAAGCACTTTAACAAGAACAAGCTTTTTAAGTGCCGATTAATCCCATTATTGGAGAAAAGTCTAATATGAAAATTAGACCAGAAGGAAACCTAGAATTAATCCCATTAATCTGTTACAACTAGCAGCATTAGCTTACAAATGTGATTGCGAGTTATTAATATAGGAAAATGATTTATGCACATCATTTTTCACTTCATGCATACTTCTTTTTCTTTTTTATCGATTGAATTAAATAAATAAAAGATGATCAAGCGAAACATAAAGAGATAAGGTAAAAAAAAAAGATGAAAAAGGGTGTGCATAAAAGATTAGGATTCTATTCTCTCATTTTTTTCATCATCTCCTTTCACATTCTGTATTTTGTCTTTCTCTTTTTATAAAAAATTAATATAAGAAGTTAACGTGATTTAACCGTGACAGTTCAAATAGAAAATGAGAAAAGAAAAGAAAAAAAAGAGGAAAGAAAATCCTACTTAAATTGCGAGTTCTTAACTGTCTCTTTCTTTTTACTAATTATTAGTAAGAAAATAATTTTTTTTTTCTTGGTGTTGTGACCCGTTGAACTTTACCAATATTTTTACTTGATTACACAATCAAATGATTAGTACTCGTGGTCGTATACTCATAATGGGTTTAGCGTCTAAAGGGAATCTTTGGTGACAATTTTGGTGACGACATCATGTTGCGTTCAAAGGACTGTTAGTTGTAAGCCGTTAAACTTGATGAATATTTATAGAGGGAATTGTTATTGGCACTCCAAAATTCTCATTCTACACTTTAAATTTTCTATATTTAGAAAGAAAAATACACTTGTGAGGGGTGTAGAATGAGATTTTTAAAGTGTCAATAATACCTTCCTATTTTTAATATAGTTGTGGGTTTTAGTCAACGCTGGAGGGCATTTTTAAAGACGTTTACGTTTATCCATTGGCTAAATCCAGAAGGAAACGTAAGTCGGATCAAAGTGGTATCTTCAGAGAAGTTGAAAACTAAAAACTACATACGTAATAGGAACTTCCTGGTAATTTAATTTGGACTTGTAAAATTATGTTTTTACTGCCTTACAAAGAGACTTGTCTCAATAATGCTAGTAGTATCGAATATATAGATATATGAAGCCACTTGTA